>NC_087468.1:8834938-9459938 GCF_036321535.1 Camelus dromedarius
TGGCATTTTCCATCAAATGCACGAGAACTGCACTGAGTCACTGCTTTAAGAACGCTCGCTGCAGTTTCAGAAGTCCCATTGGCAGCAATTGAGAATGACTCAATAGAACATGATGGAAAAGTGATGTGCGCCTCTCAGTGCAACCGGGACTTCGGCAGGAGCTTCAGGGACACCAGAGACACCATAACAGGCTGAATTTCACATCTGCCATGCCCCAGAGGGCAATGAAACCACCCCTTCCTGCCAATTCCTGGTTCTTATGGAATGTTTTCTTGTCTTCTCTGGGACAACTTCTGGGCTAAGAGAAAGGACAGCTGCAGCTTTTCTAAATGAAATTCAGAAATACCACACACTCCCCAACTGCCCGTCGACAAGAGCTTCCCCCCGTTGAGCTGACTGGTTCCAGTGCTTGTAGCCACCATCTTCGTCAGAGAACAGGGAAGGAGGAGGGCTTCCCATCCAGACGGCACCAGCAGGGCAGTTCCCTGGGGCCTGGCGGCTTCTGTCCTGGGCTCTGTCCTCATTCAAAAAGGGAAGCTCCTAGTTACAAAGACCTGGCATCCTCATGTTCCCTGAACTGGCTCTGAGCAAAGGAAGGGCTCGCGCGGCTGGCCTGGGATACACTATGGAGAAGTTGCATGGTGGAACACGACAGCATCACTCCGTGGGGACCATCACAGGGAAGCTACAGGTGGCTCCAGCCGCCCATCACCAGGTCTGTGTCTACTGAAGACCAACAGGTTGGAACAAAAGCCTAAAAGAGTCCGAGATAAATCAAAAGTACTAGTTGGTGGGTTTCCCAGATGCCTCAAAGCTGCAATTCACCCAGAAGGCCTGCTTGTTACACAGGCTTAATGTGGGGTCCAATTCACTCATCTAGCATGATTTCCTCTAGATTCGAGTTAAGAAGTCCACACCAGGAGCAGGAAACAGTGCATAAAGCATCTCTGTACAAATCTAAAATCTTTTTCTAGAAATTCTAGTCTCCTAAGACTCAGTTTTGTCTGTCTGCCCAAACTTTTATACATTTTTTTAACTTTATAAAAGTCTTGTTTCCTCAAATACTTTGTATACCCTGAAACTCATTGGGGGGAAGAAAAAGGTTGGGCTCCAGGCTCTTACAAAGAGGCTGGGTGCTACAGAATCCTGCATTTTAACTACTTTTCCCTAAGAATTAAGAGATAAAACAATTTATGTGAAGTAGCATAATGATGCATGAATTCAACATTACATTTCACAAGCTGCTCTAAATTTAACATACTTAAAATGCATTGCTTCTGGAGAATGTTCTGTATTTCCTTTAAATATAGTTCACGTGCAGATTTAAGTATCTTTCATTTCATGCAAATGTTCATTAATGCGTTTATATTTCATAATATTTGGACATCTTCATTCTGGCATTTTCTTACTCCAGGACTTTCTGTTTTCTGCATAGTTAATCTATGTAAATTAAAGTTTACATCAGTCTTATATAGGCACATAAGATGAGATACAGAAAGACAGGTCCCAAGGAGCCTCTCTCTAAAGCCCTGCCAGGAACCACTGACATAGCCAGTGCCTAATTTCCCTTCGCTGAACTCATCTGTCCCAGTTTTCTTCTTCTAATTCCAGGGCTCAGACACGACATGTCTGGAGATTTCTCTCCGTCCACCGACATGTCTGTTCACTCCTGGCCTCATCCCCGGTTTGGACTTCAGCACCAGCCCAATGTTTTTTTTTTTGCAGAAACTTAGCCTCATCTATACCGAGAGGTTTCACTCATATAGAAACATGACGTCGGGGAAGGCCATGCACCCAGATCAGCCAGATTTCCTCAAATACAGGCCAGCAGATGGGCGCGGGCACCTAACTTTCTGGAGGAAGACATGTGAGCATCCTTCTCGGCACAGAGAGAGCACGTGCTGGGTGGTGGGGCACGGGCACTTATGGCTGATACCCACATGTCATGTCGATGGAATACGAGCTCAAGTTGAAAGCATAATTTTAAAAGAAGACTTTTGCTTTCAAAATGTGTCCTACTAAGGGAAAAAATAGAATCATGGCATTATAGCCTCCACAATGCAGGGCAGAGATGGAATCTTCCTCCCTCCTCCCTTCTCTCTCCCCACCTGCAACTCTGCCCCTGCCTGGCTCTCTGACTCCACTTGGTGTCCTGCGGTTGGGCCCGCCTCTGCGGTCGCCATGGCAACAGTACACCCTCCCATTAAGTCCAGGGATTCTCGCTTCTACCGCCCAATTCTGTAGCCAAAAACATAAGCAACTGCAGGCAGAGTTTCAACAGCCTATCTCTTCCCACCCCCCTCTTTCCAGGATCAAGAAGCACTGTTTACTCTGGGCACAGGGCCTTACCCGGAACAAGCAACTATTTTTTAATTTGCAACCCATTAAGCTAATTTGAAGAGTGCATTTCACCTCCAACATCAGCTGGGTGAATTCTTCATTACTGAGGAAGGAAGGCTTCCAGTCCTGCTGAATGTCACAGATTTCCGTTTGCGCTGAGACTTCTAGAAAAAAAAAAAAAACCATAAATAAGCTTTTAGATTCAAAGGTACCTAGAAATTGGAATTAATAAACAAAGTGCATGTTATTTCTATGTAATTTTGTGTAAATGGGTAATTTACTTAAAAGAAGCCCAGAGAAGGAAATCTGCTACTCCGATTTCCAAGGACTGGGAATTTTGGATATAATGGGCCTAAAAACATCTCGTGATGTTTTCACACCCGTTTAATGAGGCTTCTGGGAGGAGAGTGCCCCACCCTGTGCACTGGGTGCCTGCTATTAGCAGTCACTCCATGCCCTTGAACTCCTACATGACACAGCCCATCAGCGGTGGCTGGAGTCAGGTAGAAGCCACCCATCAAAGCAACAGGAGCAAGCACAGGGGCGGAGGGGCCACGCTTAAGCTGCTTCTTTGTGGTCGAGGTGAAACAAAACGCTTTAAAGATCTGGGATTTTCAAAATTTCAGAATCATCTTAGGCGTGTGGTACCTAACCTACCGTATCCATGCAGATTGTCATGTATCTTTCAGCATCTCTAGTTACGGAAGGAAACCATACAAATACATGTTACTTAGTTGCTTTTAAGGCCAGCATATACTCTACCCAAAACTTTTTGGGGTTCATCTATACTTTGCCTGTTTCATTAACTACCTTGTTCCAAAAACATTATTCCTTTTGTAAATTCAATCGTCATGGATCTACACAGGGCTCCTTAAATACCCCAGTGCTTCTGCCTTTCTGAAAGAGTGTTTTATTACTAAAATATCTCTGATGGGATCATTACAGGTAGCACAAGTGCTCTATTTGAACATATTTGTTTTTTCTCCAGTTTATCCTCCATCTAACTACCTAACCGTTTTGCTCCACTTTATGGAGTAAGAGGTTTTTTAGGGAATATTTTCTTGGTGCTAGGAAGAACCTAAGTACTTATGATTTCTCTCTTGTCTCAGAGTGAATCATATTCTGTTCAACAACTTCTTAGAAGAGGTGAATTGTTCAGGCAGATCATCTATAAACTCTAAACCGGAGAGATATTTAAAGCCTTTCTCCTTTGACCGTGTTGTAGTTTCTCGGCATGGAGATTGGAGAACGTGTCCTGACATTGGAGTGGAGGAATCGGAATGACTTCAGTGGTTACTCGTGAATGAGGATGCTGTGAAGGGCTAAGTACCACGTGTGACTCTGTAAACCTGCCTGAGGTCAGTCACCCGATGTTCCCTGCAATGCTCAGCTCTGCGGGGAAGGGTTCCTCCTTCTCGATTTCAGAAAGAACAATTGTTGCTGCCATACAGAACTGGATTTTTGTCTTTGGTAATTTTAAAGGAGCACACAAGAGCTGCTGACAGCTCTTGGTCACGGAACACAGGAAGAAACTCAGGAAAGAAACTGTGTCCGGCAGGCGGTCAGCCAACAGCACTGATGAGGGCCACCAGCCAGGCCCAGTGTGGGGACCCCTCGCAGCTGGGGCCACTGTGGCCAGAGGCTGCACACAGTGAAAGGCATCCTGGGAAGCAGAGGCAGGGCGCTGCACACAAATCTGACCAGTGTTCCTTGCGGGTATGGGGTAGGGGGGCGAGGCAAGGAGGAGAGGGTGAAATTCCCAGATCCTCAGACAAATGGGTGCCACCATGTGACCACTTAGGAAGGAGATGAACCGAAGCCATGCTCATCAGTTAAGCCCATAAATGCCCTCTCCCTTTTCCCAATACAGATGCTCATGGTAAAATTGTTTTGACTATGAGGATCAAACTAGGTTGTCCAGGAGAAGAATCTTTCTGGCAGCCCAAATCTGATTTAGACAAGGTTCATCCAACTCCATGGTGAAGGAAAATGAAAGATCTATTTCTTTTACAGAAGTAACTTTTGGGTCTTTTGATGTGACTGGATCCTTTTCTAAACAGCAGCATAACAATCCTGCAAGCTGCCATTTCATTCACTTTGATTTTCTTTCTTTTTTTCTTTTTTATTTTTTTGTGAGTTTTCCGTTCACTTTGGCTTTCAACGATTTGATTATGGCCCTTGCAAGTTAAGGCTCCATTCACAGCATATTTTTAAAAAATTACGTTAGATATAATGTCTCAAAGCAAGTTAAACTGGAGAATAGATTTCAGTGTTATAATCACATCTCCCCTGGCACCTGATGGGACCAAGACCATAAGCTGCAGGTGACAGGGCAGGACTAGCAAAGAAATGTGGTCCAAGTGGTTTCTCAACAGAAAGGGAAACACAGCAACCTGGGAGCAATCTTTCAGGGAAATAGGGCAATTAACAGCTGAACCCCAAAGTCTACTATCCTATAGTGTAAGTCGTAGTTGTGCCTTAGATGCTCACCTCCCAACAGCTCCTGCGATGCATGAGTAAGCAGTCTGACTCTGGGCTATACGTGGTCAAGGAAGAGTCTGGAAAATGAGGCAGAAACTCTGCTGGGCGGGGTAACTATAACTCTGTCCCACAGGGACACTTCTCCTGGTTCTGCAGCTGTCTCCACCCCACCCTAACCCACAGAGGCAGACATACTGAAGGGGCTTGGATGAGGAATGGGATGTGACATTGGGAGAAGATGACATTAAATCAGCTTGAGACTCGCACGGGAGGAAGAGAGCACACAGGTCAGCCTGGTCCTAGAGAAGTGACATTTAGAAGGATGTGGATACAGCTGTCCAATATGCCTGCTATTCACATCATTGAGGGGTTCCTCCTCATCACAGAAACTGACAACACAACGCTTCTCTACAGAGAAACATGGTCAGAGTCTCCTTTAGCTTTGGATTACTTCAAAGAGAAAAAGCATGCATTGCAGGGTCAAGGTTGATCTCCCAAGCTGAGAAAATAAGGATGCTTGAAAGATTATTGAGAAAAGAGCTAAATAATTAAAGCGATCCCCCTGGACCTAATCACTGTGCCTGACGTACCATGTGGTCTTCCTGCAGCGTTAAGGCACAAAGCCTGTCTAAATCCACAGTTCCTCACCCTGGGTGCACACTGCAATCACCTGGGCAGCTTGAAGAATACTGATGCCTAGGTCTGACCCAGGGGTGTGCTGGTCAGGGCTCTCCACCCCTGCAACAAGCAGTGTTTGCCCGTCTCTATGGTGTAAAACACTCAGACCATGGCTGATTTTCAAGCTGCCAACTTGATGTCAACTGGCTTGCAAAAACTCCTGGAAATTTAATAATCATCTTTTGCAAGCTGGTATCAGCCGGTTCCAGCTCACAAGCTGGGTTCCACCCCTGGAAAGTCTCATGTGTGGATCTGTGAGGTGTCATCCAGTAATGTGCATTTTTAAATGTATTTATTTAATTTATTTATTTTATGGAAGTATAGTTGGTTTACAATGTTGTGTTAGTTTCTGGTGTACAGCATAGTGATTCAGTTATATATTGTATATATTCCTTTTCATATTCTTTTCCATTATAGATTATTACAAGCTATTGAATGTAGTTCCCTGTGCTATAGAGTAGGATCTTGTTGTTTATCTATTTTATATACAGTATTTTGTATCTGCTAATCCCAAACTCCTAATTTATCCCTCCTCTCCCTTTCCCCTTTGGTAACCATAAGTTTGTTTTCTATGTCTGTGAGTCTTTCTGTTTTGTAAATGAGTTCATGTGTCTCATTTTTTTAGATTCCACATATAAGTGATATCATGTGATATTTGCCTTTCTCTGCCTGACTTGCTTCATTTACTATGATCATCTCTAGGTCCATCCATGTTGCTGCAAATGGCATTATTTTATTCTTTTTCATGGCTGAGTAGTATTCCATTGTGTGTGTGTGTGTGTGTGTGTGTGTACACACACCCCCACACACAACTTCTTTATCCAAATATCTGTCGATGGACATTTAGGTTGCTTCCACGTCTTGGCTATTGTAAATAGTGCTGCTATAGTTATATGCATTTTAAAAAGCTCCTCAGACAATTCTAAGGGGCCACCAAAGGTGAGAACCCATAGCCTATAGACTAAAGGACAGCTGCAGTGTAGCTGTGACATCAGGATCTGGAAGACCCCCATGAATCACCTCTTGTGGAGAAGCAGTATGGTGTCATGTTAACTTGGGCTCTGGAGACAGAAGGTCTGGTTAGGTTCTGCACCATCCTGGCTGTCTGATGCTAGAGGTCCTACACCTCTGTGCCTCAGTTGCCTCATTTGAGAAGTGGTACTAACTCAAAGGGCTGCTGTGAGGCTCAGATGAGTTACGCTCTGAGGAGTTACTCTCTAGGGCCCTTAGAACAACGCCTTCCTGGCTCAAGGGAAGCCTGGAATGAACACTGACTGAGCTACCCTCCACCCCATGGCAGGTGCCTATGGACTTCATGTCCATTTGGATTATAAGAAAAGTTATTGTTTGTTTTTGTTTTTTGCTTTAATCCAAATGTTGGTCCAATCACTATCTTTCTCCATAAAATCTGTCATGGGTTTTCTATTTTCTTTTGCATATAGAATCTTCTCAGTGTGGGATAAGGATGGGTGCGATCTGGATGCCTTTAAGTGGACTCTGTGCAGTAGGCCTTAGTCTTACAGCAAAGACGAGATGGATACAGGGGCTCCCGGTGTTAGGAGGAGGCTGCATTTCTGCTGACTGATCCTTCCCAGGTCTCAGATTTGACAGTTCAGTAATTCCACAGTGGACAGAACCCAGCATAAATGTCACACTGATGAACTTGATCCCAGCTGCCCTATTTAACAGCTGCCCTGCTTCTCAGTGGCACTGACCTAATTTGAGTCATTTGCGCACAATATCTTGGTAATCAAACCAACCTGCTATTTCATTTGGCTAAATCATTATTTAGGAAATATAACCATTCTGATTGAATTATTGGGGCAATCAAATACTGCTGCAATACTTTATTTCAATTCTGCTTGATTGTTCTTCCCTGACTTTTAACAAAAGCAATTAACATATTCTTTACTCTCCCCTGGGCAGCTTCAGGGAAAAAAAAGACGATATATCATTACTGTCATATATTAATAGGTATATACAATTATTAAATAGTAAAAGAATAACAAGTATAATGAAACTTTAGAAAGTGTCCCAGCTGTGCCCTCTTCCATGAAATCATCTTGTCTAGGAAAATGTTCAGTGACAGAGAAGCATCACTGTAAGCACAGAAGAACTGTAATTATCTCCTCAATAACTGACATTTCTGACTTTAATATGTTTGGTGTCATGGTTAAGGCAAAAAATAATTTCAGTTCCTCTTGCTTGTTAATAGTTCCTAAACCCTTTTAAATATTTTTCATTTTTTTTGTACCATCCACAGGGTAGTACAGGATGGGCAGTGCTAAAATGTAAAAAGGTTTGAAGGACAGTAAAATGGAGACAGGATGATTTGAGAAAGACACAAATTCAAGGATAGTTTCAAGTGGTAAATTCATAGAATGGAATATTAGATACCAATGAAAAGGAGCTAGCCAGAGCACTGGAAGGACACGGATTAGTCACACAAACATCATGTTCACAATGTATGATTTCATCTGAATAAGGTCTCAACAGACAAAACCGGTTTCCGGTATTAGAAGCCAGAACAGAGATTACCTTGGGGGAAAAGCCGAGGTAAGTTAGAAGGGGCAAGCTTCTATTAAGTTGGGGAAACTTCTATTTCTTGATCTGGGTGTTGGTTTCCTGGCTCTATTCACTTTGAGATAACTAATTCAACCACACTGTTATGATTTGTGTATTTTCTGTTTGTGTGTTACATCTTTATAAAGTACTGAAAAATTAAAAAAAAAAAAGAGTAGCTGGGATAACTGAATGTTCACATATAAAAGGGATGAATTTTGACTCCCTACCTCACTCCATATACAAAAAAATTAAAACAAAATGGATCAAATCTCCAAATGTTCAACCTATAGCTTGTATCTAAATGCTTAATTTATAGCTTAAAATGATCAAACTCTTAGAAGACACAGAAGTACATCTTCATGACCTTCATAGACAGTGGTTTCTTGATATGATACCTAAAGCATAAGAAACCACCACCAACAACAAAATGGTACGTTGGATTTCATCAAACTTAAAACTTCTGTGTTTAAGAACCATTAAGAATGGGGAATATATTTGCAAATTATGTATCTGATAAAGGTTTAGTATCCAGAATGTCTGAAGAACTCTCATAATTCAACAGCAAAAAGATAAATAATCCAATTAGAAATAGGCAAAGGATTTGAGTAGACATTCTCTAAAGAAGATACACAAATGGCCAATAAGCCCAGGAAAGGTCACCACCATCACACATTAGGGGAAAGCACATCAAAACCACAATGAGATATCGTTTCTTGCCAACTAGGAAGGCTATAATAAACACACACACACACAATTAGACACACAATGAATACTACTCAGCCATTAAAAAGAATAAAATAATGCCATTTGCAGCAACATAGTTGGAACTGGAGATCGTCATTCTAAGTGAAGTAAGTCAGAAAAAGAAAGAAAAATATCATATGACATCATTCACATGTGGAATCTAAAAAAAGAGACACAAATGAACTTATTTACAAAACAGAAATAGACTCACAGACATACAAAACACACTTATGGTTACCAAGGAGTAAAGGGGGTTGAAAGGGATAAATTGGGAGTTTGAGATTTGCAGATACACACTACTATATATAAAATGGATAAACAACAAGTTTCTTTTGTATAGCACAGGGAACTATATTCAATATCTTGTAGTAACCTATAATGAAAAAGACTATGAAAAGGAATATATATACATATATGGATGACTGAAACATTATGCTGTACACCTGAAATTGACACAAGATTGTAAACTGACTCTACTTTAATTTTAAAAAAAGACATTCCCATTGTTAGTGCCAGTTACTTGGGCTGGGTGCCCCCTGTGAGCCTGCTCTGGATCCCCTCCTCTGGCTAATAAGGCAATTTGGGAGGTGAGTGTCCTGTCCCAAACCTACAGGAGATGGGGTTTTATAGAGGACGGAGTGCCTTGGAAAGAGGAAAACTATGACCAAGGAGATAGGGTTTGCTGTGGAGACAGAACCAATTAGGAAGACCAATGTGATGAAGTTGTCACCAAGTGGAAAGGGCAGGAATGGGAGAAAAATGGAGAGAAGTGTAATCTTTACCATTGTGTTTCTGCAGAAATCCGATGACCTTTTCCAGCACGGTGGTTTTGTCCATTTTCCGCGTGTTGCCAGGGAGCATGGAGCTGAGCTCTTTGATGAGAACATTGAACTGGTCCCGACGCTTCTTCTCAGACTTGTTTCTAGACGCTCTGGAAACACCAAATGCACAGGTTACTGGAACAGTCCACCGGGAAAAGGCTTTAGGACAGAATGGAGGTACTTTCTATCAGAGTGTGTTCAGCTGAGGTCATCTTAGCAAAACTTTTTCAGGGAAAGTCACGTTTGCACATTTCTGAGCTGAGTAACTGGGACAGAAAAATGTTATGCTGGATTCTTGGCCACAACAAGAGACAGCATTGGTAAATCCTGACTCAGATGCAAAAGCGTACAGTTCAGCTCTGGACCTAGATTCTGCTCCCTCTGACTCCAAAGAGCTGGAACGTTCGGAGAAAAATGGACATGCTGTTTATCAAGATAAACAGCCCAGAGGGGTTTGCTCTTACCCGTCCTCAGATCCAAGCCATGTCCCTTCAACCTGGAGCACCCAGTCTCTGGTGCCAAGTCACAATGGACAGCCAGGTGTCCTGAGTGTTCGGTAGAAAGCCAGTGCCACCCAGGACATATGTCCTCGCTGCTGGCCCAGAGCTCATCATTCTGTTGGCGAGTCCAGGCACACCCCACAAAACCATATACAAGCCCTACATGGTCTAGGACCAACATGACAGGGACTGCAAGCTGCTAAATGCAGCTGAACCCTTCACAAAATGACATGGAGGAAACTTCAATGCATGTTACGAAGTGACAGAGCCAATGTGAAAACCCTTAGACTGTAGGATTCCAACTCTATGATGTTCTGGAAAAGACGAAGCTACAGGAACAGTAGAGTGATCAGCGGCGGCCAGGGGCTGAGGCGGGGAGGGGTGAAGGCGGAGCACAGAGGACTTTTAGGATCAGGAAACCACTCTGTGTGATACTGCCACGGTCGGTGCACGCCACACGTTCGCCCAAACCCACAGCATGTGCAACACCAAGAGGGAACCCTAATGTAGACCCTGGACTTTGCAGGAACCGGGATGTGTCAATGCACTTCATCAGCTGCACGATGGACCACTCTGTGATAACAGGGGAGGCTGTGTGTGTGCAGGGATACACAGAAAATCTTTGTACGTTCCACTCAATTTTGCAGTGAACTTAAAACTGCTCTAAAAAGAGTTTTTTGGTTTTTGTTTTAAAAAGGCATACTATACCGCACACCTACAGAATAGAAGAAAGTGGAGCTGCTGGGTTCGAGGGGAGGAGATCTCTTCCTGAGCCACTGAGGCTCTGAGGAACCCCAGGATCCTGGGAACTCGGATAGGAAATAGTAGCTATTAGGGCTGCTCTACGAGACAAGGAGCCCCCCAGGCTCCTGCACCCCCCGCCCGGGAAGTCTGGAACGCAGCACCGCCCAGAGGCCTTGGTCCTTAATGACGCAGCACAGGCCAGCCCCTCCCCCACAGCCAGAGAATCCAAAGGTGACCCAGGGCTGGGAAAGCTGACCCCCAGCCTCCCAAATTCACCCCAGATGGACTTGTTCCAGAAAGTCAGCTCACTGAGAGAGAACAGGGGCCACAGCTGCAGGGCCCCTCAAACATGGTCTGCCTGCTGGCCCAGGCACCCGGGGGCCCGGAAGTCGGGGGCCCGGAAGTCAGTTGCTCAGGGCTGCTAACCACCCACTGGGAGGCCACCGGCCAGTGTGTGATGGGAACAGGATGGGATGCTGGTGGCTGGTGACAACTCAACAGGTTCTCCGCAGAGGGTCTCACCTCCCTTGGGGATGGTACCAATACCCACAGGGGTCAGTACCAACACAGACTCTGCTTCCCCAAACAGTCCCTGGAGACATCAGCACATGTCCCAGATGCCCTTTCCCTGGACACCATGGCGGCCATGACCGTCCTGTTTGTGCTGCCTAATTTCACACAACCTGTCTTTATCTCAGCACACCCGTTTACAAGCCCTCTTTTGCTGACTGCATCCCAGTTTGGGCTGTTTCCTGATAATATCTGAGGCGCTTCTTCAAAGCTCACCCACAGTGCGTGGCTATCCCCCTTACCTAAGGGTCTCTTCCTTTCCCTGACTTTTCCCTCCTTCCTACCTCTCCTTGGATTTTCGGGAGGATCTGAAGTCCTTTGGGGCTTCTACAAAGGCCTCACGCCTCGCCCAGTCACCATCCTCACACACGCTCCCTCAGTCCCCGACTGACTGCTGGTGGAGCAGGAAGATGCTGAGATGACTTTTTGCAAGTCCAAGGTAAAAAGCATGGTGTTCAAACACAGGGGAGAGAAGAAAGGAACCTTTTAACTTTCTCAGTGACTGTCTATGCATTATAAATAATTTTTTGGCCTAGATTTGAAGAGTGACATGCAACCTCCTTAGCCAAAAAAAGCTCTGTTCCTGTCCTAGTTTGCCCATTATGAATTATTTGTGAGCCCGTAACAACCGGCTCGTTATGACTCTGTTCTCCTCTTCAATGGGTGTGATGACAGCGAACACGGCCTGGCAGAGACAACGATGATGAAGGCTTATATCATTAGTGACAGGAACACAAGCTGGTTTCCGTCAGCCTCCGCCTGGGACACACTATGGTGCCCACTGGAAATCGGTCAGTGTCAGCTGGGGCCGCAGCTCTGAGGCAAGAGAGAAAAAAAGAGCCTTGAATGACCTTATTTCCAAGAAGGAGGGCTGCTTGGCAGGTCCCAGATACCACCACATAAGGCATGGGGAAAACAGGTTGAGAGACACTTAAACAAACAGCCTATGGGTTTGTTTTTTCCTTTAAGGCATTGTTTATGTTCAATAAAATCCATCTATTTTAAGTAGGCGGTTTGATGAATTTTGGTAATTGTGTAACCACCACCAAAACTCAGATGTAAAACAGTTCTTTCATCCTCAAAGGTTTTCCCCTGTGTCTTTGGTGTTGACCTCCCCTGGACCACGGCCACAGGTGACCACCGGTCTGCTGTCCCCATAGTTTCGCCTTTTCTAGAATGTGACTTGAATGGAATCAGATAGCACAGAGTCTTTGACTTTTATTTAGCACAAGGTTTTTGTGATTCATTCATGTTGTTGCATTTATTAATATTTCATTCCTTTTGACTGCTGACTAGTATTCCATTGGGTTGTTTTCAGTTTGAGGGTATTAAGAATAATGCTGCTCTGATGACTATATAAAGAAGTTGTGGTGTACACACAGACAAAATGGAATACTACTCAGCCATAAAAAAGAATGAACTCATGCTATTTGCAGCAACATGGATGGGCCTAGAGATGATAATACTAAGTGAAATAAGTTAGAGAAAGACAAATATCACATGATATCACTTATATGTGGACTCTAAAAAAATGGCACAAATGAACTTATTTATCCCAAGTTATTTTTCCTGATGTCCTTCATGGGACACTGGTTACACACATAACACTTGCTGAACATTAAATTTGTAATAGTACGTTTTAAGTCCTTATATGTATTCATTCCTTTGATCCTTGCAACCGTCCTCTAAGGTAGGTACTGTTATCATTCCCATTTCACAGGTGAAGCTGAGGTACTGAGAGGTTGTATAACCAGCTGATGTCACATGATTAGGAAGTGGTGGAGCAGGCTGGCTCCCATGCTGGGAAGCAGTGTGCTCTCCCACCTCCTTCTACAGCTCCTTCCAAAACCCCTGTGACAGGATCCACAGGGAGCTAGGCACAGTGTTCTGGGAGCACAGAACCGAGCGTGATGAATTCTAGCTGCTTGAGTTTATAGCACAGAAACTAAACACACTGCAGAAAAATGGCATTGCATGCTACCAGGGTGACAGTCTTGGCATTCAGGGAGGGATGCTATGGAAAATCAAGGGAAGACTGAGACCTCAGCTCCAGCTCCTGGGAGGAGCAGCCCTTCCCACTGCCAGGGTCATCTGTGGTTGTCGGTTTCCTTCTAGACAGGGTAGGATCGCACTTCCTTGCCCCCCTGGAGCTGAAGCCAGGCCTTATGACTTGCTTTGGGCAAGGAAGTGTAGGTTAAAAGGCATTGCATTTTCCAGGGAGAAGCATGAAGAGCCAGAGTAAAAGCTGTCACATTCTTCCCTCTACGCTGGCAATGTCAGAGAGGAAGTCTCTCAGCCCGGGTCCCTGAGGGAGGACACCTTCCAGCTCAGGCCCAGCCAACCTGTGATGAACATGTAGGTTTGCTGAGACTTGGGGGTTGACTGCTACCACAGCACAACGCAGCCTACCCGGATGGACATCGTGGGGACTGAGGCAGAAAGTCACCCACAGGGGAGAATTCAAGGATCCTTTTGTTGAGTGTAATATGGACAGACCTCCAGGGAAGAGGGCAGGTCAGCTTCTAGGCCCCACACTCGGCAATGCAGGGGCTTCTAACAGTGCCAACTTGAAGGTTCCCCGGATTGTGGCAATTACAAAAAGGAAAGAATGGCCTTTGATATTCTTTCTACACCCTTCCATTAGCATTTTCTTGTGCACAAGGCATTCCATCAAGTAACAGGGAGGAGGCAAAAATGACCAGGTCTCGGCACAATTCAAAGAAGCTAGAGTCGAGAGGAAGAGATGGAATGTCTACAGCTAGAGCTGTGACACAAGGTACAATGTGACATGTGTGAGGTGGGGGGGGCATTTAGACAAATGGCCAAGGGAGTTCACAGAGGAAGGGGATCAGCTCCACAAGGTGGTCAGGGAAACCCTCCAGGAGGGGCTGCACCCAAGATGGACTGGGGGTGCATGGGCAGGGTGGGGAGGACAGTCCACAGAAGAGTTGAGTGGGCGAGTTTGACAGGAGAGTCCGGGACACATGGGGAAGTAAAGTGAGAGGAGAGTGGACAACGTGAGTGAGGCCATCCTCCGTGTCTGACATGCCAGACCGGGCAACCTGGTCCCAGCTTTTGGGTGAGTCTGGGACATCAGGAGATGGGGGAGCGGGATCCAACCTAGGGGGAAGTGAGCCGAGACAGGAAGGAGGAGGTAGGATGTTCAGCAACAGTAACACAGCACCCTGCCCAGTAGGGGCTCTGCTCCCCAAGTCAGCACTAACCACACCTGCTACAAGGAATCACCAGGGAGATGATGGGGTTCAGAGGCAAGAGTCTCACCCTAATTCCATTTGCCTAGAAAAATTAATGCTGATGATACATAAAACTTAATTTTTTTTTTTTTACTCTTAAAATGAGCATACAGTAAACTTCATGTTTTCTTTTGGGCACAGTTCTAGAAATTTCAGCACGTATATAAATTCACCTAACCATCATCACAGTCAAGAGACAGAACAGTTCCCTCTAAAAACAGCCTCATTCTCTCCACATCCGTAACCCCGGGAAGCCCCTGTTCTGTTCTCCAGCACCATGTTCTCTTCCCAAGAATGCCACATAAATCCAATCACACAGCAGGAAACCTTCTGAGCTGCCTTTCACCCAGCAAGATGTCTCTGAGGTTTGTCCAAGTTGCCACCCCTATCAATACCTCCCCTTCTTTCTCACTGCTGAGGAGTTTTCTATTGCTTGGATGTAACACAGCTGGTTTATCCATTTATCTCCTGAGGGAGATTCAGATTGTATCATCAGTGATCATAAATAGAGCTGCTGTAATGTAAGTGTACTGGTTTTGGGGTGAACATAAGTTTTCAGTCTCCGAAGTAAGTAACCTGGGAATAGGATGGCTGGATCCTATGGCAAGTGTATGTTTAACTTTCTAAGTAACTGCCAAACTGTTTTCCAGGGTGGCCGTACCATATTACCTCTTTCTAGCAACGTAGGAGTGATCCAGATGTCCCATACCTTCAAGGGGAGCTGGTATTGTCGGCACTTTTTTTGGCTCTTGTAAGAGATGTGCAGTGCTATCTCACTGGGTTTTCATTTGCATGTTTCTAATGGCTAATGATGTTAAACATCTTTTCATGTATTTTTCTGCCATCTGGATATCCTCTTTGGTGAAGCATTCGTTCATCTCTTGTGCCATTTTTAAATTGGGTTGTTTGTTTCCTTCTTGTTGAGTTTTGAGAGTTCGTCATATATTCTGATACAAGTCCTCTGTCAGACATGCGATTTGTCGATATTTTGCCTTTTAATTCTCCTGATAGTGTCTTTCACAGACTAAAAGTTTTTGATTTTGATGAAGCCCAAGTTAACCATTATTTTTCTTTCTTCTATGGATTGTGCTTTTGGAGTCAGATTGAAGAACCCTTTGCCTAACTTCAAGCCATGAAGATTTTCTCCTGTGCTTTCTTCTAAGAGTTTTACACATTTTATTTTTAGACTTATGATCCATTTTGAGTTATTTTAGTAACATGTAAGGTTTAGGCTCAAGTTTATTTGTTTGCATATGGTTGTCCAATTGTTCCAACTCTACTTTTTAAATTAATTTATTTATTTATTTAACATTTTTTATTGATTTATAATCATTTTAGTGTTGTGTCAAATTCCAGTGTAGAGCACAATTTTTCAATTATACATGAACATATATATATATATTCACTGTCACATTCCTTTCTCTGAGCTACCATAAGATCTTGTATATATTTCCCTGTGCTATATAGTATAATCTTGTGACATTTCTACATTGAGTTACCTTTGCACCTTTGTACAACATCAACTGGCCAAATTTATGTGATTTTATTTCTGTGTTCTCTATTCTCTATTCTGTTCCATTGATTTCTGGACAAGACTGTAAAATTGATATTTCTTCTTGTAACAACTGGCAGAATTCATCAGTGGAACTACTTGGTTCTGAAGATTTCTTTTTCAGAAGATTTTTAAAAATTCAATTTACTTATTAGTTATAAACTCTTTAGGGTTTCTATTTTATCTTGTATGAGTTTTGGTAGCTTATAGTTTTTGAGTAATTGGTTCATACCACCTAGGTTGTTGAATTTATATAGGTGCCCTTGTTCATAGAATTCCCTTATGGTCCTTTTGATGTCTAAAAGGTGTGTAGTGGTATCTAATTTTTAAAATTCCCTTTTCTGGTAATTTATGACCTCTTTTTTTGTCATTCTTGCACTAGGCATACCAATTTTATTGATTTTTTAAAAAATCATATTTTAGTTTCATTGATTTTTTTCTATTATTTTTGTTTTCAATCTTATTGATTTCTGCTCTTATATCTATAATTTTCATTCTTCTTGGTTTCAGTTTATTTTGTTCTTTTATTTTTAGTTTCTTAAGATGGAAGCTTAAGGTGTTGATTTAAGACCTCTTCTCTTTTCTACTATGAGCATTTAATGCTATAGCTTTCCCTCTAGGCACTACTTTAGTGGCAACCCATACATTTTGATATGTTATAATTTTACTTTTGTTCAGTTCAAAATATTTTCTAATATTTCTTGAGACTTCCTCATCAACTCTTGGAATACTTAGAAATGTATTGTGAAAAAAATGCTATCTCCCCCCCCCCCCCCCCGCCACTATCTGTTTCTAATTTAAGTTCATTTGGACTTTTTTGCATTTTTTTGTGAAGCAGGATTTGATTTATCTTAGTGAATGTTCAATGTGTACTTGAAAATAATGTGTATTCTGCTACTGTTGGGTGGAGTTCTCTACAAATGCCAAGCAGATCCTGTTGGTTGAGTGTGTTTCTCAGTTCTACATCCTTGCTGAATTTCTACCTACTAGTTCTATTACTGAGATAAGCATATTAAATATTTGTCATGGTTCCTTAGGTTGTGTTTTATGTATTTTGAAGCTCTGTTGCTAGGTGTATACACATTTAGAATTGTTAACGCGTTCTTGGTAAGTTGATTCTTTACGATTATGTAATGTCACTCTTTATTCCTGGTAATTTTCTTTGCCAGAAGTATACTTTATTTTATAGTAATATAGCCACTCTGGCTTTTTACAATTATTTTATGTAGTATACCATTTACCATAGTCTTACTTTTAACCTATATATATCATCATATATGAAGTGAATGTCTTGTGGACAGCATAATAGTAATATCATTAAAAAAATCCATTCTGAAGATCTCTGTCTTTTAATTGGCATGTTTAGGTCATTATATTTAATATAATTATATGTTTGGATTTAGGTACACCATTTTACCACTCGTTTTCTTTTTTTTTTTGAATTTTTGTTTGTTCATTTCTTTTATTGTTCTTTTTTTGTTTCTATTTCTGCTTTCCTGCCTTCTTTTGGGTTTATTTCCTGCCTTCTTTATTGTGTTTTTATTTGCTGTATTTCTTATATAGTTTTTAGCAATTAACTTAGGGATTATAGTATAAAAACATCCTTTCAGAGACTACTTGGAATATTTTACCATCTCAAGTGGAAAGTGGAAACTTTACTCCCCATAGTTCCCTTTACCTTTCCTCCCTTTTTGTTGTAGGTATTTTACAAACACTGAACCAGGTCTACATACACTGAATCAAGTTAAATTATGTTTTTTTCCCCCAAGTGTCAGATATCTATTGTATTTAGGCAAATATTTACCTTTTCTGTTACTATTTCTTTATATCTCATATCCCAAGTTTCCATCTGGTATCATTTCCTTTCTGTTGAAAAAACTCCCTTTAGTAATTCTTTCAGAACAGGTCTTTCGAGAAGAAGCTTTCTAAGTTTTCCTTCATTTGAGAATATCTTCATTTACCTTCATTTCTGAGTGATGTTTTCACTGGATATAGAATTCTGGGCTAACAGTTCTTCTCTTTTGACATTTAAAACATATCCTGCCCTTACCAGAATGCTTCCATGGTTTCTGACGAGAAATCCATGGTGCTATTTAAATTTGTCCCATGTAGCCAGTCTTGGACCTTGGGTGGCGGTCTACCCTGAAGCTCAGATCTGAAAGTCTATGGGACACTTTAAGGTCAGATCCACGCGTGATCAGCTTAGTGTCAAGCTCAGGAACTCACAACCTTCCTTACAGGGTCACTTTCCTGACTCCTCCTCACCCTACCCCCCGGGGAGAGCTCCCCCAGGAAGGAATGGGGAGTCTGTGAGCCAGATCAGGAATGAGGTTAAAATCCATGAAAAGAGGGAAAATGAACTATTATCACGAGGGGGTTCTCCCTTTTACTCTACTTGGCATGCAGACCAGTCAGGCTGGCAATGCTTTGGCTCAAGCCTCTCCAGCATCCCATGGGAAACCGTCCATGATCCCTTACAGATGTCCACACTGGCATATTTTCCTGATGTTTAATCCCAAGGCTGCCATCTTTTAATTGGCCCCCAGAACTCTAGTTTGGTTAAGGAGTAAATAGAACATGCTGATGGGGAAAACAGAAGATGCTCTCTGAATCCAATGCACTTAGTTAAATGGAGTAGAAGCTGATAAAATCAAATAATTCCCAATAAAGCTGGAAAGCAATGGCCAGAGCGGGTTATGGATGCACCAGCAGGCTCTCCTGGCTGCTAAGAGCAGCTGGGGTTTTGGATAATTGGTGTCATAATGAGTCTGTAAGTATGCAATTCCACAAAAAGTGGCTGTTTATCCACAGAGGGTCTCTGTGGGGAGGAGCTAAGGGCATCTTATGAGGCATATTCTTTTCACATTTACAGTCGCCACTGGAAGCTGAAGACTGGTTGGGGTAGCAGGAGAATCGGGACAGCACAGCTTAGCTGAAGGAGCATCAGACATGTTACCAGAAGATGCAGGTTCTCATCCCGGTCCTGCCACCTATGCCAGAGTGGGCAAGCAGTCCTGCCTCCACAGGCCTCGGTTTCCTCTTATGAAATAGCGAGGACATTGATATGGTCATTTTAAACCAGAGAATTCAAAATTCTCTGAAACGCCCCCCATCAAAAGATGAGCTCAGGATTTGCAGATACATAGTATTGTATATAAAACAGATAAACAACATGGCCCTACTGTACAGCACAGGGAATTAGATTGAATACCTGAAAATAGCCCATACTGAAAGAGAGTATGAAAAGGAATATATATATATCTATAACTGAATCACTATGCTACATACCAGAAATTAACACGACACAAAAAACAATTTTTTTTAAAGGATGAATTCTAATTCCCCTCCCTTTGAGAATGGCTGGTTGGCCTTAGCAACATGCTTCTGGTGAGTACAGGTGACCTGGCCTGACACTCAAGACCAGGCACTAACTGGACACACAGCTCCCTCCCCCCAGGTCTCTCTCATAATGCTCACCCTCTAGCCCCGTCCCATATTACGAGCAGGCCACACCTCCACGTGTCAGCCACAGTCCCAGCTGATGGCTAACATCCACTGCCAGCTACAGGATTGAGTATGTCTTCAGATGACTTCGCATATCATCTTTGAGCCGCTCTAGCTGAGACCACACGGAACAGGCATTCCCTGCCAAGCCCCACCCAACCTGAAGACCTATGAGCAACATAAATGCCTTTGCATCAATCCCATAAATCTTGGAGTGGTTTGTTACACAGCAACAGATACCCAGGAGGGTTAATGCCTAAAATAAGTTCTCAATGGGGCCCAAGTTCCTTCCAGATTGGGAATTCCAGCATGTCTTAATCGGGTTCACGGGTTCCACATTATAGAATGCAATGGGAACTGACCAGGGTGCAGACCAGGCCTCTCCAATCTGAGTATTTATTATAAACCGAGCAGAATGAACCTGTCTGAGAAGGTTGTCGGGTTAGGTCTTAACACTTCTTTTATAGCTGCCACAAAAGTCTTTTTTAGTACCTGAAGCAGAGGTTGGGGTTGTAGAAGGAATTCTAATTATATGTGGAACTGAAATATGCCCAGTAGGGTCTCACTGCCAACGTCCAGAGAGGTAGCTGTGAGGTGCAACGCTCAAACATAACATCAGTTTTAAGCATCCTCTACATTAAGACAGTCCTGTCCGTGAAAGTGAACTTCCATGAAGAATAAATTAGAGTCACTATGTATAAAAGAGATAAATGACAAGGACCTTCTGTATAGCACAGGGAACTATATTCAATATCTTGTAATAACCTATAACGGAATAAAATCTGAAAAAGAATATATATATCTATATACATATATCTTAATCACTTTGCTGTACACCTGAAACTAACACAACATGTAGATATAGTTGTAAATCAACCATATTTCAATGAAAAAATATAAAAAATAAATTAGAGTCTGATCAGTTACATTAACAAAGAGCTTATAAGAGTATTCCTATTAAAATGTGATGGAAATATAGAAAAATGTGATGGAAAATATGTCAAAATATTAACAGTGTCTATCTCTAGGTGGTATGATTATAAGTCATCTGTTTACTTGTTTAAACGTTTCAGTATTTTCAAACGTTCTTTCGCTATTTTTTTTACGTATAAGAAGATGTACCAAAAATGATGAGAATAAAGTTGACACACCTACTGCCTAAGACAGTATTGGGCTGAGGGTCTTCCATGGAAAAACAGGAAGAATTATTTGGAAAAAATCAGAAGGACCGTAGCCAGAGGTTATTTCGTTGCCACTTTTGTTTGTATTTTTTCAATGAAGGGTGACATAAAATGGAACAGATTCTTGTCTGTTTACGTGCTAATTGCAGCCGTAGCACCTTTAATGTGCTAAGAAGCCCTGAAACCCTCCAAAAGGGAGAAAGAATGAACAGCACGGCTCCAATGTGTTAGTGTTTCCCAGCATACGTTTTGGGAAACGCTGGCTGCTGGCTTGTAAAGCAAGGTCCGTTTAAGGTCAGTGCAGTGCCCTCCCGCACCCAGGCCTGGGCCCCTCCTCCTCACTTCCACACCCCGCAGCATCCCTGCACACCAGGGCAGTGGAGTTGGGGGCCATCGCCCAGCAACTCAGTTCAAGAAGAGAATGTCAGCTGTATGTGTTTGGGGGAGGGGGAAAGTCACTCAGCATGGAACAAGACGCATCCGGCTGGTATCACCCTCATCTCCTGGAGAACTTTGGAAACTCACACAGAAACTTTAGAAACCACAAGGACCTGGAGAAGCATTTGGGACATGACTGGGAGCTCCTGAGATGTAATACGGACATCTTCACTCTTAATCAAAGTTATCAGGAGTGCTGAGACTTAAACGGAAAGGTGGCCTAATTTCCTAGTGATTCTTACTTAACGGTTATGTGGGGAGGATTTTCCCGGAGCACAATCCTTAGGAACTTGTCACTGAAATTCTAAAAGGAGAGGCTGCATTTTCAAGATGGTAGACTTCTGAGCATACTTCTGCAATTTAAAATATATTGAAATGATGGAAAGGGATTTTAGAAACGTGCCCTTTGCCTCAGATGCCCCTGGAAAGGTGCTGGGTCTCCCTGAGCTGAGATGTTCCCAAGTTTCTAGGCCTACCAGGAACACATTTCTCCTTCTGACGAATCTTCCTAACCAACCAAGGGACCCCACCAGGGTGAAAGCCAAAAGACCCCCACAGAGGGAGGCGCCTCTCCAGTGTGTGTTTACTGGGCCACGGTAAGAATTAGCATTCTGCCTGCAAGCACACTTCTACTCTCCCCTTTGTTTTGAGCACAGAGTCACTCATCTGGAAATTCCAGGGTAACAGAAAGGAATCGCGTGTCCTGATACCTCTATGGTCTAGCAAAGCCTGGTGCTGTCTTAATCACCTAATAAAACAGAAAGGCAGCCTCAACATCTTTTTACTGCCATTTTTGCCCTGTGTCGGGACTCAGGACGCTGCACCTAACACCCAGCGAAGAGCCTATGAAAGAAAAGTGCCACAGAATTAGCACGAAAGGTGGGCTCCCGCTGGGACAGCAGTCTACACTGCCCTGGGGCCGGGCTTTTTCATCCTGCATGGAGACCGTGCCCAGGGCCATCGGCAAGTGTGCGTGGGGCAGACGTCCTCCGACCTGGGTACCACCTTCATGAGCAGGCCGGCCTTTCCTTTTAGATGGACAGGATTTACATCCAGAGAAATGGAACAAGGAAGTCAGTCTCTCCTCTTCACCATGTTCCTCTCCACGAACGGGCACCCGGCTGAGAAAGCACAGCCCACACGTTCTGATCATCACCCCGGCTCTGCCTCACATAAGGGTTTCAAGGATGCCCCCGAGTTGCCTGCAAGCTCGTGGAGGGCGGGGTAATGCTATGCATCCTCTTCTATGCCTCCCACTTGCTCACTACTTAGTTCACAAATTGTGCCAGGAGGGCAGTGGGATGACTGCGGTCATTGGCCCGCGTCAACAGACGCCCCCAGGAGGGACCAGAAAAAACTACCAGCCTCCCAGAGCTGAAGCTTTTCCTTCTGCAAAAGTGCAGGTATAAGCTTCTTCTTTGTTGTGTTTTCACTTCTCCCTCTTGTCTGAATCACTTCCCTGGTGGGGAGACTAAGGATAAGGGTCAAAGAATAATAAAACCGTTTCACTTGTGTTTCAGAACCAGCATTCACGCTGTCGAGAACCCCGAGAATCAGCGACTCTTGCCTGACACACTTCACCCTTATCAACAAAAGGCCATAAAACAGAATGAAATCATGCCATTTGCAGCAAAAGGGATGGACCTAGAGATGATCATACTAAGTGAAATAAGGCAGAGACAAATATCGTATATCATTTATATGTGGAATTTTAAAAAATGAGACAAATGAACTTATTTACAAAACAGAAATAGACTCATAGACATATGGAAAAAAAAACTTATAGTTACCAAAGGGGAAAGGGTGGGGGAGGGATAAATTAGGAGCATGGGACTAATAGATACACACAACTATATATAAAATAGATAAACAACAAGGTCCTTCCTGCTGTAGAGCACAGGGAAGCATATTCAATATCTTGTAATAACATATAATGGAAAATAATCTGAAAAAGAACATACATATATATAAAACACACACATACAACTGAGTCACTATGCTGTACACCTGAAGCTAACACAACATTGTAAATCATCTATACTTAAAAAAAAATGGCAACGTGGTCAGCAGACATTTGGTTCCATCCAAAATGTCCGTAAAATATTTGGTCTATAGGACATTTGCTCCATAAGACGTTTGGTCCACACCAAAAGGCCTTTGATATATGGTTGGATTTGATCCTGTCCAAAATGCCCAGAGACATTTGGCCCATAAGATATTTGGTCCACAACAAAAGGTCCTTGAAATTCGGTCCTATCCAAAACATCCATGGGGACGTTTGGTCCATGCCACCTGATTTTGGACAGGACCGAAATATCAAAGACCTTTTGGCACGGACCGAAGGTTTTGTGGCCCAAGTGTCTCATGGACAGTTTGGACAGGGCCAGGTGTCCCACCAGGGGCAGCACAATTCTACACTCGCCACCCCCCACTCAGTGAAAACGCACAAGGTTATGGAGATGGCCCTTCACTGCTGATAGGAGACAGTGTAACTTTAATTCATGCTGATGAACGGACCATTTAATATTGGAAGAAAGGAGGCGGCTCCATGAAAGTTTCTTCTTAGTGTTCACTTCCATCAAGAAATGGAGTAAGCCTTTCCACAATACTGCCAAGTTACAGAAACTTGCTTTCTTTGGGAGGTGATGATTTCTCCCAGCGCTTTCTGTCCCTCCTCCTCGGAACCATGACTCAAAAGGAAGAGCTTCCATTTACCAGGTGTCCGAGAAGTTGTTAGGAGCCCAGATGTTAGAAATTGATGCCTGAGTTAAAATCCCCACCTGCCCCTGCATGTGTGATCCTCAGCCTTGGGTTTCTCCACTGTAAAATGGAGCTAAAAATTACGTATGTCAAGGGGCGCTGTGAGGATGAGAGTTAAGGCGTGCAAAATGCTGTAGGCACATGGTGCCCTGTAGCTTTTCTTATCAGCACTGTGCACCCTGCACCGTGCTGGGGCTAACCCAGAGCTCCATTTACTTCCTGCAATAACTCTAGGAAGGGAGTGCTACTATTAACGCCCCCATTTTACAGAAGAGGAGACTGAGGCCAAAAGGGGGTTAGTAGGTCATCTGAGGACAGAAAGTAAAAGTGGCAGGAATCAAAGCTGTGCCTGTCTGATTCTAAGCCTGGGAACTTCCTGCCACACATCAGCACTTTCTGGATGAAACACACACACACACCACAAAATGCCGTGTCACACACCAGAAATTAGCACAACACTGCAAACTGACTCTACTTCAATAAAAAAAGAATGCCAAAAAAAAGAAAAACCAAAAAACTGTGTCACAGAATTAAAAACATATGCTTATGACTGGAACACAACATGGTAAACTGTGCCTCATTATCTAGGGATCCAAATGTCTCTCCATCAAACCCTTTCTTTTTTGAGTCCAAGGACCACATTTTTACACTTCCCCTGAAGAAAACAGCACCAAGTTCCGAACACACAAAAGGCACCCAATGAATACTCAGTGGGCTTACATGGAAATTCACAGAAGACATGTGCATCCATGTCCTGGTTTAGAACACATGATCAAACAATCCAGATAAACCGTGAATTCCCTAAAGCTTTGAAAACCTTGCCAAATAGAGCTCCTGTCTTCTGGAGACAATGAGAGTTTTGATCGGAAGTTAAACATTTCTAATCTCATCAAAAATACCCCGAGTGAAAACAATTCTCATGAGACCTCCAGGTGGGATTGGGGAAGGGCCTCCCGTGTTGCTGCTATAAAACCCGCTCAGCTAGAGGCGTTGGAAGTGATTCCGGTTTTGGACTGTGTTTGTTCTGTCCTTGTTTTTTCATCCCAAGTGCTGTGAAGAGCACCGCACTATTGCTGCTAGTCTGGCCAAGAGATCTGGGTATTCCCAGACGTTCTGAAACCCGTTTCCCCAACTGAGAATAAGAAGGGAGGGACAGCCAGCATCCTCCCTGCCCGGCACCTGTGATGGAGGTTTTCAAATAGGCCATTTGGGGGTGTGGGTGCCCACGGCTCAAAGCCAATGGGGATGGGAATAAGTGGGAAAAAACTGCATACAACTGGATTTATTTCTAAGACTTTTTAGCCAAGATTTTACTGGAATGTCTCTACTTGATGATCTCTGAGTATGGCAGAGCCTCCTTAAGCTCGCATTTTATCTCTTCTTGATTTCGAGGTAAGCCGGGTGTTAGAGAGACAGGGCTGAGATGGGAGGTGGGAGGTGCTAGGGTGACATTAGAGATGATGATGGCCAAGGCAAACTGCATGTGGACTCCAACTCCAAAGTCACTTCAGGACACACCTCTCAGTCCGGGCCTGCCGGAGAGGCTGGACTAGCTCTCACGGGAAGAGAACTGCATGCGGTCTGGGGAATGAGAACAGAGTCTGAGGTTTAGGAAGCCAGGATTTAACTTCCCCTTCTGCCACTTATTAGAGCTGTGTGATGTTTGACAAGTTACTTAACTTTGCTGAGCCTTCGTTTCCTCATCTGTAAAATGGGAGTAACACTGGTACGCACCTCAGGGACGTGGAGGAGAGGATATGAGATGAGACACACAGAAGTAAATGCAGGTGGAAGTACTTAGCCTGGCCATGTGCTGCCTACACTTCCTAGGGCAACAGGTGAATGCGGGCCTCTTCATTACTGCTGATGGAGACACCTTGTACGTGTATGATGCAAAGTGTCCCACACCTTCACATACCTGTTGCGATGAACACTTTTTTAAAAAAGGGTTTCTTGGCATATTTTGTGGCTGATCCCTAAATAGCCCGAGAGGAGGGCAGGGCAGGGATGACGACGCCTGTGCTGCAGCTGAGAAAGTGGAGGCTTAGAGACGTGAAGGGGCTCATTGGGACTGCTGACAGGGGACAGGCCAGCCCGGGTCTCCTCCTCCAGCCAGCCCTCCATCCACAGTGGCCTGCGAGGCAACCCAATGGAAGACGCCCCCAGAGCAAAGAGCGGGCAGCCTGCCCTGAGGGAGGGCATGAGGACTCTGTTTCAGTCAGGCCAGGTCTGGTCTATTCATTTACGCGCTGCGTGGGACCACGTGGACTTGACTAGCCTTCGGATTGGTGGCCTCAGGGAGTCAGGGTCCCCAGTGCCAAGTGAAGGGCCTGTTAGATCAGAATAAGCTGGGGAGTTTTCTGTACTGTTGCTCCTTTAAATTTTTCTATACAACATTTGCAAACGCGCGGAAAAGGAGAAATAACAGTATGACGAATCCCCAGGGCGGACCCTCCAAGTCCGACAATCCTCACTCCACACCAACCCAGGCTGGTCTCCACCTCTGGCCATGCTCCTGCTCCCTGGTTTTTTGGAAGGAAATGCTTGGGAAATTAACAAGCAACACAGCCCCACCCTGTGCCCTGCAGATTCGGGTCCAGCAGGTCTGAGCGGCTGGGGATGCACTGAAGGATGCTGGAAGTGACAACTGGGCAGTGACTCCAGTCACCATGCAGCCTAATGATCCGTGGTCACCTACCAATCTCCTCCCTTCACCTGGGCCCTCCTCATGGGCAGGAAGCCTTTTATTCATCCTCATTTCCCCAGAGCCTAGCGCAGTAACTGCCAGGTCGGGCTGATCGTGTGAGATTGATAACATCCAACTGGTTTTTACCTTCAAAATGCCTACTTTATGACTCCATCGCATATACAGGAGGTATCCAACACATGTCCAGTGAAGAAACAAGCCTGGACAAAGTTATTACAGCCCTGACATGGCCAGCTACAGAGCTAGGATTTCTGGTCAACCTGACAACAGTGCAGAGTGGCTGGGTATCTCCACCTGCTGAGGAGGAAGATGGGATCACGTGTACAGAAGTGTTCAGCCCAGTGAGGATGACTATTGGGTGCTCGATGTGTGGTAATGATTCGTAGGGTTATTGTCCAGAGCCAGGCAGCTCCCCTGACTGCAGAGCCAGGATCTGAACCCCAGCCAGCATGGCTCCTAGCAGGCTCCCTTGCTAAGCAGTATCTATCCTGGAAATGCAGAGATCAGAAGCCTCTGAAAGGAGACCCGGGTCAACAGGGTCCCCAATTGCCCATATGAAAAATATGAACCCCTTGGCAAGTCCCAGAGAATGAGTAATTCACACTGAGGGAGTGGGTGTGAATTTCCTTAGCGGAGTTCTGCAGTATCCCAAGGAGGGCACGTGCCCGGCTGCCTGTCTTGCTGTGTTTTCATCTGCAGGGCAAGGACAAGTGAGATTCGGAGGGCGGACCACGCGACACCAAGGGGGCAGGGAAGACGCCCCTTCTTACCTCTTGGCCCTGTCTTTCTCATCTTCATCCATTAGATTTTCTCTGCAGTTTTTCCTGCAAAAAAGAACAGAAGATTATTATCTGATTCTCGACCTTTCTTACAGGACTTTCTGGTTGTATCTGAATCACAGAGGTTCTCCGACTTTGCAGCGAACCTTATCACTCTCAAAAATTACTGATGACTCTGAAGAGCTTGAGTGTGTGGGTGAAGACTGAGAAATCTTAAATACACAAACACTCCTTCATAAGGCATCAGCGAGATGCAATCCACAGATGTCAAGGAGCTTCTGGGAAAGTCTGCTGTATACTCATGAGAATAAACAGGCAAATGATGTGTTAATATTAGTAAAATTGTTTTGATCTCTCGGACCTCCTGGAGGTCCCCAGATCACACTCGAAGAATTTACTTTCCAGACCCAGCTCAACGAAGTATCTGTTTATCTCACGTCTTAAACCTGCAAACTGCCCACAACATTCTAAAGGAGAGCTTTTATCTGTTTCTCTGTTCATTCAAATACACAAACTCATATACTCCCCTGAAGGGATCAGGGCCCCAAAGGAGTATAATACACTGTCCTTCCTTTAAGGCACATACACCCCCGCAGAAGGTCCAGGCACACAGATGTGAAAAATGAAGTAACAATCCGGGAATGTTCCTCTGGCCCCAGATCACCAGCAACGACCTTACCACCTTGGCCTCTCCTCTCCCGGGCTGCTAGCTCGAAGCCTCTCAGGGCCACTCACATACCTGAGGTCCTTCACCCCTCACAGCCACATCCCTGACTTCTTCTTTACACATTTCCCAGAATCCCACTTGTCTGGGGTGCTCCTCCTCCAGGCAGCCCTCCAGGCAGAAAGACCTTCAGGGTGTCCCTGAGGCCGGAGTTGGGGGCAGAGGCCACCCCCTCCTGCAAGGAATTCTCAGCACATTCCCGCACACCCTGCAACTTGGAAAAGGCACGGTCAACAACGGGTCCACCATTCCCTGAAGCCACTCCTGCACATCCTCCAGCTGCAGCGCCTCCCAGGCTGGCCAGGGCCCCAGGGAGCGGGACTCCCAGGAGAAACCAAGAGAAGACTCCCTTCCCCCAATTCAGCAAGCTTCCGCAACCCTATGAGAATTATCCTTCCAGCTTCTCTAAGGTCAGCGCTGAGGCTTGATCTGCCTGCTTTGATCAGGATTCCCCCTTCATGCTTTCCTTTTTCCAAGGGTCTGATGATTCATTATTCAGGAAAACAGTGACATCAACCAGGAAGAAATGGAAGCAGAAAGTTAGAAAATTCGTTATGAAGTAAATTTGCAATGGCATTGTACAGTCAACAAAGAATTTCCAAAAGAGAAATCATCGCGCTATCTCGATGGATCGAAAGGTCACCCTAACATGACGTATAATTCTTGCAGCCTGTAAAACTTATATTCCAATCACTTAAGATTCCTTTTAGGGGCCCCTTTCTAAAGAGTTTGGACTGCACAGTGCAAACCCAGGTCAACTAGAGACTCCGATGGGTGATGGTGTATGGTCAGGGTGTGGACGATAAACGCCTATAAAAATCAGCAAGAGGGGACAAGGAGATTTATGAGTCATGCTCGGAGCTGAGTCAGTGAACGGCTTTGTTGGGAGCCACTGTTCAGCAGCCACAGACAAACCGAAATCAATCCATAAAACGCGGCTGTCGCCCAGCTCCTCGTCTACCTAACTGCTTGTCCTCCCGCTCCTTTGGGCCCAGGAGCGTTCATCGTAATTGCGCTTAAGTTTGCAAGGAGCACACAAGACCAAGATGTCCTGGAAACAAGAAGCCAGGTTTGTTTCGGACACACCCAGGCTGTGGAATTGACGGTTTCATATCAGAGCTTCAAATAACGTTGAATAAAACAGTGGGATGTTTCTGTAACTAGCTGCTCACCGTGGGAGGCAGCCACGTTCGTTTGGGAGCTCACAAGAGCTAGGTTTCTGTGTCCTCCAGCCTGGTTCCTCTGCTCAGTGCGGTGGCCCAGACAGAGCCTGGGGAATGACGACCCCATCTGTAAGTGTAAACTCCCACTTTCCACCATCCTCCTGAGACCCCATCAGGACAGCTCATCTGTGTAAAGCACTTGGCAGAGGATGGGTGAGGGAGAAAGGTGAACCATCTCCTTTCCAAGGTGCAGCGGGCAGAGACTGTGACTCTGGAACGAGAGCCGGCCCGCATCTGCAGAGCCCCAGGTAACTTACACCTCGTTGGTACCAAACAGCCTTACTTTGCATTGTTTTCCAGAGGCCCAGCCCACCTGGCGGGAAGCAGCCCCTGATGAGGGAGGGAGTGCCATCCCCGGGTCATGGCCACATTCATGAGAGGTAAAGACCGGCCACAGGAAGGCCCTGTGGCAAGGGTCACATTTCGGGATGCCCCATCGGCTTTTGTTAGAGAATGATTTCCAAAAAAGACAGTGTTGTCTGCCTTCCCACTGGACACCTGCCCTCAAAGCATCCCCAAAGTGAGGACATTGATGGCTTGAGTCTCTCTGGGGCTTCCCAGCAGCATTCTCTACGTTTTGTCTCCATTCTCTGCCACCAGTATGAAATTCACGCTGAGCTCTGCGGGATGGGGGGGGGGGTTGTGGGCAGGGCCCCAAACATCCTGGAAGCTGGAGTTTCTCCTCAAGAAACACTCTCAGGCCCTTCGCACACAAAGTCTGAAGAAAACCCTGCCCTCTAGACATGATAGGACCAGCGGGAGGACAAGACACAGAACTGACACCAACAGCATGTCGGGCAGGAAGCCCCAGCACACTGGGCAGAGGGGACGTGACGCATCTCCCCCAGGAAGACCTGGCCGCAGCCAAGACCTGGTCGTGTTCATCTAGCAAGCAGAGCGACAGTAAGTCCAGAAATGTCTGGTTTTTACACTTTAAAGGTCAACCCGGCAGGACTAGAAATGTCCAGTTTCCCCACTTTGTTCCTTCAGATGTTCATGGTGTAAATGAAAAATGTCTTAGAAGATCTGCCTCCCTGCAACCCCCCCTGGACAACACAGCAGAAACTGCCAGGGAAGCCAGAAGGATAGTTTTTTCCTTTTAAAAAAGAGCCTGAGCTCTGTCCTTTCAAAAATGTCTCACGATGTGACCCCAATCAACGCATAACTCACCCACTGGCTGATGCCCCAGCCCTGAAGCCCGGGGTGGAGGCGTCAGTGTGTCAGAGAGAGTGCAAGACACGGCCCCCTTGTCTGGATGTTCAGCCTGAGCTTTGGGATGACGAAGTGCAGAACCAGAATGCCTCCCGGGAGGCGGCGGGCGTGCTGGGCACACGGTGCACGGGTTAGTGAAACACACTACAGGTCAAGCTCAGCTTCTGGCTTTCTCTTGCCAGCTATTCGATCGTGACTATCTGATCCTCTGTTTCTTCCCTAGGCGGCTCTGACACCATCCTGTGGCCGCAACACTGTGACATTCCAGCAAAGAATAGAAGTGTGTGTAATGTGTACACCTATTGGTGTCACACCCAAATCCCTAAGCACAGTGTCCACAGCCTTTGATGACAGGTTGCCAGTTTGTGACTTCAGCTCCAAGACACGTTGTCCCATCCCTGACCCCTGACATCTGCACTGTGGTAACATCCTCCTCTCTTATCACCACCACCACCACTCTTCATTCCTCCAGCCCTCCCCACGCCATCTGAGGTCAGGGAAGCACTGTACCCCCGCCCCACCTCCTGCATCCTCGCCTCCTTACGACACCGATCTGTGTCTGCCGCCCTGGCCTAAGCTGTCCACACACACCCCTGACTCAGTGGCGACCCTCTCGAAGGCAAGCCCAGCTTCCATCCTCTGCATCTCAGCGGGCAGCAGATGCTCCAGGCTCAGGACGGTGTCCCAGCAGAGGAGGCGCATGAGATTCTGTTTAGGAATCTGTTTTCCAAGTTTGGAGAGAAGGCTAGTTCCTGGCAGTAATTCGCCCTAACGCAGGATCCGCAGGATCTCCGGCGGCGAGGCTGAGCTGGGACGTGAGAAGCCCCTGTGCTTGGACGCTGTCCCTGGGTCACCTCGGGTGCCGGGTCCTAACTATTTAGACTAATGGAAAACGGGGCAACCAGATTAAATCCTGTTCACCCAGAAGACTGCCATCTGCATGACTCGGAAAGCTCCTTGCTCTGCCCGGCCCCTCTGGACAATGCTAAACAGGCTTAGCCTGCTGTGGGCAAAGAGGGAAAAGTAGGTCAGCTTAGCAACACGCTCTTCCACGGCCATGAACTAACGATGTGAACGAGGGGCCGGCACTGAGAGGGGCAGGGCTGCTCCTGGAGGGGCCCCAGGCTGCTCTGGGTCCAGCCAGGGTGGCTCGGGCAGCCTTCCGGGGGCAGACTGGGGACCCAAGGAATGAGGAAAAACTCAAAGAAAGAGAAGCTGCAGGAAGAGAACAGTGTAGACGCCCAGTGTCGTTCAGTTAGTGTCTTCACGGCGGTGAAATAACCTGCTTCTCTCGCACAGTCGTGCTGCCAGTTGGCATGAACACAGCCGGCCACCCTGTGCTGCCCCCCGGCTGCCGGCTCCCTCCACCTGACTCATCGCACCTCTCTCCTCGACTCCTGGTAATAACGGGGCGCTTGCCCGGGGCAAGGATGGGCTTGAGCCGGTGGTGTGGGGACCAGCGGGCCCAGGCTGGAGAGTGGGACACTGTGCTGTCCCCACAGTGCCTGTGTTCAGTGTCGCTGCAGCTGTCCGGACGGAAAGGCCACCCCCTCAGGCCTCCTGGGTTCGCAAGTTGGACAAAGCACCAGATGCTCTGAGGGAAACTCCCCCAAGGCCCAGGTGATCTAACCTACTTCCAGGAGCTGAAGTCTGAAACCAGGTCGTCTCAGGAGGGACCGGCACAAACCTGGAAGCTGATGCTGGGGGCCCCAGGGGCCAGGTCCTGCTTCCCAGGGTCCCCAGGAGGGACAGGGCCCCTTGCTCAATCCCTCCAGTAGCTCACTGGTGCCCCAGCAGCAGGAGCAGACCCAAGTTTTCACCCGGCGGCCCCCCGAAGCTTCCCGACAGACCAGTGGCTACGTGGCCCAGGCCAGGTCGGGGTGACCGAATCTGTCAATGTAGATACGCACAGTGCCAGACGTCATTTCCTCTTTCTTTCATTTCTGTAACAAAGGTACCCAAAGGTTTTGTCAATAAACCATTTTAGGTACATTCAGATCTAGAAACTCATGACTTTGGGAATACTCACCCAATCTCTTTCAACGACAACCTTCTCTTAAAAGCTTTCTCTTTGGCATTTTGAAGAAAAGGCAGAGGCCAGAGCATCCTGAGGCCTTTTCAATGGTCTGTCTGTCCGTCCATCCTTCCCTTCCTTCCTTCCTTCCAGCCCTCGGGCCTTTGTTCACAGGCTTCTTTGGCATGTATGTCGTGCCCTGGGGGCATCTGACAGAAGATCAGAGAGACCTCAGGCAAGCTACTAAAACTCTCTCTGCCCGGTTTCTCACCTTCACAGGGCAGCTCTGAGATGTGAGGACGTTTAATACCCACAGAGCGCCTAGACTGAGCCACAGGGGGCAAAAAACTCAAGGAGTGTTAGCTCAGGTGCTTGGGATTATGATCCCAACCGAGGAACCACTCAAAAGGTGCTAGTCCACATTTAAATAACAGATGCTAATGATGGACGTCAGTTAGCCTCACTTGTAAATTCCAGAGATAACTTACCCGCTCCCAGGGACCGTGCAAGGCCAGCCTTTTAAAATGTCCCTTGCAACCTAAAAAGTTCCTGTACGGGGATATTAGCTTGCATAACAGTAGTTTCCCGAAGAGCTGGGGATAAACATTTCTGTGAACTGAATCATACTTTAAGTGTGCGGGTGGCTCACAGCCCACTCGTGGGAGGACAGAACCCCACCCTCACTCTCCATCCTTCTGTCAGGCAAGCTCATCACCACCACCGAGTCTGCTTGACAGAGCATCACACACCTGGTTTCCATGAGGCCACAACTAACTGCCACTTTTTTTTTTTTTTTAACATCGAAGCTCTGGGTAAAATGGGAGGCAGTTTAGATTTTTTTTCTTGATTTTAAATAATTAGTTTTACATGTTTAGCCAAATCTAGCAAAGTTGAAAGTCAGCTGCTGTTAAAATAAAGTAACTGTGTTGTCCAATCTACTCTTCAACGCATTTATTAATTAACGCAGCATTGTCTCAAAGCATGGTCCACTTAGTTCCTGGATGACTTCACTAAGCAATTCAGTATATTTAATGGTGTTATATCCTTATCTTTACCTAAATAAAGTCATGAAGTTTTCAATCTTCAGGATATGCTAAATCCTTGAGTCTATGAAAAACGATCAGATTCTTTAGAACAGAACGAAATCATCATTCCAAGGCCACGCTCACATTTTTTGGATGTTATGAACATAAACAGAAGTAAATTTCATTTTTGCAAACTTGTTTGAAAGAAAAGGAAACCAACCAACAAACGGAACAAAAGGAGATGTCTGGCTTAAATGGAAACATTAAAAAGTTATCTCATTTTCAGAGGGAGAAGCAATACGTATTTATTGTGATTCTTTCCTTCTCTCATTAAGAATGAAAAAGTCAAGAGGCTTGGGTCATTTTTCATTAGACTAAGTCAATTTCTCCATTATATATATGTATATATAATATGATTATGAATATGTATATTATTGTAAAAAATAAAAAGGCAGTACCTTCCTGTTTCTCCTGGAAATATTTTCTCTTTTCTCTCATTGAATTGCTCAATTGTGAGTCCTTCCTCCTTCATGTGGTTTAAACTGTTTGTTCTGCCTTGCTCCCTCCCAGGTAGAAGCCAAGTTCATGTCTATGTCGTAATGACCCCAGGCCAGCTCCCTCTGAGGACTGGTCCTTCTCTGGCCCTATGCTTGCAAACATTTTGAGGTCATGAAAAATTAAATTAACCACCGCTACAACAAAGCCTTTCTTAGCTATGATCACAAGTGAGGTTTTAGCATGAATGGTTGTGCGTGTACGTGTGTGTCCACGCTCATATGTGTCACATGGCGACACGGTGGGATGTGTACCACCGTGAGGCCAAGAATCCCAGGGGCAGGAAGAAGGTGTCACATCAGAGTGGGGTTGTGGTGAGCCGCACAAAGCATATGCTTTCCTCTTTCTGTTGCCTCTTATCTTGGTTGAAAAACAGATGCAATGAATTTTCTATCTTCCAAAGGTACTGTTTGCGTTCTGATAAGCTCCTAAGTGCCCTCCTATGGCCAGAAGGAGAAGCCGAGAGCGTGACTCGGATTTCGACAAAGAGGAAGGAACTGAATTCAGGAAGAATAACCTCACAGAAAACTTGAAAATCCTGGAAAATGCTGTGGTTTTACTCAAAAGCAGGCATCCTGAAAGATGCCCCACGGAGCTGCAGCCAGAGCTGGGCCTGGAAGCCAGAAGCCAGAACCAGCATCAAGCTCCCTCAAGCACCTGCCAGCCCCTGGGGGACGTGGGAGGGGCAGGGAGAGGAGAGGGGTCCAGAGCTGGGCTCCCAAAGAACCCGGGACGCTTCTCTTCCTCCCACAAACTCCCAACATGCTCTAGGGCTGCGTGCCGGCCTCCGGGGCAAATGGGAAGCCTGCTCCATGTGTGACGGGCCTCAATCAGTGGGAACGTGTGATCAGAGGGTCCCCTGGACTGTGGTGTCGGCTCCATCACTGACTGGCTGAATGACCTCGGGGAGTCGCCTATTTTTGGGGGGCTATGATTTCTTCCTTTGGTATAATGAGAAATAACTTTGTAAACTATTAAATGTCGAATAAAAATGAGGTCTTCTAATTATTTGAAGGTGGTCACCTAGCCCATAGACTATGCTGGGTGAGAATGACCTGTCCAAGTGTCCACACAGGTGACAAGGAGGCAGGATGAGGAATGCCTGGCTATGACAGAGCTCCATCCCTGACTGCACTGTGGGGACAAATCACGGCCACTCGTGCTTGTCTGCTCCCCTCTTAACAGTGGGCACGGAAATCCTTAGTATCCTGGAGCACGGGGTACCTGAAGTTCAGGTTTACGCTCTGCCACTTGTGGCTCTGCTGTGCTTCTCTGCAAATGAGCCCGATGTAGGTCAGGACCTGCCTTGCAGTCTCCTGTCAGGTGGTGTGTCAGTGGGAATGATTAGGCCACGAGCCCATTCTGACCCTGGGACCTCGTCCTTACCACCCGCGACCGAGTTTGCCGGTGGTCTGGCACAGACTCGGTCACTGAGGCCAAAGCACCTGGCCCCAGGGGGTCCCACCCAGCAAGGCCGTCGTGTTTTGAACACAGGTTAAAAAAAAAAATTAACCCTTCTAGCCAAAGTGTAATGTTACAGAAGTAAAATGGCAGTATTCGTGGGCGATCTGCACTGTGGTTTTTGGATGCAAATTCTGCCCCCAGTTTAGATCCCAATTCATTGTAGACCCCTTCAGGGGCACAACTGTGTTTGCAAGTGTAGGACACAAATGGTTCCAAGTAATCTCACACTGCTGGGTCACTTTCCGCTCCTTACACACATAAAGCAACTTGCGCGTCTCAGGCTATCTGACCTCATGCTGACGTCTCCTCTAAAAAGGAACACAGGTAAACAGAGAGGGCTCCCCCCTTCCCCAGCCAAGGAGGGGAAAGGCCTTAGGAACAGTCTACCAAACACACCCACATCTTCCACAGAGAAAGCACACATCTGTGTGTGTGTGTGTGTGTGTGTGTGTGTGTGCGCGCGCGCGCGCGCACGAGGGACTGCACGTAGGCGAGCCAGGGGGCCCTAAGCCACAGCACTAGAATACAACGTGAACCATGTCTCCTTTGTCTGAGATGCATGTAGCTCCTTCCCGCCACCAGGAAAGTACCAGGAAATCAGTCTTTATGGTGTTTGTGAGAGTCCCACTACTATTCTTTAAAAAAAAAAAATCAAGGGCACAGGGCGGTGATCACACAAAGCTACACACGCGGTAAAATGAGAACTGTACACACATGGTGTTGATGCGTAGTGATGCAGGATGTAACCACCGAGGGAAACCGCATGACGGGCACGTGGAACATGGACTTCCCTGCGACATCCTTTGAACCTGTCATCATTTTCAAATTAAAAAGTTTAGGGGGGAAAAAAGCCAAAGAAAGAAACAGCAAAGGAGAGTAGAAGCCCTGAGCAGTGAGGACCTGCACAGCTTCGAGCCCCAAGGCTGGGATGGGCTCCCCCTCTTCCTGCAGGTTTGGCCCCCGGAAGAATCCTGCAGCATCTAGAGGCACCAACATCTCTGTACATGGTGGACGGGGACGCCCGATCCAGCCCTCTGCTCATTTATGCCGGACGCCAGGAACGCCAGGAACGCCAGGACGAGGAAGCCTGTATTCCGAGATCTGGGACTCTGCCTGTTCTTTACTTCCTGTTCCACTGACCGATCTTCCAGCTCCTGGTTCATTTACTTTTTTAAACTGAAGTATAGTTGATTGACAATGTTGTGTTAGTTTCTGGTGCACAGCAAAGTGATTCAATGACACACATATATGTACCTATATACATATGTATATATTCCTTTTCATATTATTTTCCATTATATTCAAACTCCTGGGTTCACTGAGCATGGCAAGACTCCCAGAGCCCTGCTGCAAATTCACATGCTTAGGGCAAAGCACTTAAACTGTAAGAAGTTCACACAAGAACCTGGTGACCACCAGGGCCTCCTCCCTGGCCTCCCCTCTTCCCATTACACTTTGTTTCCCACTGCCCTGAAGCCTGGCCTGCAGGGCTGCCGTGATTCTTCAGTGAGTCTGCAGGAAAAGGAACTGATCTGATGTTGGGGCACCGGGCTGGCCCTACCCAGGCCTCCTCCTCTTGCATTTTGGGCCCCAGGGGCCTGAAGTGGAATTCTCGCCGTTTTACCAATGGAGGAGCCAAAATAGAGAGAGGGTGAGAAGTCACACACCGTGAAGATGTTTTGCAGGCGTTAGCTAGCCGTGCTGGTAACAATACTTCCCAAACCAGGAGTGTTAGAACCTGGACGAGGGCCTTCCCTCTTCATTCCAGAACAGACGTAAGAGCTCCTCGGGCCCTGACCAAGGGTTTCTTCCCTTGGGCAGCCCTCCCCACCTCTGGGGGAGCCCCTGTGTGTGTCCACCCCCTCACCCTCACCAGGACCCTCGGCTTGGCCCTCACGTCGCAGCCCAGAACCTGGAGCACAAAATAATTGAGACCAGGAAACAAGCAGCTCAGCTCTGGGTAAGCTCAGGTGCGTGTGGCCTGAGAACTTGAGACAGAAGGGCCTCCTGGAGGGAGGAGATAGCTCAGTGGTAGATGTTTAGCAAGCACAGGGTCCTGGGTTCAGTTCCCAGTACCTCCATTAAAAAATTGAAAATAAATACATAGATAAAAACCTAATTATCCCCTCCCCCCCAAAAAAACCCTCCAAAAGACAAACCAAAAAAAAAGGAAAAAAAAGGGGGGCCTCTGCATTTCCTCCACCCTTTGTCTGTCCCTCCTCAGCACATCAAATATTTGCTCAGCCTGGGCTGTGGGCAGGGCATCCTGGGGTTGGGCCCGGATTAGGCATCACCAGACTGGTACCTCTCAGCATGCAGAGGGAGGGAAGCCCTCTGGGCCTCGACTTCCTCACCCGGCCAACCGATCTGGTACCGTGACAGTGTCCCCTGTCCAGGCGGCTACTCGGCGATTGCTCAGGAGAGAATTCGAGAAATAGCAGTTCACCGTGTTTTGGACATAAAGGTCTACAGCAGCGTTTCTCAAGCTCAAGTGGAGACATGCATCACCTCGGGCTCTTGTTAAGGAGCACTTCCGGTCTGGCGGGGCGGGGGCGGGGCTGAGATGCTGCATTTCTAACCCCCGGGCTGGTGACCGAAGCTGCAGGTGCGTGCGTGGCTCAAGCTGCGAGCACGCAGACCTACCTGAGCGCTAGGCGTGGGAGGCCTCGCTGCCGTGAAAACAGGAGTACTGGTGGGGGGGAGGGGTGCGGGGGAGACGCGAAGGGTCACCGACTGCCACCTAAAGCAGATGGACACTGGGGTGCCTTTGTCTGGAAGCCGGGGCTGCGCCCTAGACCAATGGCATTAGCAGCTCCAGGGGTGGGGCCCAAGACTGATTCTTTACGCCCCCACCCCCGCACCATGATTCCCGTGCACCCAGAGCCATGCGGGTGGAGACCCTGCTCTGGAGCCTGAGTGCCACCCGGTCTGCACAGGGGGGCACGCACCCATCTCTCTGGCAGCCCCTTCTGGTTCCTGTTACTGAACTGACTAGAAAATTCTTCCTATCAAGCCAAAATACCACTGTCCCCCATCCCTCCCCTCGGGGCTCCTCTTCATTCCTTTCTGTGTCCAAGGGCTGCATAGAATGACAGCCCTCAGATTTGATGATTATTTTTAAAACTGAGGTGAAATGCATTTCACTTCCCTTAAAAGAAAATGTGATCCATCACATTTCAAACATTTAAATGTCGTCAATGAAGCAGATTATTCCTGTCTACCAACATGTGCCCCAGAGATTTTTTTTCTACTGACTTTCATGCAAAGGTTTAGAAGGCATTTTCTTCTAAATAATTTACAGTACCTTTCTTAAAAAAAAAATCAGTGGTGAACATTTAAAATCCAGGTTATGTTATTTGAACTCGGATAAATGCCAAACACGTAAGCATCACTCCCTTCCAGCTGGGTACCAATGAGAACCTACATAATTAACACCAACAAAATTAGCAAACATCTCTCACAAATAAAACAAGGAAGCTACCTGGATATTGGCAGGTAACTGAAGGTGTCTCTTCTTACAGAGCCTAACAGACCACACGGGAACGTTTCTGATGATGGCTAAAGCCAGGTGTTCATCTTCAAGAACAAACGAAGCAGCCATTGTCTCTGTGCCTTTCTCCTTTCTTCGGTTTTAGAGGTAGCTGTTTTCCTCAAGCTATGGCTATGGATCCTTGTGTTTTCTCCCAATGTTGGAAAGATGAGCTGCCGGTTTTCTGGGTTCTCAGCTGTTTCCAAAGCATGCCCTCCGGGAGGGGGCTCCACAGCCCCCAGGCCTTCACCCAGACTCTCATTTGGGAGCATCCGTGGGTGCCGTCCCATCATTTCACGTGGCCCTGCACCATACTTTTCTTGAGCTTTTGCCCTCTGTGGTCATTGGTCCAGCCTTCCGCGGTGACTTCCGTATGACGTCAGTCTTGTCCACCACTCTTCCCAGCACTCTTCTCAGGGGGTGCCATCATTTTACTAAAATGCAGTTTTATCTCCCATTGGCAAAATCTCCTGACTTTATTCCTTGAGCCACCTTATAAGAACCGTACAATACCAGGGACCAAGGAGAACGGAATTACCCAACGTGGCTGAAACACGGTGGAATGGTTAAAAACCTCTCGCAGCCGGGGGACTTCAGAATTTGTAAATCGCTACATAGGTGCCGTGGCAGCGCCAAGCCCAGCATGCTGTGTGTCCGTCAGCCCCAGGGCTCCTACTTCGATTGCAAAAAGTGGTGACAAGTCAGAGTTACCCAACATCCACGGAAGATTCTTTGGCAGCGGCTGAGGTGGGCTGCCGGCAGCAGAAGACGGCCCCCGGGAACCAGGCCAGAGCAAGTGGCATTGCGGCGTTCAGTGGCTACCCAGTCCCGGATGCTGAGGAAGGCTGGGCAGGAGGAAGAAGAATCTGGGGGGCTGTCCCAGGAGCTCAGCAAGGATACAGGAGCAGCAGGGGCGGTATTCACTGATGTTTATGCCTCATCAAGGTTCTATGGGCTGAGAGGAGATGGGGGTCCCACGGGGAGGGAGGTTGATGGACTTCTCAGATGTGCTGCGGGCCAGTCTTCACGAGGCTCAGCTGTGTCGGAGAACAAAGCCTTCTCTCAGAGCCAAACTGGTCTAGAAAGCTCTCTTACTTTATCCATTTTGGACACAGCAAGTCCCCGAGAGGTCTTGCCTCTCCCCGTCTGCCTCCATGGAGTGAAGCTGTCACCTCTGCCCGGTAGCTCAGGGTCATCAAGATGGAGATGATCGTGGTGAGTGACATTGGGGGAGGGGCTCCTGACGGGTGACTGTGTACAAAGTCAAATGCGCCTGGAGCGCCAGCCTCTTATTCCTCCATCAGCTTTAAAGGTCACTGGGGCCACCTGCCCCCACTTCACAGCCCTTCCTCCCTGAGCACCTGAGAGCAGGTGACCACCTCCTCCTCCAGTGCCTGAGGTTTCTTCCTTAGGAGCTCACCCCGGGTGGCCCTGTGACCTGTTCTGCTGTGTTTCCCAGACAGGTGAGATGGCTGAGGAGATGGACGTCAGCCCCGTGAAACTCTCCTACAAGACCTGAGCTGTGCCACCAGCACGCACACCCCCTCCGCCCACGGAAACCACGTCCCGCCCCCAACTGCTCTCCTCCCCACCCACCACGCACCAGCTTCCCAATTAAGCTCCTTATTTGTTACCACTGATGTAAAGGACTGATTAAGACTGTTTCCCAAAGCTGGCTGGGTAGCAGAACCACCTGGAGACCCACTAAAATAGAGTCCTGGGTCCCTGAGAGATTCGGATGCACAGCCTCCTGGGGAAGCCAGGTCCAGAAGGAAGAGGTTGATGCTTGATTTCGTGTGCCCTGAGGGCCAAGCGGAGGTGAAGGCAGCAGGACACTCACTGACCGAGTGTCCAGAGCAGTGGAGGCACCTGGAGAGGCCAGCCTGGGACCGCGCATTTCTCCATGCAGGGCATTCTGGTCCTGCAGGATGGTACCAGCCATGTGCTTTGGTCCAAGAATTTCAATCGTTCTGCCCACCCTAAAGAAATGCTGAAAACTGCATTTGTGGCTCCAGAGTGTCACAACAAGGGCCAGATGATACTTGGATGATATAAATGGAACCAGTGATGCCCAGGTGACCCCAAAGGAGTCCTTCCCTTCTGAGGTCAGCACCTCTCAGGCAGGCCTGCTCTGACTTCATCAAACACAACAATGAGTGGGGTAAACGCAGAGAAAGGCAAATCATTCGATTCACTGGGGTGTAAGGGAAACACGGGATCTATAGCATTGTGGATACTAAAAATAGATTAAGAGCCCTCACTCCCAAACAATCTGCACTTCACACAGTTTTAACCTTTCTCTGTCTCCCTTCTGCACTAACATCATGTGGTTTGAAATCTGCTTTCTACCGTACTGGATTCCACAGGGGTGTTTTTTCCTCATTTGTCTTCCTTTTTGTTGCTTCAAGGGAAAAACAGCCCTGGGAAAGCTTTTTATGCCGTCTGCTATTGTTCTGCATTTAAGTAAAAAAGTACATGCTGCTTAATCAGGGCCTTAGGACCAGGCCGACTTGGCAGATTCTGTTAGCTTTAAGTCTTTGTTAAAAATGCCAGAGTAAATGATCTCTGGCCCCCAAAACCAAAAGAGCGCAGCCCTGCCCACAGCCTCAGGTTTCAACAAGTGTACACCCCAGGGTCCACACAGGCCTGAGTCTCTTCCGCCTCAGGAAAGGAGCTGTCCTTTCCCTCCCTTCTGAGAGCCCAGGTAATGAGGCTCTGTAACCGCATTGATCCCCAGCGTCCTGTGTGCGTGCACACGCCTCTTTTTTTTCAGTTGTGAAATATACATAATGTGAAACTTACCATCTTAACCTTTTTCAAGTGTACGCTTCAGTGCTATTAAGCACATCCACGATGTTGTGTGACCATCACCACTGATAATTCATCTCCAGAATTTTTTCAACATCCCAACCTGAAACCGTCCCAGTTTAAACACTAACTCTCTACCCTTCCCCACCACCAGCCACTGGCAACCCCCACTGTACTTTCTGTCTCTATGACTCTGACGACTGTAGGAATCTCCTATAAGTAATCAAGGAGTACTGTCTGTGTGTGGCTACTTTCACTCAGCACAATGTCTTTATGGTTTATCCATGCTGCAGCTTGCACCAGAATTTCCTTCCTTTTCATGGCTGAATAATATTCCTGTGGATGTATAGGTCACATGTGCTTAAGCTTTTGATTCTATAAATGATGAAAACAATTCTTTTCAACCTGCTAACATGTCCAGGATTCCATACTCAGTTTCAATAAATGCAAACTTGTGGAAAGACATCCCATGCTTTTGGATTGGAAGAATTAATATTGTTAAAATGGCCATATTACCCAAAGCAATCTATAGATTTAATGTGACCCCTATCACATTACCCAGGACATTTTTCACAGACCGAGAACAAATAATCCTAAAATTTATATGGAATCACAAAAGACCTAGAATAACCAAAGCAATACTGAAGAAAAACAATGAAGCTGGAGGAATAACCCTCCCAGACTTCAGAAGATACTACAGAGCTACCGTAATCAAAACAGTGTGGTATTGGCACAAAAACAGACATACAGATCAGTGGAACAGAATAGAGAGCCTAGAAATAAACCCACACACCTACGGCCAATTACTCTTTGACAAAGAAGCAAGAATATACAATGGGGGAAAGACAGCATCTTTGGCAAGTGGTGTTGGGAAAACAGGACAGCAGCATGTAAATCAATGAAGTTAGAACACTCCCTCACACCATACACAAAAATAAACTCACAATGGCCTAAAGACTTAAACATAAGACAAGATACCATAAACCTAGAAGAAAACACAGGCAAAAAATTTTCTGACATAAATCTTAACAACATTCTCCTGGTGAGGCTGTAAGTGCAGGTAATGTGATGGGTGGGTTGGGGGGGGCACCGGGATACAGGATGCTCTGGGAGGAGCTGAAGTGGAGGTGAGCAGCTCAGTGAAGGCCTCAAAGCTGGCCAGCAAACACTTTTTATAAAGGGACAGAAGGCAAATATTTTCCATTTTGTTGGGGGACAATATGGTGTGAAACAAATGGCCATGGATGTGTCCCAATAAAACTTTATTTACAGGGACAGGTTCTGGGTGAGATGCAGGCTGCATGCCAGCTCCTGCCTTAGCGCCTGGGGCTGAGAGGAGGGAGCAGGATGCCGGGGCGGTGTGGCAGGACACAAGCCTCGCCTGGGATAAGGCTGCCACAGCAGCAGTGACAGAGCCAAAGGTCACTGACCCTGGGCCTGAATGATACAGGACCTGACTCTTCCAAAGTCCAAGGTGCACTAAGGGTCCTACAGCTCAGTCCAGAGGCAAAAAGGGAAGAATCTTACAGGAATCGTCACCTGGAGGGTCTGCAGTATCAGCCTTTGTCACAACGACATCACGGTGTCTGCATAGCTCCTCACACTACAGCACTGATGGTGGTGGTGGTGGGGGGGTGTTGGACGACAAAGGATGTGGAAGAAGATGGGGCCCACCCACGCCATCCTTGGGCTGAGAAACTGGACAGAGGTGGCATCTGCTGGAGGCTAACTGTATAGGGTTCTACTTCTAGATACCTTGGTCCACCCTCTGCTGAAGTCATCTAAAAATGAAGGATGACAGTCTCCAAATCACTGCAGGAGTCTGTACAGGCCAAACATAGAGTGGAGGTAGGGGTCCCGGGAGTAAATGAGGCTGGAGCTACGTTCTCCCGGGACGCGAACCCTGGTGAACTTGAGCTTTGATACGATGCTGTGAAGGATGAGGCAGAAGGAAAGAGACAAACCCTGTCCAGGTTGGGGAATCCACTAGGAGACCCTTGTATAAAGTCTGATCTCAACAGAGGGCTATGTGCTGTGTGGATGGGAGTGAGGGGCAAACCTGCTCACACAGGAGGGACAGGAAGGAATTTGACTTTTTCAACCCAAAGGAGAAAATAATCTCCTCCAAACAATCATAACCTCAAGATGGTCTTCACACAAGTTTCACGCCCAAATTTCATCCATGTGGTTTGAAAATCTGTAAGAGAGGATTTAAAGTGGTTTCAGGTTGACAGTACTCAGGTGCAGAGCAGAGCAAACACAGATCCTCTTTAAAGGAACGTAATTTTAACTCAAGCTTCAAAAAATTTTCACAGATCAGGTTCCAGGGAATATGATCCCAGTCGAAATTCACAGAATGTGCAAGGAAAAAGGACACCATGAACAAGATCCTGCAGAAACAATAAAGAGCAAAATCAGGTTCACAATGATTCCAGATATTGGAAGAATGACACCTAAACTATAAAATGTTTGTTTAATATGTTTAGAGGTATAAACATGAGGCTTAAAAAGTAAAGCAAGGAATAAGGAATTATTTTCAAAAGAGACCAAACAACTGAAATTTTGACAAAGGAAAAAAGAATAGGAATATAATTATTCAAATGAAAAAAAAAAAAACAATAGACTGGTTAAAATTAGGCTGAGGCACAGATTGAGCAAGAATTGGCAAAGTTTAAGACATATCTGAAGAAATTATCCAGATTGCAGAACAGAGAGACGAAAAGATGGAAAATATAAAAAGGAGTTTAAGAGACAGAGGACAATGAGGTCGAATGGACAGAGATCTAATACATGTCAAACTGGAGTTCTAGAAAGAGATATTGGAGAGAATGGGGAACAGGAAATAGTCAAAAGAAAAATTTCCAAAATGTATGAAAAACATGAATCTTTAGATTCAGGAAGCCCAAAATTCCTAAGTGGAATGAATAAAAATGTGACTACTCCTAGAAAATCACCATGGAAATGGAGATTACCAAAGACAAAGAGATGACCTTACATGCAGCCAGACGGAGAAACACTGATCACCTAAAAAAGGAACAGCAGCTGGATTGGTGCCAGGCTTTGCAAGTACAACACTGGACGTCAGATGACAGGAAAATATTAACTTCAATGAGCTGAGAGAACACAGCCATCATCCTAGAACTGTTTACCTCACAAAAATGTCTTTCAAGAATGGTGATAAAATTGAGATATTTCAGATGCAGGAAGAAAAGGAATTTCCACTAACAAACTTCCACTAAACTAAATTCTAAATGATATCCTTCAGACAAAGGGACATTATCCCAGGTGGGAATTCCAAGGGGCAAGAAGAAAGAGATATTGTGCTTTACAAAACAGTTATAATAATGACCAGTTTAGGGTGCAAAAAGATGGAACTAAAATGCTGGATAACCATAGCATGTAAGTAATAAATCATTCTAAGGTCCTTGTGTTTGGGGGAAAAAGAAAAACATTATTAATTATTAATATTGAATATTAATATTGAACTCTGTTAAGTATTCATGTGAAAATACTAGGGTAATCATTAAAGTCAGAGGCATAGACATTATAAATTCAAATTATAGGAAAAAATGTAATGAAGAGAAAAACAAAAATCCAAAAGGAGGCAGAAAAAGAGGAAAAAAAAGAAGTAGAAAAAGTGGGCTAAATATCAAGTATACTATAAAATGGTTAAAAATAAATTAGATATCTCAGTAATCATAATAAAGTTACAGACTAATCTCTCCAGTTTAAAAAAGTTATCATCAGTCACACTTTAAAAAAAAACAGCAATGTTGTTTATAAGAAACACTCTGAAATGTAAGGACAGAGAACTAAAGAGTGAAAGGGAAAAAAAAATACCAGGTAAATACTAACAAAGGAAATATAGTTCACCTCTATTAATACCAGACAGATAGACTTTAAGGCAATAAGCCTAACTAGAAATAAAAGAGGTTCACAAAATATAATAAAAGTTTCAATTCACCTGGAAGAGAAAATAACCCTAAACTTTATGCACCTAACAATGTAGCATCAAAATATATAAAGTAAAAAGTACTGCACCATGAAGAGAAACTGACAACTCCTCCATCACAGTCACAGATTTCTGACATATTTCATAAATGATATATCAGGCAATACAACAATTAGTTAGGGTATATAAAATTGAACAGCACAGATCTAATGGACATATATGAAAAACTGCATCCAAAAATGAGAGAATAAACACTCTTTTCAAGCAAACAGAAAACAAATATTGACCATCTAGAAAGTTGCTTTTTTTAGGTCAGAGTACACTATTTTCACTGCTCCTAACAGAGGATTTGGAGCATTTCAAATTCAACTAGTTGTGACCATTGGTTATAAAGTAAGTAATCTATAAATGATTTTCTTTAGAATGATGTGCCTTATGTCACCAAAGAGGACAAGCACTGTTTTCCTCACTCAGCCTCAGCTCCCTGGACACCTCTTCCACAGCAAACAAGGAACAGCATAGAAGCTACAACAACCAAAAGGACCACTAAGACTCTGGAGAAAAGATTTATTTCATCCAGCATCTAGGACAGATGATGACTCGTTACTGTCTAGAATGTAAGTACAATGAAAGCAAGAATCTTTGTTCTGTTTACAGATGTATTAATGTCTGGCACTTTACAGCAAAATCAATATTTTTGAATAATGGGATGCATACATGGACAAAAATGATACACTAAGTGCCCTCTTGCGTTCCCTTGTGGCCCTGTAATAATTCTGGACATTTTGTGGTGTATGTGCCATTTGGCAAGTGAGTAGCCTAATCATTCTGCATTCAGGCTCAGCCATATTTCAAAAAGAAAGCAAACAGCATGTGCTAACTTTAATGTGCCAGGTTAATTCTGAGACCGTTGGACCAAGAGATGTCTCGATGGAAATATCTGGGCTTGCTGACAGGGGTAAAGCCTGCTGGGAAAAGCGGAAAGGGTGCTGGATAAAAGGGAAATGAACTCAGCTTGACTTCCCTAGTATTTTTCTTACAGGGAGGGGAATGACATCGCGCTGTAAACAAGTGACTCATGAGTGGCCTGCTCTTGACAAACTGTGTCAGGAGCATCCAAGGAGAGAAGCAGAAGATGGACAGGAATCCTTTGCATGGATCAATTGTTCTCTTTTATCCTTTCTGGCCTCAACTCCTTTGTCACACTGCTCACTTTAATTCCAACCTGCCAGCCCTAATGGACGGCACAGCCAGGTTCCAGCTGAGCGTGTGGTTAGGGAGCAGGGAGTAGACACGCCAGGCAGTGAGGAGAGAAACTGTCCATTCATAAGGGGAAGAGTTAAATGTGAACACTGGTGAGGGCGTGGAGGGGACACCGGGGAGTCAGGCTGGGGGTTGGGGCACTGGTGGGAGTCAAAGACAGGGAAGAGGCAGGAGTAAGCAGTTCTCAGGGCCAGAGTCTAGGTAAGCACGTAGGAATTCTAGCTGGAGGCAGCTCGAGGTCTCCCTCTGCAGCACTGCTCCAGGTCTGTCCTTCTAAAACTTGCATAGCCTTGGTCCAACCAGGAGAACCCTTGTGGCCAAAGTGCCAGTTGTCCTTCCTGGACAGAGCGCCCTTGGTTGCTAAGTCAAGTGGAAGCAAGGCCTCATGCAGACCGGTTGAAGATTCAGTCAACAACACCAAGCTCCTGGAACTGACCCTTTTCTAAAGTCTTCTTTGAGACAGGGTCAAAGGGTTGGGTTTTTGACTAGGGTTCTGTTGGTTCAAGAGCTCATCTTTTTTTTTCTTTTTTTTTTTTTATTGAGTTATAGTCATTTTACAATGTTGTATCAAATTCCAATGTAGAGCACAATTTTTCAGTTATACATGTACATACATTCATTCACTGTCACATTCTCTTTCGCAGTGAGCCACCACAAGATCCCTGTGCTACACAGTACAATCTTGTCTTTCTATACTACATTTTGAAATCCCAGTCTGTCCCTTCCCACCCCCCGTCCCTCTGGCAACCACAAGTTTATATTCTATGTCTATGATTCTGTTTCTGTTTTGTATTTATTTATTTATTTTTTTAGATTCCGCATATGAGCAATCTCATATAGTATTTTTCTTTCTCTTTCTGGCTTACTTCACTTAGAATGACATTCTCCAGGAACATCCATGTTGCTGCAAATGGCATTATGTTGTCAGTTTTTATGGCTGAATAGTATTCCATTGTATAAATATACCACATCTTCTTTATCCACTCATCTGTTGATGGACATTTAGGCTGTTTCCATGTCTTGGCTATTGTAAATAGTGCTGCTATGAACATTGGGATGCAGGTGTCATTTTGAAGTAGGGTTCCTTCTGGATATATGCCCAGGAGTGGGATTCCTAGGTCATATGGTAAGTCTATTCCTAGTCTTTTGAGGAATCTCCATACTGTTTTCCACAGCGGCTGCACCAAACTGCATTCCCACCAGCAGTGTAGGAGGGTTCCCCTTTCTCCACAGCCTCTCCAGCATTTGTCATTCGTGGACTTTTGAATGATGGCCATTCTGACTGGTGTGAGGTGATACCTCATTGTAGTTTTGATTTGCATTTCTCTGATAATTAGTGATATTGAGCATTTTTTAATGTGCCTATTGATCATTTGTATTTCTTCCTTGGAGAATTGCTTGTTTAGGTCTTCTGCCAATTTTTGGATTGGGTTGTTTGTTTTTTTCTTATTAAGTCGTATGAGCTGCTTATATATTCTGGAGATCAAGCCTTTGTTGGTTTCATTTGCAAAAATTTTCCCCAAGAGCTCACCTTCTTACTTGAATTAGTGTCGTGGTGGCCATCTGTGTGGCCAGATGTCTGAGCTGAACAGAGGTGTCATACACAGTAGACCATGGTAGTGGCCACTGGTCAGGGAACCAGGTAAGTCATTGTGTGAGCTGCTCAGAGGACCAGAGCAGGTAAGTAGAGCCTTCACATCACCCTAAGCAGACAGGAACCCAGGCTGTGTCCCCAGGACAGAGGGAAGGGTGGACATGCCCAGAGGATCACACTGGCTTGGACAGGCACAACAGCACACTTCCTCACAGGGACTGCCAACATCTTGGCATGGAGAACAGATTTTTGGTTGAGTTCAGGGTTCTTATGTCCAAGAATATCCTGGTTCAACTAACTACTCTATATTAGCAGTTTTCAAAGAGTGGACCAGTGACCCCTGGGGTGCTCATGACCTTTTCAGGGGGTCCACAGAGTCAAAACTATCTTCATCATAATACCAAGACATTGTCTTTTTCAATCTCATTTTCTCAAGAGTGTGTGGTGGACCAATGTTCACAGCAGCAGTTTACAATAGCCAAGACGTAGAAACAACATAAATGTTCATTGACAGATGACTGGTAAAGAAGATGTGGCAAACACACACACACACACAACAGACTATTACTCAGCCATAAAAAAGAATGAAATAATGCCATTTGCAGCAACATAGGTGGACCCAGAGATGATCATACAAAGTGAAGTAAGTCAGACAAAGGCAAATATCATATATCACTTGTATGCGGAATCTAAAAAAAATACAAATTTTATTTACAAACCAGAAATAGACTCATAGACATAGAAAACAAACTATGGTCATTGAGGGGAATGGAGCGGAGGGATAGATTAGGAGTTTGGGATTAATAGATACACATCACAATATATAAAACAGATAAACAAGGACCTATGATATAGCACAGGGAACTACATTCAATTTCTAGTAATGAATTGTAATGGAAAAGAATCTGTAAAGAAATATATATGTATACATATAACTTAATTGCTTTACTGTACACCTGAAACATATTGTAAAATGACTACACTTCAATAAAAAATGAGTTTAAGAAAGTGTGGTGGAGGCCCCCAGAGGATATTAATGTGTGATACCTCCCTTGTAGTAAGCTGGACAATAAAAGATTTGCAAAAATTCAAACAATGCCACTCTTCACTAAAGCATATTGTTTGGGGAAACATAATTATTATTTTTCTGTTAGAATGCAATGCGATTACTACTGCTACTTTAAAATGAATAATTAGTTTAAAATTTTCTGGGTTTTCATTTCTGAGATGGTAACTATCCACAGATACAAGGCACAAAAACAAAAACTGAGATGCGCAACCATTTTTAAGAATGTAAAGGAGTCTGAAGATCAATAAATCTGAGAACGGCTGCTCTGTCCCCTGACCGTCAGTCCTGGTCACCAGCCCTGCAGTTACCTGAGACACCTAGCAGTCTGTTTACAGAATAACTTAGCACTGTGCTGCATTTTTTGGTTACATAGATGAACGAACAATATAAATGACTCGGCAATCATTTTTCAATGTCATTTTCCTTCTGCCTCAGAAATGGCTCTGTAATTTTAAAGCGAGACACTTCATATCTACGTTCTAAAGCAGGGTTCCCGTGGAATTATTTATTCCAGGGAGCTGCTGGCTGCTCCTATGGGAACTTAATTCTCAGCTCATCACCACTATATGCTGTAGAGGCTTTATTTATATCTTCTTAGGAAGCAGAGAATCTTACTAGCTCACAATATTTTGGAAAATATCAAGGAAATTTATGAGCAACTCAGATATCCTCCAAATATTTTATCTTGATGGGCTCCTGGCTCTAGGATTTAAGGTACCTTGATAATGACTAAAACAATAACCACAAAAATGTTAAGCTGACATTCAGATGAGCCATCATTCCTCTTTTCGTATTTTATTAAGCATCGTAACTACCCACAAATCAACAAGCCCGAAGAGGTAAAAGGTATCCCAGTGTGCTCTGAATTATTTATAACTTCCAAAGAAATATGATGCTAAAATCATAATAATCGAAGTCGACCAAATTCCCACTAAGCATCTAGCGTCTGATGTTTCAAGTGCAATGCACATCCCATCTTGACAACACGCCAGCACAGCGTTTTCACAACTGGACCAGCCTTAACGTAGTAGAAATGCTTTCATTCATTCATTTCAGGCAGCTCCTCAGGGCTGAGTTGTGTTCAGCTCCGATTAGAGCGTGTAACAAATTAAGATGTGCTTTAGGCACAAAGCTTGCCCTCAGGGAGGGTAGACTCTATGAGAGAGAGCTGAACGGCAACGATCACACTGCGAAGTGGGATCTGGGCAGCTCTGTGTGAATTCTATACTCAACAGGAGCTATCAGAGCTCTTGGACAGAAGAGACTAAAATAAGAACCGTCAAAATGGCAAAGATATAAAAAGATATAAAATATTTGCCCAAAAGCGTTTCTTCACCGTTGAATGAAAGTGGTCCAGTTGTATTTAAATATTCAACAGACTAGTAGGAGGAAGGTAGAAAAGTTATGTAGAGTCCTTCCCACGCCACTTTGAGCCATTAGATGCGCTTCCCCTTTGAGAAGCTGAAGCTGGGCTCCCCATCCCTTTGAGGATGTTGGAAAAAAGCAAACAACCCGCTGAACCCGGGGTACGGGTGTGCACACCAGGTCAGCCTTGATGTAAGCTCTTTCTACCCGCCAGTCTCTCCCCCTGAGACAGTCAGTAACCAGGAAGGGACTGGTGGGTAACCACGTGGGGCTGTCACCAAACCAACCCACCCATCCACCAACCCACCCACCCACCGACCAGCTGTGCTCCCCTCCTGCATGAATAAGACTAGGACGGCTGACCAGCAAAGCCGCACTACCTGTATTCTTTGTGCTAAGTGTCTGCAAGCTGCAAACGAGTTCCTTCGGCTCTCCCTCCCGTTTTGAGGGTGTGTGTGCTATTTCAAAGCAGGCTTTCAGAGGCATCAGAACAACCAGACAGTTAGTTATCACACTGCTCTGTGTGAGCCATGGTCCCTGATGGAGAAGTGAGTGCCCCCTTTCTCCCTGGAGAAGATGCCACCCCGTAACAGGCCGGGCTCACTCCCTCGTGACCCAGCAACACCATTTCACTAATAACTCGACAAGCAGCTGTTACTCATGCTGTAAAAAGGTGGTGTAAGGAGAGAGTCATGTGGGTCCCAGACAGCTGCCTTTTCTCAGATGGTGAGGGCACAAAATGGGATCTGTACACGGTGACGCCCAGAAAGTGGGGGGGTCTCGTTAAACGTAAGCTGAGCACTGCCTGAACCTTTCTCTGTAGATCTTCCAGCCAAACTGGCCAGATGCAGGAACCAGACCCTATGGACGGTTCAGGTGTTCTGTGCTGACTTGCTGGAAAAAAGTATGCCTGGGGAGAATGTAAAAAAGCTAAGCAAAATCTGAAAACCTCCCTTCTAGTCTACCGAGGAGTCAAGAGGGTGACATCAGGAAGCGCTGGGACAGTGACTGTTGGGCCATGGACTCAATCACCAGACCCGCTCCACCACCAGAAATTCTACACAGACCACCGTCTGGCCACAGCACCAGCCCCGGTGTGGCGTGAGCTTTCCAGTCGGCCTCCCAGGTTGCCAGCCTACAGTGAATGCCCCTTCTTGATTTAAAATTTATTTAAAATCAAGAGGCACTGAAGGTGGGTGAGGGTAGAGCTCAGAGCGCACGCTTAGCATGCACGAGGTCCTCAGTTCATTTAAAAAATAAAATAAACCTAATTACCCCCGGAAAAAACCACCAACAAAAAAAGAGGCACTGAAAGTTCTCAATCTTGCTCTTCAGACAAAAGCAAAAGTTAAAAGCGGCCCCATGAACGCCAGTAAAACCAGCTGTTTCTGATTGAGAGGCAAAAATAACTCCGTAACCGACAGCAAAAAAAGCCAACACAAACAACACCCACATCAACCGGGGTGCCTGACCTCCCTGCAGGAAAGCCGGGACCCCCCTCACGGGCTGTCGGAGGAGCGAGTCTTGGGTGACAAAGTGACTGCGTGTTTGTGAACTAAGCATCCACGTGCCAACAGCTCTGACGCTGGCCTTCCTTGATTGGCATGCGTCCTGCTCCCAAATTTTTCCTTTTACCATCTGATGGGTTGCGGGAAAGCCATGATTATAGTCTCCCTATTACAGATTCTTTATCTATGTTCTGTTTTTAGTCATCCCTTGTCAGTCTTAATTTTGAGATAAGGTATTTTTGGACAGCAATCATTTTAAGTAGGACATGTATACACATATATGTGCATGTATGTATACACACACATATTCTTTTTTTTTTTTTTCCTTAACACACAGTTTCCTACAGAACTCTTAACGCACGAAAATGTGACAATTACTGTCGATGTCTTCCCTGGTCTCTTGGGGTCGGGGAGTCACGAGTCGCGCAGGGAGGAAATCTGTTAACATTCTTCCTTCGTGACAAATGAAACAGGAAAAAGGAAAAGAAAATGGGTCCCCAACTATGTTGTGAAAATGCCAAGCATTTGCCAAGCAGGTTGCAAGTGTGAGGGACCAGCTACTCCAGCGGGAAGGCCTGATGCACAGCCTGTCGACGAGGCTCTCACAGGTGGGGCCCAAACCTCACCCGAGGCTCAGATCTGCGACTCCAGCTCCGGCCTCTCCTCTGAGTTCCAGGCTCCCGCGTCCATGTCCACCTGTCCCTCCCCACGCTGCCTGGCCGCCCAGAGCTCTTAAGGTTCACAGACCCAAACAGGAGCTGTGATTTTCCCTGCCCAAGGCAGCTCCTCTCCTCCCCCAACTTTATCTCAGGAAAGGACACATCCATTCTCCTCATCGTGTCCCACACCCCACCATCACCTGTCAGTTCTAGCTTCCAAGTCTTCCTTAAAACTGTCCCCATTTTCCACCTGCACTGTCACCATCTCGCCCAAGTCTCCAGATTGAGCAACAACCGAGAGTTTCCAAGTGGCCTCCCCGATTCAGCTCTTGCCTGTCCCTTCCCTGCGCTCCTCAAAGGCAGCCACAGTAATATTTTAAAGGTGCTCATCTGATCAGGCCACTCTCCAGCTCAGAGCCCATCAGTGTATACTCTTCACGAAAAGGAAGCAGGCTGATTCCAGGGCTGGAGCAGGAAAAGGACTGGGTGGGCCTGAAGCATCTTATTGTGCCAGAAAGTAGGACGCACTCACAGGTTGATGGGGACCCGTCAGAAACCAGCTCAGTGTAATATGATACAACTTATCTGTGGAATCTAAGGAAATGACACAAATGAACTTATTTACAAAACAGAAACAGACTCACAGACATAGAAACCAAATTTATGGTTACCCAAGGGGAAAGTAGGGGAGGGATATATTAAGAGTTTAGGATTTGCAGATACACACTACTATACATAAAATAGATAAACAACAAGATCCTACTGTATAGCACAGGAACTATATTCAATAACTTAAAAATAGCTATTATGAAAAAGAATTTATACATATGCATAACTGAATCACTATGCTGTACGCCAGAAACTAACACAATGTTGTAAATCAAATGTACTTCAATAAACAAGCAAACAAAAACAGCTCAAAAGGGTTCTCACTGACCAAACTGGGGTAATCCGAGCATCCAAATTGTAATTTATTGAACAAAGCAGGAATCCATGAAACCATACTGATACAAGGGAGTGAATGAATGAACAGGGGAGGAGGAATGCTCCTCCTTCAAGCAGACTGGCAACTAACACATGCAGGAGGGATGAAGGAATTTTTGAAACTTACCATTTGGCAACCACCATGATAATGACTGTTTCAAGCAAGAGGCATTGATGGCTACTAAAACGAGTGAGTAAATGCTTGATGAGAAAAAGTATATTTATCTCATCTCAAGATACCTTTTAATACTTATTAATTCAAAGGGAAAAAAAATAGTGCAGTGGAGAAACCTGGCAACGCCGCCTTAACTGAGCGATCAAAGTTAATGTCACTGGGAACAGGACTGATCGCCGGCCCAGCCTTTTGATAGGTTGCATCACTCTGTGTGTTCCTGCCAAAAATACATAATCTGCCTCAGATCATTAGGACACATCAGACAAACCCAAATTGAGGGTCATTTTATAAAGTCAATGACCTGTAATCTTCCCAAATGCCTGGGCCATAAAAAAACAAGCGAAGACTTAGGAACTGGCCCAGATGGAAGAGACAAGTAAATGCAGATGAGACTTTGGATTGGCCACTAGACCATCGGGGATGTGGGTGGGACAGTCTGCAAAATTTCAGTGGGGTCTGAGGATCAGAAGGAAATATGGTATCAGTGTGAACTGCCTAAATTTGATGACCATGCGATGAATATATAGGAATGCATCATTCAGCATCGGATCAGCAGCTCACCTTCAAATGGTTTAGTAAAAAATAGCCGTACGTGTATACACAAATAGCGTGGAAGGCAAGTGAGATAAACCTTAGCAGGAATTCTTGACGATGGCTATGAGGAAGCTACCTGCGTTCCTGCAACTTTTCTCTGAGTTTGAAATGATTCACAATAAAAAGGTAAATCAAAGTTGCGTTAGTTTCTGGTGTACAGCATAGTGATTCAGCCATACGTATATATATATATACATATTCTTTTACATTATAAATCAACTGTATAACTTTATATACTTAAAAAATAAATAAAAGAACTTGTACTAGCAAAACTTTTCCCTAAAAACCAACCAACCAATCAACCTTCGTTTCCCGATAACACTTAGGACAAAATGCTAAAAAATAAACACAAGGCTGTTGGTGACCTCGCACCTAACCACCCCATAAATCACTTCCAGTCTCCCTCAGCTCCAGGCCTTCATATATGCTGTTCTTTCTGCTTTGAAATGCTGCCCTCTCTGCGTCACTGCCCTGTTCAGGTCTCGGTTTAAATGTCATTTCCTCAGAAGGGCCATCCCTGTCCTTAGACTGGATCAAATTCTCCATCATGACATGATATCCTATGTTTTTTTTTTAAATTTATTGAAGTGTAGTTGATTTACAGTGTTAGTTTCAGGTGTGCAGCAAAGTGATTCAGTCACACACATACATATTCTATGTATTTTCTTTTCAGGTTCTTTTCCATTATCTGTTATTACAAGAAACTGAATATAGTTCCCTGGGCCATACAGTAGGTCCTTGCCCTTTATCTGTTTTATATATAGTAGTGTGCATCTGTTAATCCCAAACTCCTAATTTATCCCTCTCCACCCTTTCCCCTTTGGTAACCATATTCTGTTTCCCTGGGAGAGTGTAGCTCAGTAGGGGAGCACGTGCTCAGCATGCATGAGGCCCTGGGTTCAATCCCCAGCACCTCAATTAAAAAAAACAAAAACAATATCCTATGTTGATTTAGGTAACGGCCCATTTGATAGCCATCTCCTACCCCTCAACCCCCCCACAACTAGGCGGTAAGTTCCGGGTTCTACTCTTTTCCTCACCTTCAGTGCCCAGGGCTGTAGCGGAGTCTCTGGAGAAAAGGAGCTATTCAGTAACAAATGAATGGATTTTTATTATTTTACTCCAATACCTTATTTTCTTGAGACCTCAATCGTGCCGACCTTACTTTGTTTTACCAAACAGGGTACTGCCCAGGAAGACCAGCCCATGGAGGCAAAGGGGCTGCTGCATTTATAGGACTGAATGAGGACACTGACATGTAAAATGATGCCCCTTAATGACTTAAAACAACTGATGTCAGTAATTAGGACTCTCTTCATAGTATGGAGAAGGTGATAGAAAAAAAGTTAAGTAAGGACTAATTAATTTCACATAAGAGTCACCCTGGGACCCGCTGCGCGAGCTGATGTTAATGATGTGTTTTTCTATAATTAATTTTTATGTGCCGTCCTGGGGGCTCCCACCGCCTTCTCCGGAATTGCTCCTTGATCCTCGCACCTAATCCTTCCACCCCACCTACACCGTCAGGCCAGGCTTCCCCGTCAACAAAGGCAGACCAGAGAGAACTGGAAATTGATACCCACGCAGCAAAAGCTTAATGTGACAACGCGTTCTTTGCTCAGAGAGGAAATTAAGTCATTAACACACGCAAGGGTGTATTTTGGAAATAGCATGTTTTTCTCTGCATTTTTAAAAAGTCTAAAGTGGAGGACAAAAGGGAGAAAGACAGTATTCAATAAATAGAAGGGCAAGAGATCCAAGTTCAAGTTTAACTCCTACCACCACCTGGTTGCCTGGAAAATCATGTACTTTCTCTAGGTCTCGGTGCTCAAAGGTGACAGCACCCTGGGCCCTTGAAGGCAGAGGCCGAGTCAGATGACCCTTGGATTTGACAGTGAGAAGTACTGTCAGCTACAGCAAAAGCTTTGACAGACAGCAGAGGAGAATAAACCAGCCCCTGGTCCCCATGACTTAACCCCCGCTTGCCCATTGGGTAAACGCCGATTAACACCAAGCAAATCACGTGCTCTTAAAAATGACATCAGCTTGTGCTTGGATGCCCTGCTCTTTCTACCGCGTGCCATGCCATCTTAATTCCAGCGACCACACTCCCCACCCCTCACCAGCACCTGCCTGCTTATTTACCAAGGTGTCTTCTTACTTGCAGCACTGAAATTTTTAAATGACTCATAAGTAAACCAAAAAGATCAGGGTGCCGTGGTCCAGCTGCCAGGCAGAGTGGACCCGTCTGCCTCTCCTTGGTCCACCCCTGATGGCTCAGAGGTTTCCTCCTGATTCAAAGTAATTGTGATTCTGAACACCCCTCCCCACGTGCATACACACGTTCTTTCTACGTTGCTTCCGAGTTTCTAGTGTTTAAACAGCACAATACACTCGGTCGCACTCAGAGCATGCTAAATGGGCTTGGTTCTGCTGAGCATTATTACTGTCTATTTTTTTTTTCTTTAAAAGCATCACATTTGAAAAATCAACTTCAGAGAGTTCTAAAGGGGAAGAAAGGGGAAAATGTTTTCTTTCCTTTTTTTATCATCACCCCCAAGTCACCACGAATTTAGTTTCATTCAGGTCTAAATGGGGTATCTTTAAATGCTCATCAAAGGATGTCCCTTCCACCAGCAGGTGGAAAGGGTGTCCTGGGAACGGATCTGCCCAGCTGATCCGGGCTCGTGAGAAAGGCAGGAAGAACACGCAGCACTGGGAGCTTTGGCTCAGGAACTGGGCAACAGCTTATTGAAGCAGTTTTCATCACCCAAGCAAATTAGCTATGTGTTTAATACAGGAAAGAAAGATTAGTCATTAGCCAGCCAAAAAAACGTGTGTCACTTAAAAGGAATCCTAACTTACAGTCTTGCCTGATTTTTATTGGGTGTTTACATGCCATAGGGAGAATTACACGAAACCTACTGCCTGTCCTAGATAAAACATTCTTGAGAACCCAGACTGCCCTAGATTCATTTTTGGGGTTTTGTTTTGTTTGGGGATGTGTTTCCCTCAATATGTCAATTTCAGGAAAGCTCTTTAATTTTGTTTGATTAAGTAGGGATCTTAGCTTTAATCCATCTAATCAAAATGTATTATGGGAAGACATCATAACTAAAACATGCCTGGAGAGAGAAGCTCAATATAGAACAGGGGTTTTCAGAGGAGCCCTTTCGGAGAGGAGCAGCCCGGACCCCTGCCCCCATCTTCACCTTCTCCATTCAAGCTGAGCTTCCCAGGACCCTCCATAAGAGGTATGGTACATTCTACTACCAGCAGCCAGACCCATCAGTGCGGGGAACGGCCCGGTGGCAAGCTCACTGCTGTATTCCCAGCACCTCGCCCAGCACCTGGGACACACCAGGGGTGTAGCCACTTGTGAATGAAGACATGGATGGAGGAAGGATGGGAGGATGGATGGAGGGAGGGAGGCAAGAATGAGACCTACAAGCGGGCAAACAGCTCCCACCGTGATCAAGCTCAGAAACATTTTCTCACATCTGGATTGCAGACGGCATGCACGATGACTCAACAAAGGAGGTTAAGGAAACAGAATCCGTAGGAGTGAAAACAAAGCAACTGAGAATGCTGGTGGTTTTCAAGGAGACGCAATCCTTCGCTGATGGGATCCCAGAAGGAGATTCAGCACAGAGGTTATGACATCTGTCCGTCACTGTGATCCTCTCGAATCAGACACGGTTCCAGCTCCTCCCAACCCAGTCTGGGCCTTGGTGAGACAGACTAAACAATTTGGGAGACGTCTGTCTATAACTTGTGAAGGGCAAACGATGACTTACTCACTAAAATCGCCAAACATTCAAACAGGGAGCACACACTGCAGTTTCAAGAGATAATCTCAAGGAAAACAAAAGGACATGACCCAGTGGGTAGTGAACTTGAGGATGAACTCCACTTTCCTGCATGAATCCCCCCCAAGATAGAAATATGAACACAATCTGGAACAATGCTGTCAAGAGAAATACACCGTGAGCCACCTTGGTGATTCAGAATGTCTAGAAGCCACATTAAAAAAGTAAAAGGAATACAACAACTTAGTGAATATAACAAAAAAGCAGCAGACTGTGGGGACCAGCAGAGGGTATGGCTCAGTGGTAGAGTGTGTGTTCAGTATGCATGAGGTCGTGGGTTCAATTCCCAGTACCTCCATAAAAAAAAAAAAAAAGAATCAAACGAAGCAAACAAAAAACAAAATAGAAGCAGACTCACAGATACAGAGAACAAACTAGTGGTTACCAGTGGGGAGAGGGAGGGGAGTAAGAGATATAAACTATTTATGTATAAAATAAGCTACAAGAACATACTGTACAACACAGGAACATAGCCAGTATTTTATTATAACTATAAATGGAGTATAACCTTTAAAAGTCATGAGACACTATATTGTCCACCTGTAACTTACATACCATTGTACAACTATACATCAATTTAAGAAAAAAGTAAAATGAGAGAGGTGATTTTGAGAATATACATTGTTTAACCCAACATATACAAAATATTATCATTTCAACCTGTAACAAACTTTAAAAGTTATTCATAGGATAGTTTAAATTCTCTTTTTCCTATGAAATCTTTGGCATCCAGGATGTAGTTCACAGTTACCGCATGCCCCAGGCTGGATTCATCATATTCCACGGTCTCAGCAGCCACCTGTGGCCAGTGGCGGTGCACCGTCAGCACTGGTCTAGCAGGACAGATGGATGAACGAACGTACCTCCAGCGAGCGTCACCCGAGGAAGCAGCTGTGGAGTGCACCCCTTCATGGGTCTCAGTCATTCTGGCCTGCTCTTACTTCCTGTGGGTTCCTGCCATCTGGTTTTGATGAGGGTCACTCACAGGACCTGTCACCTGACTCCCAGAGTGAGCCCACGACCCTGACCTTCCAATCATAATTCATGCCTCTGCAGTCGTCCAAGAGGAGGGTGTGGGACCAAGCGAGGCCATTCAGAGTCCCTGTCTGGGACTGGTCTGCAGGAGCCAGGGGAAAAGTCCCCTGGGGCTGCTCGGGTGGGATGTGGGGGCTCCCCATCACAGGGGAAGGCTGACTCAGGATGGGACCATGAAAGCCAGCCCGAGGCAACGTTCGGGTCCCTCTTCCGAAGACTCTGCCTCTGCTCCATAGCCCTCTGTACTTGCTCTCATCAATTTAAGCTAATTTGAGTTGTGCTGCAGCCGCAGGGTCGTGATCCAGGCCAGCCACGGCTCATGTTCTCCCACTACACGCCATGGGCTGCCTGGGGTGGCGTGCCAGGCCACAGAGGGGCCCCCAGTCAGGCTCAGGACTTGCATCTTTTAAACGTCATCAGGGCGTTGTTGCTCCTGTTCCCTCCCCGGTCACCACCTGCCAGAAACCAAAGCTGCTGCACCGTGCAGCAGAAGCCTGTGCCCCTCTGTTCTCCTCCACATGTCTGCTCTCTGACCTCATGTCCCCCTCCCTGTGTCCTGGGTTGAGAAGCGGAGTGGTACCATGCGTTTGTCTTTCCACTAGGATCTCACTGGCCTCCTTGTGAACTGCATGAAAGGCCTATTCTGAAGCCCTGACCTTTCAGAATCAACCGAGCACAAAAGGAGACTGTTCCTGGCCCGAGGTTATAAATGCAAAGATGACAGCCCTGTCCTCCGCGTGTGCATGGGGCATGCACAAATACTCCCAGCGTGATGGCAAGTATGATCACCAGGAAGCAGCCACTCGGGGTCCTAGTGAGCAGCCCCTTGTGGGGCTGTGGGAATAAGGCCCAGCCTGGCCTCGACCCCACCATGGAGGATGACTTACTGAGGGAATTCTAATAAATGTAAATTTCAGCTTACCTACTAGGCGATTTTGGAAGCAACGGATTGAAGATTTAACATTAGGCCAAGTACTATCCACTGTCCCTCCAGACTGGGTCTTGTTCTTTCCCAAGCAAGTTTCGGAGACAGCTGAGGGTCTTCCCTCGTGTGCTGGGTCATTCTATTCCCATGATGATGGTCACTCACTGCGGTTAACACCATTGTCTTAGGAGATCTGAACCAGCCCCATTCAAAGTCCACGGAGAAGCAGGTGGGGTCTCTTCCCTCCACCCGGCACAACAGAAAGCGTTCACAGGACAGGTGATTACAATTCCAGGCTCAAAATTTTCTTGCTCCTCTCTGAAGTTCGGCACACTTCTTACTGCTTCGTTAGTGTGCTCAATGTTTTAAGTGATATGGAAAAATAAATGAGTGAAATTCATATCAAGCCGTGAGTGTTTTTTTTTTTTCCATCACTGAACCCCCCCGCCGAGGAGCTAGCGCTAACCCGCGGGTCTGAGGTTTCTGGAAAGTGCAGACCACAAAGGTTCACTCTTTCTCTTTTGCTCATTATCCTCCTTTGGACATGAACAGTCGGGGAGACCCGGGCGGGGAACAGCCCTCCCACCTCTGCAATTTGGGAGCATGAACGTCCTCCTCGCCTGGTCCCGTCACAGGCTCCCTTCTGCCTGACTTGAGCGAGAGGACAGGTTTGTAGAGCTGATGGGTGACCCTGCGCTGCCCCAAGATCTCAGAAGAGGCAAACTTCTGTCCAATTAGGGTCTGTTCTCACACTGGTGGGGAGAGACCCATGGGGAGAATTCTCGCCTCCAAACGGCCAGGACACCCATTTCTGGGGGTTCCCAAAGCTCTTTCTTGCTGAGGAACCGAAGGTCTACCCTGCCTGAACCTGTTTCTCGTCTTCAAAGTGGGAGCACATCACACCTCCCTGGTTCAGCAGCCACAAGGACCACCCGAGACAACACGAGACCCCCTGGACCATCAGCTCCACTGGTCTGCGGGCTGCTTCACTGTTCCTCACTGAAGGTCATTCCTGAGGGTGTTCCCACCTCCTCCCATACAAACAAGAACTCTCATTCCAAAACCCAGAGGACCCAGAGAAGAGAAGCAGAGAAATAAAAACTTCAGCTCTTCCATGGACTCATGACCCACGATAACCTGTATTAACAAGTCTCATTTCCTTTCCTAAGTCAGCACGGGTCCATTTTATGTAGTTGAAATCATGCTGCGGATATAACTTTACACAGTCCTTTTTTCATTTAACATGAGACGTGTTTTCCCATGCGACGCTGTCATCCCCAGAAATACTTGTAATAGCTGCATTTTATTCCACCCACTGGTTGCTCAGTGGTGATTTAACCACACCAAGCTTCCCAGACGTCTCGGTTGCCAACTTCTTGCTAACACAACATCACAGTGCGGGGCACGGCCTCTTCTTCAGTTGGGCTGATTCCCTGAGGAGAGGTCCTGGGAGAGCTGTGGGGCTCAAGGTGTGATGATGTCAGGGGCTCCTCACAGCTCCTGCAGGTGGCTTTCCTTGCATTCACTGCCATAAGTGATGCTGCGAAAAGCCTTTTCACATCCCCAGGAATCACCTTTTAGTACCTTTTTTATAACTTGTTTGATGAAAAATCATCGTTATTATTTGTACTTCCTCGAGTGTCAGGAGACTGACCATTTTCCTGTTAACCATCTGTCACTCCTCATTTTGCCTCTTTTTGTGTAGGGCGATGGACCCCTTCAGTGTGCTGGGAATTGGCGGAAGACTTTGGCAGACAATGGAAATCTACATTTCTAACGCATGCTGATGCAAGCGCTTTTTGGGCCAGAACTGGAAAATTTCTGAATTAGAGCGGGAGTTTTAAAACCTGTTCCTAGGGTTTTCCTCATACTGAAGATTGCATTCTTTTCTACAAATGTCCTCTCTAGGTTAACCGTCTTTACATTTTGATTACTTTTTTTTTTTAATGAAGTATAGGCATTTAAGTCAAATCTGTCAATATTTTCTTGTGCAATTTGTTTTTGTTCTTCTAATCTAAGGAATTCTTCACTTTTGGAATTTTACAAATGTTCCTTTTTCTAGTCTCTACTGCTTTTTAAAAAAGTTTCACTGTTTATCTGGAATTTAAGTCGGCTATGTAGGGCAAAGGGAGGATGTAAACTTTTAGATTTTGTTTTTCAAAACGTCTGACCACTTTCTCCACCCCTCAGCCCCATGGAATGATCTCTTCCTCCCTCAAAGTCTCTTTTAGCCTCCATCAAATTCTTAGAGACACTTGGGTCTCTGATGGGGGCAGAACTGTGCCAGGCTTTACCCCTTCTCCTTTTTGTCGACCCCTTGCCAGGTTTTCAAAACCTCTTTTGCCCCAAACTTTAGCCTTGAGAAAACTCCTGGTACCTGAAGCATTCTGCAACCTTTCTCCAGAGCAAACTTAAGAATTTAACAACTTTAATTTCTTCCTAGAGATGATTAGGGAATGCACTAATATACGTAATTGTGCTTTATATATATATTAGGTCAGCTACTACAAAGTCACGTTTATCACTTTATAAGAATCTCATGGTTTGAATTACTGTGGAGGCAGAGGTTTTAGAGCTGAAGAGACCCCAGATCATCGCCTGTCGTTCAGTCACTATGGGGAAACTGATGCCCAGAGACAGAAAATCAGCTGCTCAAATTCCTGCTGCTAAGGGGACCCAGGGCTGGAGTGCACAGCTGGTCTCTGCTTATAACTGTGTTTCTCCCACTGACTTGCGGCCACCAGCCTCTCCTTTCCAGGACTTACTGGTGGTCACAATTAAGCAGGGAGGTTAACAGTTTATTTAAAGACACTATTTATGGTCTCTTAATTGTTTTTATTCACATTCTCAGCTACACGAAACCAAAACACTGGGAAATCCCTATTCCTGAGACAAATGCCCAGGGAAGGGTGTAAGATGACCCAGCACTGCTGGCCCCGTGTGTTGACCATCTGCCCGGCCCATGGACTTGTGGCAAAGTGACTCAAGGCAGAGAACTGGTGTCAGGGCAATTGAGGACAAACAACAACAAGCTTTTCCCGAAACAGAGTTAGTTTTGCCAGTATCCAGCCTACAGTTCAGCAGAGACAGTCTTATTGGACATGTGGGCAAGTTTCTTGACTGTGTGAATATCAAACTAAACGAATTTCCAGCTCCAGGCCTGTGTGTTCACGGAGTAGAAAGAACTGTCCTCTCCAGGTGTCTCTAGCACTACAGTCTCTGATTATGTGAGTAACGCTCTCAAGTACCCACATATTTAAGCAAAAGATCACTTCTTCAACACATGATGGCATGAGTGTATTTCTGTCATTCAACAGGATGCTTTCGAGAGACAGCATATGCTCTAGATGGAAGTGACCTGCTAAGGTGACCTGGCTTAGCTCTTTGCCAAATTGTGTGGGGCATTTAAGGCTCTGTAAATTCTCTTTTCACTGACCATTGAATTCCCCCAGAGCCCAGAATGGTTAACAACACAAACTCCGATTCAGATCTTGATTTTCCCTGTTACTACAAGAACTTTTCATGACCATACGCTCCCCACGATGCAGATGTTTCTTCTAGAACATGACTGATGTGATCCTGAAACACTGCACCCTAAGAAAAACCAGGGCTGATGAAAAACATAAGGTTGGGGCAGACCACTGAGGACTCATGATACTTTGTAACCAGAATCTTGCAAAATCGACAAAAATCCTCCCCAACTACACCAGGAACTGAACTGGCCCTTGAAGCCAGTAGATCAGCCAGTAGATTTTGCTCCAAAAGAAGTTACTTACACACTATTCTTGGCTTTTTTCTAAAGGCATTCATAGCCTACTAAGGTTTTCTCTTCCTTGTGACATCGAAGCAGAACACGAACCTGGAAAACTTGAGGAAAAAAAATCTCACTTTGGCCAACCCAACCTGCAAGACCTACAGACGTCATGCCTGCTGGGGAGTCACCCACGAGTTCACTGGATTAAAAAAATTTTAAACCTACTTATTTATTTATTGTGATAAAAATATATATAACATAAACCTGACCATTTTTAAGTGCACAGTTCGGTGGCATTAACTATTTTGCCACAATAAAAAAGAAAGCAAGCCTGCTAAAAACCTATTTTAAAAAAAGAATTCCAAGATAAGAAGATGATCATACATTATGCTCTCCCACCATCATCCTCCCTGGTGTTTCACTTGTCTGTTCTCCGACTGAGCTCCACAAACAGCAGATCAGCAGCAGCAACCAGACCTGCAACGGCCCAATTCCAGGAGGGGCTCTAACAATGATTATTTCTTACACTCCAAAGGCTTGAAGGGTTCTGAGCTAAACACATGAATAGTCAATGCTGCTTTCTTTTCCAAGTTTATGTTTTGGGAGGAAACAAGAGAAACTATGTGCCTTGATAGAATGTGGTTGGAAGCTTCTAGGGCCAACATAGGTTTAAGGTGGATGTCTGATGGCCCAGGTCCAAGTTGTGGCTGTGTGACCTCAGGCAAGTGGCTGAACCTTTCTGGGCCTCAGTGTGCAAGCTATAAAGTGAGGGTAATATGAGAAGTAGAGGAGTTAATATGTTCAAAGCATTTCCGACCGTGTACGTCACGTACTGGTCCTCCCTAAAGAGCTATTATTATTAAGAGACTCACCAACCTAAATGTTTCAGGTGAAGGCCCTGAATATTTAAAGCATTTTTATTTTGTATGGCTGAACGTCAAGATGAAGTTCAGAATTCTCATTCTCAGCATTTACAAAAATACTTTAAATAACTAAAGGACATGAATAATCGCTGTTCTTTCAGGGACAAAAATACATACTCTTTTTCAACTTAAGAAAAGGCTTATTGTTATTCTTGGGCGTCAATGGCACAAGAGTTGTTCTCAGAAGGGAAGCAAATCTTGACAGCTTTGACTTAACTTCCACACCCAGAGGACGTCAGGTAATTTGAAAGCGCAAACACACACACAGGCAGGAGACAAGATGCCTTTTTAATTGTCCCCTCTTCAGAACTTTGTGGGTGTCTTTCAAAACCCTATATAACCTTCTTAGGGTTTCTCTACAAACTTAAATACTTTAGGCACATCTGATGTAAAACTTAACGCTATAAACTCTGAACACTTTTTTTTCTTAAATTCTAGAGAAGTCAAATATTCCAGGATCGTCTTTGGCTATCCATGATGTTGGCATCCAGGAATTTTCTGTAAATGCCAGAGCAAAACGCACAACAAACATAGAAACAAAAAAACTAGGAGGTGGGTGGGGAGCCACCTCAGAAGTCCCCACGTGGCCTGCCAGGACAGGAGCGGTGGCACTGAAGGCTGGCACGGCCCCATCCATTTTCCTCCAGCCAGACACGGTGCCCAGAGCAGGGAGGCTTCAGCACCAAACTTCCAGGAGTGGCAAGAAAATGACTGAAGAAGGAGGAGATTATGACAGAAATTCCAGAACTGTCTGGAAAATTCCAGAACTGTCTGCAATACTCCATTCCTGGCCAGAAACCCCTCTGCAGGTCGGGGCTGAGAGCAGGGGTGAAATGACATATAAGAGAAGCTTTCATTGTCAGGGGAGTCCTTGGATGATTCAAGACAGCCAGTCACTAACAAAAGTGGACTAAAAACCAGGATGGGGCAGTCCCTGCCCGAGGGACAGTGTGCCCCTCAGAGAAGCAACTGGCCAGAGTCAATCTCAAGTTTAAGGAAGGCGGGAAGGAGCTCATGGCGTGTGAACACTGCAGTGTCGGCAGCCTCATGATCAAGTCCAGAGCTGTCGACAGGCTGCCGTTGGATGGTCACGGCGTGGTCCTGCCCAGCGAAGACCGCAGAGGCCTGGATGCTGTTATCTGATTGGTGCTGGCCAGCCTGAGACCACCCCCCCAGGCCAATAGGCGTGCTGAGTCTCTTGTTTATTCTTAGCCAGTGCTAGGTTGGTGCTGAGATACTAAATATACAAACGAACAATGGCCAGGCAACATGTAGAAACAGAACCCTCACCCACAACCTGCAGCAATCTGCCCAGGAAACCAACCCACGATCGACAGTAACCAGCCAGGAAGCCAGCCTGCGGTCTCTAAGTCAGACTTGTAGGCGGTCAGACCACTACCTTCAGCAACAATCCCAAAAGTCAAATAACCCCTGTGATAACCAGCCCCGAGTGGCTAGGACTTGATTTGTAACTGACAGTGCCCCAAATTTCCAAACCCTCACTTCCAATTTAGGAACGACCAGAGAAAGCTGAATACTCACCTCAAACAATCATACAGGACGCCCGGCTTCTCGTGGGTCCAACCTCCCCACGCGGACAGCCTCCCATCAGGGCACCCAGGAGCCCTGCCTTTTTTCCACCATAAATCTTTCCCACTCCTCTGCTGGCCCTTGAGTCGCTGCCAAGACACAGGTGATGGTGGCTGACTCTCTTGCTTTACTGGCTCTGAGTGAATAGCCTTTGTTGATTCTCACCTGGTTGGTCTTCATTTACTTCCGCAATCCAGTGTCTCTCGTTCCTTCCTCATCCTTGTCTCCCTGTCCCCTTCCCTAACCAAAGTGGCACACGGTGAATTAATCAATTTCAACAGCAGGGCCAACCATTGCTCTGGCAGAGGGGCACCTACTCAGAACCAGGGCACACGCTCACAAGGCAGCCTCTTCTGACCGTCAGGCCGCACGGGTGACGTGCCCAGACGCAATGCACGACGCTGGTGCTCATGGATCTGGAACTGGAATAACTGACAGGTCTTCTAACTCATCAAGTAGAAGAGCTAAATGAAAAGGAACTATATTAAGGATCTGTTTCAAAATGCACCTTCGGGCCTATGTGTATCCGCACCGCACCCCACATCTTCTGCCTGTAGAGCTAATGGGGAACCGTGTGGAACATGGTTCATAACCACTGGCCCCTCAGCCCTGCTGGGGACTGGCTGAGCAAAGGAAGGTGAACTTTTCAGCAGAGTTTATGTATACCTGTCGCTTCTAATTCTCTGAAAACTGGTGCTCGGAGTATGAAGTATGTGGTTGAAGAGAATTATCAAAATACTTGCTGATCTGAGCCCCCGAGTCTCCAAACATCCTGGGTGAAAGGGCCTGCGGGCTCCTCCGAGCGCCAAGACCCCCATCCCAGCCCCCGGCGCCCACCCTCAGGGACATCCCAGCCCCAGCCCTGCGCCTGGCACAGTTTGGGACCCGGTAACGCCGGGCGAGTTGGGCAGTTAAACTACTTTACTGATCCGGACCTCGCAACACAAGCCACACATCAGGGCAGCACTGAAGAAAACACGAGTTGGCAAGTCTCCAGATGCCAGCAGACGGGGAGGCTGACCCGACCTTCTGTGTGAGTCTCCCGGGCCGGATCAGGCCGGACTGGACCAGGCAGGTTGCCGCAGTTTCTCTTTTCTTTTCTGGGGTCTCAAACCTCCTGAATCACCCACTTCCGTTCCTCCCTGGGGAAGACGTCGGGGCAGGACCCGCTCAGTCCTGGTGCGGGTTATCGGGGACCCCTCTTCCCATTTTGCCACCTGTCTGAGCAACTCACTGATGGGTGAGATAAAGGAAGACGTCCCTTCACACAGGAGTCCTTGATAAACTCATCTACTTTCCAGATCCTTCAGACATCTTTATAGGTCATCTACTTTCTTAAACAAACATTGTTTTTTTCTTAAATAGAGATTCAAGTTAATATTGGAATTTGAAGAGCATTTGAATTTAAATTATTTTCCTTCTTCTTCTTGACATAAGCATCAAAAAAATAACAGAAAACATGACTTAGGGCCATTTCAACAATTAACAGAATTCAGTATGTAGAATAAAATCTCTCAAATATACCAAAAACGTACATTGAAGAAACTATTACCATTTACCTGAACTGTCCAAGCACCTTCCCCTAAGGAAGGCACTGAACACCTCTTTATCTAGATACGTGTTCCTGACCCACCCTCTCCATCCCCCAAAATAAAATCGCTGTTTGGCTGTAACCTGATTTGAATGTATGTCTGCAAGAAAAGGGAGGCTTTATAGCCAAAGATTAAAGCCGGAGCAAAGCAGAGACTTTGGACTTTGATCAGAAAATGTATTAAATTCCCAGATGAGGCTGATCAAAAATGGAAACACCAGGAGACGCCAGCCTTTTTCCACTCCTTTCAGGAACAGCTGGGGACAGAGTCATTTCATTAGAACTGTACTTTACTGTAAAAGAATCCAGCTACAACTCATAAAAAATGGCTGTTTTCTGATGTACGGGGGGTGTCTTTGGTTAAAGGAGGAATGCCGGTGAGGCCACCTGGAGCCACCTGGTCCTGCGGACATACCTTGGATGCTGTGCTGGCCTAACTTCCTTGGTCCCCAGACACGTCCGCAGACAGGGACCCGGGTTTCTTTGGACCAGCAAAGTGCCCAGGCATATGGATTATGAAACCACACAGGGTCCAAGATGCCGCCCACCTATAGTTAAGTATTTTCTACAGGCAAAGCAGCCGGGTCAGGGAAGGGGCTCCACCGATGCTCACACCCAGAGTGACCCTGCAGTGTCGGCCCCCAGACCCAGGCCCAGACCCACAGGCACGGTGACAAGAGCCGATGGAGGCTTCCTCCATGTGCAGGTTACACCCCAGAGATGAGGGATGGAAAACAAAAGGATCCTCTCTGCTCATGTGCAGCAGAGAGCAGCTACCTCCCTCCATGTCTAGAAAGGAGAGAGAGAGAAACCTTTGCTCCTTTGAGATGGGAGGGAAAGGACTCTGGGTTTTTAACCTTGACCTTTAGGAATGTAAATAAAATATCTGCAGGAGTCAGAAAGTCTCATGTGTCTGGGCTTTTATGACCTTGAGATGCTTCCAAGGCTCCTTGACTTTGGACACATAAATACCTAGGGAGACAGTACTCCAGTCTTCCTGGCACCCGGGGGCTTAACTCTGTGTGTGTATGCGTGCGTGTGCGTGTGCATGTGTGCGTGTGCAGGTGAAGTCTACAGGGTCAGTCTGGCTACTGACTGTTTCATCCCTTAGTCACTGGACACAAGAACTGGTCACTGGTCCAGCCCATCCCTACACAACCCTACAGCAAATCCAGCCGCACAGATAGGGAGTATGCTTGCTTGCTCTCTCCAAACTTTCCCCAAAATGTTCATAGGTATAATCGGGCTGAGCATACATGTTCACTGCAGAGAATTTAATAGTGGCACCTCCTGGTGGCTGTGTGCCAGCACATCTTAGGGGCTTTGCATATATTAGCTCAGTTAATCCTCAGAACGATGGCAAGGAGCAGGCACCACCACATCCCTATTTGATGGAGGAAGAAAGGCAGGTACTGGGTTTAAGCAGCCTCCCTAAGTTGCCCAGCTGGTCAGGAGAGGAGCTGGGTTTGAACCCAGGCAGCCTAAACGCCAACCCCCTGACTTGTAAGCACTGCGTTCCCCCCACCTCCCCACGCTTCTGTTTGACAGACAGATCATACCTGTCATTTTTCTTTTAAGGAAAACGGAATCAGACCATCATCTGTCATGTGCTCTTTTCATTTAGCCTGTGTGACCTTCTCTGATGGATGTGGCTGGCGGTGTCCCTTGCCCCAGCGCTAAGGGACATGTGATTTCTCAGCACCTGATGATCTCTGAGATATCGGATCTGGGATTCCAGGTTCTGAACCTAAAGCCTCAGGAATGTTGGGCTGTAAAGGATTCAGACGAGAAGAAAGGCTGTAGAGGCATGATTGTCTGGGGTGTGAGGTGGCCACCAGATGGTAGCTCACTTCGTTTTGAGGGAGAAGGGCCTGTGAACACAAGGGGATTTGCCCTTGGCTAAGAAGAACATCACAGTAGCTCAAGGACCTAAAATGACTGACTGATGTAACTTTATAAGAGTAAGTCCCAGTTCCAATGAACAGAGGCTTCCTGTCCTTTGGTTCAGTTCCATAAACACTGATGGAGCATGTCTACTATACAGCAGGTGCTGAAAGACAAAGGGGAAAATCTGATCTCTGTTCCAGGGACCTACAGTCTAGTGGGTCAACAGCCACAGCAGTCGGTAACTTCAAAACTATAAAATCCAGATACTTCCATGAAAAAGATCTGCAAGAGGTTCTGTAGGATCCCAGAGGACAGACATTAGAACCTCTCAGGGGAGGGAGGCCAGAGCTGAGTCTAAAAGGGTGAACAGGAGGGAGCAGAAATGGAAGGCAGGAAGGGTGTTCCAGGCAGGGGGAACAGCATGAGCAAAAGCCCAGGGGTCCGGAGAGCTGAACAAAATAATGCCACTAACATTTGTTTTCCATGTAAAATATCAAAATATAGACTCCCCAGATATAGATGAGAACAGTCTGCCTTAACATACTTTGTATCTACTAACAGTTTGCTGTTTTTAATATATCCTAAATTCCGTCAAAGAGAAAAAGTATGGTTTAAACATTCAACAGCTGTTTTAAATCTGTTCAAAGATTGTCTTCCGGTCGGAAGGTGGGCCTCGTATACTCAATGTCTCAGAGGCTGGGGAGAAAGAACGTCCTTCCCACGGCTAAATGGGGCTGGACCCAGGGTTGGGGGTATCTACTGGCCCTGGTGATGTCTCATTTCAACTCATTGACTATGCAAATTCAGCATCAAGGAAGAGAAATGAAATCCGTGCATGCAATCATGAAAAGCAAATTTTAAATTGTTATTGTTATCCATCCCACTTCTGGGAAATTCTAAAAATGAGCTAAACCGATGGTGGCAATCTGGGGACGTAAAACAGGCAGGATTCGTCTTTTCGTTCACAGCTGTAATCCTGTTCCGCTGTGTTTGTAAAACGAGCCGCAAGTATATTGGACAGCCAGTGGGTGAGAATAGGGGGAGGTGAAGGGAAGCTGAGACTGGCTTCCAAGCTGGATTAGGCCATCGCCGAGCCTCAGTTTCCCCTTCTGTGAGGTGACGGTTCTGGCGGCCTGACCTCTGAGGTCCCCTCCACTCAATGGTCCCCTGACTCTCCTTTTCAGAGGACAAACTCCTGGGGGGACTCTGCAACAAGAATCAAAGTCGAGGATAAGGGTGTCTCTACCAGAGTCTTCTCCACATGGCCAATTTCCCCTCACTTCGGCTCAAAGAGGAGGAAAAAAACCAGTCTCAAGAAAATTCAGTTTATCTCCACTCAGATTGGAGGCAAACCCCAAATATTTCCCAGAAGTTTCTTGATAACTCCCAAAAGAGGAAATTGCAAAAGTGAACTGTCAACTGTTTGTCTTAAAAGATGGAAATCTGTGGTTAGGTGTGACAAAGAGATTAGGACAATAAGATAAATGTGGCATTTTACAACCTAACTTTGACACAGAATATAAAACAGACCCTACTATAAATAAAACAGATAAAAAACAAATTTCTTCTGTCTAGCACAGGGGACTATATTCAACATCTTGTAGTAACCTATATTGAAAAAGCATATGAAAATGAATACATGTACACTGTGCTGTACACCAGAAATTGATACATTGTAACTGACTGTATTTCAATTTTAAAAGAAACAGCATCTGGTAATTGTCTAAAAAATAAAATAAATAAAATAAAATAAATCCACTGTGAGTCTCAAGTTATCTGAATGAACTCTCTATTCTGTCTGACTTCAGGTGAATTCAGGCTTCTTTGGCTGGAAAAAAAAAATCTCCTTGGGACACTAGGTTTGCCCTAGAACGTTAATTAGTTCTGGAAGGATGGGGACTCAGTGTTGAATGACTCAGGTGTCTGGCAGTGTCATAATTCACTGGAAATAGCAAGGCAAGGGCTCCTGCCAGGTAAGATACATCAGCACGCTCGAAGTTATTCTTGCTTTTAATTCTGGATCCTGAAAAGTCTGCCCCAGAACTAAGAGAAGCACCACATTCCACAATTTACAGAACTTATCTTATGCTCTTTCCAAAGTTCTTTCATATTTTGGATTAAACTTATCCCCTCTGGGAAAGCTGGGGTGAATCATTCCTTCCAAACCCTGTAAACCTCTTTCCCCTGACGCCATGCGTGTGGTGGGGCTCCCCTTCACGAGAGGAACAAAATGCAGCACCAGAGAAGCAGGGAGGCATCAAAACCAAGATGTCAAAAATTCTGTGGGAACTGATGAAAGAGGGAATGTACTGGTAGAGCCTACCCTTAGCATACTTGGAACTCAGTCCCCCTTGAATCATAATTAGCTCCTGGCCAGATCGGTTCACGGTTGGTCCCGACAGCAAGTGATCCCAACCCCCGCACCCCATCCCATATCATCATCGTCCAAGGCTCAAGTCTGGCTTGCCATCAGAAAAACACCTTCCTAAATCAGCTTGTTCTCAGAGCCCTCTAAAATGATGCACAGCCCAGGATAATTCAGATGGACGTTATTAAAGGATCATGGAGAAAAAAATGTTTGTTTTGGGGTTTGCTTCTGTTTCCATCAAGGCTGGGGACAGGAGGACAGGAAAGGACAGAACTGACCCAACAGGGCCCCTAGTGCCACCCCCACAAGGTGAGCCCAGCCCTCTCCACAGCCGCCCCCAAAGTTGGTGAAGGGAGGCGGGCTTGGGGTGCTCCGAACCGCCCTTCATAAGTTAAGTGAGCAGCTTTATAGACACTTCCCTTGGAGTCAAACCGAGAAGCACCAACTCAGAGAAGCCTGTTACTCAAAAATCTTTAACACCTTGCCTACACCGATTTTCCTTCACATCTGCTGAGCGCTGAGATTCGTGCTTGTGTGTGGAGGGGAGGGGACGGAGGGACGCCCTTCTGGTTAACCCAGGTGACTTCCAGGAGGCTCCTGCATAACAAAGTTCAGCTCCTGGTTTTCTAGGCCTGAGCTGACGAGACTCAGGCGAAACAGTGTTTGCGCAAACGTGGTACCAGGTAGCCCAGCCTTTCTGCGGTAGTGCCTCTGCAGGGCTCAGCCAAAGAAAGATGTACCTGACTCCAGACAAAACGCAGAGAGATGTAAGGGGTGTCCTGATTTAGCAATCCTTGTTACAGCAAAAGAAACAATTTTGAAAAGCAGGTTAGCTACTAAAAGATGGCAAGGAACAGAATAATGATTTTGCCCTAAAAATGATTTTTCTGCCAGCCTTCTCTTCCGAGCCCTTTTCCCTGTAGCCTCCTCCTAGAGCTGCATTGAAAACGGGCCCCAAATTAGAGTTTTCTACCCCAGCAGCCGCACAATAACCTCGTATTCAAGAAAACCTGCTTAAGCTAAAAAAAAAAGTCCTGTTTAAGATGCTTAATTCATTTTATACACGTCCTATCTTCTCGGAAGTGGCGTTTCAGAAAAAGTAAATAAAAACCGGCTGTTCTATTTTCGGTCTTTCTTTAAAGGGCTCCATTCAAGTTCCTGCTCTGAACATCCTTACACAAGTCTCTTAACTTCTCTGAGCCTTGGCATCTTGTCTGTAAAATAAGGATAAAATAGTGCTTCCCTGCAGAGACTGAATCCAAGGAGTGTGTGATAGTGACAGCGGAGCACAGCCCGACCTCAGACCTAGGTATCTTTTCCTTTGCCTGATTTATCAAGGGTACATGGTAAAGAGAGGCCCGAGCAGAGGAGGCAACACAGGGATAAAAGATGTCAGTGGGGAAGTCCTACCGTTGATCCTGCCCCCCATACGTGCGAACCACTAGAAGTTGTTAAAATAAAGAGAGATTTCAGCCTTCATCAGGGACGTGAGCGAGTTCTGTGCTTTGATTCTGTTTATCTGGAAGGAATTCGGAGGTCAGCGCCTCCAAGAGCAAGCGGCTTCCAGAAGTGAAAGTGGACGGTCTGTGTCCTGCCTGTGATCGTCCCTCCCTGTTCCTGCAGCCCCGGGACTCTGATTCCCTTATCTCCCTGTAGTCACGTCCGAGAGCAGACTGCGCGCGCACAGAGAGATAAGATGATCTGGGGTGAAGCTGGCTGTTCAGGCTGCAGCCTTCCCCCCCAGTACATCCGGGTGGTGAGTGTGCTGAGGCCGGGGAAAGCCTTGTTCTTGCAGGCTGGCTGGATTTCAGCTGAGCAGCAGCATCCTCAGGTCTCAGCACGAAAGGGAAGCACAGAACCTCCTGGAAGGGTCAGCAGGACTGCCTGGCTGCAGGGAAAGGCCCCTTTGCTTCCTGAACCTCTCATTTTCATCTGGAAAAGGTGAGCCCCCTTGTGCCAGATGAGCATTGGGTCCTGGCCTGTCCATGCCCATTCAGGCAGCTGTAACAAATGACCAGAGACTGAGTGGCTTAAACAACAGAACTGACTTCTCACGGTTCTGGAGACTGAAAGTCTGAGATGAGGGTGCCAGCCTGGTCACTTCTGGTGAGGATCTGCTTCCTGCTTGCTGGTGGGGGCCATCTCGTGTTCTCACATGGCTAGCTCTCTGGCATCTTCTTATAGGGCACTAACCCCATCCATGAAGACCCCACCCTTATGACCTAATCACCTCCCAAAGTCTCACCTCCAAATACCATCACATTGGGGTTAGAGTTTCAACATGTGAATTCTGGGGAGAGGGGGCACAAACATTCAGTCCTTTCCTTCCATCTCAAAACCAGCTTATTCACCAGTGTATGCATGTGTGTCCAATCCAAAGACTAAACTCCTGGTCCCACTAAAAATCAGATGATCCTTTCTCTGGAGGGAACTGTGACACAAGAGGAAAGTCACAGGGGTCTTCCAGGGTGATCGGAGCTGAGCCCCAATTCCGCAGGCCAACCCTCTTTAGAAAAAAACAAAAAGTCCCAAGGAACAGCACCTGTCACCTTTGTCATGGGGAAATGCCTCATACAGCCCATCAAATCATAGGATGGGAATATGCTGAGTCTACTGATTTAGACTGAATTTTCAGACACCAGAGGTGGTCAGGCTACTTTGCTCTTATAAATGGCAGAAGCTTTCGAAAGCAAACTGCAGTCCCCAGTGACTGCCAAGAACTTCTAAGCCTTTGTCTTCTTCGGATGAAGGATTTTACTTTTTTCCATGACGTTAGCTTTCAAGAGAACAGTGGCATATATTGTGGTTTTAATTGTTAGCATGTATCTTGACCGAAAAAAGCAAGCACTCCATTCAAAAAGTAATCACCTCAAGGCTGGAATTTACCCAGCTGGATGCGGGGGAGTTTGAGTGACAAGCTGGTCACCGCAGCAAGGAATAAGAAGGGCATTGCCACATTGCATGTTTATGGAACTCTTTCACAAACACTCTCACCTCTTGGTAGTCACCCTTCGGTATCAATACCTCCCTCTTACAGATGAAGAGACTGAGTTTTGGGGTGTCTGTGACTCGTTGAGGTCACTTGGCCACAGTGACCGTGTCGGGGTGCCAAGGCTTTCTGCCACAGGTCACAGCCGTGGAAAAATGCTGTTGGTGGGGAAGGGTGTAGCTCAAGTGGTAGAGCGCGTGCCCAGCACGCACAGGTCTGGGTTCAATCCCCGGTTCCGCCTCTAAAATAAAATAAACAAGTAAACCTAATTACCTGCCGCCACCCACCCCCACCCCACAAAGGATGCCTGGAATCCCAGACTCTTAAAAAACAAACAACAACAATAAAAGCAAACACTATTGGCCCACACGACAATGGCCACTCAGATGCTGTGGTTTACAATCAGGTCACAAGAGGGGAGCTCAAGGGTAGAGCGTGTGCTTAGCATGCATGAGGTCCTGGGTTCAACAACCCCAGTCCCTCCATTAAAAATAAATAAACCTAATTAGCTCCCCCTAAAAAGAACAAACAAAAAACCCTGCTGCTCCCCAAGACCAAATGTGGAAATAAAACATTCAGATAAAAACAAACGAACAATCAAAAAAAAAAAAAATCGGGTCATAGGCCAACGCTGCCCAGGGGTAAAAGCTGAGGGCTCGTGTAGGTACCTCGCACAAACAGGCTGTAATATGTGCCAGAGCTGCCAACCTGAGCTGTTGGAAAACACAAAACACAGCCTCAAGTGAGCTCATGCTAGCGGTACCTCCCCACAACCTGGGGATGAGATTGTGCTGCTCGGTAACTGGTCAGACAGGGAAGGGGGAGCCCCAAGGTTTTGTCTGTAAAGCAGAGGCCACTCTGAACAGCTAACTCGTGTAAACACAGCACAGCTCCATAGACACTGGGCACATGACAGGAACTACTCTCTTAAAAAATTTAGACATCCTCACAATTTCCCAGGCCTTTGTCAGAAGGGGCCAATCCAAGCCTCTGAGGCTGGTCAGCTGCAACGTCTCCCGTGTGCTGGGAGGGTGCCACGAGTCGGGCCCGGGGAGATGAGAGAGAGGAGAAATGGGCTGCTTCCACCGTGCAACTCCATGCACCAGCAGACAGGTCCGGCTAAGTGGGCACAAACTGGGCTGGCCACCTCGCAGCCCAGACGTGCCTGTTTTTGCAGAGGACAGGGGGACAGCAGCCCTGGCTGAGAAGGAGGAGCACCTGCCAGGGCAGATCTATTGGGAAAACCTCCCAGGTAGGTGCTTGGAGCGGGTTTCTAAGGACATGTGGGAGGAGGATGAGTGAGGAGCTGCCCGCAGGTGGGAAGGTGACCTGAGGGGCAGGAGGCCCTGGTGCGGGAAGCTGGGGGATGCTGCACTTCCCTGGACACGACCGAGTGGAGCCCATCTGCTGTGTGGCAGCCAGCAACCATGCCCAGAAGGTCTGCTCTCGTTCCTTCCACAGAGCGCTCTGTCTGCCTACCTGCTGGCCCTGTGTGAGGCGTGGGGTGCAGGGGGCTCGCAGACCAGCCAGAGCCCAGGCCTGGTCATGAAAATGAAACGCGCACACATTGACAGGGCATTAATTCGGGCAGCCGTGTCCAAACCCAAGTGTTAGAGCATGGCGCCTGCGGCCCTGCCAGGAAGCATCCTGACACTTACTCGAGAGCAGGCGAAGGACTCGGGCTCGGGAAGCCGAGAGGCAGCCTGCTGCGGGGCGGGTGATGGCAAAGAAGGCGAGAGTAAGCATCGCACTAGCGGAGAGGTCAGGACCGCGAAGGGCGACACAGGAGAGGGATCTGTTTTCACCAAGGCCGCCTTTATTTAACTCCCAAAATTGAGGGGTCCTGTGCCTCCCTGGACACAACCTCTTCAGTGGAGCCTTTCCAGATCCAACAGAAGTAAAGGAGACAGTCAAAGGGTGGAGGTTTTTTTCTGAGCTGCCACCCGCTGTTGGCAGCCCTGCTGGGTGGGAGTGAGTTACAGATTCCCAAGGAGGGAGTGTGGCAGGTGACGGGCTTCCAGGACCCCAGGACCAGGAGGAACGAGGCCGCCTCACCCTCTCTGGGCAGGGAGCTGAGACAGAGACCAGGAGTGGAAACACTGCGGGCAGGTCCCAAAGCAACTCAAAAATAAGCAGCTCTCTTCCCTCAAATGAAATCAGTTTGTCTTGAGCCATAAATTCAAGAGATTATTATCAGCCAAGGGCTACATAAGATTGGAAATAGAAGAAAGTTCTCTAACTGGAGAGATCATAAAACCGCTACAAAGTACCATGCAAATTTGCTGTGAATGAATTTCTCTCTCCCACATTCGTTGTAAAGGCGAAGGGAGGGAAGACTATAAAAATAAAATCCTCCCTGACCATTAAGAAAGCCTTGGGGAGAAGGAGAAGGAAAAAGAAAAAAGAAAGCCTTGGTGAGGCGAGGAGTCATCTGTGCTTTGGGTCTTCAGGGGAACGGATATTCCAGAGCTCCAGGGCAATCATTCTTGGCAACATCCCACCCTGACCACAAGCACACACCAGCACCAGGGGTTTACAGTTTTCTTCATAGTTTTACTAGAACACGATCGCCAGGGAAACAGGCATCTTATGTAGTAACAGATGACGTCACCGTGGGCCATGTCTTTCGTGGACCACGTAAATGGAAGTGCTGATGTGGCCAATCCACGATCTGTTAGATCAACACAGCAGTCTGGTGGGCTCTTCCCTTCCTCACTCCAACCCACCTCCTCCCCAAAACTTCTCAGGCCACAAGCAATGTCTCTCCCCTCCTGCACTCCGACAACATGCAGGTGGACCGTTTGCACTGCAACACGTACCCGTCATTCTATTCCTAAACCAGCCTTAACCTTGCAAAACATAACAATGGAAAGTCAAAGCCACCTACTTCTGAAATGGAAAAAATACCGGAATTTTCCATAAAGGACAAAAGATAAATCTGAATTTCACTGATACGGACTATTGGTGAAACTGCCTCAAAAGGCCCACAGGAGGCCCGATGATTAGGCACCAGACTCGAAATGGAATTATCCTGTCCCTGGGAACCTCCTCGAAACATTAGATTTTCTTCTTTGAATTAAGTAGGAAGAATGCGATTAACATATTTTATGAGTTTCATCCATCCCATTTGCCTTCCTGTCTTCTCTAGCAGAATTGGAAAATTTCAAAGACTAGAACAAACTCACATTTCAGCCATGCTTCACGCCAGGCACAAAGTATTTGTTTTAAGGGACTCTTGCCTATTCAGAGAAAGAACGTCTATCAGAGTTAAAACTCTGCAGATGCTGGAAACAACAAAGCTTCTTAGAGATGCTTGGGCGGCCCAATGTCTAGCTGGATTGAGAAGGGTCTGGAAGGCTATCTCCTTAGAGTTTTCTTGGAAACAGATCACTGGAGGGCTATGTCTCCTGACACCGGTTCACGACTCTTCTGAGATTACTGCAAGGTTGATGATGTCTAGTTAGTTTTCATGGAGAGCCTCCATTTCAAATATTCTCTTGTGTGTCTTCACAAACCACCAAAACACTCCAAAAACAATGATTATGGACTATTATGTGCCTGCCTGAGAAAAATCTGAAATGTACCCAAAGACACATAGATAAGGAAGTTAATACAAACACTGTTTAAAATAGTCAAGAAGTGAAAACGAACAAACAAACAAAAGAAGTGGTAACAAAGCACAGTAAATGTTTAACAACAGAGAACGAGTTAAATAAATTATGTGTCAGCAGTACTTCTGAATATTACTACGTAACCTTTTTTATATGTATTTATATCCCTTTATATTTCAGTGTATATAGAATATTTACACAAACGGGAACATATGACACATTATTTGGCATCTTGCTTTTTTTCATATAATTATATCTAGATCATTTTTGTATTAATATCTTGTGTCTGGTATCTTGTAGTTTTTTTTAAAGAGTTGTTTCTTTTCTTAGTATTTTTTAAATTTATTATTGTATTATGTAATTATTTTATTTGGGGGGAGGTAATTAGATTTCTTTACTTTTAGAGGATGTACTGGGGATTGAACCCAGGAGCTCATGCATGCTAAGAATGCACTACCGCTTGAGCTATACCCTCCTCACTGATATTGTATAGTTTTAATTTGCATTTCTGTTGTTTAGTGACTTCGGACATCTTAAAGCTATTCCTTTTTTTTTCTTTTGTAGTGTCACTTTTTTTTAATTGAAGTATAGTCAGTTTACAATGTTGTGTCAATTTCTGGTACACAGCATAATGCTTCAGTCACAATGTACATACATATATTCCTTTTCATACTCTTTTTCATTATAGGTTACTGTAAGATACTGAATATACTTCTCTGTGCTATACAGTACAAACTTATTGTCCATCTATTTTATACATAGTGAATATTACTATGTAACCTCTAAAAAGAATAAAGTAGACATAAGAAATGACCCCCCAAAATCTCATGCCACACCAACCAAAAAAAATCCTGCTAAATAAAATGCATAGAATGAATTCTGTCTGCTTAAAAAGAAAACGTGCACATAAATGCAGGGAAAATGACTAGCAGAATACACGCATGGTTAACAGCAATCACCTTCTGAAAAGGGTGGGGTGCGGTGGGCTGCATCAGTTAGGATGCTTTTGGCCACGATTAACAAACAAACCCAACTTGCCCTGCTTTAAGTGATCAGGAAGGTTTCAGGATCTCCCAAACATCCTAACTCAGAGACTCCTCTTTGGTGATTCAGAAGGTCAAGGGTACTGTGGAGGCCACATTCTTCACCTTTGCGTTCCTTGGCAGGTCAGCTGGGACCTGGCCTAGCCTGCTCTGGTGGCTGACGGCTGCCCCACTTACAGGCATCATGTCCAGGAGAAAAAAAGCGCTCCTTCCTCCCTTGCCTCTTTCCAAGGGCCAGGGAAGCCTCTCAGGAACGCACGCAGCCAATCACATTCAGTTGGCCAGGACAAAGTCCACATGCTCACCGGAGCCAATCACTGGCAAGGACAGCAGGTCCACCAGGGCTGCTTGGCCAATCAGGATTTACCCCTGAGACATGTGGAGGAAGGAAGGCTCCCAAGCAAAATCAGGTTTCCACCAGGTAGAAAAAAGGGGGTGACTCTTAAGTAGGATCAGGGGATAAAGGGGATCTTCCCCCTAGAAGTAGTTCTGGATTATTTGAAAATTTTACAAGATTATATTAATTTTTAAAAATCTAACATAAAAAAAATTTTAATGCATAGAAAAAAGACTGAAGGGAAATACCTTCGAGATTGTGGGTAATCTCCATTTTCTTCAATCTTTTCTATATTTGCCAAGAAATAAGTATACTGTCATAACAGAAAGATAATAACTTTTAAAATGTTCTCCAGTTCTCAATATTTTGACTTTCAAGGGGGGCAGATATCCCCTGGAAAATTACGCAGTGCCTGTTTTGGTTCAGAAGAGTCTGGAAGGGTCACGCTGCTCGGCTCTGTCACCTGCCTTCCTTGGGGAGGGCTTGTGTCCACTGGAAGCCCGGGCGATTTTCAGTGACCCGGGACATAATCCTCCATGGATTCAGCAAAGCAGCAGGTCCCTGGGTCCCACCTCCTACTGTCTGGCCCTGCCTCTGCTATGATCTCCATCTTGGGTGCTCGGATGCTCCCTGCACCCACTTCCCTTCCTTGTTAACCAGTCCCCCGTCCCCTGCCCAGATCTGCCTTGGCTCCTACCCCTGCTCTACTGCGTCCTTCCCTCACACATGTCCCAGGCTGTTGCTATTCTCCTACACCTGGTTTTCAAGGTTTATTTTGGCGGAGCATGGAGTGGGAGTGGTAGCGGAGAAATCGCTTTTGCAAATAATCAGTGGCGCTCTAAAACATACACACTAGAGCAACAGGGGTTGAAGTATTTTGAGAGCCACCCAGACCACCCTTCCTAAAACCAGGGCGAAAGTGACCGCTCCCTTGTATATTCATCTTCCCCAGACGTCAAGAGGAAGCAATCATCTCAGAGCATGAAGTATAAAACATCAGGTGGTGAATTCCAACCCATCCTGCACTGCCTTCAGGTAATTCATACTCAACTGAAGAGGACTGATTGTTGGCTCTGACCCTTAAAAGTGCCCGGCCAGGGATGCACCAATGCCCTTCCCTCTGGAACATATTTTTAAGCAGTGCCTCACTGCCACAAACACCAGTTGGTCCTCATCAACAGAACCTACAGGGTTAAGTACCAGGAACAGCCTCAGGTAAATGTCTTGCTAGCAGGGTACCACCAAGGCTCACCAGAAGCCAGGGCACTGCAGGTGAAGAGTGGAAATGTGTGTGTTCCCCATCATTCCATTTTGCATCCGATTATCTTCCATGGTTGCCCACCTTCCAGCCCCAGGCACAGTTCTCTATTGTCAGCCTGGGGTTTGTTGATTAACCAACCTGAATCTCTAATTGGTGACCTACACGGAAAAATATTTTAGGAACCTCTCCTTCCTCCTTGCCTACCAGCCCCTCTCTCCCATCAATGGTAATAAAAGGGTCACTTTTGTGACACCTAACATGTGTCCTTCACCAATCATCCTACCTACTTGATGGTAAGCGTTATTTCCACTCTTTTCTGACCAGGACACTAAGGCTCAGTGAGGTTAAGAAAGTTGCTTCAAGTCACACAGTAGCTGAGCAGGGAGGTGACCCCAGATCTGTCTGATTTCAATATCTGCATTTTATTTCCTGCCAAGTCACAAGGCTTTCCATTCAAAGAAGACCAGAGGTCAAGATCGGTAGCATGGGAAAATTCCATTTCCTGGGGCCCTCTCTGGCCCCTACACTGGACAGTGGTGTCCTGCAGCCTCATTTCAGTCTAGAAAGAAGCTCCCTCAACTTGTAAGCTCCTTGAGGGCAGAGAGGACCCATGTTCTTTCTTTTTCTATCTCCTGGGCCTACTGCACAGTAGATGCTTGGTATCACAGGCTGAATTGAACTAAGAAAATTCCCGAAACTTCCTAGTGAGTGTCACAGCATCCAGAGCACCTGGGAGCTGGTAAGAAATGCAGATTCCCAGGTCCCAGTCCTGAGTCAGTGCCTGCATCTCACAGGTCCCCAGGAACTCGGCGCCACTTGTTGTAAAGTTTGAGACATGATGTTCTAAACCCTCCACCTTCTTAATACAATGTTTTTTTCCCCTCACACCATGGTAGAAGATAAGCTCTCCCATTTCTGTTCTGAATCATCAGATGGAAACCACACAGTCTTATGACCCACAGAAGCTCAAGTGATCTCTGGGGGAACTTTACCTAAGAGATTACTTTGCTTCAAATGCCAAGTGGTCCCCAGTCTCAAGGCATTCAGTGAGAAACAGTAGTGCCTTAGATAAAGGCTGCATTCAAAAACATTCCCCTTTTAAACATATGTTCACATTTAATAAGTGTTTATTTAGTGCTCAAAGGCGCTATTAATCATCTTCAGATTTAAATGAGAATTACTCAGAGTTAAGTACCCCATTAGCATTCAGAAACTTGTAACCTTTGGATAACTATCACCGACAAGTCAGCTCATTTCCTAACCTACTTAGTGAGCATCTAAGATGAACAAGGCCTCACAGGGATGAGCTGCTGTGGGGAATATGAATGTGGCAGTCCCTGACCTCCTATCTTTGCTACAGATAGAATGGAGACCGGGAACGTGCTAATCACACATTTCTGTAAGCAAATAAGGCATCAAGTACCATTTCCACTATTTAAATGCAAAACTCAATTAGATGCTTCTTTGATGATGCGGCCAAGGCCAATTAGACCTTGGTGTAAAAAGCCAACAATACTGAGTCACTGGGCTATTTTCAACACCTCACAATCCGACCTCCCTTGGGGAAGAGATGCCGCCTCCTGCCTGGGATCAGCATGGGTCAATCAGTGTCTGGATCACAATGGAAAAACTGACTTTTCATGTAAAGAACAAAATACATACTTGTTTTAAACATTAAGAAAAAGGCCTTAGCCTTTTGGATGTTTAAGGTTCCAAAGCCAGACTTATGAAAAACCATATAAAAGTGGTGACATAAAAAGCATATGTATGCATTATTATCTCAATCTGATAAGAATCATTAATTTTGAATCTGTAACCTAAAAATTAGTGGCAGTGTTTAGAGCCAGCTTTAAAGACTATCAAGGGTTAAGAAAGATCGTTAAAAAAAATAAGATGAATTCAACTTAATAACGATACCCATCAAGTGATGTGGGTCATTTTTAACTACTTTTTTTTTTTATCATTTTCATTATTAAATACCTAGAAATAGTAAAAAGGGCCCAAACTCTTAAAAAAAACCAAATGAGCTTAAAAATCATTGTCATTTTCTACAGAAAGAAATTTAGTCACCATCTGAGCGCTCTCTCCTCCTATCAGGGAATTTTTTTTCCATCATACTAATTAGTGAAGCCTCACTTGGTTCTTTTCTTGGCACGTTTAACTCTTTGGGGGGTAGCGTTTTATTAATAACATATTTCCTCTAGAATATATTCCCTTCTCTGGCCTCCACGGGAGTCACTCTGGGGAGCAGTGAGAATAAAATCAACCCTACATCTGCCGCAGTGGGACAGATCAGCAAATAAACAGAGGCATCGATTCCTAAGAAGAAAATGGCTAAAAGCAGCACATTTACAATTCTTCTAAGCCACACTCCACATCTCTCTGTGAGATGGAAGACAATTACTGAGAGTCTCTATGTTGCATACTTTATTTTTAACTAAATCTTTCAGTAGACTGCTGAGAAATGCCCACACGTCTACCCGACCTGGTTTAGCTGTTCAATGAGACAGATTTTTGTTTTTGAAAAATAGTGGCCCAAGTCTGAAGAGCTCTTTTAAACACTATATTTGGGAGTCATTTAAAATACGTTTGGGGGTTATTTTTGGCAAACGCTTCCTTTAAGAAATCTTAGGGGCAGAAAGATAGAGCTACTACTTGAATTTTGAACTGGCACCTCCCAAGGAAAAGCAATTAAAACTTGCTGTGTTTTAAATGCAAGCCATAATGAGTTGGTCAATTCACTGATCAGGGACCAAGTCAGTTTGAGACAGACACCTCGCCAGGAACTGCTTTAGAGCTAATTATCTAGAAAGTCCAAACCAGGAAAACCCTCCTACCAAAGAAAAGAAGGTCTGGGCTCTAAATGATCAAGAATGACCAGTTCATCTCTGCTGATTAAGTTAATTTAATAACTATTCAATATTTTACCGTAAAGAAACAGGCCAATTTAATGACTCAAAGGAACAGGGACTAAAGACAAAAACTCACCGAGCTCTCCCCTTTCCGACCCCTTCTGAACACCTGTTGAACTCCCCCCGCTTTCAACTTTCTGAGCTAAAGCCTACCGGATACAACCATGGGAGCTTTTAGACTTTCTGGAAGTGCGTGTGTATTTTGAAGGTTTCCATCTTGCTTAATCAACAAAACTGGTTACTAATTATTTATGAATCGCAGGGCTGAAAACAAACTTTCTTACCTTGAGCACTTAAGGAGTGGCAGGCAGAGGAGCGGGGTTGGGTTTTCATTTGGCCCCTCGGTCCCTGTCCCTAGCCTCTGGTTACCGACCCTGCGCGGCTCTACAGAAAGGTCAAAGGTAAGCCTCCCGCCTCGGCTCGGGGAGGGGGCACACCTCCCAACAAAACACCACGCTGGCATCCAACCTGGGGAGCTCCCGGTGGCGAGGCGACGCGAAGGGCCGGGCTACGCGCTCTCTAGGCGTCCAGGGGTCAGGCTCCGCACCCATTCCGGCCCGGAACCAATTCCTATCCCGATCCAGGGACCCGGAGAGACCTCGGGCCCGGGGCGCGCACGCTGCCCTCTCCAGGGGTCCCTGGCGGCCCACTCTCCGGAGGGCGCGCGATGGGACTCTGAGAGGCCAATGGGCGACCCTCAAGGCTGCTAACCGGGCACGGCGTCCACCCACCCCGACGGTACTCTCTGAGCACCCCAAATCCGGAGGTTCGGGGTGTCTTGTTCTCTGCCTCCTTCGGCAAGACGCACACTGAGCCTACCACCCGGGCCGCCGCTGTGGCCCCGCAGGACTTGACGTCCGGGCCGCGGGACCGGGGGCTGACGGTGGGGATCCAGCGCCCCGCGCCCCCGACCCCCACGCCGCGCAGTCCCGGGCCCGAGCGCCGCTCCGGGCCCCGCGCGTCCACCGCGCCGGCGAGCAGGTGACCGAGTCCCGCGACCCCGCGCGCACGTCCTCCCACCGGGCCCCCTGCGTCCCTGGGCGCGGCCCTTACCTCGGAGCGGGCCGGGGCGGCCCCGCGGGGCCGGGCGCGGACTGGGCCGGGGAGACGCGCCTCCCGCCGCCGCCGCCGCCGCCGCCGCCGCTGGGAGCCGAAGCGGCGAGCGGGCGCGGCGAGCTCCTCCCGGGCGGCGGCGGGAGGCGCTGCTCTCGCTGTTGCCGCCGCCGCCGCCGCCGCGGCTGCAGGTCTCGGAGCTACGCGGCCGCCGCTCCCGGGCCGCTGCCGCCGGTTCTTTGGCTCCTGCGGGAGGCCGGCTGCTCGGGCGGCAAACTCTTCCGCACGCAGAGCCGGCGGGGAGAGCCGCCGCCGCCGCCTCTTCCTCCTCCCCCTCCCTCCTCCCGCCTCCTCTGAGTCCTCCTCCTCCTCCACCTCCTCCTCCTTCCCTCCGCTCCCGCTGCCGCCGCCGGCCGGGTCCCTCCTGGCCGCACGCCGGGCCCTGGCCGCGACCCAGCCTGGGACACGCACCCTGCGCGCTGCACGGGCAGAAGGACCCCCGGATCCCCGGCTTCCCTGGGCGGCGCAGACACCCGCGCCCTAGGCCGCCACCGCCTCTGCTGGGCTGCCAGGGACGGTCGGCGGGGTCCGGCCAGGGGCGCGGGGTCGCGGCTAGGCGCGGGGCGGGGGCAGGGGTGTGCTTAGAGGGGAACTGGCCGGAGGGGAGGCCAGAGGAGGCGGGGCTGCCCGCTGAGGTCCCGTTCAAGTTGTCAATGGGGATGGTAGAGAATCTTCCTCCCCTGCCTGGTGCCGACCCTCGCCCTGCCCGCTGCCACCCCGCCGTCCCGTCCGTTGAGGGGCGAGCACACCACCGTGGTCCCCTGCACGCGGTCCTCGCGGGGTAGGCCTGCACGCGGAGCCCGAGCCAGCGCATCGGGCGCGTCTCTGCGCGCGGACCACTGCGCTTTCTCAATGAACGGCGGCGGCGGGGGTCGGGGAGACGCCGGCGAGCGCTGTTCCCGGGGGACCGCAGCGCCTGCTGGGGAGGAGCGATCAGGGGTTTCTTCCAAGGCGAATGTAGCCGGTCCGGAAAATGGGTCAAGGATGGAAAGGAGCCGGCTCATTGCCCGCCTCCTAGGCAGAGGCACTTGGGGAGGGGGGATGTGGCCAGGAGCGCGCACCCAGAGCTCCACGCTGCTGCTCCCTCCCCTCCCCCGCTGCCCTCCTCTCCTTTTGCACCAGTGCAGGAAATGTTCCACTGACCTACATATTTTTCCAAACATACGTGACCTTTTTTTTTTCCCTCTGTGGGAGGAGACAGGCGAGAATCCAAGAAAAGGAGAAGCTGGAGTGGCGCGCGCAAAACAGGGAGGCTTTCAGCAAGGCTCCCGCAAACGCCCAGCAGAGACAAATGCACGTCAATAGCCCCTAGGAGCTAGGAGCTGCTGTCCGATCTCTGCGCGGCTCCGAGACGGAGTCGTGTGGGAAAGGGAGACCAGGCGCCCCGCCGAGGCCCGGAGCGCTGACCAGGTTCCCTAGACCCGCAGCCCGGACTCCATCCCGGGCGGCGGCATTCCCCACGTGGAGGCGCCTCGGGAGAAGCCCAAAGGAGGGGAGAGGTCTGCAGCCCCCGGGAGGTCACCCTTCCCAGACATCACAGAGGTACAGTGCCTGGCGCAGCGTTCTGGCTCCAGCAGCCCTTTTTCGAATGTCCCTGGGTCCTTCTCACATTCCGACAAGTAGCCCAGGGGAGGAAGGCGCCCCCACCAGCCCTTTTCTATCAGACTCAGTTTTGTGGCCAGAAAGAATCTCTTAGGGCCTTTCCTCTGTCCTCCAGTCGGGGAGGTGGACTGGAGTCACCCCCCCCCCCCCAACTCGGTTCCAGGGCCCTTACTTTATCCTCTCCCCCTTCAAGTTCAAGACAAACCCTCTCCCGCGCAGACCCGACCCACAGCGCCTTATTTGGGCATAACCTCAGCACCGTCAATTAGATCAAAACGCTCACACAGAGCTCCTTTTTCCCCCCTGTAAAGTAGGTCATTCTCTTTATTTCCCACTTGTATTATTTTTGTCTAATTCTCCTCCTGAAAAATAATCAGCTGCAGGAGGTTTGCTCATCCTAAGAGGAGCTGTTATTCTCAGGCTTGCTTCTGACTTGGAGGGCTTTTCAAGGAGGAGGAGGAGGCATTTGGCACATGGTGGTTTTGAAGTCGCTCCCTTTACAAAAGCAGAACATTTAAAAATTTTATATTATTTTGCTTTGTTTTTCTACCCCCTCCCTTTCCTTCAGGCCAGGAGGTTTTGCCCTGCCCTGAAAGCGTGGCCATGACTAATATCTGCTAAAGGATAAAGTTGTGTGCTTTTAACCGGATTTAATGCAGAATTGAAAGCCACCTCCCTTCCTTTCTTGCTTTGAAAGAGATTCCAGCTCCCTCCTCCTCCTCCCTTTTGGGAACTAGTTGAACGATCATTAAGGGATCTCTTAGGAAACAAATGGCCTACAGAAATAATACATCAAGTTATTCTATAGTGCAACAAGTATTTTTGCTCTGGTCTGTTTGTACCTGTTGCCTGGTAAAAGGATAGCCTATTAAATGTGTGGTTTCTTCCTTTTGATCATGGAGATGTATGTGTGGTTGTACTAATTCCAGACTGCATTGAAACTCCTAGTGTTAATCCCACTGGGGCAGGACACCTGTCTGACCATAAGGGGAGAATGGAGTCTGCAGCACAGAACCCATTTGGGACCAGATCACAACATGCCCTGTCCCCAAAAATGTCAAGGACCTTTGAAGAGGAAAGTTTACCTCCTGTTGATTCTATGCATTTGGCACTTTAGTTCCTTTTATTGGCATTTGTTGAAGGCTTGTCTTGAATCAGGTTGGGCTTGGCCTGTGAGGGATGGAGGGAAACTTTCTAGCAGTTTATGTCTGTACCAGGAGGGTTTACAATGTAGAGGCCAGGATACAAATGAGGCCAAAGAGGGCACATGCCGGAAGACAAAGTACCACATGGGTTCAAAGGAAAGAATCAGGGTGGGCTTCATGGAGGAGATGACATTGGTGCTTGGATTTTTCATCAACCGGATAATAAAGTCAAGGTGGATCATAATCTAGCCACTATTGAAAATGTGCAGCACAGAGCAAAGGAACCATCTCAAAACCACATTGCCAATTGGAGGAATTTCTCAAATCTTATGTGGTTCATCCTTTTAAAAAACATGGCTTTATTAATTGAATGCTGCAGTGGTATATCCAGGAACCCCAGCTAGTTTTCAAAGAATCTGAATTTACGAAGGGGAGGATCAAAATGTTTCACTGTTGTCAGTTACATCAGTCTTTGAGGAAAGCAGAGAAACCATTCAAAGTTTTTGCAGTCTAATCAGATGTTCTTTTCTTTCATAGAAGTTGGGGCAGATTCTAATTTAAAATATTTATGCAATTAAATTCTCAAAATATGTACACTAGAGGTGTCCATCTATCCAGCTATAGACAGGAAAAAATGTCTGGGTGATTATAAGGACTACAGCAGTAGCTCAGGCCTGGGGACCCCATTAGGCATGTATGGTTGGTCAAGGAAACCCAGGAACGACATGCCGATGTCCTGTGTTCTATGCATCGTGGCTTTAATGACAAGATAGAAGGGCCTTCATATATATACATCCCTATCTATCTATCTATCTATCTATCTACACACACACACACACACACACACACACACATATATGAATGTCCAGAAGCTCTTTTATGGATTCTTACCTCTGAGTATCAGTTTTCACTTAAAGTTGAAAAAAGATAAAACACACTACCATGCATCATTAAGTAAAATAACATCACGCGAGGGAGGAAAATTGTTGCAACCAAGGCAAGAGGGAGAGTATCCGGATGAAGAAGAGGCCTCAGTAGCCAGAGACTGAATACTCAGAGGGCAAGGCTTAAGAGCAGCGACAGAAGAAAGATTCAACGATGTCCACCTGCATGTGAAATATCAAGGTGAGAATTTGGAGGCCTTGGTTGTGCAGAAGCATCATAGGGACAGAAAAGTGCAGGGCAGGGATGTGTTCCCGGCAGCAGGCTCTCTCGTGGGCCTGAGGATGCTACCAGGGGAAAATCGAGGCCTTGTGCAGCTTGCCTGGGAGAGTGAGGACTTGACTTGGCACTGGTTCCTGTTAGATCAGGTGGTTGGCAAGCTAAAGAATGAAGTAAGATTTTCTTACCAAGCTGGCATGGAGAGCTCAGAGAGAAATCTGGGTTGGCAGAGTCTGGAGGTGACAAAGCCTCAAAGCTTCAGCTAATCCCCACCTGTTAAATGCAGTGCTTCCGAGGACCACAGGAGGAAATGGTACACACGTGTGAGTGTGTGCAAACACCACTCACACACAGACATACGTGCGCTGGAAAAAGAGGTGGTAAAACTATTGAAAATACAAGACCACTTGAGAGTAATCTTTTCTTACACTTAAGCTCCTTGAGGAAGTCCCTTCAAGCATGTTGTCTCTAGTAAAGTTTGATTTTAGATCCCATTGTTTTCTCTTCTAAGATGATCTTTAAAAAAAAAGAAAATTCTTTAATTTTAGAGCAGTTTTAGGTGAACAACAGAATTGATGAGAAAGTAGAGTTCCCATTTACTCCCTGACTCCCCTCCCCCCAACCTCCCTGCCATCGACAACCCCCACCAGAGAGGTCCATCCTTACAATCAGTGGACCTCCATTGACATGTCATTGTCACCCAAATTTTACAGTTTACATGAGGGTTGACTCTTGGTGTTGTACTGTGATGGGTTTGGATAAATGTATAATGACTCGCATCTGCCGTTAGAGGGTCACACAGAGTATTTGCACTGCCCCTCAAATCCTCTGTGCTCTATTTCCCTCCCCACAAAACCCTGGCAATCACTGATCGTTTTACTGTTTCCATAGTTTTGCTTTTTCCAGAATGTCAGATAATTGGAATCACACAGTATCTAGCCTTTCAGATTGGCTTCTTTCACTTCCTAAAATGCATTTAAGCTTTCTCCGTGTCTTTTCATGGCGTGAGAGCTCATTTCTTTTTAGCACTGAATAATACTCCGGTGTCTGGATAAGAGGGTTTTTTAACTGATATTTTAGCAAATGATGTTTTCAGTAAGAAGAGGTAACATGCCAGGTATTCATTACCTCATTTCATCTTCAGAAGGCCCTGTAAAAAAGGGGCTTATGATTTCCAGGTGACAGATAAGGAATCCGACTCAGGCTCAGGGTGCCCGCAGACCCTTGGCAAACACACGGCAGGGCAGGGTTTGATCTGGGCTGTAAGACGTCAGCTCCCGGTCCTCCCTCCTTCCCTCCCACCCGATCCAGCACTCAGCTGTGTCGGATGCCAACACAGAGATATTCGTGGCATCGTTCACTTCCCATGAGATCTTGCTGGATAATGAACTGGTGCCAAAGCAGGCATGTGCTGCTCCGCGGATCCACATTCCTCATCTCCGTCTTCTCTTGTTCTCCTCTCAATACATCGGTTATTAATATCTTTACTCTGTTCTGGAAGCAGCTATCTTCCAAGCGCCTGAAATAGAATTGCAGCATGCAGGCTTGGGGTGGGCAAAAGAGCAATGCTGGGTCCTGATAAACTGTAGAAGGAAATAAGGTCCCTGGGTCAATACATGTGTTATTGGCATAGTGGCATCTCGCCAAGTTGTGGACTGTGGTGATGGCCTGGATGGGAGTGTCCTTTTGTAAACAGATGTATCTTCAAACCAGCTCTAGGTCACAGGCTGGAAAAGAAAGGTCTCCTGTGAAAGAGAAAATTGGGGGGACAGTCAAGCTCCTCATGGCCCGTGAGAGCGAGACCAGTGCAGGCCGGCCCAAGGGGGGCGTCTTGCGCAGCTGTTAGGTCTGGTTGTCCTTCCATGTGGTGGCCAGGGATATGGCCCTTCTTCCAAGAAATAGTTTGTCTCCTTGGGGAAGTGCTCAGCTCAGACTGTGAGTAGCTCCAAGGAAGTATACAAACCACCCTGCCTTTCACAGCCTGTAGAACATGGTGAGCTCGTGGCCTAGGGAAGGAACACTGGCTTCAAAGCAGGCAGAAAACTGAATGGGAGAGGTCTTTTGCATGCAGGGTGCCTGCAGCTGGGGGAAGGAAGGGCCTAGGATCACAAGGAGGGGTGAGCTGTGGTTGTGCCAGAAGGAGGAGGGGTGTTTCTTGGCTCCTGCAATTAGCTGAGGGGGTTTCAGAGTCCAAGCTACGGCGCAACTCTGGCAGAAGGCATCACTTTGACTCTATAAGGCCTTTGCGCCTGGCCTGCCTTCTGTAGGCTTGTGTTCCAAAATACTTTCTCTCAATTGCATTGCAAACAGCCTAAGTGAAAATAAGGAATTAGTCTAAAGCCAACTGATTATTATTTGTGATATTTGATATATAAAATAAAACATTTAAGTACGAAAAAGAAAAAAGGCCCGGATAAGTTGCTGAGACATGCGCTTTTCCAACCAGTGCAAGAAACACCCTTTAAACACAGGGCAGAGAGACAGCTGTGTTGACACACAAGTCCCCGTTGTCTTTTGCTTTTCTCAGTTCATGTCCCATTTAACTCATCTAAGAGGTAATTTAATGCATTTTCGTGTGTCTATCTGGAAGAGCCCCTAGACCTTAAGTGGGCATTTTCAATTCATTTCCTAGAGTGGTTTCTGTCTCATTTAAAAATTCTCTGACTTCTGGGCAACGCTGTTCAAATAGTTAAATTTCTATACTAACCGATGCATAATCTACCATTTACTTGCCCAGGAAGAATGTTTAGTGATACAAAATTCATCACACACAGTTCACTTGAAATGAAAAGCTAATTATAGAAAAATGTTCTCCCAGGAGCTATTTATAGCCCCTCCAAAGTAGGCAGAAGAGACGCTTCTCCCGTGTGGACGAGCATTATTTCATCCGTCTGCTCTGTGACAAGGTTTTGGTGAGAAAGAAGCTTTTCTCAATGGCTTCAGTCTAACACTTGCACTGATGGTGAGCATGATCCTATGGTAAAGGCAGCCTCATTGGATGTCTTGAGCGCACACGTGCTGTAGCATGTCTCTCTGGATTTCTTCTTTTCAAGGCAAATGAGGGTTTGCCCCGCAATAAAAGATGCTTTTTATTATGGCAACAGGACTAGGCTCTGTTTTTGCATTCCAGAAATTTCTCATGAAAGTCACTTTTCCTTTTTATGATATTAGCGAGGTTCAATCCCAGTGTCTACGTCTGGGATTGACTGAGTTCTAGGGCTTTTATTTAAGGACTTTTCACTTAAGAATTTAGGATGCCAGTGGGTGGCATTCTGGTTTTTGACCCTTATGATTCAGGCCGGTGTTTCTCAAAGTGTGTTCCTCCAGCCAACAGCAACAGCATCACCTGTGAACTTGTCAGAAGGATAAATTCTGAAGCCCCACCCTGACCTGCTGAATCAGAAACCCCAGGGATGGGTCCCAGCAAACTGCATTAAGAAGCCATCTGGGAGATTCTGATGTATATAAAATTGGAGAACTACTGATTTAGGCAGTTGGTGATGATTCAGGGAGGGGACAGTTCAGTTCTCATACAGTTTGAGCTAATTTGATTGTGTGTCCTGGGCCAGACCGTGGGCCAAGGACAAACAGGCATTAATTTATTTAATCTTCACAACCATACATTACTTGCAGAGGTGACATGCTAGCGGGGAGTAGCATCAGGTTGGGGACAGGGGTCTGTCTGCTGCCCAGGCTGATGCTAGGACCTCCTTGCACTGTTGCTGGCTGTGGGCACACTCGGCCAGGTGATTGTTAAGAATTTTAATCAGCTCCTTTTCTCAGTTTTTCTCCCCGTTTTCCTATTTCTTTTTTCTTTCCCTTTCTCCTCTAGTCATTTCTTCTCCTGCTCTCCCTCACTCCCTCCTCCCTCTTCAGGGAAATGAACTGCCTTAAACTGTTACATCCTGTCTCTTACCTTGTGCTGTTCGACTCTTCATCAGAGTCCAGTTTGGCCAAGTCTAAGGCATAGAGCTGAGCCAATGCCTGGTGACCTCAGGCTGTGTTGAGAGCCTACTGGCTTGACTGTGGGCTTCAGAGAAAGTGAAGCCAGCAGGGAGGGACACTGAGTTAAAAGGCACATTACCCGGGGGCAAGCTGTGCCTGAACTGTACGAGGTGGGTTCTGTGGGCATTGTTTGCTCTCACGGGGAGCTAGAGGTCTAAGGGGACTGACACTGACTTGGGCCAGCAAATCAAGAAATAGACATTTGTACTCTAAACTCACATAAAAATACAAATATTAGAATAGTACATGGATGGCAAGTATAAAACATTAAGGAAATAGAATTGAGAGCTTAGAGAGAAACCCTCACAATTATGGTCAACTGATTTTGACAAGGATGCCAAGGCCAGCCAGTCAATGGGAATAGAATAGTCTTTTACAACAAATCATGCTGGGACAATGGGATAGCAATACCCAAAAGAATGAAGTTGGACCCCTACCTCACACCATATAAAAAATTGACCTGAAATGGATCAAATGCATAAATGTGAGAGTTAAACTATGCAACTCTTAGAAGAAAACACAGGGGTAAATCTTCATGACCTTGGATTTGTCAAAGGATCCTCAGATATGACACCAAAAGTACAAGCAACCAAAGGGAGGGAAATAGACAAGTTGGACTTCATCAAAAGTAAACACTTATGGTGATACTATCACGAAAGTAAAAGGGCAACCCACAGAATGGGAGAAAATATATGCAAATCATAGATCTGGTAAGGGACTTGTATCGGAATTTATTTTTTAAAAAGCTTTTACAATTCAATAATAAAAGACAAATACCCAGTTTTTTAAGTGGGCAAAGGATCAGAATAGATTTTTCTTCAAAGAAGATAAATGCATGGCCAATAATCACATGAAAAGGCATTCAACATCCAGAGTCATTGAGGAAATGCAAATTAAAGCCACGAGGAGATACCACTTCACACACGCTAGGTTGGCTGTTATTTTTAAGACAAAACAAAAAATGAAAACAAACAAGTGTCGGTGAGAATGAGGAAAAACTGGAACCCTCACATGCTCACTGCTGGTGGGAATGTAAAATGATGCAGCCACTTGGAAAACAGACCAAACATAGAGTTACCATGTAATCCAGCAACTCTACTCCTAAAGGTATATCCAAGAGAAATGAACACAAATGTGCACACAAAACCTTGTACACGAATGTCTATAGCAGGATTATTCATAATAGCCCCAGACAGGAAACAACCCAAATGTGCATCCACTGATGAATGACTTCACAAAATGTGGTCTATCCGTACAATGGAATATATATGGCCGTAACAAGGAATGAAGTGCTAATACATACCACATGGTTGAACTTTGAAAAGATTATGCTTAATGAAAGAAGGCAGTCACCAAAGACTAATCACTGAGGATTCCATTTATACGAAACCCCAGATGAGGCAAATTTTAGAGATGGAAAGTAGATAATAGTTGCCTATTGCTGGGGGTATGTGGGTTTGGGATGTGTTGGCTAAAGGCTATAGGTTTTGGGGGGCAATGAAGTGTTCTAAAATGGATTGTGGTGATGACTGTGTAACTGTGAATACACTAAAAAGCACTGAACTGTACACTATAAATGGGTAAATTGTATTATATGTGAGTTGCAGCTGAATAAAATTGTTACCAAAATTGAAAAAGTTCATTAAGAGTATTAAATCTGTCGGGTTCTTTGTTCTCGAAGCCTCATCCATTCATTCAGCATCATGTCTCCTTCACACCAAGGCCCTGACCTACCTCCTCCTCCCCACCACACCCCTCCCTCTTCCTTCTTCCTTTGTTCTTCCTGCTGTCCCAGCAATGAGGGGGTCCCCAAGGTTCTATCTTGGCCATTTTGCTCTTTCCTTCCCAGGAGAATCCATTCCCGTGGTTCTTACTCCAAAGTCTGTCAAGTCTTTATCTCTGGTCCTGACAGTTTCTCCCAGCTCTTCCCCCCCAGGGCCAACGGCCCGCCGATACTTCCATTTGGATGCCTCCCACTTAAGCCAGTTAGATTTCTCTTTTCCCCTGTTTCCCTACCGCAGCTCATTCCCCCAACTTCCCTAGTCCTATTAATGGAGCTTTTCTGCCGGTTACCTATGCTGAGAGCTGAAATCTGTCTTTCAGTGCTTTCTCTCTTGTCTTCCCGTGTCATTCAATAACCAACCACGAGGAGATGCTTGTCTCCTGGGGTTTTGTTCACTCCTGTCTTCCTGCTCGTGCCCCTTGTCTCTCTCTTCTGCAGTCCAGCCCTAATCAGAAACGTACGCTAGCATTCTAACTGGCTGGAAGCAACTACAGAACATGACTTGTGAGGCAAAGAGTTGTAACCCAAGGAAGGGCTTCAAAACTCCATGCCCTGAACTCCATGCAGGAGATTTCGCAAGAGGGCTATACAAAAGAAGATGAAACCCAAAGTTCTGCAAAGACACCCAATAATCAGTGAAGCAGGTCATCTTGGGGAAATTGACACATATGCCCCAGGGTGTGGGTTTAGAGAGCCTGTGACAGGCCTGATATCCAGCCAGTGCTCATGGGTACAGCCACTTCCCTGAGCCCTCCACTGCCCCCCATCTCCCGGCTGCTCCCCCAAGACTGCCTGCAACTCCCCGCCACCCAGCGAGGATTAGACAGCCCGTTGGTGGCTATGCCGTCACACTATAACCACCTGGTCTCCACGTCAGCACTTTTCCGGGGGCCGCCAAACCAAGTCCATGCTCCTTGGCCTTCTCAGGACCCATCTTAACCCAACTGCAACCTAGCTCTTTGGTCTGTTTTCCATATTCCCTCCATGGCATTCCATGGACGTGACCTGCGCTATCCTCACACCACATTCTGCTTTTGCCTTTCCCTCCCCGCTTCCCTGAAACCCTCCCTGTCCCCTGAGGTCTTGCTTGTTATGCTACCAAGAGGTTGTCCCAGGGTCCTCTGGCCAGAAGGGACTTTTCCTTCCTCATTGATACTAGCATGTATGTAAAAAAAATTTACAAGTATGCATGTATATTTCATACATGTGTTGTTATATATGTATTTTATTTTTATTTTATATGCATATATATTTTATGTATAGATATATACATATATTTGTACATTTTATATACATATATTTAATATATGAATACATATTTATATATTTTTAATATATATAATTGAGTATATGATACTCAATTTTTATAGCCCAGTGCCTTAGAGTTGTATCAATTAAGGTTATTTTGGATGTAGGACCAGAAACCAACTATGTCTCCCCAGCCTGGGCCCCACGTCTCCCCTCTATCTACCTCCCAGCCTTGTGGCTGGGGTCCTGTCCATTCCATGGGCCAATGGCTCCCAGGTGGGTGGCTCCCAGGTGGGTAAGTCCAGCCTTCTACATCCCCTTCACCTACTTGGCAAAGGAAACTTCCTGAGTCCTAACTGAGGCAGTGGGAGGGTGACATCCAACATGTGCAGAATTCACAGCCTTTCTCTGCTGCACCTCATACTTAAATGTCTCGTCTTAAATTAAACCTCATGTGCTTTGGGCTGTAAGCTGTACTGTGTCTGAGAGAAAACATTTTATTTTAACAGCTTGCTTGCTTGCTTTTCTTCCTTTTTTTTTTTTTTTTTTTTTTTTAAGGTAAGGACTGTTCTAGCTTTCCTGAACTGGTTAGCAGAAAGGACGTTTCAGGGAGAAGTTAATACCCTATTGGAAGAAGAGGGAAAAAAAAAAAATCCCACACTCTCTCAAGGGTTTCTGAGTGAACTAGAGCTCACATTTTGCATCCCAGACACTGAACCGAGGATTCTGGTTTGCTCAGTGCCCTGTTTCAGCATCTCAGGGTCAGGGTGTCATGGGCTGACTTCCTCTCCTCCCAGCCCACAGGCAGTACAGGGCCGTAAGCAACACACACCTGGCTGCTGGTTGTGGGAGAGGGACAGCGTTTTAAGAACTCGAGTTCTTCCCACGTGCTGGGTGTTCTGTCCACGCTCACTGAACACTCGCAACAGCCTCCTGAGGTAGGTGTTTCGCCTTTTGTTGATGCGGAAACGGAGGCCCGGAGAGGTGGAGTGATTTCCCAATCTCACCTCCCACGTCCGCAGCAGACGAGGATGGGTCAGGAGTTGTACGTGACTAATGCACTCAGCCTCCCCGAGTTCTGGTCCCCGATTCCCTTGGGGACGGCTGCCCCCGCCCACCCAGGCTACTTACCCATCACCTACCTCCCTCCCCGTTGAGCCCCTGGGACTAGGGGGGACTTGGCGGCATCAGCCCATCTGACCTTCCCAGCCCATGAATCTCCAGAGTGTCTATCTCCTTATTGATAGACAGGGAGGTTTGTTCCCCTTTTAAGAGGAGCTGTGGTCCAGCCATGGCCCCTTCCCATCTGGTTCCACCCATGTCACCATCAGAATCATCTGGGGTCATCAGGGCAGCCCAGGTTCAGATTTGCTAATGCTCAGATTTTGGCAGATCGTGAACTTTTGGAAATTGTGTTGAAAGCAAATGAATGAATTGAGAAATCCCTGAAGCAGCACATCCATCCAGCTTTTGTTATTATTGAGTCAAACAAAAGCAAGTGGGGGTGGGAGGAGAGCCAAGGGGCACCAGGGGCCCCTTGGGGTGTTTCGTGTGGGATCTAAAAGCAGGCACTGATGTCTCTGAGCCTCCCATTTAAGGCGAGCCCTGTTTTCTACCAGAGGAGAGATCTCTGCAGTAAAAGAATCCTGTTAACATGTTGGGTAGCTATTGCGTTACTTTTTTTAAGTAACACAGAGTTGAGGAGGGCTCTGGCATTCAGCTGAGCAGGTTGTGGACTGCAGAACTTGGGGCCTATAGTCACACAGACTAGTGATTCAGTCACAAGGCACTTGAGCTCAGGAAGCCCTTAAGGAGATGATGCCAATGGTGGGAAGTGGGTCCCTCTGCAAGAGGATTCCGGGGTGGGGGGGGGGGCAGTGATATATTTTGCAGGAGGGGACAAATACAGCCCATGGCAAGATCAAGAGCTTCTGAAGCAGACCAACCTGGCTTCACTTAATACCTAGGTCACTGGGCAGGTTCCTTAACTTCTCTGAGTCTGTAAAAAGGATGGTGGGAGGTTATGCCTTTCTGTTCTGTGCTGGATGGGCCCCTTGGCTCACCGTCAGGCCTGTGACATCCTGCACCCTTCTGCTCCTCCTTAGCCGGGAAAGGGAATGAACCGGGGGTCAGTGACCCAGCTAAAGGATTCCTTCCAAATCCAGATGCAAAGGGTTTTCAGGCCATTGCATATACATACATACATACATACATACATACATACATACATACATATATATATAAAATTTAAAATATACCATTTTAACCATTTTAAAGTGTGCAGTTCAGTGGCACTAGGTACATTCACATTGTTGTACAACCATCACCACAGTCTACCTCCAGAACTTTCCTCATCTTCTCAAACTGAAACTGTATCCTCACTAAACAAGAGCTATTGGGTTGCCCCCAACTTGGCCACTGGTAACCACCATTCTGTATTCTGCTCTATGAGTCTGAGGGTTCTAGGTGTCTCATATTTGTCTTTTTATGACAGGCTTATTTCACTTAGCATAATGTCTTTAAGGTTCATCCAAGTTGCAGCATGTGTCAGAATTTCCTTCCTTTTTAAGGCTGAAAAATATTCCATGGCATGAATATTCATTAAAAGGTCTACAAATAATAAATGCTGGAGAGGGTGTGGAGAAAAAAGAACCCTCCTACACTGTTGGTGGGAATATAAATTGGTACAGCCACTATGGAAAACAGCATAGACTTTCGCCATATGATCCAGCAATCCCATTCATGGGCATAGATCCAGAAAAGATGAAAACTGTAATTCTAAAAGATACGTGCACCCCAATGTGCACAGCAGTGCTGTATACAATAGCCAAGACACAGAAGCAACCTAAATGTCCATCGACAGATGAATGGATAAAGAAGATGTGGTATATTTATACAATGGAATATTACTCAGCCATAAAAAAGAATGAAATAATGCCATTTGCAGCAACATGGATGGACCTAGAGATGATTACACTAAGTGAAGTAAGTCAGACAGAGAAAGACAATATCATATGATGTCACTATATGTGGTATCTAAAAAAAAGATACAAATTTTATTTACAAACCAGAAATAGACTCTTGGACATAGAAAACAAACTGTGGTTACTGGGGGTGGGGGGAATGGATTAGGAGTTTGGGATTAACAGATACACATTACTATATATAAAATAGATAAACAACAAGGACTTACTGTATAGCACAGGGAACTATATTCAATTTCTTGTAATAAGCCATAATGGAAAAGAAACTGAAAAAATATATATGTATGTACATATATATGTATAACTGAATCACTTTGCTGAACACCTGAAACTAACATTGTAAAATAACTACACTTCAATAAAAAAATGAAAAAAAAATTTCCATTGCATGGATAGACCTGTTCCTCATCAGTGGACAGTTGGGTTGCTTCCACATTTGGCTATTGTGAAGAGTGTTGCTGGAAACGTGGGTGTACAGATATCTCTTGGAGACCTTTTTTTACTCCTTTTGCATCCATACCCAGAAGTGGAATTGCTGGATCATGTGTTCATTCTACAGTTAAGTTTTTGAGGAACCACCAGCAACAGTACCACCTCACACTCCCACCAGCAACGCACAAGGGTTCTAGTTTCTCCACATTCTCATCAATGCTACTCATTATTATTATTATTTTAATAACAGCCATCCTAATGGGTGTTGCACATATATTTTTAAAAATCAATGCCGAACGCCTTAGTTTCCTTCATTTCTTTGTGGCAGCTTCCTGAGATTGCGGTGGGCAGAGATGGAAATTCCTGCATCTGCTCAGAAGTGTCAGGACCAGAGGAGTCCCCGCTGGTCTATCATCAAGGTGACTTAACTTGTCCTGAAGGCAGGGGACAGGTGCTGGTGGCAAAAGGAAGCAATATTGGTCCTTTCTCTTCCTTCCTGTCCCCTTCCCTCCCCACACTTCTCTTCTTTTTTTTTTTTTTAAATATATTTTTATTGAAGTATAGTCAGTTTACAATGCTGTGTCAATTTCTGGTGTACAGCACAATACTTCAGTCATATCAGAACATACATATATTCATTTTCATATTCTTTTTCACCATAAGTTACTACAAGTTATTGAATATAGTTCCCTATGTACCCTTCTCTTCTTAAAATTTTATTTTTTCATAAAATGCTTGCTGAATTCTCAACAAAGAAATAAAGGGACTGAGAGCAGCCTGTATTCAGCTCGGAAGATCTTTCTGCATGGCGATTACGGAATCACTGACATAGGATGTCAGGTTTGTTTGGGAAGCCTGGAAGCCTGCGGTGCCTGGCCCCAGGAAGAGGCATTTGGGACTGAATTGTGGCCCAGGCTCTGTTCTTGGTTCCAAGCACAGCATCCCCAGCTGGTACCTGGGGTTGGGACGCTGGCTTTCGGGGCAGGACTTGGCCATCAGACATCAATTACCTGCTGTCTGTTCTGAGCTACAGCTGGGGGACGTTTCCACTTGGAACCCCGCTATGGGTCCTCTCCTGTTTCTGCTCCCCAGATTTCTCCCAGCTGCATTTGGAGCCTCATGGGGGAAAGAACAGGGAAATTTCACACACATTCTAATTCAGTTCATTTGACTAGAACTGAGGAGCAGAGCGCACCATTCCCCCAGCAACCCCGCCCCGCCCTTGTGCTCCTCTGGCGGGGATGGAGCAGGCTCGGGTGTGTGCCTTCATCCCCCGCTTCTCACCCCCAGGAGCCTCTCTCCTTTGACTGATGCCCCATTAAGCAATTACTAAGTATCGCACCTTGACCCTTCACCTACGATTGTTGAAAAGATACATCAAAGCCATCCACTGCACACTGTAGCCAGAGAAAGAAAATAAGAAAAGGTCCATTTTGAAAAATGAAGTTGGACTTCAGTCCTGACACGACACCCCCCCCCCCCCATAACTGCCTGCATCTCCCACTCCTGAACAGTCGGACCTAGGAGAAGGTTACACTAACTGCTGGGAAATTATACGTGTGGGGCCTGGCTACCCACTGAGGCTTCTGGAATAAAGAAGTAATGCTTCCATCTGAGTGCCTGAACCAATAGGAACAGGCTGGCGCAGGCGTGGGAGCTGGGCCTGGGTTCTTGAGCCGAATTTACATCCTTCATCTGCAATTAGCCCTCTGCCCCTTCTGAGAACATGTATAGTTTACCCTGTTGCTCATGGGGATGCTGTCTCACCCCAACGGGAGGAAAAATGCCCAGAAACATGTTTAATGGATTTTTTTTTTAATGCTTAAAAATATTGCTGTGATTTCCTGCTTCCAAAAAAGGACACGTTGATAACTTTTCCATATGGTAATTTTCTGTTAGGATTGTTAGTGGCGAGGCCGTTTTTAATATTAAATTCCTAACCGTAAGCAGAATTTCGTCCAGTTTTCAATCGGTCGGACCAGTTAAGTTTGCAGAGAGGAAGTCATTATTTCTTCTCTCTTGATTCATTCTGAATAGACAGCTCTCTGTCCCCAATCCCACAGTTGCCTCCTCTTTTCTTTTTTCAGTTTTATTTTTTATTGAAGTGTAGTTGATTTATAATGTTAGTTTCAGGTGTACAGCAAAGTGTTCAGTTATACATATACATACATACGTATTTTTTTCAGATTTTTCCATTATAGCTTATTACAAAAAACTGAATATAGTTTCCTGTGCCATACAGTAGGTCCTTGTTGTTTATCTATTTTATATAGAGTAGTGTGTATCTGTTAGTCCCAAACTCCTAATTTATCCTTTCTCCCCAACTCCTTTCCCTTTTGGTAACCATAGTTTGTTTCCTATGTCTGTGAGTCTATCTCTGGTTTGTAAATAAAATTTGTATCATTTTCTTTTTTTTAGATTCCACATAATGAGTGATATCATATGGTATTTGTCTTTCGCTGCCTGACTGACTTCACTTAGTGTGATCATCTCTAGGTCCATCCATGTTGCTGCGAATGGCATTATTTCATTCTTTTTTATTTGCCTCATCTTCTCATCTGTGACATCACGTTCATCAAAGACAGAGGGTTACAGACGGAAAGGCTCTCCAGGGCGCATGTCATCCTTGTGGTTCAGAGACCCAAGTGCTGAGTTTACTCAGGTTACCTTTTCCAACAACACTCTGTGCGTCAGCGTTGCCAGGGCTGATGCAGGCAGCCTGAGGATAGAACCCTTTTTTCCACGCCGAGATGGCTCTCAGGTGAGCAGGCTCCCTTCCCTGCCCGACAGCAGACTGTCTTACACAACTTCAAAATTCAAATGCCTTTTCCTAAAAATATCAAGGAAGAATCTTACAAAACTGATTTCAGATCACTTGTTTTACTCCTGTGGGTAGTGTTGCCAGCAGAAGAAACTGTGTGCACATTCTTAATAGAAATAATAACAGATGATGGTAAACGTGGTATTAGCTCTGGAGATAACACAAATGTGGATGTCTGATGTGAGAGCCTAAATAATTTGCAGCTCTCTCCCATTAGAATAGTGAATTTTCATCTGTGAAAGGCGATGGATATCTACGTGTCCAGCCTGAATGCCCACGTCACACAAAAGGTAAATGAAAACCAGCCTTTTCAGATGCCGTTTTGCGCAACCTTTCACTTCTGTGACTTTTTTTCTTTCCTACTCGCCTCTGTAAACTAAATTATTTTCAACTTGAGGGCTGAGGCAAATGATGCTTTTTTGAAGTCTTGGTTATATTTATTCACACTGGGTGCTAGACATGTCATAATGTATCAACCTGCTGATGCCACATTATGTTTTTTAAAGAAAATCATGACCAAGATCTTCCCTGGCACACTGAAGGGGGTGTTTTGTCTCAGGGGTCTGCAGAATGTAACTGACAGTATTGGTCCACGCTGTTTGTTGCAGGTAACAGAATTTGCTCTGTCTAAGCAGGGGGAGATTTATGTCTAGATAGAGCTAGCCTTCAGAATCGTTGGGGTGGAGGGAAAAAAGGCTGTGCAATAAATGAACAGGAAGAACATATAAAATACACAGAGAGGCTGATGCTTCTCTCCTGAGCAGCTGCTGTCCAGGGACCATGTCTCTTTTGCCTCAACTGGTACTTGCAAGCAGCTGAGCCCTCTCTCCATGTAACTCTGTTCAGAATCCGAGTTGCCTGTGCCTCTGTCTGATCCGTAGGTCCCCAGTTTCCGCTGAAGCTGCACCCCTGTGTGAGCCACGTCAGGGTCCGAACTTCAACGAACAAGATCAGACTTGCTTGTTTCCATGTGTGGCCTGAGAAAGCCACGTCGTGATAGTACAGTCCTCCCTTTTATATTTTCTTTGCCACTTCTTCTTTGGCTTTCATAAAAATCCCCAGGTTTTAAGAGAATTATGGATCTGTTTGAAAGAGGCAGGCACTAGCAATGGTATCATCATGTTTTTACTCTGCTGGTGTATCCGTCATATGTCCATTACCACCCTGTGGGCTAGGTTAATTATCCTCAGTTTAGAGATGGGGAAACTGACGTTCAGAGAGGTTAAGTGACTTGCTTAAAGTAACACAGCAGCTCCAGAGTCCAAGTCTGGTCTGGTGACTCTTGAGGAAGAGATTCTTTTTCCCACATATCTTATTCTCTGGGCATAAAGATATGAACAAGAGTAGATGAAGGTGGGAGGTTTGGTATTGGGAGGGGTGTGTGTGTGTGTGTGTGTGGAGGGCTCATGCAGATTTTTATGAATTTTCACATAAATGTATATGTGTCAATGACAGTGCATAGCAGAGAAGATGTTGCATTTTTCAACTGAGGTCTTACAGCTTGGCAACCGATACCATCATTATCCTGTGTTCTGCCTTAACAAAGCCAGGGTAGCAGGAGGAATCAGGCCAGGATGGTACACGCGCTTTTTATTTGCCACATGGGGCTGATTGGCAAGATGCCTGTAGAGAGTTGACGCCCCAGGGAGCCAGAAAACACTGATCAGCCCCCGATGAAGTTGGCCGCCATGAAGCATCTGTCTGCAAGAATGAATATTCCCTGGCTTTTGGCTTTCCCCTGGGTTGGCGTTTCTGTTTGTCACCGCATGGAATGGGTGAATGAAACAAAGAAGGGGGCAGCGGGGTTTGCCCAAGGCCCTTCAGTGAGTGGGTGGTCCCGTGGGTCCAGCTGGTCGTGCCTGGACCCAGCCTGTGTTGCGGTCCTTGGAGGGGCGGACTTCAGTCAGGTCCTGAGAAGGGCTGGTCCCTTACAAAAGGGGCAGGTTGGCGGGCAAGGCTCAGCAGGCGTGATGAGAGGCGGTGGGGTGGGCAATGGAGAGGCTGACTCTTGAGCAAAATTCACTCACTCTCTCAGCATCCTCTGTACAAGTTCCAACGACACGTGGGACCCCTCACCGGCCCCTGCATCACACGCACAGCCAGCCAGGCTTACTTTGGAGGAGCCTCGACTGATTAACTGATGGATAACCACAATGATAATAAGTAACCTGCCCGCGTGTACAACATTCTCCGCCTGCAAAGCATTTTTCACCTGCAGTGCCCGGTTTCATCTGCACAATTTCCCAGGGCAGAAGGAGCCAGTGGTGCTCGTTTCCTCAGGAGAATCTCTAGCGCTCAGAGAAGTTCGACCCAAACATATCTTTTATGCTCCACACCCCACACTCTTTATGCCATAATGATCCTTGCAAGCCGGAAGTCGATTATGTTTGTGGGAGGGAGAGAGGAACGGTGAAAATCGCAGCGGTGAGATGTCAGGGTTTATTTCCCCAACGGTTGCCAAGAGCTCCCCCTCCATCATACCACCGGACGCGGCACACAGCCCACCTCCCTGGCCCGCTTCAGGGGAGGCCTGCTTTGTCTTGAGTCTCCAAGCCAGCAGCTCGGGGCTTCCCTGTGTTGTGTACCTCCCGCCCGCCCCCAGTCTCCTGCAAGTATTCTCCACTGCTGCTCCGCTCCCCTCTGGTTCCCCGGTGCCCCAGGGCGGGAGGGAAGACACATCACAGACTCTGAAGGCACCTGGGAGGGTGGGTCAGAGGAAAGCCACGTTCCAGCCCCCTGCTCATGTGAAACACTGTTTCCAGCACCTGGGGCCTGGTTCCGACCCCCTGCTGATAGTCAGTGATAAGGGTGAATCTCCCCCCTCCCCCCAACCAAGAAAAGGTGTCCCGATAGATTCTCATCTCTGTCTTAGGCCTCCAGGGAATGATGGAGGTTCACAAGTCCCTGATGCCCCTGGATACAGGGCAAAATTTCCCCCACAACGATCCCAAAATGGTAGGCGTTGGGCGGAGCCTGCAAAGTCAGGTGGGATTTGGAGAGTAGGGTGCAGTTTGCTGAAGTATTAAGAAACCAATCATGTTGTGTTTCAGGTTTAGAGATTCAGAAAACAACAGCAACTGTATCCGTTTCTTCAAGCTACAGTAATAAATAGATGACCACAAATTGAGTGGCTTAAAACAACAGAAATCTATTCTCTCGTTGTTCTGGGGGCCAGAAGTCCAGGACCAAGATGTCAGCAAGGCCCTGCTACCCTGAAGGCTCTAGCAAAGATCCTCCCTGCCCTCTGCCTAATGTCCGCTGGTTGCCAGCAATCCTTGGGGTTTTTTCGTTTGTAGGAGCATCACTACAATCTCTGCCTCTGTTGTCACCTGGCAACTTCCCTGGGTGTCTCTGTGCCCAAATCTCTCTCTCTTTCCTCTTAGGAGCACACTGCTCACAGGATTAGGCCCATTCTAGTCTAGAATGACCTCATTTTAACTTGATGACATCTGCAAAGACCCTCTTTCCAAATAAGGTCATGTTCACAGGCGCTGGGGGTTAGGACATCAACATCTCTTTCTAGGGGATACAGTTCAAGCCACAGCAACCGCGGAAAGCTTTTGTGAGTGTTTGCCCCCAGAGATGAGAGCAAAGGGGCAGTTCCAAGTGTGGGAAATCATCCTGGAGATTTCAGTGCAAAGAAGGATGGTGAGTGGTATCAGCCTCAGGCAGGAAAAAGAGAACAAACACGCTGTGAGTTCATTTTGAGTGCAGGGATGGACGAAGAGCTGATTAACCAAAACATTAATACGTTATGTTTTAAGACTTTCTAGGGTTATCTGAAGCATGTCTCAGGAATCATGACACCTACAGCCATATGATTATTAAGGAAGGCAGGTAAATGTTGTTTTGTAAAAAAATAGTTTGCTAGCAAGACGGTCCTAATCACTCAACACTGAATAGAAGAAACACCTTGGTGAAAACCTATCACTCCTGATGGTGAAAAGAGTGTTTAATCTGATTTAAAGCCCTGGGTTCCTTAGGTATCACCTCACACCGGTCAGAATGGCCATCATCAAGAAGTCTACAAATAACAAATGCCAGAGAGGGTGTGGCGAAAAGGGAACCGTCCCACACTGTTGGTGGGAATGTAAATTGGTGCAGCCACTGTGGAAAGCAGTATGGAGTTTCCTTCAAAAACTAAAAATAGAGTTACCACATGATCCAACAATCCCACTCCTGGGCACAGATCCAGAAAAGATGAAAACTGTAATTTGAAAAGATACACGCACCCCAATGTGCATAGCAACACTGTTTACAATAGCCAAGACACAGAAGCAACGTAAATGTCCATCGACAGATGAATGGATAAAGAAGATGTAGTATTTTTGTACAATGGAACATTACTCAGCCATAAAAAAGAATGAAATAATGCCATTTATAGCAACATGGATGGTCCCAGAGATCATCATACTAAGTGAAGTAAGTCAAACAGAGGAAGACAAATATCATATGATGTCACTTATATGTGGAATCTAAAAAAATGACACAAATGAATTTATTTACAAACAGAAACAGACTCACAGACATTGCCAACAAACATCTGGTTACCAAAGGGGAAAGGGGAGGGGATAAACTAGGAGTTTGGGATTAACAGACACACACTACTATATAAAATAAACAACAAAGTCCTACTGTAATAGCACAGGAAACCATATTCAACATCTTGTAATAGCCTATAATGGAAAAGAATCTGAAGAAGAATATATTATTTATATTATATATTTTATATAATTTACATACATTTATTATATAGTTTTATATTATATATAATATAATTTTATATTATATATTATATTGTACATATATATAACTGAATCACTGTGGTGTATACCAGGAACTAACACAACATTGTAAATCAACTATACTTCAATTTTTTTAAAAAACTGTAGACTTTGAGTAACTGAGAGCCACACAAGGGTGGAAAAAGAGAATTCATTGCACTCAGTGGATGTCTCAGGATCTTGGGGCTTACTTTTCTCCCGGAACTAGGGTTGAGAAAGACTGGTCTATAGAGAGGTCTCTAAAAAGTAAAAGTGATGCACGGACTCTCAGCCTTTTCATTCCTACCAAGGACATTTCTCCCAGACCTACAAAAACACCACTGGCACCTGAATGGAGTAAGAGCCTGTGGTATGTCCAAGGCCTGGCCTGATGAATCTCTGGCATTTTTTTTAAGCCTTTATTTCATCATCCAAGGAAGCAGTTCTAGCCAGCCTCAGCCATGACCAACCTGCTTTCTTTACCAAACTCCTCCTCATTGCTCTCTCCCCATCACTGCCTCCAGACACTAGAAAGGACCCGGTTTCCTGGCCCATCACGCTAAGCACCACATACAAGGGCAAGACTGAATGTAAGCTTTTCAGAGCTTACAAGTACAGACAGATACACAGAATGTAGGTTATGCTTGGCATCTAAAATCTACTCCTGAGAACCTGTATGTAAACCAACTCACATTGTTAAGACAATACAGAGCTTACATAGAATAAAGAAAAGCATAAGGAAGAAAAGAAGTGTGTATACACACGAGATTCAGTCAATATAGAAAAAGAAAGTCAATAAAATACAAAAGAAAAGTCAAAGTCTATTTCCCTCCTTTTTCAGCTCTCTCTTCAAAATGGTAACTATTGTGAACTTGTCTTGCTTCCTTCCAGAAATTAAAGAAATACACCTATACATACCAGTGTGAATGTCATTGCACATACTGGCCCTAACAGAGAGATCCACACAAACAGACATAAAGACTGGCTTGTCCACATTGTGTGTGGTCTCAGCACATGCAGATGAATCTCCCTCTTTTGCCTGACTGCATAGTATCCCACCATGAGGGGTTACGGGTTGAATTGTATCTCCCTCGAAAAGATAAGCTGGAGTCCTAATTGCTAGTAACTTAGAGACAGGGTCTTCACAGAGATAATCAAGCTAAAGGGATGAGGGTGGACCCTAATCCAAAATGACTCATGTGTCCTTAGAAAAAGGGGACATTTGAACAGAGACAGACACACATAGAAGGAAGCCGCTACCAAGAGGCCCGGGGAGGCAACCACCACTCACGAGAGGCCTGGACAAAACCCTTCTCTCACGGCCCTCAGAAAGAACCAGCTCTGCCAACACCTTCTTCTTGGATTTCCAGCCTCCGGAACTGTGAGTGGATACATTCCTATCGTTTAAGAATACCTAATCTATGGGACTTTGTAATAGCAACCTTAGGAAACTAATACAGATGCATCAAAATGGATTTTACTAGTTCCTTTAAAGGACATTTTGGTTCCAAAAGAGTATTTTAAGTGCAGTAGGCAAAGTGTAATAGAAACAGTCCTTTCCGGTAAGTTCCTTTTCAGAGAACAAACAATTCTTTTGAGGGTAGGAATACTTAGTCATGGGATTTTTGGGGTTTGATCATTTGTATTTTAACACATCGAGTTTTCCTAAAGTGAGCCCACCCAGCAAGTTTCCTTATCCGGGTAGACCAGGAGCAGCTACAGATACTTCGCACCTGAATGAAGTCATGAGTGCAAGAGAGTCAGGTGGCATTGTTAGGACTCTTTTGGTTGGAAGCGACAGGGTGCCACTTGGACAAGCCTAAGGGAAAAGGAGATTAACTTGAAGGACGTTCTGCTGCTTTGTGGGATTTCAGGAGAGCTGAGCTTCAGGGTAAACCGGGACTGGGGACTCAGACACCGTCCCAGTCCTCTTCCTCTGCTTTATCCCTGCTCCTCTCTGCACATTTGATCAATACTCCCTCTCTCCCTGAGATCAGCTTTCCCCACTTTTGTGATCCTCAGGATGGAGCCTGGTTTGGAAAGGACCCCGATGGGCTCATCTCGGGTCAGGCTGCTGTGCCAACACCTACGACAGCAGCGTCACCCTCTACTGCCTGGAGCAACTCCAGGGCTGTTTGGGCGACGGGAGTGGTGGGGTGGGGGCTGTTGCTGTTTCAGGGGGTTCTGAGAATACAGTTGCTGGGTGGGGGGTCCTAACTGTTTTGATGGAAACCTTGAACCTGGAAGAGGAATTTCAGCAGTGCCATCATTTGGAGAAGAACTGAGACTGCCCCGGACCCCAGGGAGGACCTCGTAGTGTCCAAGCAGAGGTGCCTTGGCCAGTACGAAGCCCACCATGCACGCCCCTCCCTGGGCTGGGCACCCTTCCTGGCAGAGGTGGAGAGCGGTAGAAACAACCATCAAAACAAGGCCGGGTTCTGCCTGCAGGAAAATCCGGGCCGTGGTGGGGCTGAGCGCCTGCCAAGTGAAATACCAGTGAGGAGATGTCGCTGGTGTGCAATTTACAGAATGACTCGGCTAGCACTTGAGGTTATTTAGAAAAATACCTTTGGTCACGTGCTTTCCAGAATGTTATGTGCTTGAAGTGAATCATCCGTACCCAGCCCAGAGCGGATTTCATTACAGTCCCCTCCCATGTTGTTTCTTTAAAAACTTGACCTTCTTTTCTGGTTGCTAGACAGATTCGGCAAAATATCAACTTGATTTCTTTCTTCTTCTTCTTCTTCTTTTTTTTTTTTTCTGAAGCCAAGAAGGAATCTTTCTAGAGCCGAACAGAATCAGGCAGGAAGAAGGGACCCAGCACACAGGGAGAAGCCTCGCAGTCCAGCTGTGACAGCAGATTCCCTGTAATTTCTGGGAAAATGGCATCTAATTACTGGGAAAATACAAAAGAATTTGTCCCAACAACGGTACCCAGCTTGTAAGCAAAACCAAATATCTAAGATGACATACAGAATAGTTTCTGAGGAGCCTGGCAAGACTGGCCCAGCCAAGTTTGATGTCTGTGTTTCTGTTTGTGTCCAACCCTGGGGCTTGGAGGAGGGGGGGTCTGCATGAAGTGAGCTTTGCTTTTCTAAATCCGGGTGTCCTTGCTTGTCTGTGGTATTTGGAGAACCACCCCTGCCACATCGGTTTCCTCTCAAGCAAGCGCCCACGGCAAGGGGCCTCAGGCGTGCCCGAGCGCCGATGTGTTCAGTGGGTTAAAAATGACCACCTGTTCTCAGTCCTAAGGCAGCTGGATCCTGGAGGCTCAGCGTGGGCCTGGAGAGACTGACCCACAGCCACATGGCAGCACATGGACCCGCAGCACGTTACATAAACCCGCTGCGGCTGAGCCTCCTCCCTGGCTGAACGGGCACCATCACAGGAGCTGCCTCACCACAGCACCACTGTGCCGATGACGAAATGAGGTGGTCTAGGTGCCTGGCGCAAACCAGGAGTTCAGGACGTGGGAGTCTGGGGAGTCTGTTCTGTAATGACCCTGATACTCAGCTCAGACCAGAACAAGCAGGACTGGCCGTTAAGCAGAAGGTGAAGACTTCCGGTTGTGACTCTCAGGATCATTTTAGGCTTAGAGGATGCTTTCTGCTCTGCAGGGCTGTCACGTCTGATGCCTCGTTTTATCTTTCAGTGGCCCCTCGAGACAGGCGGGGCAGAGATCATCGGCCTAGTCTGCAGGGAGGCTCAGGCGAAGTTCACAGCACATCCGAGCGGAGGGCAGACCCCGCCTGGGCTGGTACCTGGGTGTGACTGACAGCGCTGGGCATGACAGGCCACAGGACAGGGTGGCCACTGGGTGCACAGGGCGAGGGCAGCCTCGGGAACACCAGGATCTTAGGGCCCAACTGGAAACTCCCGAGGACAGGCGCGGTGGCCAGTGTTTCTGCACAGGTGTCCCGGTTCCCGGCAGGGGCCCCGCCCAGGGCCGACATCCAGCTAGCATCCTCCCTGCTGACACACCTGTTCCTGAGGCCTGGCCTAGGCTGCTCAGCTGAGTCGCCCTCAAAAAGTTATAAAGCAACACCTTAGTGAGTTACTTTGGTTGTTTCTATCTCGAGTACCAGAATGAGCTGTGTGTGTGGTTCCACAGGGCGGCTGTGAGACCAGGAGACGGGCCAGAGCGAGGAGGAGGCCCTGGAGGAAGAACTCGGGCAAATCCTTGAAACCTCCACCCCTCAGTTTCCTGATCTGTCAAGCAGCACCAATGGTCCTTGCATTGTAAGGCTTTCACGCGATTTAGAAAAAAATGGAGGTTCGGTGAGGTTCCGGCTGGATGCTTGGCAACAGTGGTTACTACAGTTCTTTCTCAGTCTTTCTGGTTTCTGGAAGTCAAATGGTTTCCGTCTCTGTTAAGGAAACACTGCCCCTGCTTGATACAAAGCTGGGCGAGGTTTCCCCCTCATTTTCTTTATGTTCCTAGTTAGTCATTCAATCCATGTTAACAGAGTGCAGTTGGGAGGTGATCAAGACCTATGATCTTGGGGCGAGCAGCGCCAGGGACTGACCTTCAGCCCGAGGGTGAATGGTCTCAGAGCATCGCCCCAGCAAGAGAGAGAGTGACAGTGAGTGAATGTTCAACCTTGCCAGAAACCTTGCCTCCCCGAGGGCTGCCCTGGGCTCCGGCCCTTCCATCCTTTCTGGGACCTGCATTCCTGACTGTTTCTCACCAGGTGCCGTCCTCCCCCGCCTCCTTCCAGGAAGGGGGCCACCAGGGAACATGTGCTCACCTGGAAGGTTACTTTGGGCTCTAGGACTGAAAACTCATTAGGTATTTGAGATAGACTGTGTGGGAAAACTAGATCTTGGACAAAATCAAACAATGGTTCTGCTGTGTTCTGAGTAATATTTATAGTCACACCTGAGGCAGGTTAGTGACCATGGGCCCCAAGACCACTCAGCCACTTCCCCTGGCCTCTCAGTTCCTTCTCTTTCCCATCAGTCCCTCATGGGATCCATCCTTTCTCCCCTCCATCCCCAAGATGGCTTTGGTATCCTGAACCACCTCCGCTGAAACTCCATTAACACAGGTAATTATTTCACACAATTCAGATAGAAACAACAAGGCTAGAAATAAAAGAGGGGATGGTCCCGGACGGCCCCTCTCAGGAGGCTGTGTCTCCCAGAGGCTGAGGACCCTGCAGTGAGGGGGTTGGGGTGCCCTTGGAGAGGCAGACTAATACAGGCCCTTCAGGCCTTGGTTTTATTCATGGATTTTACTCCAATTTTGATGAAAAGCCTTTGGAGAGTTTTTGAAAAAACTGCGGTAAATTATAAATAGCACAGAATGTACCATTACAATTACCTTCAAATATACAATTCAGCGGCAGTAACTACATTCACGTTGCATAACCATCACCGCCATCCACCTCCAGAACTCTCCTCATCCTGGAAAACTGAAACTCTGTCCCCACAGAACACTGACTCTCCACGCCCCTCCCTCAACCCGTGGCGACCACCGTCCTGCTTTGTCTCTGAATCTGACCACCTTATGCACCCAAGTGGAACCACATAGTATTTGCCTTCTGGTGGCTGGCGTATTTCACTAAGAATGATGTCCTCAAGGTTCATCCATGTTACAATGTGTGTCAGAATTTCCTTCCTTTCTAAGGCTGAAGAATATTCCATTGTGTGTATAGACCCCATTCTGCTTATCTACCCATCTGCTGAAGGACACTTGGGTTGCATCCATCTCTTGGGTATTGTGAATAATTCTGCCATGAACATGGGTGTGCAGATATCTCTTTAAGATCCTGCCTTCAATTCTTTTGGGTCTATATCTAGAAGAAGGATTGCTGGATCATAGGGCAATTCTATTTTTAACTTTCTGTGGAACCGCCATACTGTTTTGCACAGTGGCTGCACCATTTTATATTCCTGTTGACAGTGCACAAGGGTTCCAACCAACAGCTCCACATCCTCGCCAACACTTGTTGTTTCCTGTTTTCATTTTTTAAGATAGCCAACCTAGTGAGTACCTTTGAGTTGGGGGTGTCATGACCTGCTCTGTGTTTTTAATGGATCCCTCTGGCTGCTGTGTGGGAAACAAGGTGCACATAACTTACCATCCCCACCAGGATAACTGAGGCTTCCATGAACACGTAAGTAAGCAGGGACAACACACAAAGCATCACTGTGTCCGTCGATGCAGACACGTGGTACCGATGCTGGGAGCATGAAATAATTCTGGAGGCCAAGAGGAGGCCATTACAGAAAGAGATGGGGAAGCGGGTGGACTGGATCCACTACAACAGAGGGGATTGAATGCCAAGGGGAGAGGGGAGCTCAGAAGGCAAACAGAGGGTGGGGAGGTAGGAGGCCAGGACCACTCGCAGAGAAGGAGGGAAGGAGAAGGTGGTGTCACTGAGGTCAGGGCGCTCTCAGGGCGCTGGAGCCACGGAGGGGCCTGGGCTACAGCCGCTGTCCCCTGACTGTGCCCAAGGCTCCCCATCCCCGCCACCTCCCACCACCTCCGACGGCTGAGCCCGGGTGGGAGCCCCACGTGCAGCCTGCAGGGCTCAGCCTCCCACAACGGTGGGGGAGCAGGGGAGGGCCGGGGTGGCCCAGCCTAGGCTCAGATAGGGGTGGAATCAGGCTGAGCTGGCTGTGAGGTCTGAAGGGAAGAGCAGAATGAAGAAAGACGTTTCTAGAGAGCTGTTGTGCTGGGGGGGCGGGGTGGTGGCACAGGAAGGGAGCAGTGGGAGAATGCAGCAGAGACTGAGGCAAAGAAAAAGCTAGAAGAGTCCCATCCAACTGGGTCTGGGGCGAGGTAACCACTGGACCCGCGGCCGCGGGGTGGTCCAGCTCGTGGGGACCGCTGACGAGCTGGTCCTCATTCGGGGAAGCTTTGTTTATTTTTTTAGCAAACAATTTTCTCGGCTTTATATTTGAACTTATCCCAAAGTCCTCACGGAAAGGCTGCTGAGTGTTAACAGAGGACATCTCCAGCACCGGTTCTGCAGAATTTAAGAATATTCACTTTCACACGGTTTACTGCTGCTCTCTTGTCCCCACAACTGCAGGTAAGCCCGTGTTCTGCCACCCATGACCCTGTGCCCTGTACACTGCTGCCTTGTCACTGGATCGATGATTTTTCACCTATTTATTCTGTACTTTTTTTACTTAGGACAGTGACATTGGCACTTGAGAAAATGGAAGCTCCCCAGCAGGGGGTGGGGGAGCAGGTCCTCGTACGTGGGAGGCTCTTTTCTCATCCCCTGAAAGCAATCTATTTATACCTTGAAATCTGAGTTTTTCAGGAAACGTATCATTATGATAGCTTGCATAACTACAATGATGTCAGAGAACTATTTCCACTGCCCTAGAATCATCTATCTGAACCGTGTTCTGAGAGCTCGGGGACAGGTGGGCTGGGTCAAATGCAATCTCTCTCCATCAGCAGTGCGATGATGTCCTGTCAGTGGCCTCTTGGACCAGGGCAGCGCTGAGGAAGGGGTGTGGTTACTGCTTACCTGACTACTGCTTTGCGAGCCTTGAACCCATTTCCTCCCTTGGCAAACTGAGGGCAGGACAACCACAGTCGGGGCAGCATCAGGCGGAGCTGATGAGGAGGGGTCCAACCCCGACCTGGGCCACCAGCCCCGCCCCGCGCTCAGACAGAGGGCAGAGGGCTCTGAGAGTGGGCAGCTCCCGCCTCGAGGAGGGAGGGTTTGGAGCACAGGGAGAGATGCAGGAGGGGTTCGCTTGGCCCAGTGGGAGGAGCAGACCCTCCAGGTCGAGAGGAAGGAGCAGACCAAGGAGCAGGTGAGAGACGGGAGGACTGAGGCAACCTGGGAAGGAGGGGCTGGCGGAGGAGGACTTGGGGTGAAAAACCAGGAGCCGAAGGGAGGAGGCGTCGGGGGAGAGGATGCTGGAAGCTAAAGGGAGGTGCAGGCAAGGTTACAGAGAGCCCCGAACAGGCTGAGGACTCAGGACTTAGCCCCACTTAAGTGGTCATCAGACCTCTGGGTTCCACAGACCACTGCTTTTTTTTAAGTAGGACTAAGGTGGGAAGGAATGAAAATGGGCCACCAACATTATTTTGTCATGTACAGACGCGCACACAACTAATCCCATCAACTATTGTAGTGTCTTTGTTAATGAAAAGGCCTTTTAATCCCCTTGAGAAAAAAAAATGGGAAGAATTAGGTGTCAAAATTAAAGGACAGTGTTTTTGAGAAGCACAGCCGGCAACCTCGAGCACACGCTTGCCAAAGCCAGAGAACATCATTGTGGACCAGCAGGTTTTGCAGACCAGCTCTGCCGCTGCCGCAGCCCGCAGCCACAGCAGGGAGCCCTAGTGGGTGTCTGGGGACCCGCCTGGCCTGAGTCGGATGAGCAGGGTGTCGAGCAGACACTAGGAGGCGCTGTCAGAACTCATTCTCCTAAAACGCCCCTCAAGCTGCACCTTCATCCAGGGCCACCCCCGCCGTCAGGTCTCACCTGGACCATGAACGGCCTCCCAGCTGCTCTCCCTGCTTCTGTCCATTCTGCACACAGCAGCCAGAATGATCTTTGAAAAAGTGACTCGATCACGTTTCTCCCCTGCTTGCCTAGCGTGAAGCCCAAGAGTTGGACCCACCTTAAAGAGCCTCCATCTGCGGTTCTGACCTCACCGGGTCTCCTGGCTTCCGGGGCTACAGCCACATGGTTCGGTCCCCCCAGGGAGCCAAGCACTCACTGTCCCGTCCTGGGCCTGGCTCTTCCTCTGCCTGGAATGCGCTCCTTCTGCCCTTTGCCTCCTGAATGCCGCCAGATCTCAGCTGAGCTAGAACATCCACGGGAGGGTCTTTCTGGAGCCCCCATGTTGACTGGGCTCCTGTTTCTCTCACGTCATCTGTGTTCTTTCTTTATAGCATCACTGTAGCTTGTGTGCTGAGGGTCCCCAAGACCACCCCCACACTGGAGATTCACTAGAACTCGCAGGCCCCAGCGTTTAGTTGGACTCACAGCTCAGAGTGACAAAGGAAGGATGCACAGCTGGACCAAAAGGGGAACGACACAGGCGGAGCCTGGAGGAGTCGCTGCAAGCCTCCTCATGCTCTCCCCCCTTCCCAGGAGGGGTCACAGGGCACATCCCCCAAGCAACAAAGACGCAGCAACATCTGCGTGATGTTTCTGCCCAGGGAAGCTCATTAGAGACTCAGCACCCGAGATTTCTACTGAAGGCTGGTCACATAGGCACCCTTGGTCTGGCACCAAAATCCCAGACCCCCGGCAGAAAAGCAAGTCCTCACATAAACTGCATTGCTTGCAGACAGACAAGGCTCGGGGAGTTAATGACCAGGGACACTCTGGGGCCAGGTTCCCAGACACCAGCCAAGGGCCCCTGCAAGCAGGCCTTTCTTCGTGCATCAGTCTCAGGCCTGCTTGGTTAACTCTTTCTCTGCACAGTTTGTGACACTGTGCCTGCCAGGTGTGCCCCGGGGCTCTGACCTCTGTCTGCCCTGCTGCCCTCTCCCAACTCCTTCCAGGGGCATCACCCCCCGCCCACCACCTGCTGCTTGGCTGGGACCCCGCCTCGGCCTTGCCGACTGGACCAGTTGACACAAGGGTGGATTAGTGCTGGGGAGATTAGCCGGGGACCTGTGAGACTGGCTGGAAAGGAGGAGCTGGATCTAGAAGGTTCTCTTCACGGGAATTTGGCAATGGACCCTGGGAGACAGGGCTGGTTGGCAGCAGGGCTCCAATGACAAAGGTGCTGTGAGATTGATTCCGGGCAGGACAAGCCAGACCCCCTGAGAGTCAAAGTTGTGAGGGAGCAGATGTGCTAGTGTAGAGGGAGAGGAAGTGTGGACAGAAGTGTGCAGGCCAACAGAGAGATGACCCTTGACCCTGCCTGGGGCTTGGGTGGCTTTCCTGCTTCAGGTCCAGGGCACTTGCTCTTAAAATTTGAAGCAATTACCAAGTCATTTAGAGTTTGGGCTCAGGGTCTCCAATACGTTGACTTGAATGTCGACTTTGCCTCCTATGAGCTGTGTGACCTTGAGAAAGCCCCTTAACCTCTCTGAACTTCAATTTCTCCAGCTATGCCAGAGGGAGAGTAATATTGTTAACTTCATGGGGTTATTGTGAGGCCTCAGTGATTCATAAGGGGCTTAGCTCAGATTCTGGAACCTGGTGAGTGCTTTCAAATGTTAAATAGTATTAGCATTTTTTTTATAACTCCTCTATTTCTTGAGGTCTTTCAGATGGGTCTCTGTTTCTGACCGTAGAAAATCAAAACATGGGTACGATGGATGACCCCTTCGCCTTGGAGGGCGTCTTACAGAGAAATCATAGTCCCTAAAGCTTTGGCCTCCAAGGTCTGCCACTTCTCCTGGAAGGAATGAGTATAGTTATGTAGCAGTATTTTTCTGACAGTTGATTTCCTCTCTTACCAAGCATTCAGAATTCTGTTTCTGTGTTGAACCGCACTTAGAATGCTTCCATTTATTTCCACGTGGGCCCTTCCGTGGATTTACAGTTTCTCTGAGAGGCAGACGTTCCTAAAGGATGATCGTGTCTGCTGAGATCTTTTATGTATTGGCCCCAACACTCTTTTTGACCAATGGAAGTGTGTTAATTCTCATAATCTACTTCATCTATGCGATAAGAGTCCACAATCTATTTAGCACCTAGAAAAATAGAGGCCTTAAGAAATGAAGCAGTTCAACAGGAACAGCCCACACCCTAGTCTTCTAGAGTCATTGGACCTGCAAAATTTCATACCTGCCTCTCCCAATTAGAGACACCAAGCCTCCTTCATCCATTATCTAAGTATCTCCCTGCCTCTAAGGTGAGCCTTTCCATTAACGCGGTGATGAAAATGACATCTCTTTCCATCACAGAATTGAAGCTTATTTTAATGATAGAGTTTTAAATGTGCCCAATGAAATAAGACTCAGGGGATTAGAAGTGCATTCTCTTTCAGCTTGTTATGTTCTCATTACAGCTTCCGCTCTCAAATCTTTTTATCAGAGGAGTGATGTTCTCTTTGAGTAATAGAATTGAACACCACCCTTTGACAGCCCAAACTCTCATCTTTCAGGTTACAGATGGATGCCTGATAAGAAGAATGAATTTTTCTAATGCTGCCTTCTGATTAGGTTGGAACAGTTGCTTTCTCTCTCCTGGGCTGCTGCGTCTGGCTCCTAGCCAGTCACTTATTTCTGTCTCTCCACCCCTCCACCCTTCCAATTTATCATCTACTCCATAGTTGAGGTGAGCTTTCAAAAAAACAGTTCGGATGCTCTTGTTAAGAGCTGTCGCTGGCTTCCTTCAAACCAGGATAAAATCTGGCCTCCTTGGCACATCTTCGGGGCCCCCAGGATCCCCTCCCTCTCCAGCTCTTCTCTCCCTGCTTCTGGCCACATCTCCCACCCATCTTTCTGTGTACTCTCAGACTCATTCCACCCCTGGCCTCGTCCATTCCTCAGTGTGGCTCCTTTCTTGACCTGGAACATCCTTCCTGCTGTTCTCTACCTCTTAGGTCAAGGCACCCCTTACATCAGTCCCTTCTTTCCATAGGTTTGCTTATTCTAGACATTTCATGTGACTGGAATCATTCAATGTGTGGTCTTTTGTGTCTGCCTTCTTTCACTCAGCACAATGTTTTCAGGGGTCATAGGTGTTGTAGCCTGTGTCAGAATTTCATTCCTTTTTATTGCTGAATAACATTCTGTTGCATGGATAAATCACATTTTATATATCTATTCATCAGTTGTATCAGTTGATGAACATTTTAAGTTCTTTCCACCCTTTGGCTATTATAAATAATATGACTATGAATGTTCATGTCTAATTTTTTGGGTGGACTTTTTTTTTTTTTTACATTTCTCTTTGGTATATATGCAGAAGTGGGTTGTTTATTTTCCACACCATTTGTGAGTTTCTCAAATGTCCTTCTATTATTCATTTATAATTTAATTCCACTGTAGTGTGTATTAGTCAGGGTTCTCCGGAGAAACAGAACCACGAGGATAAATACGGATATGCAAGAGCTGTAACAGAGGTGTAGAGAAACAAAGACATAAGAAACAGAGAAAACAAGTAGCAAATGGCAGATGTAAATTCTACTTATTGTCAATTACATTCAATTTAAATAAATGCTTTTTTTAAAAAGGCAGATTGGCAGAACGGATACAACAAGAGGATTTAACTACCCACTGTCTACAAGAGACACACTTAGATTCAAGGATACAGTTAAGATTGAAGTAAAAGGATGGAAAGCAGGCAAATAGTAACCAAAGGGAACTGAGAAAACTTGAGCAGCAATGCTCATACCAGATAAAAGAGACCTTAAGACAAAAAATGTTATTTACAGCAAGGAGGGACATATATAATGATTTTTTAAAAAAGGTCAACTCATCAGGAGGATCATAAACATTTGCACCTAACAACAAAGGCTTCTTTTGAGTTAAACAGATTTTTAGATATTTTCTAATGTGCCATTTTAATTGACTTATTGTTTCATCTTATTACTATTATGGGGGTTATTTTCTTAGTGGTTGTCCAGGAGATTATAATTAGCATCTTAAAACAGTCTAGTTCATATTAACACTAACTCAGTTTCAATAGTGTTCAGAAGCTTTGCTCCCATATAGCTCCATTTTATTCTTCCCCTGTCGTGGTATTATTGTCATATATATCTTTATGCATTATAAGCTCATCAGTTATTGCTTTATGGGTTGTCTTTTAGAGCATATAAGAGAAGACAAGATGTACAAAAATACTTTATACTCTTTTATGTTTACCTTGGAGTTACCTTACCAGTGCTCTTAATTTCTTTGTGTGGATTCAAATGACCAGTTAGCATCTTTTATTTCAGCCTGAAGGACTTCCTTTACTCTGTTGTCGGGTAGGTCTGCTAGCAACACATTTCTGTTTCTGTTCGTCTGAGCATGTCTTCATTTCTTTTTCATTTTTGAAGGATAGTTTCTCTGGTTATGGAATTCTTGACTCACAGTTTCTCTTTCTTCCTCTCTCCTCCTCTCCCAGCATTTTGAATGTATCATCTGACTGCTTCAGGCTTCCCGAGTCTCTAATGAGAAGTCAGCTGTTAATCTTATTGAGGATTGTTTATCCTCATAATTAGTCACTTCTCTCATGCTGTTTTCAAGATTCTCTCTGTCTTCATCTTTCAACAATACGACTATAATGCATCTAGGTCTATTTCTTTAAGTTTGTTCTATTTGGAGTTTGTTAACTGTCTTGGATGTATAGATTCATGTCTTTCATTATGTTTGGGAAGTTTGAGGCCATTATTTCTTCAAATATTTTTTCTGTCCCCATTTTTCTCCCTCTCCAGAGTCCTCCTATTATGCATATGTTGGGAATTTGATAATAACCCGTATGTTTCTGAGGCTCTGCTCATTTTATTTATTTGTTTGTTTGTTTATTCTTAAATACCTTTGTTGTGGTGTGGTTCCTGTACAGTAAACGACACATATTTCAGATGTAGAATTTGATGAATTTTAATAGATGTGCACACTAATGAAACCACCACCACAGTCAAGATCTGCTCACTTTTATTCATTCTTTTTTCTATCTTTCAGGTTGGATAATTTCCATTGATCTTTGCTCAGTTCACTGATTCTCCCTTGCATCAGTTCAAATGTGCTATTGAGCCTCACTTAGTGAATTTATGGCTTTTCAGTCACCGTACTTTTCAGCTCCGGAACTGGATAGAATAATTTCTATCTCTTTATTGATATTTATTTGGTGCAACATCATTGTCTTACTTTCCTTTAATTCTTCTACACATGGTTTCATGTAACTCTTTGGACATATTTAAAATAGCTGATCTAAAGTCTCTGACTAGCAAGTGCAACATCTGGACGCCCCTCAGGGTCAGAATCTATTGACTGCTTTTTTTTTTCCCTGTGTATGGTCCATATTTTTCTATTTCCTTTTGTGTTTCATAATCTTTTATTGAAAGCTGGAGATTTTTTACAATCTAATGTGGCAACTCTGAGAATCAGATCTCTCCCCTCCCTAGGTTTTTTTAAAAAAAAAATTATTGTTGCTGTTACTTTTTGTATTTTTTAGTGACTTTCCTGGACTAATTATTTAAAGTCTATAATGGTCTGGTCACTGAAGTCTCTGCTTAGCTTTACGAGCAGCTAATGACTGATCAGAGAGTTTCTTAAATGCTTTGAACCGTTATGTCTTCCACCCTTTGCCAACGGGCTCTGTGTACAACCTTCAATATTCAAATTGTTCAAAACCTGCCTTACCCTTTACTTCCTGCTTGCGCAAGGCCTCTGGGTCATCCCACGGGGAAATACCGGGGCCCTCACAGGTCCCTCCCTGGCATGTACAAAGACTCAAGAATATGCACAACCTTCTAGATCCCCAGGAAAGAATGCCTCGTACCCCTCAGAACTTTCCAATACCCCTACAGACATCCTGCTCCAGATCTTCTTCTCAACTTCTTCATCAAGCTCTTGTTTACCCCAAGCGGCTTAGAAGCCTCAGGCAGCTGCAATGTTAAGTAGCTGCTGCTGATTATTTTTTAAAAGTGCTTTAAGGATAGGGCTTTTGCCACAACCCGGTGCAAGTCAGGAAGCACTGTCACTGCGCCTCTTCAGGGAATGCTGAAATAGATCAAACAGTGACAGTGCTCTGTCTGAAGAAACTTTTTGAGGCCCCCAAACATGATCTGCTCCATCTGGTAGCTTCAAGGCTGCCGCTTTCACACCCACTGTGGTTGTGAGGCTGCTGGTTTTCAAAGCTACCATGGAGTTAGGGAGAGAAGGATGGGAGTAGATCAAGGGAAAAATGCGAGTAGGTCAACAATGGGCAGTGCTGTTCTTACAGAGGCTCAGTTTTTTCCTCAATAAATGCTTCTCAGATTGTCACAAGCCTTTGGTTAATAGCCATGGTTCTAAAATAGTCGATTTTGACCATTTCAGACAGTGTTTTAGTTGCTTTGTTGGATGGGCATATTTACAATTCCTCAACTGGCCATCCTAGAAGTCTAACTTCTCCGTTACATGTCTGTTTCCTTAGTAAGCGGTGGGAATTTTGAAGGTTAGCTCATGTTTTTAATCTGCTCTACCTGGACCAGTATGGGCATGTAGCAGACACTCAATAAATGCTTATTAAATTAACAGTGGAAAAAATTCCAAGAATGTATAGGTTCATGTACAGCCCACGCAGAGTTCCTTCACAAAGGCCCGGGAGAATGGAGGTTCTGTTATTGCATGCAGAGAATCCTAGCAAACACACAGATGGTTTATGCCAATATTCCAACAGCTTTATATACATTAATCAAAGAGTCCTCACAATTATCCTATCAGGGATGCTATTATTCTTCTCATCTTTTCCGTGGAGGAAACTGAAGCATAAAGAGGTGAGTAACTTGCCCAGGGCCACCCAGTGAGTGGTGGAGCTGGGATTTGAACCCCGTCAGTCTGGTTCCCAAGCTCCTGCTCTTAACCACTTCCCACCATGGAGGGGACTTGAGCTAATGACTGATACAGAAAAATGGGGTGGGTGGGGGCACACAAGGATGGCTTTGTCCCAGGTCTCAGTGGAGTCCCTGGAACATACCCTGCCAAGTGAGGTTCCTTGGCTTCACACAGGAAAGAATTCAAGAGTGAGCCATAGTTGAGTAAAAGTAGATTTAGAGAGATGTACTCTGGAGGGTGGAGGGGGAGTTGGTTAAAGTAAAGGTAGATACAGACTACATACTCCATAGACGGAGTGTGGGCGTCTCAGAAGATGAGAGAGAGAGTACGTGTGACCACGAGGTGCAGTGTTGCTAGTTTTTATATGCTAACAAGTGAGGAGATTATTCCAACTACTTTGGGGAAGGGGCAGGGATTCCCAGGAACTGGGCCACCGCCCTCTCCCTGACCTCTCATGGTCAGCCTCAGGTCATTCACCAGGCTAATACACTACAATGTGTACAATGAAGCGCAAGGCCCACTGGAGGTTGAATCTCTCACCGCCTTGGGCCTCCAGGTCTACCGGGAGTTGACTTTTCCACCATCTTGGTGCTAATTGCTGTGTCGTTCCTGTGTCCTGCCCCCTGCCCTCCTGTCTCAGCTCTGCTCTTCTTCTCAACCACTGACAGTGTGGTTGGCATTGATTCAGCCAGAACCTCGCCTTCGCCTCCTTTTCTCCCTACATGTGAGTTAGTGAACTTGATTTTCTTTCTGCCTGGTGGGGTGTAGTTAGGCGGAATGAGCTTGCTGACTGCACGTCTGTTGCAAGCAGTCTTATCTCATGCTCCATCTCCACTGCTTGTTCACTGTGATTTCTAAAATTCTGGGGGAGCTTTGTTAAACGTTTCAACCAATTTGGGTGAACTCTGTTCACAGAGTATGATCACGTGACCTCTCTCTTCTTTCATTTCCTAACACCCTTCCCGGGCTACAGATGCCCAGTTTAACAGAGGACAAATCAGTAGCCCTGTAATAACTCTCAGGAAAGTGCAGGGAAAAGACAATGCTCCCTTGGCGAAACAAATAAGCCAGCAAGCTCATGTTCTTAGAAGAAACTCAATTCTTAGAAACTCTCCCCGTCACACGGCTGCGAGGACAATTGCAGGTTAATTAAAGTGAATTGAAAGAGATAAATACTAGAGAACATTTTGCAAAGATGGCTTTGTTGGTGTTTTAAATTGAAACTCCACAGATGGAAAAGCCTATTTAAGTGATCAGTTCATTGAGCAGGCTTCTTATTTGTATGCATGGAGAATCCGAGAGCCAGGTCCACGGGTCTGGCCAAGGGGCTGCCCATGGGAGGCAGTCATCACTGTTTACTCGCTTTCCTCCAGCAGGGGCTGCGATGCAGAGACCAAGTTCCTTGTTATTTATCTTTGATGAAGTTGTTTTCCACTGTTAGGAAAGTTCTCAGTTCATGTGAGAGTCAGTCACCTTTAGCCAAGAAGGCCAGCTGGGCAGCTGACTCAAGGATCTCCAGCCTTGGGAGGTTATGGCTGAGTTAGGTGGGCGGGGCTTCAGGGTCCTCGCTGAGCTGTGTGGGGAAGGGGCCTCTGATTATTCTGTGCAAGGAAGCCAGACAGAGATGGGATTCTGGGACAGTACAGTAAGTTGGGGTAAGGTAACAAGCCCAAGAATGGGCTGCCTCTGAGGAGCGAGGAAACGGGATGCGGGTGAGAGATTGATGGCCTGCCTGGCCTGTGGCTGGTTTGCTGGGGGGAACTGGTGTATTGTTCGCAGAGTCTGTGGCCTGAGGTACAAGCTGACAGGCCCCTGCCCCTTGCTCTGCAGCTGCGCATGCTGGGACCCAAACCTGAGCACCTTCTCTCTTCTACAGGAACCCAGTGTTGGAGCCTTGGTTGCTACTTCCTGTTCTATTATTTCCTTTTCATTCTTACTGACGAGCCATGAAGAAGGGATGTACTGTGGGGTCACAAGGTCTCATGTTCAAACTTGACTTTCAAACTTTAAAAGCAAGAGAGAAAGGGCCAACTCCAATCTGGTGAGTAGCTGGGGCCCGAGATGAAGGTGGCAACTCCCCGCCAACTCGTGAGCTCTGTGGCTCTTTGGAGAGTTTGGGTGACAAGGTTTACAGACACTGAGACAGGGGGTTAAGGCTCCAGGTTCTAACCCACCACTCCCTAGCTGGACGTAGGCAATTCATTTAATTTTCTGATGCTTTGTTTCTTTACCTACAAAATGTGGATGAAAGTACATATCTCACAGCTTTATAGGGTGGAATAAGGATATGGCATATTTTAAAGTGCTTTGGAACCACAATCAGTCATTCAAATATAAACAAGAACTCACAGGAGCTGAAGACTGCTGCACTGCATGACAGGATGATGTGGTCCCTGGGTGCGGAAATCTGATTATCACGGCCCATCTCTTGACTTGCCATCATTCCCTGACAAGGCTCAGAATTTTACCCAGCCTCTAGTGCAGACTGAGGAAGTAATACACACTTGTCATGTCATAGGCACTTAAATGGTCACCTCCTTCCCTCAGTTATTGATGGGAAGTCGTATCCAGGGAATGCCATTCCTACATTCACTCATTCTGTAAATATTGCGCATCACTTGCTCTGCGGCCTCATGGATTTGATTTGACAATGTGAGTAGGGCTCACTGAGTCCTTGTACGTCTTTTAGGGAGGCTCTGTGGTTCATTCATTTGGCAACTCCAGCGCCCAGCACGGCTGTCTGACAAAAAGCAGATGCCCGGGGATCTGACAGATGAAAGGACAAACCAAGGGCCAGCAACGGTGGCTCTTTGTCTTTGCTAATGCTTTTAAGGTCTTCTGAATACTTTTTTGCTAAAAAGCCAGCCAAGCTCAAAGAGCTTTTCCCGGGGACTCCCAACACTGCCAGAGATCTTGGTATGTTCACTTGATACTTTTGCAGAATTTAATAGGCCAAATAATTTATATTTCATTCCAATAACTTGAGAAGTAATACATCAAGAAGGTTATTCACCGGGGGAAGTAGAAAAAGTAAATTATATGCTGAACTTGACTGTGGTATTGTGTATGTGTTGGTCCTTAGGTTTTCTTCAGTAATATGTAATGCAGTCTTGCAGCTAATCAAATAATTAGAAGTCAGGAAGGAAGCACTTAAATGTTGACTGATTGCTCTTTGTCTCAAAGGAGAGAAATCACGTTTATGGAATTTCGTCTCCTCTGTTGTCATGAAGATAGGGAACTTCATTAAAGTGAATATGCCAGCACTGTGATTTAGAGAGAGATTTTAAGGAAAAAACAACTGAATTCAAGTGTCATATTTTGGTTTTGTTTTTTTTTGCTAACGTCGTACTGATTTTTAAATGCAAAACCAGTTCAATGTCCATGATGGATACCCTTGAAAGTCTGAACAGGGGGCCCTTCATAACTCCGTGGTCCTGATGCCATAAATTGGCTGCAAAGGTTCAGGTAGGTCATGGATGATGTAACTGATGGAAACTGATGGCGAACAAGTGTAGAAACAGTTCTGAGGAGGAAGATAATTCAGAACTTGGATTAGAGATGCTGGAGGAGATCCTGTCGAATTGTCCAGCAGGTAATCGAAATATGAGTCTGTAGTGCATGAGGGAGGACTAGGGAGCAGAGTGAGTTTGGACACTGTTTAGAGTCTAGAGCATACATTGGCAAGGTTCTTTCATAAAGGGCGACAATAAACACTTTAGGCTTATAGGCCATAGGGTCACTGTAGCAACTCTGCCATTGCTGTGCAGAGGCATTCATAGACAATATGTAAATGAGTTGGGTGTGTCTGTGTTCCAATATTTATTTAAAAAACGGGTTGGAGTGTGACTTCCGGGGTGGAGACGGGACGGGTGAAATTTGCCCAACAGGCTTTGGTTTGCTGACCTTGGCTCTAGACTCTGGGAATGAATGAAATTATGAAATGAGTGTGAAGGGTGAACAGTATCCAGAAAAGACCTTGGCAAATGCCCACCTCCAAGAAAAAGGCAGAGGAAGAGCTGGGGGAAGGAAAGAGAAGCCTTTCCAGAGGGAGGAGGGGGGAACCAGAGAGCAGAGTGCTTCAGAGATGAGGCTGGTGTTTTAAGGAGGATGTGTGTGCAGTGATGTTAGAACACTGCGAGGAGGTCCCGTGGGACGGGCATTGAACAGAGGCAGTTGGAATTCGTTGGTAGGAAGAGATTTCTGATTTTTGAGAACGGCAGTTTTAGGGAAGGGATAGGCATTTAAGCCCATTCAATGCAGATGGTTGTCAAGGTGACGGGTGGGGAGGTGTGTGAGATGGCGGGGAGCAGGAAGGGAAACCAGGAAGAAAGGGTGGTTTCTTAGACTAGGAGAGACAGGTAAGCCGGCAGGCTGAAGGGGAAAAGCCAACAGATTTTCAAGACACCAGAGAGAAGCAGTCCTACCCGCAGGGATTCCTGGAGGGAGTGCAATCAGGACCAGAGGAGAGGAAGGAAGGAAACCCACGTGTGTTGAGTTTTACTCTGTGGCAGGTGCTAGGCTGCACCTCATTAAGCCTCACCAACCCCATTACAACATCGCAAAACACATACTGGCACCCCACTCTGCTCGAGGCTACCGTGTCCTCTCCTCCTTGCTTCCTTACTCCCCGATTCTGCTCAGGGCAGCAGCGTGCCCAGCCAAAAGACATCTTGTCACACTCCCAAGCTGCCAGGAGTGTCCCTTGACCCAGACCTGACCAGTGTGTTGTCAGGATGGGGCTCTGGGTAAGCTGCTACTTACTCTGATTTTTTTAAAAAATACGGTCAGCTGGCACGTGGCTTTTGCCCTTTGCCCACCATCTCGTGACCTTGAGGATTAAACTTCATGTGCTGGTGAAGCAGGAAGAGTGAAGGAGCCTGGTTCCGTGAGCAGGGGCACCGGCCCTGGCCTCTCCATCCTTAGACTGCTTTTTAAGTGAGAAAAACAAACCCCAGAATTGTTTCCGCTGTTTGCTTCCTATGACATGGAGTCAATGCAACCATGACCAATAGAACCTCCTGTTTTTCCCCCACGGAGGGCGTGGGCTCAGAGAGTTTAAAGTGCTTGAGCAAGCTTGCTTGCAGCCTTGAGACCTCAAGATGCGCTCCCAGAACGTGGCCCACAGACTAACAGCTTCAGCATCACCTGGGAGCCTGTTAGACACATGCAGCCCAGGCCCTGCCCGCCCCTGGTCTACTGAGTCAGAATCTGTTCTCACGAGCTCGTCCTTTGGTTGGTGGGTGCAATGGTTTGAGAAATGTTGGCCTGGATAATCAGTAACAGAGCTAAGATTTGATCCCAGGCCCATGTGGTTCCAATGTCCACACTCACCTGAAATAAGAGGTAATGAGAAGATATGGGTCTTCTGCAAAGTTAGGATGCCTTTTGAAGTAGCAGGAAAGGAAGCTGAGAGAACCTTGGCAGAGGGCCTCCATCTTCCCAGGATGAAGGGGATGGATGCTGGGATATTCATTGCCAAGCAGAATGCTCTGTGCACCACACGCTAAAATACAAGACCACCTGGGCCTTCAAGGAGTTCAAAGGTTGTGAGGAGGTAGTGGGCTCCAGACCGCCTATCTCAGAATCCTATTGGCATTTGTTAAAAGTCACATGTTCCTGTCCTCCCCGGACATACTGAGAATGGAATCCAGATGCCAACATTTAACGCTGCGTTCAGGTTGATTCTGACGCACGTTGCACTGGACGCCTACGAAGAGATGGACGCAACAGAGGAGCACAAAGGAGGACATGAACTTCCAGGGCTCTTTGAATTGTGAGTCTGTCTTCCAACCATGACTCATCTCTCCTGGCCTAAGGTCTCTGCAAAAAGGATAAACCAACTCCCACACCTCTCAAGTCCTTGAGGAGTATTTTGGCTAGAACAAACCGGCAGCAACCCCCTCCAGGACTTCACAGAGCCATAAATCAACACTCTCCGGTCCAACCAGCCATGAATCCACCTTACTCAGACTACAGTTCACTGTCTTATTGCAAAGGGAGCCATGGGAAACAGTGCCAGATATCCGAAGCCAAGAGTGATGACACCCACGATGATCCACTGCCCTTTGAGCACTGCTTTTGATTCCGTGAAAAAGAACCTTCTGTTGGATTCTCCCTGGCCCTCCTTGACACTTCTTGGTTAAGTTGAGACTTTGCCTAATATCAGAAATCAAACTTCTGTGGCCTGCACATTGGAGGTTGGGCTGGAAAGATGAAAAGTGATTATTTGAGCTCATAAAATATCTACCATCTGAACTAAAGAGAAGCAATAGCACTACTACCCTGGTCCATCGGTCATCTGGCGCCTGGACAACCACATCAGCTCCTAGCATGACCACATCTGTCTCTCTGCATCCACTCTCGCCCCTACGGTCAGTTCTCCACCCGCAGTCAGGGAGCGCCTGTGGGAAGCTCTCCAATAACTCTCTACTGCAAGCATGATAAAAGCCAAACCTCTTGAGATGGCCTTCAGGGTTCATCTGGCCCCTGGTCAATCTCTGACCTCGTTTCTGGCCACTGTCCCCTCAGTCACTGTGCTCTGGCCACACTGACCTCTCCGGACTTTAATCTCAGGGCCTTTGTACTCACCGCTCCCCCCACCCAGGATGTCCCTCCCTCACGTCTTTGTGTGGCTGCCTCTCCTCCTCCTTCTCCTCACTCAAGGCTGAACTCAGGTCTCACCTCCTCCGGTGGTCTTCCCAAATACCCCATGTGCCAAATGTCTGGCACACAGTAGATACTCAAAGTGTATGCTGAATGAATGAATGAATGAATGATGAGTGAATGAACGAACTGCTGTACAAGCACTGACGTGTGTGTTTGAGAGACGTGTGACAACTCCTCGAGTTTGTTAATCAGATGGCATGTTGATAACGTGTGGGTGGGGACCACATGCTTTGCACATACTTTTCACACCTAGATATTCACGAGTGAAGGGGAGATCTCTTCATAATTAGACCAGGTCACAGGAGTAAACCAGGACTGTCCCAAGCAGGCTGAGATCTTGGCCACCCTAACTGCAGGTAATTATGAGTATGACGACTTTCTTTCCTACCAGATGACACGAGGGCCAGGGTCAAGCACAATGACAGGTACACAAGATGTACATTGAATGAATGAACAATATGTCGTATTAGCCGCCCTGACTTAATGGAAAAGCTGGCTTTAGCGGCTTGAGCCACATGCCAGCACAGGAACACTGCACTGAATTGTTGGTCCAGTGAAACCACAGTGTTTGTGCTTCCATGGCAGGTGCAGCGGGACCATCGGTAGTTTCCCTGAAGTCACCAGCAGCCTCAGAAATTTATCAACCCCCACAGAAGGCCTCCTAGGAAGTGCATCATTTCCCATGTGGAGAGAATTTTCCAGTTTACAAGGCTCCCACATGTATTTTTGTAACCATCCTAGGATATGAACGTGGTGATTTCACCCCTGGGCTACGGATGAGGAAGCCGAGTCAAACGAAGCTGAGGCTTCAGGAAGCATGGTCTGTCCATGTCCTCTCATATTTCCAGCACCACGCAGCCTTCTCCTGCAGGCACCCACAGTTCTCCACCCGAGGACCATCGCAGGTGGCCCTCAACCAACAGGACAGGAGTCGGTAGGCGAATACCCCAGCTTCCTTGTCCCTCTGATGGAACAATTCCAAGGTGCCTCCCAGAGGCCCCAGGAGGACTGAGTACACATAGTGGTAACAGCTCCTTAAAATACCTTTTATGTAATAATTAGTGTCAGCAAGGGTGTAGAGAAACTGGATCACTTGTGCTGTGTTTGTGGGGATGTCAGATGGTGCAGCCACTGCAGAAAACACTACAGTGGTTCCTCAAAAAGTTACACCCAGAATGAACCACAGGATCCAGCAATGCCACTTTGGGGGAATGTTGCCAAAAGGGGTGGAAGCAGACACTCAGATACTGCACATCCAGTATTCACAGCAGCGTTATTCCAGCTGAAACACAGAAGCAACCCAAATGTCCTTTGATGGATGGATGGACAGATGGATGAAATGTGGACTATACATACAATCAAATATTATTCAGCCTTTAAAAGGAAGGAAATCCTGACCCACACTACAACTTCGGTGAGCCTGGCATTTATGCTAAGATGAAATAACCAAACACAAAAGGACAAATACTGTATGATTCCACAGTAAACTTACAGAGACAAAAAGTCGTACAGTGGTTACTCAGGGGTCAGGGGAGGAGGGAGTGGGAGATGATCGTTTCTAGGTGCAGAGTTTCAGCGTGGGACAGAAAAAGCTGTGGAAACAGGTAGGGGTAATGGCTGCACAACAGCGTGAATGCACTTACTACCGCTGAATCGTACACTCAGAAAGGGTAAATTTTATGTTATGAACATTTTACTACAATTAAAAAAAAAAAGAAAAAAAATCCCACCTTCCTTTGGTTTCCTTCCCTAACCTGTCCCACATTCCCATCAGTTGTTGCGCTCAAACCCAGGTCTCAGTGTCTTCTTTCCAGGAACCAGCCGATCACAAGGCTAATAAACAGTAGAGCAGGGATGTGAGCTCCAGCCTGAAAACCAGTCTTGAGGCATCAAGCTCTTTGGGGTACACGAACACGTCCCCATGAGGTGGCAATAAAATAAGACTTACCGGTTCGAGGCCAACATTTTGAGATTCTGCCCTGGCAGCCCTTCCTCTATGCAGCCTCCTTGGCTAATTGGAGAATAAAGCCTCTGACTGTGCAGGAGAAAATAAAGCTGCAACATTGCCTTTTATTCCTGGAACCTCGTTCTAGTTCCCTAGTTACCACGTAACTGCCTCTGACCCTTTGTCTGCCACTCTTCCTGAACCACACAAGGAAGAAAAGAGTTTTAAAAAAGGTTTTGGAGAGAAGAGTTTTATCCAAGCTGTATATGGATTTTGAACTTTGTTTCTTAAATTTATTTCAGAAATCTTTAAATCCTAAGCATGGGAAATCTAACTCCAGTCTCCTTCAGAGAAATATAATAGTATAAATATAATATAATAGTTTCTCCTTCCAAGTGAGGCCGTCCCTAGGTGACCATTTCTACCTTATGCCTTCCGAGGAACACAGGTACAGGCGAAAGCCTGCAGAAAAAGTGTCACTTATTCAATCTCATGGGTTCTGACCTAGAACAGCAACATGCCGGCAACTGTCTCTACAACCCCTGGAACACTCCACGGTATCCAAGAACACCGATTCGGAGATCTAAAATCTGCATTCTTCCAATCACGAGTACCAACCCTTGAGTGAGCCATTGCATCATTTCTCTGAGTGAAATGTAAGTAAACAGAATGAAAATCGTCAGGGCTCCCAGGGAAGTCAGTGTCATTTTATGAAACTTGCCTTATTTATCTGTGCATGTATAATTGGATTATATAAAAAAAATACATTATCTAAATGCATTTCTTGTAAGTTCTAGGAAAAAAAGGAACTGAAAGTCACCGTTTAAAAAATAAATCTTTTTATCACTTATATGCAGAATCTAAAAAATAGTACAAATGAACCTATTTACAGAGCAGAAACAGACTCACAGACGTAGAAAATAAACTTACGGATACCAAAGGGGAAGGTGGGGGGAGGGGTATATTGGGAAAGGGGGTTGCCAGATGCACATTGCAATGTACAAAATAGGTGAACAACAAGGATTTACTGTACAGCACAGGGAACTATAAACAATATCTTGTAATAAACTGTAGCAAAAAAGAATAGAAAAAAGAGTATATATACGCACACATACATATGCATAACCAAACCACTTTGCGATCACACCTGAAACCAACACAATACTATAAATCAAATATCCTTCAATGAAAATAAATAAACCTCTTAGCTATATCAAGGGGATTCTTTGTCCCATTTACTCTGAGCATCACGTATTTTCACCTCTCTCCTGACTTCTTCACTCTCGTTAACCTGCTGGCTGTACACTGCCATCACGCAGTCCTAAAAACGAGACAGGAACCCCACTCCAGCCGCCCTCTGGAGCCTTCCTGGGTTGAGTCCATCGCCAAGACGATGAGTCAGTTACTCAGAAAGCAGCCAGGTATTTCAGTCACGCGTATAAACAAACACCACCACCAACAAAACCTGGCTCACAGTTTCCGTGTATTCATTTTTCAGGCCCTTGTTTGACAAGACGCTGACCCAGCCGCATGCCCCTCCCGCTGAAGAGGCGAACCGAACGGTCAGACAGTGAAACGTGCCATCCACGACACTCTGAATGCTGTGCAGCAGTGAGTCTCCTCATCGCTTGGAAGCCTTACAGGTTTGGACCACATAAATGTTCGCTCACTGAGAGCACCAAAGCCCAGAGAGTTGGGATAAATTTTGATGTCCACCACTTGAAACACCATTTCTTTGAAAAACAAGCTTTTGAAAACCACTCTTACTCCCAAGGTCCCCTGGCCCTTTAGTGGCCCTTGTCCGGCCATCCCTTATCTTACCCCCCTCTCAGCCCCTCCACAAACCACCTCTTTCTTCTGCAGGTAGAAATCATCACTCGTGCTGAGTGGCGTCTGCTCCACACAGAATAAAATGAAAATTAAGTTGCTCAGTGTAATTTCATCAGTTTGTGCCTGATTCTCACCCAGCCGGTGTCTCAAGCCTGATCAAATCAACCACTGACAGTTATGTCTGCTTTAACGGGGTACCCTGCGCTCACAGTCACCGATGTGATACAATTCCAAAGGGAATTTAAGGGCTGGGATGTGGGATCGGGGAGGTGGGATGCTGTTCCATTACTCTCAAGACAACCACAGCATTCTTCATAATCTTATAATTAGTCAATTATTGGTCATTGTCACAATCACTATCACACTTTGCATAACCTACTTCATGTATAGTCACACTAGGTTTATAATTCCTTGTCCGTGTGTCCACTTCCCCACAAGGCTGTGAGCTTCTTATCTGTCTATCCCTAGTGCCTCCAAAAATCCCTGGAGGCAATGGGGAGTTAGTCAATGGTGGATGAAAGATCAGGCTGGAACATTGTACTAGAACCAACAAAGCTACATTTTATGATAATAAAAGTAAAGACCATTTAAGATGAAAAAAAACTGCTCCCAGTGTATTGCCTCATACAGAGTGGATGCTCAAAACCACCTGTAAAATTCTGTAGGTTTTGTGCCACCGGCTTTTATCTATCGAGTGCCTAACTTTGCCTTAATTATCAAGAACAGAGAATCACTGTAACCTCTAAGCTGGAATCTTAAATGGTTCCAGCTGAGTTTGAATTCACTGGGAAGACAATTCTTGAGTTCTGGCTCTATTACATTCTACGTGTGGATAATCAGGTAAATGATTTGAAATTTCTAGGCTTTCGTTTCCCATCTCTAAAGTAAGGATAACAACAGCTACCTCGTGAAACTGTTTAGGGGACTAAATGAAATCAGTTATGTGTAGCGCTACCTTCTGAGTGTTCACGCACATCCTTTCTTCTTCCTCTCGGTTTAGCTCAGATAATCTTTCAACTTTAGGAGGTCAGGATCATCCCTAAGATAACTGGCTAGTCCCACTCCCCTTTCTGGTGGTGGGTTTAGGCTTGGAGGTAGACTTTGGTTGAAGTGATGTCAGGGAATATCTACTGGGGATATTCAGGGAGGGGTTTCCTCATTCGTAGGAAGAGATGTGGAGGAAGAGTCTATCTCTTCTTCTGTTGGGCGTTGTCATCTTGAGAACCAGTCAGTCCCACAGTGATGGCGACGGGGAGCCTGAGGATGGCAAAGAGGGAGGGCGGCTTTGATGTCACTGAGTTGCTGAGTTCGCCAACTTGGAATTATCCTACCTTGGGACTTCTGTGACGTGAGACAGTAAACCTTTATTGTTTATGCCATTTAGAGTTGAGTTTATTATTGCAGTTGAAAGCATTTTTATTGCTGGAATGCCTAGCACACACATGTATTCTACAAATATAAAACTCTACTCCATTTAGTCCTTTCTTATAATTCCCAGATAAGAATGTCTGAGAAAGCTGGAAAGGATGATACTCAACTAAATTAAAATAGACTCGAGTGAAATGACTCTTATAACTTGACAATTCCTCCTTCTTCTCTTCTCTTTCAGAGCTTGCTTATTATGAATCAGAAAATCAGAGACAAAAGACAGACTAGGTGATAAACGTAGCCCATATGGCTCTGTGAGAAATATTAGAAAAATAAAGTGAAAATACAAACAAACATGCGGTTTAACTTCACACCAATATTATTCACTTGAAACTGGTGTCTTGTTAAAACTCCAGCCCGTTTTATATTCACAGGACGTAGTAAAAATAGAAAAATCATAAAACCAAACAAGTAAAATAAACGGAGGCTACTCTTGGATTGGTGGTTGGGGATTACTGAGTGTTACCAAACTAGGTTTTGTTTTTCGTCTGTTTATTTTGCTTTGTTTTAAAATCAACAGACAACCTTTGAATAAAAGAGGCTGCCAACTATCTCAGGAGAAATCTCTAGGAAAAGAAAAGCAAACACGATTGCATCGCTAAGCAAATCTACCTGCATTGGAATCATGCTGCAAGAATCATGGAAGTATCTGAAAGACTGACTTTTTATTGCAAAGGACCCTGAAATTTGCTTGCAAGCTAGGTGTAAGTAGGTTTTTCCACAATGGACATTCCCTCTTTGGTCTTCAATGAGTCTTAGAGTCTGAGTCTTGTAAAACTGGGCATTACAACTCACTAATTGATCCCAAGGACTTGAATAATGGGCAGTATGGGTCTGGTGGCACTCTCACTGGGGAAATGGATGCTCATTTCTGATTCTTAACCTAAATGTTAGTGGATGACCCAGGAGAGCCCAGAAGCCCAGTGCAGGACCCTCCATCTTTGTCTGAACCATCATGGAAAACCTGCTTTGAAGCTCAAGTCCCTGGTTCGAGCCTGAGGGGCCATCTCTGGGGTCAGAGGCAAGAGCACTGCCTTAGACTAGGGCAGGCCACTTAACTGGTCTAGGTGACCTTTCCTCGGTTGCACAATGAGGATGATAACCTGCCCGGACTGCCCCGGACACTAGGAGGCATGATGCTGATAAGGTGTCCCTTGGGCTTTCTCAGAAGTGTGGACTGCGGGACACACCTGGTGTCACAGGCTCCCTGATCCTACCTCCCAGCAGCCAGAGGTTCCTCCCTCTGCTCTCAGCCTCCGGGCTCTCCTTCTGGCCAGCAGTCAGCTTACATATATGCAACACGCCCTATGGGCTCAGGACTCATCAGAGATGTGGCCTCCAGTTCTCTTTTTGCTTCTGGAAGCTTCCTAGGGTCTTGTTGTGGGGTGACTGAGGGACTTGCATGCTTCCTTCCTTGGGTGCTAGAAGGGCACTTTCATTTGGAATTTCTGTGAACTGAAGGCAGACCTGTGCTGCCAGAGCGAGTCTGGTGGAGAAGTAACTCTCAGGTAGTGCCCACTCACCACAGCCTCCCTCCCCGCTGGATTCACTCTGACCCACTGGAAGAGCTGGTGTCCCAGGTACCCATCACTGAAGGGCGGGGGACCTCTGGGAATCCTAAGGAGAACAGCTTTTCTCTTGTACTAAGGCTTTTTGTAGCTGGTCTGAGGACAGAGTGTTTGGATCTGTTCATCCCCAAACCACAGGAGAACTGCGGTGAGCCCAGCCTCAGTTCCCTCGGCTCCAGGGTCCTGGCTCTGTGCTAACGCTTACCATGCCCCGAGCGTTGAAAAGAGCTTCGGCTTGGGAGAGATGCTAATCTGTGCTTGAATCCTGGCTCTGCCACTCACCAGCTAGGCAATCTTAGATGAGTTACTTATCCTCTCTGAGCCCTGATTCCCTCAAGTCCAATGCTGGGATCATAACCCCCAATTAGAGGGCCTGGGGTGAGGATTAAATGCACACAGAGCTGGTGCACGGCAGATGCGGGAGAAATGGTGAGTACTATTCCTTCCCCATGTATCACGTGTGGTTCACTCGGCGGCAGACCATCTGCAGAGCTGGATGACAAGCTCTTGGAGAACAGAAGTTGTATCGTATTTGTCTTTCTACTCTTCACGTCCACCCCTGACTTGACCCTTAGGTGTTGCTCCAGAAATACTTTTGGAAAGAAGGGAGAAAAAAGATTCACAAATCTGAAACTTCCAGCCTTCCAAATGTAGACAGTTGAGGACCTGTGCTGTTTTTGTTTTGGCGGCTCTTGTGTTTAGCAGATGTATGGACTCCGTTTCAGTTTTCTCATTCAGGTCGTAGTTGGAAATTATACCCCACCTTCAAACTGTGTAATCCATATGGTGAAGTGAAATGTTTGCTCAACTCCATGTTTATTGTTTCTGTATCAGTCAGGATAGGCAAGGTTATGCTGCTGTAACAAACTCACGCCCATGTACTTCTCACTCGTGTCCAGTGACAGTCAGCAGTGGAGGTCTGATGACTGGGCCTCCACTAGAGTGTAGAGGGAAGGGAACATAGTTAACGGTGCACTGGCTCTTCGAGCCTCTTCCTAGTAGGGTCATGTGTCACTTGCCCTTGCATTTGAGTGGTCAACCCACTCAACTAGATACACAGCCGTCTAGTCTTTCTTCGAGCCCAGAAGGAAGAAAAACAGAAACATGTGGTGAGGGGAACCAGTGGCTCCACAGTTCAGGAAAGCAGAGGCCACAGCTTCAAAAAGAAGAGTTTTAACACAGAACTGGGTCTTCTGCAGCCACTGGAAGAGCTGCAGGAGCACAGAGCAGAGGATCTCAGCCTGCAGCTGAGTAGCCAGAGCTTCTGGGAGCTCGCCTGGAAGCTGTAAGAGTCCCGAGAAACCCCAGGAAGCTCCTGCCAACCATCTCGGCCAGCAGCATCTTAAGAAGCTGCCACCTACTCAGTTTGCTGCGTATACTTTTAAATGAGTGCTGTGAACCTCATACCTGCTGGCTGCCCGCAGGGCGGCCTGCAGCATCCTCCTGAGAATCTCTCCTTCTTCACTGCCTGTTCCCCTCCTCCACCAGGCCCCGGGACTCTGCTTGCCCACGGAGAGATGGGGGGCCCTGGGGGACATTGGCAAGGTGGCCCCACCACCACCCAGGAAGCCTCTTTGTCCCCACAGGCCTCAGACTCCATCCTTCACCCAGAGACACTCCGCCCCTTAGGGACCCAGCAGGGACCATGGGATCCCCAGCAGTACCTGTGAAATCAAGCACCAAAATAATACCCCAAGTGCTCAGAAAAATCTGTCATTGGAAACACAGCCCTTATAAGCAGGCCAGGACCCCATTCTAAATGCACAGAGGTATAGAAAATTTAACGAGGAACCAGAGTCTCCAGACATAGCAGGCAACATGCCCAGAATACACTCGGACACCACTCATCATGACATCACCCAAGAAGCAGAAGAACCTCCACTTGAGCGAAAAGAGGCACTGCCCTCATGCCAACCTCGAGATGAGTCAGGCGTTGGAACCATCCGACAAGCTCTTGAAAGCAGCCTTCACGGAAGGCTTCAGCAATCAATTATGAACTCTCTCAGGGGAGGGTGGGTGGCTCCTCATGGCCTCATGAGGAGACTGGTTTCATGCCGTTTAATTAAAGATAACTTTTTTTCCCCAGCTTGCTGTCTATACTGCCTCTTGAGCAAGCAGCTGACATGTCTCTGCGTAGGAACCGTGCCCTTCAGAGGAGCTCAGGGCTGGAGGGGCCTCAGGAAGCCAGCCTCTGCCCCCCACCCCGCCTTCATTCCACGAGTGAAAGGGGGGCCCCCTGGACCCACAGCTACCAGGGGAGCAGGGACTGGCACCCGGGCACCCTTCCCAGCTCAAGGTTCCCTGCGGTCACCATGCCACCCACCTTATCATTTTAGTATGAATGTGGCCAGAAACTGTTCATTGCAGAAAATGGAAAACACAGAAAAGCACGCAAAGAAAAGCCCCTTGTACCTCTGCTGCCTGGAGAGAACCTTTGTTGGTTACCACGCATATTCCTCTAGTTCTAAAAGCTACATTTTAGAATTCAAATTAGGCTTGTGCTAAACATTCACTTTTGTATCTTGTTTTAGAAAAATGAATAACATGTTTGTGAAAAAATTTCTCATGCCATTAACCTCCTACAATAGGATTTTCCGTGGGAGGGAAACAACTGAAGTAGCTACCCTGCATTAAAGGCCTAGCACGTTCCACTTCACAGGGAGGATACAGAGGCACAGAAACATCAAGCACTTGTCCAGGGTCGCACAGCGGGTCGGTGGCAGGACCAGGAGGGAGCCCGGGCGGTCTGGCTGCAGGACCCGGGTCCCGGGTCACTCTGCAGCGGCGTCTCTTCACCGCCACGTTTAATGGATTTAAATAGCAAACACTGTGGCTAGTTATGGTCCTTACAATCCTCGCTCTGATTAACAGCCGTGTTTTTAGCAACCTGTATAGACATGTTGGCATAAATCTCTGATGATTCTCTTGGCAAAAATTCCTAGAAGTGTAATTGCCGAATTGACTCTTTTGAAAGCTTCTGTTCAGCATGTGCCAAATTGCTTTCCATTCTTCAGGGTGGGGAGCATGAACACACCCTTGTCACCCACCCTCTGAGCTGAGAAGGCAAAACCTGTCCCTTCTACAGTTTCCTAAGATCACTAACCAATTCTAGAAGAAGCCCGCCCTCATCTTTTCAGCCCACTTCATTCATTCAACAAACACCTCAGTGCCAGGCACTCAGGATGTAAGGACCAAGGGCTAAAAGCTTGTAAACAAATGTGTGTACTAGACCGAAGTGTGGATGCCAGCGGAGGGCTGACCTACACCAATGCATCCTCTTAGGCCAGTTACAGATTAAAGGGCCTTTGCAAACCACTTAATATTCTAAATTCATGGCTTCTCCCTTCATAAAATGGTTATAGCATTTGTCTCATAGGGTGCCAAAATATTAAATAACAGAACATATGCAATGATTCTTTATAAGCTGTAAAATCTAGTTACTACTGAGGGGGCTAAACTGCAAAGGGGCTGCTGTTGCCAGAGAGGAGGTGTGGAAGGCAGAGCCTGCAGTTTGGATGGACCTTGGAGGTGAAGAGAGAGCATCCCGGGCCACGAGGAGAGCGTGACTGATGAGCTCTGCCCCAGTGGGAGGCTGCCCGCTTCTCCCTTGGGAATGTTCCCACTTCCTTCTCCATCGTGGTCGCCCTTCTCTGAACGGCTGGGGAGAAAAGTAACGAGATGGCCCTACAGAGACACAGCATCTGGACCATTCCTGCCTGGAGGGGTCTGTGATTTGGTTTAAGCATGAAATTTGGATCTAGGGCCAGTGTCTCCCAACATGGAGGCCACCTCTACATCACTCTGGAACATTGCAAGAGCGCCTGGTCTCCACCCCTGAGCTGCACTGAAGCAGGCTGTCTGGGAATGCGAGGGCTTGAGTATTGTTGCTTTTTAAAGCTCTAGAAGTGATTCTGATGAAAAGCAGGGTTGAGAACTGCTGTTTAGTTCTTGATCCATGGACAGAGCAATTCATCTCAGTAAAAACAGCCTGCCATCCATTAGGTCAGGCAAAGTTAACTCTGTTTGCTGCTGGTCCCCAAAGGAGGCCACCTGTGCTCCCAAGATGGGGCCAGAGGATCTGAAATCTTGTTGGTGGACCAGAGATTTTGGTCTCCTGCCCATGTCCTTAGAATTCCAGGCTGGTCCTCCTGCCCTGTAGTCACGGGCTCTGGAGGTGAAGGCTGCAGCCACACACTGCCCAGAGCAGAGCACCTGCCAAAGCTCACACGGCTGTGCACTGCCTGGGTTCTCCTGCACAACTCTTTGAACGTCCTCACTGCTCACACACACCCTGCCCAGCTTTCCACACCACCTGCAGAACTGAAGGAGGAAACTGTATCCAAACAGCCCCACGCACATCAGAGCTACTATTATTACTAACAACGTCCCTCTCCATCCATCTTGATTTCGTCCGTGCTATTATTATTTTAACATTGTGTTATTGTCTGTGTCCCCAGCTGGAGGCTAACCTCCAGGAGAGCAAGGATCTTTTTTTGTGTCACTAGGCACCCCAGTGCCTAGAAAAGTGCTTGGCATACAACAGGCACTTAATTGACATGCAGTGTATAAATGAATGAATGAACAAGCCACATTGACTGAAAACTTGTTATGTGCCAGTTCCTTTACATCCATCATAACATTTAATTCTCGCAACAACTCCAGGAGGAAGGTGCTATTATTTAGTCTCATTTTAGGGCAGAGGAAATGGAAATTTTGAGGAGTTCAGACAGCTGCCAAGGTTACACAGGTGGTAAGAAGTAGAGCTAGGACTTGAACCCACTGCTTCCCAGCTCCAAAGACCAAGCCCTTAACAATTATATTGTACTCATTCCTTTTGTAACCGAGCAGGACGTATGGGGACTTCTTAGAACAGACCCTTCCCCAAGTCCTCCATCTGCCTCTTGTCTTTAGAAAAACTTTAGTCTCCTAGGCTTCCCCGAGTTCCAAAGACGATATTTAATCAGAGAAATGAGAAAATGCAGAAAGAAAGGAAAACAGTCATGCAGGACAAAATAATAATAATTTAGCCATTAAACAAAGTCAAGGACCTTTAGTTCCTCCTCAGTGGCCGTAGATAATATTCTGAGCCGTGTCTTTGAGCCGTTCTGCAGACACTGAAACCCCCACCAGATGGAAGAAGTTAACTGTCTGCTGCCCACAAGCACGGAACCCGCAGACCAGCTGGAACCAGGAGGTTGATGGTGTTGACACCTGATGACCTCACCACCGACCAGAAAGAAGAATGTCCACGAGCTGATCATGAACCCCACCACCCCCTGCCCCACCCTGTCTTTAAAAACCTTTCCCTGAAAGCCTTCAGGGAGTTCGGGTCTTTTAAGCACTAGCTACCTGGACCCCTTGCTTGACGCCCCGCAATAAACACTGCACTTCCTTCACCACAGCTCTGTGTCCGTGCACGGGCGAGCGGACCCGAGTTTGGTTGGGTAACACTTTTACCAGGGATGGTACACAACCGTATCCTCAGCAGGCACTGGCTGCAAATCTGGGTTTACTCTGGCTCTGAATAGTGCGTCTGTGGCGCAGTCTCCAGATAGTGGTGTTTCCTGCACGGGTTATTGCAATCTAAGGGCCGAAAAGGAGTCAGGGATGAAGCTGATCGGACAAAGAAATCGTGAAAACGCCTTTGCCTACTCAAGTTCAAAGTGTCTTTTTATCTCACCTCAACAGTCCAGCGCAGAAGGTCGGGCTCCACTCCGTGAGGTCATCCAGGTTCCCAGCTGGCCCTGCTCCTCTGCTTCAGTAACAGGTGGCTGTCCTCTGGCCTGAGGCTTGTGGCTGAGAGCAGCTCATGAGCACCACCTCCAGGAGGAGATAAGGAAGGACAGGGACTCAGCTTCTTTTTCAAGGGGGGACTCATATCACACGAGCCAAAACCTAGTTAACAGGGCTGCCTCTAGCTGCAAGGGAGGCTGAAACCAGGCTCCAGCTGGGCAGCTGTGTGCCCTTCCAACACTCACACAGAGAAAACTCGTTATTCTAAAGAAGAGAGTAGGGGACAATAACAATTTCTGCCATAATGTGTATTTTTTCCTGATTAAAAAAACTACCCCATCAAGAAATACGACCTTTAGCTATGTATGAGTACATGCTCTATCATGCAAAACTGGCTGATTCTGGGAAAGGGAAGAGGTGATTAAAAAGACTGACCTTTGGAACATTTTTCCATAAAATATACCCTCTGTATCTTTCTAGGTGTGCTATTGGTTTGTCATATACTGAAATGTCTTGGTACTTTTTAGTAGACCATTTAAAATTACCATAAAATACTCAAATATAAAATGCCAAGCAGTATAGTAAAAATACTGATCTTACGTGAAAAAAAAAGAAATATGATTTTAAAAATATGTTTTAAAATTAAGATACATGACAATAGACTTTTCGGTATGAACAGTTCCATGAATTTAAACACACCTTTGGATTTGTATAACCTCCTCCACAATCAGGACATAGAACAATCCCATCCAAAAAACCCCTGTGCTGCCTCACCCTAGTCACACTCTCTTCCTGACTCAGCCCCTGGCAAACACCTGTTTGTTCTCCATCACGATAATTTTATCTTTTCAAGAATCTCATATAAATGGAATCATATGTATGGAATCCTTCCAGACTGGCTCCTCTTGCCTTTGAGATTCATCCCCCTGGATATATGTGCTTGTATCCAATAGTTTCTTCCTTTTTAATGAATTATGTGCTGTTTTGTGTCTTTACCCATTGGAGGATGGTTAGATTGTTTCCAGTTTCGGGTAACTATAAATAGAACAGCTCTGAACATTTGTGTACAAATTTTTGAGTGAACATAAGTTTTCATTTCTCTAGGGTAAATACCTAGAAATGGGATTTCTGGGCTAAATGGTATCTGTGTATTTATTTTTATAAGAAACGGCCAAGTCCCTCTGGAGTGGCTGCAAAAATTCACACTTCAATTAGCAATGTGTAAGAGTTCCATATTGCTAAATCCTCGCCAGGACCTGGCGTTTTTAGCGTTTTTAATTTTAGACATTCCAATAGGTGTATAGTGGTATTTTGTTGTAGTTTTAATTAGCATTCCTCTCCTGGCTAATGATGTTGGACCTCTTTTCACACGTTTATTTGCCATCCATAGGCTGTCTCCCATTCAAGTCTTTTGCCACTTTCTTTCCACTGGATTGTTTGTTGAGTAAGACAGTTTTTACAATTTTGGATTCATGTTCTTTGTCAGATATGTGATTTGCAAGTGTTTCCTCTCAGTCTATAGCCTGTATTTTTATTCTTTAACAGTGTGTTTCACAGAACGAAGCTCTCAGTTTTGATAAAGTCCAAATTATCACTTTCTTCTTTTACAAATCATGCCTTTGCTGTGATGTCTAAGAACACTTTGCCTAACCCCAAGTAGCAAAATTCTTCTCGTATCTTTTCCTTGAAAAGTTTTAGAGTTTTATGCTTCACATTAGGATCTATGATCCCTCTTGATTCAATTGTGGAAGGTGGAAGGTTTAGACTGAGGTTTACTTTTCTGTGTGTATGAATGCCAACACCATTTGTTGAAAATACTATCACTTCTCTATTGAACTGCCTTTGCACATTTGGCAAAAATCAATTGTGCATATTTGTGTTTATGTCTGTACTCTCTGTTGTGTTAATCTTTGAGCCTCTCCCTCTGCCAATACCACACTATCTTAATTATTGTCATTTTAAAGTAAGTCTTACATTTGGATAGTGGATTCTTCCAAGGTCAATATTCTTTTGGCTATTCTAGTTTCTGTGCCTTTTACGTGGATTTAGAGTCAGCTTCTCAAATATAAAAAATTCTGCTAGAATTTTAATTGAAATTTCATCTAATCCATACATCAGTTTGAGAATTGATATCTTTCCTATGTTGAATATTCCAATCCATGAACATGGTATGTCTCTCCATATATTTAGGTCTTCTTTGATTTCCTTCATCAGCATTTTAGAGTTTTCAGCACATATATTCCACATATATTTTGTTATAATCATACTTACTTATTTCCTTTTAGGGTGAGCTCTCATATACAGTACTTTTTTGCTTTCAATTGTTCACTTCTAGTATTTAGAAATATGATAGAGTTTTGTGTTTTGAACTTGTATCCCAGAATGTGACTAAACTCACTGTTACAGACCTAACTGTATCCCTTCAAAATTCATATGTTGAAGGTCTAATCCCATCATCTTGGTTGAATTTAAATAGTTTGTGGTTTTCAAGAAATTGGTCCATTTCACCCAAGGTGCTGAATTTATATATGTGGAGTTGTTCATAGTATTTATTTACCATCCTTTCAATGCTGTGGGGTCTGCGGTTGATTCTCTTTTAAACACATCCCACAAAGAGGCACATTAAGTTGATTCTTGTGACTTCTCCACTTGCTAATAACATTCTCTTATGGTCTTTGGATTTTACATGTCTTTAAAGATTATAAATGGATTTGCAACAGGAGTGGCATCTTTAGATACCAAATATAGGGTGACGGTTGATTTCTCTGGTATGTGAGTCTTCTGCTGCTGTCAGGACCCCATCCCCAGCCTGGGAGAGCTCCCGCCAGCTAGCTCCCAGGAAAAGACTAATACAAGCTCAACCACTTGTTTTCAGTTCTTCCTCCCATGTCTTGAACCTCCCCCTCCTATCAGAGGAAAGAGATGAAAGCACAGTACTTCTCTCTTAGAAAACCTTCAACCCTGCCTTAACATTGTTTCCAAGTCCTTATTTAGTATTTTGGAGAGAAGTTTGGAAGAAATTAATAATTTGGTTATCTGTTATCATTTCTTCTTGGGAATCACTTCTCAGAATAGCTAAACCTGTTTCCTACAGTGAGGAAGGGGCACAGGGATTGCCTTCCTGTCACAGATCAAGAAGCTCTGTTCCTTTAAAGTAGATGTCATTTATAGAAAGCCTGCAATATAGCTGGCTGTTATAGATTTTATCTTTATTGCTAATAATATCAGGGTGGGGATTCTTATTTTCATTTCACGGACAAGAACAATGAGGCTAAGAGATGTTCAGTTCAAGAGTTTTTCATGCTTCTGGCTGTCTGTCTGACCCTGAGAAAACGACTTAATGAGTAACTAAGTCTCAGTTTCTTCACTTGTAAAATAAAGATAATAATATAACTTACAGGGTGTTTGAGAATTAAATATGTCTGGCACATAGTAAGCATTCAATAAATGTTGCCATCATCCTTGCTGTTATACTTATACCATATATTATTTATTTGAAACTTGTTTATAAGAAAGCATGTTCTGAATTTGTACTAAATCATTTTTAAAATTCACAATTATTGAATACGAAAAAATAAAGCCATTTGCTTTCAATCAGGAAAATCTTGACTAACCAAAACTGCAGAGATTAATCCCAAAGTTAATTTTTTTTTTTTTGGTGCCTTCAGATCAGGTTAATAAGAAATGAGCAGAGCATATTTAAAATGACAGCCTCAGCATTCTACAGAGAAAGCAGACTTCTCTCTTCCTGCCAACATTCTTGGTCCTAAGCCAAACCTGGCTGGTCAGAGCCTTCAGCATCCCAGACAGCCTTGCCTGGGTGCATTAGGTTTACCAAGGCAGGAAATGGGCTGATGTATTGTGCAAGATAGGATTTTGGTTCCCATTTCTCTCTTCTCTTCTTTTGTCATGTGACCTCGCATTGCTTCTCAATAGGGTAGGCGAGGCAGACGTCCTCACTCACCTGGGTGTGGCCATCTGACTTGATTCGGCCAATGAAATCTGAGCAAGTGATGCTAGCAGCTGCTTTATGGTTTGGCTTGGATGCTTTGCTTCTGTCACCTGCCATCTGCAATGAGAAGAATATGCTTTGGGTGGCTGTTGCTGTTGGTTCTGCCAAGTGGTGACATGTGGAGTGGACATGAACTCCACTGTGGCTCAGAGTCAAGCCCAGCTGATCCCAGCAGAGCCATGGGGCCTGAGACCCCTGAGCAAGGAAAGGAACATTTGTTATAAGTCACTAAGCTCTTGAGATTGTTATGCAGCAAAAACTGACTAATTACATGTATTTTGGTGACTTTTCAACAAAAATAATTAAAATCTATTGTGTGTGTTGATAGGAGGGACTAGGTATTTCACACACACCTTGTCAGGAAATCCATTTAACCAGGTCAAGGGTATAAACTAACTCCACAGCACTCGGGTGGAAGACACATCAGGTGTCTTTATATTTTGTAAATTCACTAACCCACTTTTTGAGTTGGTGGGAAATTCCATCTCAGGCATGTTTTTGAGGTCCCTGCCCTCCTTGGGTGGTAAGGAGATACTAGTGGCTCATGACTGCTGCTGTGAAGTATCTTGTCTGAGCCAGTGGGGAGCCTTCCCATCATGTGGCCCCACTTTCCTCTTTTGTGCTGAGTTTGTCCAGGCACCACTGCCAAGGCCCCAAGAGTGTAACCTAGGGAAGTTCTTCTCATACTCGAATGTGAACACTAGGCACTTGCTGTTTTGTTAAATACAGATTATATTCAATGTTTCTGGAAGGAGCCCTAGATTCTGCATTTCAGATATGTTCCCAGACGATGGTCATTGTTGCTCATGTACCACACTTTGATAAAAAGACCCAAGAGTCCCCTAGAGTTCTGCCTCCCCCAGCCCTCTGAGAAGCCATTCTTCCTTATGGACACTTGAAAACTGGAGCTCAGGTCTCCAGCACATGTGGGCTGCCCCCCTCACCAAACTGCATACCTAATCCCAGCCCTCAAGGTCGAGCCATACCTTCTGCCCTGTGTCACTTATTCGCTGGAAATTTTCTCTTTTCAGATAAAGAGCCCCACAGCCCTCTGAGCCTCAGACTTAGAAACCAAAGGCTGGATCCTTCTCTTCTTTGCCAAGGGCATCACAGATCTCCAGGACTCCTGGCAAAGGAAAAAATTAACTCTATTGGCACTAATAGTAATAGGAACAAGAGTGAATTAACATCTCAATAAACCATCCAGCTACAATGGGAACGGCCCGTTCCCTGCACTGTCAGTGAGAGGATACTGTTTTGGAGACAGGTCCTTTTCTCACCCTGATAACCACACGTGTCTTCTGTCACCTCAAAATCCTTGGGGCCCTGGAAATCCCATTTTTTCCACTTTCAGTTAACAGGCTTGGAGGGGAGGGCAGAACCAGCGGTCAAGATAACCAGCATGTGAATCACACCTAAGGGCCCTAAGCAGCGCTGATAGAAACCCAGCCTCCAGGGTGGCCTTCCCAGTACCCCAAAATTATGGCCATTCTGATTGGTTGGTTTATTTGTTAAATGTTTTGAATTTAGCAGGTTCCTTGGGAGATAACTTTGCAAGCATGCGTTTGGGGTGCCCATTCTTCAATGTCTCATTTTTTTGTCCTGTGACTTTCCAATAAATTATGCTATTAATTCAACAAGAGTACAAGAACAGTTTTCAAATATTGGTTTAAGAACCTAACTTGTGTGTAAGGTAAAGTATCCTTCTGTCAAATTAATCTGTGACTCATTTGCATGGGAAACCCAAGAGGCCAGCATTAGAGGGAAATTATCCTGGTGGGACGAGTGATGCTGGGTCCCAGCCCCGGGAGGAGACCCAGTGACGATCTGTCGAAGGGGTAGGAGGTGTGGGGAGATGTCAGGTACAGGATCAGACTGAAGGAAATTTCCTCAGACAGCTAAGGGTGTCTTTGTCTCTTTTCTGGCTCTATTTTTCTCCTCCCCTCCCCTTCTTCTTCTCCTCCTCCCGGTCCCTCTTTAAAAGCAGCTAAGACCCAGGACGACTCAGCTTACTGGGGCTCCAGGTGAGGGTCAGAGAGCCGAGTATTGCAAGTCACCTGAGGCACAAGAGGACTGTCGGGGAAGATGGCCTCATCAATCTGGAAAGGGGTGGGAGGTGAGGGGTGCGAAGGGTGAGTCGGAGACGACAGGCCTCCAGGGGCATTGTGGGAACTCCTGTGGTACCACCAGCCTAGGTTCACTGGCAGCGATGGGCAATAAACCCAAATAACCCCAGGGTGCTCGTGTGCCTGAGGGAATGGGCACCGGGAAGACAGCCTCACACTCCACATCTGGGCTGCGGCAGAGGAAGGAAGCAGCCAGGGTGCCCAGGGTGTCGGGGAGACACCGAGGGAAGGTGTGGGGTCTGGAGCAAGAAGGAGAGGGTCACAGGAGGCTGGGGTGGTCCTGACCAAGGTCTCTGGGACTGAGCAGTAGAAAGGCCGGTGACCCCGACCCACAGCTTCCTGGCCCAGAGTCTGCCCTCCCAAACAGAGCTCAAGGGGGCTGCGAGGGGGGACGCTTCCGCTTCCTGCTGGCTCCCCGCCAACCCGCTCGCCTCACGTTAGCTCAACCGAGACACGAGTCAGCATGTTACAGACTCACGGATGTGGGGGCTGGAAGTCACTCTTTGGTATACCTTCAACTGGGGCTGGGGAAACAGGCCCACAGGTCAGTCTTTCCCTTTGCATTTTTTTTAAATGGCGGTACTGAGGATTGAACCCAGGACCTTGAGCACGCTAAGCACCCACTCTGCCACTGAGCTATACACCCCCTTTCCTTTGCATTTATAGCCTCCTACATATTCTAGGTACCAGGGGTGCAGAGGTGAATTAGACACAGAATTTGGACAGTGTTCAATCTAAAGGCTCAGTTTATGTGACTTACTCCAGGTCACACAGCTAATTAGTGACAAAGGTGAAGCAAGAGGGGTTGGCTTCAGTCTCCAGACCTTTCTACTCCCTGCTCTGCCACTTCTACAGTATATTTGTGCCATCGCTCTGAGAATATTCTCTGGGTTTTAGCAGGGGAGGAAAGTTAACCCAGTGCTTCTCAAGACTCGTGGTGTATGTGGGTCGCCTAGAAGCTTGTCAAAAGGCAGATTCTGATCTGGTAGGTCTGGCACATGATCGAGGTTCTGCCTTGCCAACCAGCTCCAGGGTGACGCCCTGGGTGCTGGTCTTCAGATTCCAGTTTGATTACAGGGCCTTAAACCACTGCCATTAATTAGTAGAGCTCTTGGGTGAAAGGATTTAGAACCTGCCCCTCATCCGCAGTGATGGGAGTGGAAGAGGAACAGACGATCGGGGGGGGGGGGACACCGTCCACAGGCGGAGAGGGACATGCGTGGAAGAGCGCCACATTCACCGTCCCATGGCGAGACGGTCTCTGAGCTCCCTGCCACGTCCAAACCTGTGAGAGCTGGTCAGTCATTCCAGCCAGCCCCTAAGGTCGATGGCGGGTAAATTATTGTGCAGCCTAAGTAAGCAGAAGAGCTGACTGCCCACGTGGTATGATCTGAGAAGGACCATACTGTTTTTCCTTTACTCCTAACTTTCACCTCCTTCCACAGCCACAGAGATGAGGTGCCAGCTTCCGCTTGTGCCTCAGGCCGGCCCTGCTCCCAGAGCTCCCTCCCCAGGTCTTTACATTTCTCTCTTTTTCCAATCAAACCTGACCTCAGGTTAGAGCTGTTCAAGTAACTTACTCAGATAAGCGAGGCTAAAAATATCCGACTTTCACCAGCAATAGCCAGATAGTGACGTCCAGCATTGCTGTCAGCCCCAGTTAAGCCCGGACCCCCGGGGCTCCAGATGACGCGTCTCCAGTTCATTCTATCCTGTTTGTCCGGAGACCAGAGCCGGAGTCCACTGTTGCGGAGGGTCCTCACCCTTCTCTGCCCTCCTCCTCTCCAGCTCGTCCTCCCTCCCCCTCCCCCCATCTCCCCTGACTGGCCGGCAGCTCCACCCACCCCCACCTCCTCCACGGTTTCTCCACCCCCTCCAAAAGAGGTCGCTTCCCTATTTCCCTCGATGCTCCAACATTTCCCTCGGGTTCACGCTGCTTGAAAGCACCCCTGCTGGACTTGCCCCGGCTCTTCCGTCACACTCCTAGCACCAGGGCTCCAGCGGCTCCGGTCGGCTGAATGCACACTGCCAAGGGGGAACAATCCAGAACAATCCAGAGCCCTGGTCACTCTGAGGCCCCTGGGGGTCTCTCTGGGGTGTGTTGCTGGGTGTGTCTTTGGGAGGACAGGGTGTGCGGCCCACACAAGGAGGGGGCTGGGTGGGGGAATAACACAGCTGTCAGCAGAGCCGCGCCGTCTCCTACCTGCAGTGAGAGCCAGCTGCTCAAGCACAGTTGGAAGGACTCGGCTTGCTCTCCGGGAGGCCACACCAGCTCCCGGCCTCGACTCTGCTGAGTTTCAGAGGCAGGAGTTGCTGGGGTGGCACCTGTGTCCTGTTTTCCTCCCATCAAGTCCAGCTCAGCAATAAGCCTGTTTCTAAACACAGATCCCCACCCTCATCGCTGGATACTCTGTTCAGCTGTGAGAGTTAATTTCATCTGTCAGCCTCCCTAGACTGTGGTACCCAGTTCCGGACAAACCCCAGTCTAGATGTTGCTGTGAAGGTATTTTTAGATGAGATTAACATTCACATCAGGAGACTCTGAGTAAAGCAGATTACCCTCCAGAATGAGCATGGACCTCGTCCAGTCAGCTGAGGGTCTTAATAGAAAAAAGAATAAGGTCTTCCCAGGGTGAAGAAAGAACTCTGCCAGCTGATAGCCTTCAGACTTAAACTGCAACACCAGCTCTTCCCTCCGGCTCCAGCCAGCCTGCCCTGCAGATTTTGGACTAGCCAGTCCCACAATGGCGTGAGCCAATTTCTTAAGATAAATCTCTCTATAGATGATAGATTAGATGATAGATCGACAGATCACTAGACAGATAGGTGGAAATAACCTATTTATCTCTTTATCTATTGAGAGATAATAATGTAGCATACACACACATCCTCTTTGAGAACCTAACACACCATCGGAGGTGGTGACAGAGCCCCAAGGGGACAACCCGGCCAATGATGAGAGCCAATGGCAAGCTGACGAGGATTATTTTCTTACTCACTGTGAGGAGCAGTTAGACACTGTACAACTCTGAGCAGACTGGGCACAGAAGCACATTTTTGTTGTCCTGACAACACTGTGCGTGTCTAAGGGCAGTCAGGGTGGAACTGTGTGATCACAAATTCCCATCTGGGTGTTTGTCCTGGGTGTCATTTGCCACAGCAAGCTGAAAGACTTAATTTATCTTAAAAGTGAGCTGATTCCTCACTTCTCTTCCAGAGGAAACCATCCATGCCTGTTATTTCTATTTGTCAAGCATCATTTTCCAGGAGGAGGGCAGAAGAGGCAGGATCCAGTCTCCACTGGGAAATGTGCCTGAGCCTCTGTGCGTCCTGCTTCTCCACGTGTAAAATGGGCACGATGACAGCCCCATGGTCGTGGCGGTACGAGGATCCACCCGTGCAGAGAGAGGACGGACCGCAGAGGTGTTCCCCTTCCTCCTCCTCCTCTCTCCCTCCTGCTCTCTTTTCACCGCTTGCTCCTCCAGGACCACGCTGAGGTGTGAGGCTTTCAGGCCAGCAGGTTTTACATGTTCGCCTTCCCTGTGCCCCTACCTTGCCAGTGCCTGTAGGTCTAGACCTCTTGCAAGGTTTGGAAGGGGGTGATAATCTTGCTCACATAGAAGAGGAGACCAAGGATGGCTGATGGGAGACTCTCGGGCATTGTGGCAAGACCTCGATGGAAATGTTTTTAAGGGGAATGGGGGCTCTCTGCACCCCTCAAACCACACCTCACAGGTCAGAAGCTAAGAGACTTGGGTGCTAATCCTAGCTCTGAAGTTAATCGTCCAAGTGAACTTGAACAGGTCACCAAACAGGTCTAAGCCTTAGACCGTTAGTTTCCTTTTTGTAAAAGGGAGATGCTATCACACACACACACACACTTTTCGACACCAGCATTTTTCAAAGGTTTTTAGGATCACCTGCATTGAGTTCCCTGAGGTGCTCATTAACATGAAGACTCCTGGACCTGAATTAGATGTTCTGGGGCCAGGAACCTGCATTTTAATGATGATCCCAAGGGATTCCCAGTCTGAGGGCCATATTTTGTCCCCATCATTTATGTTGATGGGATTCCTCCCACTGAAGTGATGAAATGAAATGCCATCTCATTCTAGTTCTGTGGGAACCGTGAAGAATTTTTCACACACAAGCCACCTTTTCCTTTTTTCCTTTTGTAATTTAAAATGTAAATGCCCTTATTTGAGTCCATGGGGGGAAACTGTGTTTTAGGTAATTTTCTCTTTTGAGCAAAACATTTTGAGCAAAACAGTGGAACGAATGTCTCCATTTCTCCACCGTTCCTTGCACCCACACCACTTTCCGTGTGACTCTGCAGCCCCTTCGTCAAAAGGCCGAGTCTGTTTCTTCCCCTCCCTGCTGAATCTAGGCTGCTTTGTGACTTGCTTCGGCCAACAGGATGCAGGGAAAGTGGTGTGTGCCCATTCTAAGCTGGGGTCTGAAGAGGTCCCGCCCACTCCTACTCCCTTGGCTCCCTGCCACTGCCCTGTGACCATGCCCAGGCTGGCCTGCTGGAAGGAGAGAGACCACAGGACGGGGAGCCCAGCTGGCCCAGCCGTGAACATTCCAGAAGTTTACAGCCACAAAGCAGCGAATCCCCACACAAACAAGGCAGCGCAGCGAAGATCAGCGGAGCTGCCTGCTGGACCCACGGCTGCCTGCAGACACCCCACTGAATCCTGCAGAGCTGCCTCGTTGACCTGCAAACTGTAGCTTTTAAAATACAGGTTTTACTATGATTCAGGTATTGTGAGGCCAACAGATTGGGGCATGGCTGCCACTGAAAAGAGTGTGTTATACGCACAGATCCCAAGAGAAAGGGCATGCCAGTCCATGGTGGGGCCACATGAGGAAGCACCAGGGTCAGTCAGGGTGCAGGGGGTTGGGGGGAACGTGGGCAACAGCCTTTACCATGGTTTCCATGGGAAGAATGGGTGAGGCAGGGTAAAAGGCTTAGGATTTGCTAGTCTGGATGATTTCGGTGGGCTCTGGGGCATGAGGGCTGTCCCCAGCTGTCTGGCACCTGGCCCTGGAATGATTAGGACAGAGGACAGTGGTCCAGAGGGTGGGAGCCTCCCCATAAAGGAGGCAGTGAGGACGTGAGCTCTGGGTTGGTTGGTCTGCATCTGAAAGGCCCCCATGCAGGTGGGTCACTTGCTGTTTCTAGGAGTTAGCCCTCTTGGACATCAAAGAGTCAGAAAACCAAAGGCAGGGGTAATTCAGCTGTAACAGTAAGTCGATATTGCTTTAAGCCACTGAGTGGTGCGGTAGTGAGCAGTGCAGCTACAGCTGATTCCTACAAACGTCCGTGAGAACACTGACCAGGAAAAGGCTGCTGATGACACGGTAATATCTAAGCATGATTCTCAATTTTTTTCTGAAATTAAAACCCGGGCGGCAGGGAGAAGTGGGGCAGGCAGGCGGGAGTGGTCCAGTGGCCGTGGGTAACTTGAACCCTTTCTAAACGATCCAGATTTGCTGATGATTTTCCCAACTCATTTGTTCCAGGAAATTCTGGCTGGTGCTGTCATGGCTGCTTCCCCACCAACCCCTCACCCTCTTCTCTCCCTGCAGGAAGTGGAGCCGGTCCAGGTAAAATGCCTGCAAAAGCAACACTCAAAACCCTGACTCTTCGTTTTGCTAACGGGAAGTTGTTTCTTAGAACAAGGATTGTCTAGGAGGTGAGGGTCCGATTTCAGCCCCAGTCAGAGTCACAGAAGGAGGCATGAGTGATGCAAAAAAAGCATATCAGTATGGTAGAAACATTTAGTACTAAAAAGCAGATTAAAAAGCTGTTAGCCCTTGCTCAGTTTCTTATAATAACACACAATGGAAAAGAATTTTATATATATATATATATGTATATGTATATATATCTAAACCACTTTGCTGTACCTCAAACTAACATTGTACATCAACTACACTTCAATAAAAAAATTAAAAAATTTTAAAAAAGCTATTAGTGCTTGCAGTGTAAACTACCCAAAGTAAAGTTAAACAGAAGTTTTTTGGGAGGAAATGTGCAAATAAATGGATAGTGGTTTCCAGCTGGGAATCTTTCAGGATCTGAGGTCGGGGTGGGAACAGTGTGAGATTTGGACATTCTCAAGGAGAGGCCTGGATTAGGAAAGTTTAGAAGCTAGATGGTACTCTGTATCCCCTTTATAGCGAGGTTTGAGGACACTGAGTGGGGTTTTAACAATGGAAATAAAAACTGCGTCATAAATAGCTTGTGGTTTCTGTGAGTCATAGCTCTTGCCTTAATGACATCCTTGAAACACACTAAAATCCATTAAAAATCCCCTCGGATTTTTAAGAAAATTATACTGCAAGGTGGTAAACTTCATGGAATGTAAAGCCAAATACCAAATGTGGCCAAAATGAATCACGTCCCCTGAACGTTCCTGGCAGACCTCTCTGAAATGGACGTGTCTGGCAAACACTGATGCACCTATAAAGGAAAAAGTCAGTCTCCTTTGTAGGGAAAAGCCCAGTTTTCTCCATCTTTCTCTTCCTGTGTCTCCTTTCCTGCTCACACAGAACACTCTCAACACTTCTGACAGCAGATGCCAGGGGGAGGGCCCCACACCAAACAATTCTCTGTGACACCAGCGGGGGGTCCTAGAACTGTTACTGGGAAGTTCTGACACTGCCTGGAGAGAGAATCAGATCCCCCAGGTGGGGGCTCCCGTCCCATGAGACTGTTCCCACCCACTTCAGACGCCAGTTGCAGGTGGGAGGTCTCAGATTCCCCACAACTTCGGTCCAATTTGGCTGCAAATCAGAAATTCCCAAGACCCCTGCCTAATTTGCTGGAGCAGCTCACAGAACTCAGGGAAACACCTACTTAGATGTTTACGAGTCTACTCAAAGAAATGACAGAGGATACAGATGAGAGCCAGAGGAAGAGATGCACAGGGCGAGGCTTCGGGGGCAGTCGGGGTGCGTCACCCTTCCAGCGTGCACGTGTCAGTCACCCTGGAAGCTCTCTGAACCGCCTACTATTGGGGTTTTATGGTGGCTTTTTCATGGAGGCATGATCAATTTTAACTCCATTTCCAGCCCCTCTCCCCCTTCTGGAGGATGGGGTGGGGCTGAAAACTCCAAGCTTCTAATCACGGTTTAATCTTGCCAGTGACCAGCCCCCTTCCAGGAACCCACGGAGAGTCGCCCCCTTAGGAAAAGAGATGTTCCTAGTGTTCTTATCACGTAGGGAATTACAAGGGCTTTAGGAGCTAGTGCCAGGAACCGGGGGCAGAGACAAATATTTATTTTCTATTACCTCCCAGCATCTCGCCCAGCTCCCACGCAGCACTCCAGGAACAAGAGCTAACACTGCTTCCCGAGGAGCTGCACTGATGATTGGAAAGGCCTGACAGGGAAAAAGGGCCTCCGGTTTTCCCACAACTAAGGGGAAGCGACTCCCGGTGCCTGCAGACTTCCACGTTACTCACCAAAGGTTTTAGTTGAAACGCATCCCATGGGCCACTTCCACGCAAGCGGCAAGGAGGTGATAAGGTTGGTGTCGGGGAGGGCGGAGTACTTGCCAGGTGCACACAAGGCAAAGTGTAAATGAGCCAAATGGTGCTTCTGGGAGGCGGGAGCAGGGAGGGCAGATATCCAGTGCCCGGGAGTCCTGGTGGGCCTTCCTGCTGGCAAAAAAGCCAGGTGCCCAAAGGGCGGAGCTGCCAGCCTGGGGGCAAGGGTGCGGACAGGCTCGGGGCTGCCGAAGGACAGAAGGCACACATAATGGAACTGGGGGGTCCATGCGTCAAGCAGATGGTCTTAGAGCAGCAGGCTTCTTTGGGGGCCTGACTTGTGTTGCTGTTCTGGGGGAAAATCCAGCGCCGTGGCAATGCTGAGGGACAAAGAAGCTGTGCTCTGCACCAGTGGCCCTGGGGCCCTTGGCTTCTTCCTCCCCTCCGTGTGTGACGGTGCCAGGCACCTCCCTTCCCTGGGCCAAGTCAGTCCAGACCCTACAGTGAAGTTCAAGTGGTCTGTCTACTTAGAGAAGCAATGAATAAGAATGTAGGGATCATGAAACAGGTGTGCGTGTGAAAAAAAAAACACCTGTGGTTGTCCACCCCTCCGTGACTTGTCCTGGGATTGAGTGCAGACAGCCTCCCTCTGATACAGGAAAATGTGGGGGGCGCAAGAGGACGGCTGTGTCCTGGGTCTCAGTTGAGTCCCTGGGACATGCCCCGCCAAGTGAGGGTCCCCGGCCTCACGCAGTAAAGAATTCAGGAGTGAGACATAGTTGAGTAAAAGGAGATTTGTTTAGAGAGATACACACTCCACAGACAGAGTGTGAGTCTCAGAAGGCCGGAGAGCGAGTGGCCCGTGAGGCGCTGTGTTGCGAGTTTTTATATGCTAACAGGTGGATTGGTTATTCCAGCTACCTTGGGGAAGGGGCCGGGATTCCTAGGAACTGGGCCACCACCCTCTCCCTGACCTCTCACGTCAGCCTTGGAACTGTCACGGTGCCTGTGGGTATGTCATTCACCAGGCTAGTACGTTAACGACGTGTATGATGAAGCTCAAGCTCCCGCCATCTTGGGCCTCCAGGTCTACTGGGAGTTGGCATTTCTGCCACCTTGGTGCTAACTGCTGTGTTGTTCCTTTAATGGCTGAGCCCTGCCCCTCCCCAGCCCCACCACCATACTTCTAGACAGCTTGCCCTTGGTGATGAGTTCGTTCTAAAAGCGACTTGTCTTCCTAAGCCTTTGTTGGTCAGGCTGTTTGTAACATCTGCCAGTGTCTCCAGAGTCAGCCTGACATGGCGCTTGCTTCTGTGGGGCGAAAAGCTGGGTGTCAGGCAAGCCTTCACATCGGCCCTCCCTACAGTCCCTGATGGCCTTCCGCTGGGCGGTGCCTGTGACCATACCGAAGAAAACTGACCTCCCTGGAATCAGGTTTTCAATGACTCAGTTATGGTTGGAAGCAGGCGCGGGAAGGAAGCTAGAAGACAGGACGCAGTGGCAAGGCGCGCAATTCATCCGCGCACCAGATGTCTGCTGAGCATCAACCATGAGCCAGCACTGCTCTCAGTCTTGAGAATACAGAGTCTAGATTGGAATTTGAAACTGGATTCAAATTTACATCAAAATGGGCCAACAAAGAAAATTGATATAAAGACTAAAGATGTTTCTGCAGACTCGGAAGATTCCGGGGAGGGGTCGAACGTGGGGTGGGTGTGGCAGTCCTAGACACTTGATTTTGTCCCCAGGAGCACGCTAAGTGCCTTTGCTCAGAAGCACCTGGAGAAAGGCCTGTGCCGTCTGCTTTCAGATCAGGAGGACATGTGGTGGGCCGCGCTGAGAAACTTCCTCTGCTGTGGAAGGAGAGCGCTGTTTCTGGATTTCTGGAGGAGGGACTGTTTGATTCTCTTTGCTTGCCCTACTCAGGAAAATGTTCAGATTTCTTTTTAAGGCGTTGCCTGCAGGATCAACCTATTGCAAGCGATGCATATGTATCTGTTTAATTTTAACTCAAGCTCTTTACCAAAAGGCAAGTTCATTTACTGGGAGCCTAGACAGAAGGCTTTCCCAGTCCTGACACCTTGCTTATTTGCTACTTAAATACTTTTGGAAGAAAAGAACAGATTTTTGCATTTTGTTCCCTTTCTTCCTTCAAGAAAAAAAAAAATTTTTTTTAAACCCACACAACTGTCCTAATTGGAAGGGATTCTTGATCTATTTCATGGCAGTCTGTTTATTGCTGGTACGTGTCCAGAACACTTGGCCCCTTGTCCTGCCGAGGCTGCTGTCCAACAACATTCCAACTTTGTTCCAGGGCTGTTGGAGCCACACAGCAGCCCGGAAACCCCCGTGCAGAGCCCCAGGTGGCATGCAGGGGCACAGGCCGCCCCTCCTGGGCCTGTCCTCAGTTCCCCTCTGGGCCCACCCAGGCTGCTCTGTTAAGTTAGCATCCCCCGTCTCCTTCTGTCCATCACTCAGTCTTCTCTCTCCACACAGGGCTGGCCCACGCTGCTGTCTCCACTCTGCGTGGAAGCATGGAGACTGGGAGGTAGGGGAGGGCACAGTCTAACTTTGAAATCAACTAGAGCCTCCGAGGTGGTGTGTGTGCCCAGGACAACTCCAGCCTGCACAGAGCTGCCTGGGTTAAGGATGTCCACAATAGAAAAGTACCTGTTAAAGGCAAAGAGATGGGACTGGAACTGGGCCAAAATGAGGGGGCGGGGGTGGTAGGGTAGGTGCAAAAAACAAGGTCTCTCCACAAACTCATTGTGACCAGATGAAGTCAGCATCAAGGATGGCCTTGGGGTGAGAGGAGGGTAGAGAAACCACCAAGACAGTATACAGTCCTGGTGGGCTCCTGATGCAAGAGAACAGAGAAGGACCCTAGAAACTGTTTAGACCAGATGGTACACCAAAGGTCTGCCAATGTGTCCTATTCAGTCCACATGTGTGCATGTGTGTGTGTGTGTGTGTGTGTGTGTGTGTGTGTGTGTGTGTGTTTCCCCTTAGTTGATATCGAAGGCTTTTAGATAACACATGTGTTCTTTGCTACAACTCCTGCCACTCCTGGGTGTCCTCATTGACCATCCTCTTCACTAATGTACGTCACCTGCCTTAACAGTGGTGCTGGAGCCAGAGAGAAGGGGAAGGAAAGTGAAGAAGGAAGAAAGAACGTCCATCACGCCTCCAGTTGCACCTTGCTAAATGCCTTGGGGAAAGAGCATGGAAGGTCAGCGTCAAGTCCCCCAAATGATCAGATTTGGAAATGAGCAGGGTGCTGTGTTCCCTCTCCTTGTGGAAAGCACACACAGCTTCATTTGCACTGCAACGTAGAGGCAGATATCATCTGTAGACTCCAAAACATGTGTAAGGGCTGCTGAGAGCAGAAACCCCACAGGAAGAGGTGCAGGAGTGTCTGGGGTCCAGTGGCAGCAGGGCTTAGAAAGTGCAAGCAAGACTATACTCCCTGAAGGTGAGATGCTCACCTGCACCTTGTCTGCACTGGCTAGTGAAGGAACTGGAGGTCCTAGGATGGGCAGCAGAAGCCTTCAGAGACCAAGTTTGACTTGGAGGAGCTGAGAAGGGAGAACCCTACAAAGAGTCACACAATATTTCAGGGAGCAGTCCATCTCTGAGAAACAGAGAAAGAAAGATCCTTTGGGATTAAGACTTGTAGAAGGCTGTTCTTGCCCCACTCCTAGTCAGAACTTTTTGCAAAAAAAAAAGCTTTATCTATGAAAGTTAGACCGATATGCTCTGTAAGCAATCTAAAAGGAAACAGAACACCTTTGATACAAACATAAGACACAAAGAGCAGCAAATCATGTCAACAGAAGGACATGCATCAGAAGAATGCAGCCTGGAAGGCATAAAGGCATGATCAAACACTTTACCATGAATTAAAAGCGAAACAGAACCAAAAAATCTTAACAAAACAACTTTTTCTCTAAAGGGAAACCACAAAGCACAAAAGCAGGAACTCAAATAAAAGATGACAAGGCAGTGAGAGGTGATAAGACAGGGCCAGAAGACCCAGGAAAGAAGTAGAAAAAAATAAAGCCAGGGCATGAATGAAGACAAAACTGGAAGGAGTAAAAGCGGGCAAAGTCAATGTGGAAAATACCGTCAGGGAAGCAAATGGCAGAAACACAAAATGCAAAGTAAATGAACTAGAGATAAGGAATTTAAAAGAATTAGAGAGAAAATGACACTGATGGCAAGAAGTCAAAGGAAAGCCAACACACTCAAAATTGGAGTCCCTGAGAGACCAAAGCAATCCAATGTAGCAAATATTTTAAAGTATAATTCAAAAGAATTGCCTAAAATCAAACAAAACTTGACTCTATTTATTGAATGTTCACACCATGTACCAGGGAAACCTGATTCAGGACAGTCTCCAGATGAGAGACAGAGTCTACTCAAGTTACTGGACTTACAGAAAGTATCCTTAGGGCATAAAGCATAAAAAAGTAAGACACTTACAAAGAACAAAGAAGTCAGGTTGAACTCAGACTTAGCCAAAACAGCATTTCACCTTAGAAGAGAATAGACATCTAGAAGATATTTAAGGAAAAGCGTAAACCAAAAATTATATATCATCCAAGCTGTTCGATGATTATAAAGACTCTAGCAAACTGTTTGAACATGTGAGAACTCGGAAAGTATTGTTCCCATGAACTTTCTTGAGGAAAAGACCAGAAAATGGACTTTGGCCAACTGAGAGTCAGCTACGGAAACTTTAGCCAAATGTCTTACCGTAAGTATTGACTACATTTAGTTTAGATCTAAGAGTAAATGAAATGTGGGGATTATGATACAGGAAAAACTGTGGGGCATGAGAGGATGGCTGTGTCCCAGGTCTCGGTCGAGTCCCTGGGACATGCCCCGCCAAGTGAGGGCCCTTGACTTTGCGCAGGAAAGAATTCAAGAGTGAGCCATAGTTGAGCAAAAGTAGATATACTTGGAGAGGCGCACACTCCATAGACAGAGTGCAGGCCATCTCAGAAGGCAAGGGAAAGGCTTAGGAGACACACATTCCATAAACAGAATGGGGGCCATCTGACATGGAAGGGAGAACAGCGGACTCAGAGCATGGGGTCGGCTAGGAAAAAGGAGACTAGCCACGAGGTGTGGGGTTGTTGGTTTTATGGGCTCAGTAATTTCATATGCTGACAAGTGGGAGAATTATCCCAACTACTTTGGGGAAGGGGCTGGGAGTCCCAGGAACCAGGCCATCCACCGCTTTTTGGCCTTTTACAGTCAGACTTGAAACGGTCATGGCCCTGTGGGACAACCATTTAGCATCCTATTGTATTTTAATGGGAGTATCTTGAAATTCAAGGTCGACTGGGAGTCGAATCTTCCACCATCTTGGTGCTCATTGCTGTGTCATTCTTTTAATGGCTGTGCCCTGCCCCCTTCCCTCCTGTCTCAATGAGAGTAACAAAATAGACCGCAAATGTATGTGCTCTGATGACGTGGAAATGGTACAGCTAACAAAAAATGCGATGGCAGGAAGTTCATCATTGCCACAGCTATGAAACCAGGGAGACAAAGGAAAAATTTAAAGCTAAAGATCAATCAAATGTACACACAGAAACATTTTTAAGATTCCAAAGTAAAAACTAACAAATAATGTTATTGAGCAAGGTCAGGGGGTGGAAAAGAGGTGGGAGAAAGGGGAGCACATACTCAGTTATTATGTCTCAAAACTGTTTAAAAAGCAGACAGCCAAGGGGGTTGTATGATGATATCACAATAAAGATAATCATTACAACAATATTACAAATCCTCCTAAATATGAGAACTTCTCTTGAGGCTTTTTCTCCTCCCCTCCCCTCTGCCCTCCTTCTCTCTTTTTCCTCACCCCTGACCCCCACCCCTCCAGGAAACAAACAGACCTTATACAGAAAGATTTTTAAATAAAAATATATTCAAAGAACAAAATAATATGACAGATATAAAATCAAACTCATCTATCACATCAACAAATATAAATGGGATTAACTCATATAAACGGGATCAAATGATGTTCACACTGTATCATAAAGCATCACCCAATTTTTCACTGTTTAAAAGCAACATATCTGAAACAGTGAACCATGAAGGTGGAAAATGAAGAGGACGAACAAGATGTACCAGGCAAGCACAAACCAAAGGAAAGCAAATGTCAGTTTGCCTTCAAAGAAGGGGAGGCTCAGGATAAACACCACTGTGTGGGGCAGAGACGGGGATATTATGATGCTAAAGGGTACAACACACAATAGAGACAGAAATGTTCATGAATACCTAAGTGTAAAATCACATAGCAGCAATTCTCATGAGACAGAAATTACAGAAGAGATGGGAAAAAAACACACTGGTAGTAGGAAACTTTTCAACCCTGTTAATTCACGTCAGAATTAATATCAAACAGCAAAAATTAGTAAAAATTAAGAAACTTGATCTCATTGATATGTGTCAAAATCTAGCTCCTACAAATGAAGAATTTACCTTCTTTTCAAGGGTCAATGAAACACCCAAGAAAACTGATTACAGAATAGATCATAGTGAAAATCTCAACAAATTCCCCAAAGTAGAAATATTACTGGGCAAGATCCTCTGATCCTATTGTCAACCCAGACATTGATCACAAAACAGAGCAACAGAAAATATTCTTCTATATTCAGTCTTTAAAAAGATAAACACACATGTAGTGGGAAACTTTTTAATTCTCTCCTAAACATCTATTAGATCAAAAAAGAAACGCGTACCAAAATCACAGAAATTTTAGAAAACAACAGTCAAAAAGACTACACAACAGAACCTGTGAGTTACAGCTGAAGCAGAGGTCAAAGGAAAACGCAGATCCTTAAATAACTACATCAGTAAAAGTAGAAAGAAAAAAACAAAAGGCTCTAAACATCTAACTCAGGTTTTAAAACTCTGATTATTTTTAAACCCAGTCTTCAGTCTTAATGTGTTAAGATAGATTTGTGACAATATAATCGATGCACAATAAATGGCACGTATTTAAAATGTGCAACATGACGAGGCGTGACCTAAGTAGCCAGCTGTGAAACCATCGCCGCAGTCAAGGTAGTGAGCGTATCCATCACCCCTGAAGTTTCTGATGTTCTTGTATAATCAGCCCCTCTCCACCCCCCCACCCCTGTCCCCAGTCACAGATCTAATTTCTATCAGTATAGATTTGCTTGCGCATTCTAGAATCTTAAGTAAACAGACTCATAAAGTATATATTCTTTTTGTCTGGCTCGTTTCACTCGGCATAATTATTTTAAGATTCACTGACGTATTTACAGATGCAGTGACGTGCTGCCTGGGGTGTGGTGGGGTGTGGAGGGCAGCAGGTGGAGGTGAAGGTGCCCCAAGATTTGCTGATGGTGTTTAACGTGTCGGACGCTGTCAACCTGGAGTGGGTGGCATCAGCGGAATGACTGGAGAGATGGAGAGATGGACGGTTACATTTGTGGCTCCAAAGGATGCTTGCCCCCCAGAACTGTCCATGGTGTCTCTGGACTTGGCCATGTGACTTGCTTTGAGTGAAGGGCCAGCAGCAAGAGGGATGAAAGCAGAGGTTTGCAAAGTAGGGCTTATTCTCTTGGAAGTCTTGTTCTTTTTTTTCTTTTGGCTTTTTTATTTTTATTCTTCGGGGGGGTGGGTAATTAGGTTTATGTATTTATTTGTTAATGGAGGTACTGGGGCTTGAACCCAGGACCTTGTGCATGCTAAGCACACGCTCTACCACTGAGCTATACCCTCCCCCTGGGAAGGCTTGCTCTTGGAACCCGCTACCATGCTGTAAAACGCTTAAGGCAGCCAGATGGAGAGACTCTGTGACCATTCAATGAGCAGGCCCAGCCTTCTGGTCAGCCCCAGCAAAGCACCAGAGCAGAGCCACGCTGGACGGCTCTGCCATCTGACTGCAGGCCCACCGGAGACCCCACGCAGGACGAGCAAAAGAAACTTGCAGCAGAGGCCCAGTCAACCCACTGGATCATGAGAAACAATAAAATGGTTATTTTCTGCCCACAGACCTGAGTGGTTTCTCACACAGTAGCAGGGGACCGACAGAATCTGGGACTGAGTGACTGTGCGGGTCTCGGGGAAGTCACTGCAGAGTCCCAGCTGAGCCACAGGTGAAGAGATGAAGTCAAAAGTTCACCTACTGAGTCAATTATCTGCTTTGAGCACCAGGTCAGCTTTAGAAGATTCATCTCCCACCTCTTTTCTGGAACCCAGCCCTGTTGCCCAGGAGACAGCACACCCAGGGGTGCCCAGGGAAGGTGGTGAGGATGACGGGCACTAACCCGGGCTAACATGACTGACCTGGGCTTCTTGGGAGACTAAGACACCACAGTGGAGTCGGCCCGGCCTGCTCAGCCCATTTCACAGAGCGAGGCGCTCAGGGCAGTGCTGCAGAGGGAAGCAAACCAGGTCCAGACCCAGGGGAGGCCCCAGAAGTGTTGGGGCCCCTGGCCCTGGAGCGGGATGGGACAAGTCGGCTTCTAGAGGCCAGGTGGGGGAGCTGGATGCTGGTGGGGTCAGGGCTTCGCATTGGTGGAGGCCGGAGAGCCCCCCGTGGGCCTGTGACCGAAGGCACACGTGGCAGCCACGGCAGGGCCCCAGCACAGATGGGAAAGGCGAAGAGAACGAACCGGCTCAGTGAAAGCCCCGCCTCCGGCGGCACCGCCTTCTTGTCCCGCGTATACGCTCTCCCCGAGGGAGTGAAGTGGGGCTAGCTCACTGCAGGGGGTCCAAGCAGCCCCCCCCCCATTTCCTGGGTGTGGGGGCTGTGGGCAGATGCCAGGAGGAATTCAAAAGAAGTCGTGCTATTTCGGGTGTTAGAATTTCCCAGAACGGCGAGACCGCGATGTGTCTGCCTGAGCAAAACTCTGGCTCTCCAGACCTGGAGCTCATCTGGGGGCTCCCAGTTAGTAATCCGCCTCTCCTGGAGTTCCCTGGGGTCCCCGTGTTGCCTCCTCCCTAATGTCCCCCTCTCAGCGCCTGGCCAGCTCTCCGACCCCTGCAGCCGCCAGCCAGGCCCAGGTTCAAGTTGGTCTCCAAGTGCCCTCACCTCGCTGGCTGGTGTGAGGGTGGGCGGACGGGATGGTGTTGGTGCAGCTGCCGGCAAGGCTGACATTTGCCAAGAAAGTTCCAGATGGATGGGCTCTGTCCCCAGCTAACTGGAATCAAGTGAGAAAACCCAGGAAGAGTGGCCGAGGAGCCCAGGCCAGGCCCCCGCTGCCCACTGACCAGCGCACGTCAGGAAAAGGAGGTCGTTCGGAAAAGAAGCAGTGGCTATTTGGGGGGAATAAAAGGCAAGACGGATGTCAGGAGACGGACACAGGACAGACCTCCAGTAATGTGCGCGCGTATATATTTCATTGGGAGAATTCCGCGGAGCCGGGAGGCAGGGCCCTATTTTTAGCGTCTATTGTGTGAGGCTGTGGCAGGGGTATGCAGAGCTGCAGCTTCCTTCTGACAATGATTACATTTTAAATAGGGAAGGAAGGTAACAAGGGCGAAAATAATAACTGTTTTCAGGCCTCAAAATTCAGGGTGCTGAGGCAGGGTTTTCTACAATGCCACGCCTCGGAGAAGAACCATTCCTTCTTCCGGCCTTTCAGCCCAGGCCTCCCAACACCCGATGCTCGCTGGGGAGACAAGGAAGCATTTCTGTTCTCCTCTGGGTGTCCGGCTCGGGGCCCAGCTGTCTGATTTCTGCTACTTAACAAGGGAGGGGAGAAAAGAAACATCAGGGGTCCACCCACCACGGAGATTCTGAAACTCTGAATGCCTGGGGGCTGCTTGGAATGAAGATTCTGGGCCCCAGCTCCACTGAGGGTCTGTCTCTGTCTTTCGTTTTTTTCAAACCAAGTATCTCCAGGGATTGGGTGTGGGTAGTCCCAGGATCCCATTTTGAGAAACCTCCCCTTAAAGCCAGTGCCCTAGAAATGCGATTTGGGGGTTCATGAAGGTGGGGGGGGGTCTGGGTTGCTGGGAGGGGGAAGGTGCTGAGCGTTGGACTGGATAAGGCTCAGAGGCGGGAACAAGACCGCTGTGACCTGTCATTTATAGTAAATGTAGATTTGGTCTTTGTCCCCTTCCTGGTACAGAGCCCCTAAAACCCTGGGAATTTCCCAAGTGCTGAAGGTGAGAAAAGTGTCTTCGGTAATGTTAATCAGGCGACTTTGGGAAGCACAGAGGGAGAGAAGGTGGTTGCCAGTGGAACCAACCATGTGATCAAAGGGTTGGTGCTTTCAGTCCCAACCCCCTGCCCCTGGAGAGGGGAGAGAGGGCTGAAGTCTGGCCACCACTGGCCTATGATTTAATCAATCAAGCCTACATAAGGAAGCCTCCATAAAAACCCGAAAGGATGGGGTGCAGAGAGCTTCCAAGTTGGTGAACACATGGAGATTTGGGAGAGGGGCACGGAATCTCCAGCCTCATCCCTTTCCCCTGTCCTATGCATACACTCTTCCCTCTGGCTCTTCCAGACGGAGGTCACATCCTTTGTAACACACCAGTAACCTCATAAGTAAATTGTTTCTCTGAGTTCTGGGAGCAGTCTAGCAAATTAACCGAACCCGAGGACAGGGTTGTCGGAACCTCCAATCTATAGTCGGAAGCCCAGGTGATAACCTGGATTTGCAGCTGGCCTCTGAAGGGGTGGGAGGTGGTCTTGTAGGATCGAGCTCTCAACCAGTAGGATCTGACACTGTTTCTAGGTAAGTATCAGAACTGAGTGGAACTGTAGGATACCCAGCTGGTGTCAGAGAATTACTTGGTGTAACGTGGAAAAACCACATACGTTGGAATTGGGTGCCAAATTATAACCGTGGACCCCAGAGTTCAGCTTGAAGGCTGAATCCCACATGCTGTTAGCTGTGGCCGTGTTCAGAGCAGCGGTTTATCCAAACAGACCTGAACTGAAACAGAATCCTTTCCCCTTCCTCATCTTATGCTGGATCACAGCAAAGAGGACTTCTCTTTTTTCTCTCCTTCAGACATGGCAAGGGTTTGGGCTAAACAAAGATGCTCTTGGGAACGTCCTTTGGAGAGGAGGGAGTGTATGGAGAAAGGCAAGACACGCTGGTTCAGCGAAGGTTGGCCAGTCTCTTCCAGGGGCTAGGGGAGGGGTGCTGGGGGAGCGCGAACTGCGTGCAACTTATAAAGGCTATTTGTGTGCAGTGACACCAGTGGGAGAAAGTACCTACTGTCAAGGCTCAGCACGCACCTGAATTAAGGGTTGGTGGAAACGGTTTCTTAGCATTAAGATGCTATACTTGGATCTCTGTTTACATCAAATGGAAGGTCACAATTAGTATCAAAAAGAGCCTGCGTCATACCTAGTAAAACACAGGAAATAGTAGGATGGCCCTCGTCTGACTTCTCCACAGGACTGAATGACCCCTCTTATTCTGATTTCATTCTGACAGCATGAGCCTCCCCTCCCCTTTGAATGAAGGTGGTGGAGGCACCTCTGCATCCACTCAGATGAACCACCTATGCAAAGGTGGTACAGAGGATTTCAAAATTTTTTTTTCAACTGAAAATAGACTTACCCTATGACCCAGCAATCCCACTCCTGGGCATGTATCTGGAGAAAATTCTAATTTGAAAAGATACACACTCCAATGTTTGTAGCAGCACTATTTACAACAGCCAAGACATGGAAACAACCTAAATGTCCATGAACAGATGACTGGATATAGACGTTGTGGTATATTTATATGATGGAATACTACTCAGCCATAAAAAAGAATAAATAATGCCATTTGTAGTAACATGGGTGGTCCTGGAGACCAACATACTAAGTGAAGTAAGTCAGATAAAGAAAGACAAATACCATATGATATCACTTATACATGGAATCTAAAAAAAAAAAAGACACAACTGAATTATTTACAAAACAGGCAGACATAGGAAACAAACTTATGGTTACCAGAGGGGAAAGGGGTTAGGGAAGAATAAATTGGGAGTTTGAGATTTACAGATACTGACTACTGTATATAAAGTAGATAAACAACAAGGTCCTACTGTACAGCACAGGAAACTATATTCAGCATCCTGTAATAACATATGAAGAAAAAGAATATATATACAAACATAACTGAATCACTATGCTGTACACCAGAAATTAACACAACATTGTAAACTGACTAATTAACTTCAATTAAAATTTTTTCTTCATCACAAACTGTATTTCACAGAAAAGGAAAGAGAGTCACTAGGAAATCCAGTGAGAACCTTGAGGCGGCTGCAGATTTAGAGAATCCCTCTCTGCCCCAATTCTCAGTTCTCTCCTCAGAGTCATTAGGTTTACTTTCTGAAAGAAAAGGTAAGGCTTTCAGGAACTGGCTCACACAGAGGGGTTAGGCTTGGCTTGGTGACCGTAGGTCTCGCCGTCTCTCCGCTAACCTATCCCCCCAACACACACACCAGCATCTTTCTCTCCCCTCCCTTTGCTCCCTCCGGGTCCATCCTCCTTTCATCCCACGGCAGCGCTATTATTTCTAAACTACATCATTTAATTCTGTGATTCTGCCTTCCTGCTGTGACATCCAGACTGAACTTTAATAGGAATGCAATCACCATTTTAAAATCCTTTTGCAGACTCACAGGCATTCACTTTTTATATTCTACTGTGTGCTTGTCTCTCCACGAATAAACAAATCCTGCGCCCACAAGTAGGGTGAGAAAATGAATTGCCTTTGGTGTTACAGTGGTTCTTGCCGGAGGCACTGTGACTGGTAACACGGATATACTTCTATCCTCTTTTCCGCCCTGGCATCAGCAAGAAAACTACAGCAAAATTCACATTATGCCTTTTGTCATGAGGATACAGAACAGAAATGTCACCCGTGCTGAAGGCTCACCTGTAACCTGTCTGTAACTGACACCCTGGATGGTAAACTCAAAATGGAATAAGTGGGTGACCCCCGGGGTGCCAGCCAGAAACAGAAGCAACAATGCCAGAAGGGTTCAGATGGCCAAGCTGCTGATGTACGTGGAGGAAGGGAAGAGGGCAATGTGACGGGGCTGGCAGGAAACAGAGATGACATATCACCCATCAGTGCATCAGCTTTATGATCGGGACAATAGTTAGTAGTAATATAACAGATAATTACCTAGAGAACAGAAGAGTTTGAAAGCTTTTAACTAAGGTAAAATTTTTTCCCATTAAAGTTACAGTCAGAATTTTGGTCACACGTTGGCTGATCTGTGTTGTGGCTCATCTGTGGTTAGAAAGCAGTATCGGTGACACTGTCACGAAATGCACCTGCCTCTGCCAGGCTTCCGGTGCCCTGCGTGGGAACAGCAGCACCAGGGATGACAATAATGCTCCCAGATGCTCCCAGAGACTCCTGTCACCGGGCTCCAGGAGGACTTGGGGTCTCCACACAAGGAAAGAGAATGGCCCTCTCCCCAGACCCGTACCTCACTTGACCTGAAAACAATGTTGAAGCCTGTAGTGAGCAGGGCTAACAGAGGAACCCACGCACATTTTCCCCAAGGAGCCAAAAGCAGGAGTCCATCTGTCACATCCTGAGAAATCGTGGTCCGTGAGATGCCACGTTGCTGGCCGCTGAGCCTACTTCTCACCTGCTCACCAGGTTCCATCGTCTCTATTCTTCTCATGAGGGTTTCAAGGTCTCAGGCTGAGTTTGAGCACCAGGCTCCTGTGTTCCTGCTCCTGCAGCAGGACTGGGGAAGCCGGCCTGGGAATGGAGGCTCCTGCCGGAAATGAGCATCGCAGGGCTGCTTCTTCCTTCCACATCAGTGCTTCCACCTGCTCAGAGGTCTCTGCCACCCGGACACACACGCAGTCCCACTCTCACGAATGTGTATTATGAGGTCGCTACATGCTTCCCCCGAGTTAAGTAAGAAGGGAGGATACTCCCGTGAGGGAGGGAAATGTCAGAGACTGGAGCAGTAGCTGGAAGGAATGGGAAAACAAGACAAGGAAAGATGATGTGGGGGGTGACGAGAACCCACTGAGGGAGCTGATTAGATTGGGGGGTGAGGGATTGGGATCTATGGGACACAGAAGAGTAGATTTTGCCTGATCCCACCCTGCAGAGAGGCCAGCTGTGCAGACTGACAGGGCTGAACTGGGGCCAAGCAGGAGGGCTGGTTAATGCGTGGGATGCAGGGAAGGACAGAGCCTGAGGGTATATGCAAAAACTCTACAGAGAGAACCACCATGGCCATGCCAAAAAGGTGGGATCTGCGGTCTTATTCAAGGGTGAGCAGTGGCCAAGACTGAGGTCGGGGGCCAAGTGGGCATTAGGCTAGAGCGGTGGATGAGAAGTAATGCCTGCTCAGGGAAGGAGGACCCAGATGTGTGCAGTAGATCTCAGCCTCTCAGAGTTTCCTCTCCTAAGATGGTGGTTTAACAGTGTTGAAGAGGGATGAAGGTGGTGAGATGGACAGGTTTGGTGGGGCTGGGAGGAAGAACGCTAAGCAAGAGAGGGAATGCAACAAGAGCAGTGGCTCCCTGAGGGGAGAAGGTCTAGGTGACCATACTTGTGGGAGTGGTGATGCAGGATCTGACCCTGGGGATTGAAGGTCCCAAGGCATAAGGCTGGATGTTGGAGGAACCACTGGTGTGGATATTCCTGGATTTCTTGAACTAATATCTTTTCATTTTCTATATACCTTTATGGCAGTTTTCAGAGGGTTTTGGATAATTGTTGTTTTCCAGTTTTCTCCAGTTAAATGCAGTTTTGTTGGGAAGAAGTCCCACTGAGCTCCTCACTCTGCCATTTTGGAAGTTCCCAGCTCACGCCTTTTGCATTATTTTCCTATTCAGACAGTTTCTTGCCAGTTGGAACATAACCCTGTTCCCATGTAAGGGGTCCTTGCTAATGTCAAGGATGAGAGAAACCAAGTAACTCCTCTACAAGGGTCATGTTTAGTGGCATTCTGGAGCTGGCGCCTCTGCTGTCCTGTTTCCTTGGACTTGCTTTGCTGATAAGGCAAGAGAAGGGCCCATGTGGCTCAGATTTTACAGACAGGTTTCTTACTAGCTTATAAATGCTCAGTGTAGTCACGTGGTCAGGAGCTGGGACTGAACAGCTCAACAGGGTCCAGCCTTGGCTCTACCATAGGATCTCTGGGCCCCCATGTCTCTGCTAGAACCATGTGAGAAGGATGTGAAGAGGGCAGAGTTGAATCTGAACTCGTGTCTGGTTAATTCCAAAGCCCCTGGTGTTCACAGACCTCCCTCAAAGAAGGATCCTTCACAGCTTCTTTCTACACTTTCTTTTGGTGACTGACTACAGTTATCTCTTTCTAAGAACTGGGAGTAATTAAGAGAGAAGTCATCTTGTTGGTCAAAGAAAACAAATGCACTAGGTTTCCTTTTTTTTCCAGAAATTACGTTTTTTCCTAACAACACTTTTCATGTTGTAAGGTCTTTGAAAATCCATGGGATTAGAGACGGAGTAGTTTTACAAGATTTCCTGTCCTTGGTCTTAAGAAGTTGGATTGCTGTAAAGGATCAAATTGTGCTGAAGCTATTCCTTCTCCAACTTAAAATAAAGAAACTGGGGTACAACTGAAATGTTGGCTGGCGGATTCTGGTAGGCCTGGGTAAGCGAAAAGAGAGGCTGATGAAACGCTAAGGCCTAAAACAAAGTGCTTGCCGGGCTGGGAAACAGGCAAGACTAACACCCAACAAGGAGAATCTTCACGGACTGAGATTGGTTATTCCGTCAGCCTTTGCGTACCCAGCTCTGCTCCTCTGGGTCCAGCTGCTTCCATGACTCTCCAGGAGGCACCTGGGTGGCGGGCAGGCTCCTGCCTTCACACTGCCTGCTGCACTAACCCACCCCTCCTTCCTCAGCGAGGGCTCTTACCTAGCACTTCCTTAATTACGGAGCAGAGAATAAGGGAGCTGGTCATTCATAACTTCCTTGCTGACTTACATTTCAGCGAGATAAGGGGAAAAAATAACAGCTAGGAAAGGTATTTATAGAACTACAGAGTGATTCAAAGATATTAATAACACTTGGGACTCGCCAAGTGCTATTGCCTCAAAAACGCTTGAATAAACAAAACAACTCGGGCTTGCCACGTGCATGGGAACTGAGGGAGCAGCGTTTGTTAGTGACCAACCCCCAGGTCACAGAGTTTGAGAGGGGTTGGCTCATTTTTCTGGAGCATGTCTCTCTGCCAGGCACAGTGCTGAGCAATGAATATCTGATTATCATATCTCCCTTGCAAGGTGAGTGTTTTATCTGCTTTTTACAGATAAGGAAATGAAGGTAGGTGAAGAAACTTGCTTAAAGTGAATTACTCAGTAAGTGAAGGTTCTGACTTCAACCCAGGCCTGCCAGACCCAAACCCCACCTGGTACACTTTGCCACCCAAAGTCTCCAAAAGCTTGAAGCACAAGTACAGGACACACCAGGGACAAGGACCGGAGGCTCCCCCTGCCTGATCTGCCAAGTTCTGACCTCGGGTGATATGTGGTACAGAGAGATTTGAAAGCAGATGTAGAAATCAGGGCTCTGGTCAGGACTCTGACATTTGTAGCCTGAGTGACCTCACTAAGCAAAAACATATGGAGTTCATAAGCCTCTGCACTTCCATCTGTAAAATGGGGACCAGCAGAGGCTTCAAGTTCAGGCCATGATGCACTACTGGGTATGGAATGTACCTTCTCACTATAAGCAACTGCAAAATTGGAAAACATTTTGAAATGACTGTTTTCAGCCACAGCAGACAGTGCAGGGCAGTGTCCCTGTGAGAAGACACATGGAATGACTTCACAGCTATGTGGCTTTCTGCCCAAGGACACTTCCTAAATCATGGTGTGGAAGTGGCACTGAAATAGAGATTAGTGTTCTCATTGTTGCTGATAAGGCAGCTGGAATTTGAGAGACAGAATACCAAAGAAGGGGAAGCTATGCAGGAAGAAACAGTCCCAGAAAGCTGCATAATGGACCTCTTGAGTTGATGGACAAACACCAACCTACACAGGCACAGGGGAGACTCCACAAGGCCTGGCAGAGACAATTACTGGGAGCTGGGAACTGAATGGAGATTCTGGAGATGGCACAGTGCCGGGAAGTGTTGGAGGTCCTCATTTCCAAAGGGGAGAAACTTCACTCAGCACCCTAAGCATTCAGTTAAGACCCTAGAAAAGCTATGTCTTAAATTAAGGACTACTCTTTCTTGTCCTACCTACTCTTAGCCAGTCATACCAAAGCCTAAAACCAAGCTGTGCTGTCAGTAAATTAACTGCCTGCCAAAAATACTCACCCTTCTTTAAAGGAAGAAAATGTAATTCAGGCCTTCAATAGTATTTCATTCACAGTGTACAACATACACTCAAAAATCACTAGACAAATAAAGAAGCAAGAAATATGACCTACTACTAGGAGAAAAACAGTCAATAGAAACAGACACAGAGATGGATTAGGTAGTGGGATTAGCAGACAAGCAATTTAAAATAATTATAACATATCTGTTCAAAGATATATATAAGAAAAATGTGGATATGATAAAGCAAATAAATGGGAGGTTTAGAAGAGAAACTGACACACATCTCTAACATGTGTGTAACTGTAGTCTTGGAAAGAGAGGCAAGAGATATCAGAGCAAAAAAATACTGAAAATAAAATGGTGGAAAATTTTCTAAATTTGATGAAATATATCAACCCAACAAGTTCAAGTCCAACAAGCTCAACAAACCCTGAGTAACAAAAAGAAGGCTGCATCTTGGGGTAAGTAAAATTTCTAAACACCAATGATAGAAAAATTTTTAACTAGACAGATATAAAAGACACATTGATACAGAGCAGTAAGGGTAATTGCAAATGGAATGTCATTTTTGAAATGCTGATGAGAAAACCCATCAACTTAGAATTCTAAAGTAAAATAGAATTTTATTTTAAAGAATCAAATATATCCCGGTACAAGACTAGATTTGGTTTTCTCTCTGTTAAGAAGACAAAGTTTTCTTAAAATGTTAATCTGCCTTCAGTAACAGATTGTAAAGCTCCTTATGCTCCTTAAGTGATCTGTTGTGCCTTTACCTTTGAAATATTTTCTTGTTAATGAATAAGTTCTATTTCACAGTGATCTATACTTTTAACTGGCCGAGTGTTTTGAAACATTTTAACAAGTTTCCCAAATACCAATTTCTGATTAAAGTTCTTTTGATCTCCAAAAAAAAAAAACAAAAACAAAAACAAAAACCAAATATATCCTTTTAAAAAATTAAAACTATAACATTTTCAAATTAAATAGAGGCTGAAAGAATTCATCAATATTAAAGGAGATTCATCTGGCTGAAGGTAAATGAAATCAGGTGGGATCACAAAATTTACATGAAGCAACAAAGACAGAAGGAATGGTAAAATAATTGTTTTTTGTTTCTTAATTTCTGTAAAGATAACTGTCTCTTTAAAACAAAAATAAGAATACATTATGGGGTCTATACTATACCTGGAATTAAAATGTAGTAAAAAAAAAAAAAAAGCACAAGGATGGAATGGAAATAAATGGAATATTACTGTAGGATTTTTACCTTTTACATGAAGTGGTATAATATTAACTGAAGATAATAAATAAAGAATATATATTTTAATCTCAAGAGCAATCACTACAAAGCCCAAAGTCAATAGCGCAGTTGTACTGGAGCACTAAAAAGTTTTCAATTAATTTAATAGAAGGGGATAAAAGAAAGCAAATGACCAAAGAACAGACGGGACAAATACAAAGCAAATAGCAAAGCTGGTTAAACACTTCAATTAAAATGTAGAGTCTGTCAGGCTGGATAAAAATGCAAGATTCAACTCTATGCTGTTTACAAGATGCACACTTTAAAAATAAAGACACAGAGAAGTTAAAAACAAAAGGGAAAGATATATCATGCAAACACAAACGATAAGCTTGAGTAGCTATATTAATATGTCGAGACAGGCTTTAAGGCATATTACCAGAGATGATGAGGACAGATTTAAACAGAACTTCACAATAATAAAAGGGTCAGTTCATCATGAAGACAGGACAATGTATGTGCTCTGAATAAGAGAGCTTCGAAATACGTTCTGAAGAAAAGAGAGACAAATCCATGATCATAGCCATGTTAACACTCTCTGAGCAATTAATAGAAAGAACAGGCAAAAGGGTATCAACAACTTAGTTGGCATTTATAGAACACAATATCCAACACTGTACGCATTCACTTCAGGCACACATGGAACATTTGCCAAGATAGATGATAAAGTAATAAAATCATAAGGAGCATCTTCTCTGACCAAAACAGAATTAAATTAGTAATCAGTAACAATAAATATCTAGAAATCTTCAAATATTTAGAAATGAAGCTACACACTTCTAAGTATACTATGAGCCAAAGAAGGAATCACAGGGAAATTAGAAATATTTTAAACGAATGACAATAAAAACACCACATATTAAAATCTGTGGATGGCAGCCAAAGGAGGTCTTAGAGAGAAATACATAGCATTAAGTGATTATATGTGAAAAGAAGAAAGACTTAAGACCAATAATATAAAATACTACCTCAAGGAGTTAGGACAGAAAAGAGCAAATTAAACAGAAAGAAAGTAGAGAGAAAAAGATAAGAAACATGAGAAAATAAAATAATTAGAGAAAAAAGAGAGGAAATAAATAAAATCACAAATTGATTTTCCAAAAATTATTAATAAAATTGATAACTCCATTGTCATACTAAGCAGAGAAACAGAGGGAAATTGTTAATATCATAAATATAAGAAGAGTCATCACTACAAACCTTACAGAGAGTGAAATAATAATAAAGGAATATTATGGAAATTTTATACCTATAAATTTAACTTCTTATATGAAATGAATAAATTCCTTGAAAGATACAAATTTTAAACAGAACTTTAAGAAGAAACAGAGTATCTGAATTTTCCCTTATTTGCTAAAAAACTTGAACTTGTAACTAAAAACTTTCCCTCAGAGAGAATTCCATGCCCATTTGACTTCACTGATGGATGCAATAATACCAATATTACACAAAATTTTTCAGAAAATAAAGGCATAAACACTTCCTGACTCAACTTATGTGAATACTGAAGCCTGACAATTATGGGACATATAAGAAAAATATCAGACAAATATTACTTGTGAACATAGAAATAAAAATCCTTAAGGAAATATTAGCAAATAGAATTTAGCAACATACGAAATGATAATCCATCAGGAACAAGTGGGGTTTATCATAGAAATTCAATGTTAATTAAGCAACAATCAAGAATGTAATTCACCACATTAGCAGAATAAAAGAAAAACCCTATACTTATTAAATAAACTCAGAAAAAGCACTTGAAAATATTCAACATCAATTCAAAAAAGAAAACTTTTCAGCAGACCAGGAATAAAAGGGTATTTCCTTAGCCTGATACAAGGCATTTGTGGAAAACCTCTGCTTAACATCAGACTTTATGGTAAAAGATTGAATGCTTCCCCTAAGACTGGAAACAAGGTTAGAAAATACAAAACTTGCTCTCTGAATTTCTATTCAGCCTTGTAGTAAATGAGATCCCTGAGCTAACAGAATAAAGCCAGAAGAAAAAAAAAATACAAATTGAAAAGGAGGAACTTAAGTTTAAACTGTCTCTATTTGACAGACAGCATGACTATGTGCATAGAAAATACAAAGGAATCTTCAGAAAAGCTACCAGGATAAGTGAATTTAGTGAGGTCGCAGGATAAAAGGACAATATATACAACTCTATTTTTATATATTAACATTAAAAAATTAAAAAATGAAATTTAAGAAAAACAATTTCATTAACAATAGTAAACAAAATAAAAATACTTCAATGTAAATTTAACAAAAGGTGCACAAGACCCACACACTAAAATCTTCGAACATTACTGAGACTGAGTAGACCTAAATAAATGGAGAGAAACAGGATGCTCATGGGTGGCAAGACTCAAAATGATTGAGACATTGAGTCTCCCTAATCCTGCAGATGTTTTAGTGTAGAAATCAAGGAACCATTCTTCCAGAAAATATAAGATAAAATTAGTCTATAATTTATACGGAAATAAAAAGGACCTAGAATAGCCAAAACGATTGTTGGAAAGAAAAGTTGGAAGACGCATATTGCCTGATTTGAAAACTACAAAGCTAGCATCATAGTGGTATATCTACATACAAATCGACAAAGAGATCAATGGAACAGAATGCAGTCCAGATGTAGACAGATATATACATGGTCAACTGGTTTTTAACAAAAGAAGCAAGCAACTCAATGGGGAAAGACTTTTTTTCAATGAAGCGAGCTAAAAATTGGATATTCATCCAGGAAAAACAAGTGAAACTTGGTCCTTATCCCATAACATATACAAAATTTCAAAGCGGATTGCAGATCTAAATGTAAATGCTATGAAACTTCTAGAATAAAACATGGAAGATCACCATCATGACCAGGGGAGTAAGCAAAGACATTTTTTAATTGAATTTCATCTAAATCAAAAACGTCTCCTAACAGAGCACCACAAATTGGACAAAATATTCCCAACACATATATCTGATGATGCACTGTATGTAGTATCTATTAAAAATATTTTATGACTTAAGATTTTTTTCTTGGTGGGGGAAGGTAATTAGGTTTATTTATTTTTATTTTATTTATTTATTTTTTGCATGGAGAGACTGGAGATTGAACCCAGCACTCATGCATGCTAAGCCCATGCTCTACCACTGAGCTCTAGCCAGCCCCACTATGACTCAAGATTTTTAAAAAATGAAGTTTTTTTTAAGAAAAAGCAAAAGATTTGAACAGATACTTTACAAAGATATACAAATGGTCAATAAGCAGATGAAAAACTGTTCAGAGTAGTAATCAGAGAAATGCAAATTATATCATGGTGGTTTAATTGAACCATAAATGGCTATAATTTTAAAAGTCTGATGACACAAAGTAATGAAAGATTATGGTGAGTTACGTGGAGGCACCAGAACTTTCATTTGTCAGTAGTGGAAGTGTAAAATGGTGAAGCCACTTTGGAAAGCTCTTTAGCAGTTTCTTGTAAAAATTAAACCTATATCTCTCTTACCACCCAGCATTCCATTCTTAGGTATTATACCAAGAGAAATTTTTTTAAAGTATGTCCACAAAAAAAGACCTGCACAGCGTGTTTATAACAGCTTATTCATCATAGCCCCAAACTAGGAACAACTGGGATATTCGTCTAAGGGGTAAACAAATTATAGACTATCCGTACGAAAGACTACAACTTGGCAATAAAAAGAACTTCTAATACACGTAACAACAAGCATGAATCTCAAAAACACGATCCTGAACAAAAGAAGGCAGGCACAAAAGAGTACAGCCTGTACGATTCCATTTATACTAAGTTCCGGAACAGACAGAACCAATCTATGGTGACAAATGTTGCTTCTCATGGCAGGAGATGAGCACGTGACTGCAGAGAGAAACGCAAGGTGACTTGGCCGGGGGGGTACGAGTGTTCCCTAACGTGACAGAAGTGTGATCACACTGTTGTGTGCATTTGTCCAAAATCATCTAATTGTGCACTTAAGATCTGCACATTACACAGGGGTTGAAACTAATTAAAGTAATACAAATTAACTGAATACATAAGAGGAAGAAAATGCACTTTATAGTTATTAAGCTGGGGGCTGGGAGGCGGCAGGAGGAAGGAAGGTCTGCTTTGAGTATATTTGCCAGGTGGGACTCCCTTGAGCTCTTAGGTGTAAAAGCAAGAGAAAGACTACAATCAGATGGTGTTGTCCCAATCTGAGCTCAGCCTGAGCTGGGGTCGCTGACCTGCCAGTCCTACCCGAGGACCCCAAAGTGCCCTGACCCTTAGACACAGGGGCCTCATCTTGAGACCCTGGATGAATAACTCAACGAAGGGCTGAGTCCTGGGGGAGGGCAGGGCGGGGGCAGAAGCTACCGGCTGCCAGAAGTGCTTTTCCTGACGCACCTCTCTGAAGATGCTGCCTGTTCCCATGGTAATTTGAATCGAACGGTGTGGGGAGGAGCTCGTCACTGCATGGTCAGTTAGCCATAAAATGTGATTTGAAATAATTTTCTTTGACTGCATCTGTTATCAAAAATCACATCCATCTCTGGAATTAGCACTAGTATTTTTTCAAGGGAAAATTTTGGAAAAGTGCATCCTTATCCAAATAGCCCTCTCTCTTCTCCTCTCTCTCTCCCTCCTCTCCCTGCTTTGAAGCCATCAAATTGGTTCAGCTCAAGGCTAAATACAGGGAGACTAACAATGATTTCCACAAGAGCCTTAGAAATCGCTGGTGAGTGAGCAAACGGAAAACGGATTATCCAACAACTATAGCAACAGCGTTTGAGATACCAGCCCAAATCCAGCTGCTGAACTGACGTGAAAAGTAACATTCTGTCCTCCGACGGGCCATCCATGGAGTCACCCGAGCAGGAATAAGGGAACGCAGGAAGGCACCCATGCCATCCAGGCCAGGTCTGGCTGCAGTGCTGGTTCTGCACGGTGTCAGAGATGTCCCTGGGGAGGGCGAGGGGGTGGGGTGAGAGTCCGATTCCACTGTGGGCCAAAGAACGTGTTTTCGAGAAATCAGGGAGTTTATGACGAGCAGCTCTGTTCATCAGAGAGAGTGAGACCTCCCCCTCAACATTTCACATCCTGAGGAGGCCTGGGATATTGGAAGTAGTGGGTCAGAGAGGGAAGGAGGGGGTGAGTGATGGTGTGACAGCTCTCGGGGATGCTACCAAGGAGGCCTGGCCCACGTCACCAACTTGCTGGCAGAACAACGGCTCTGAAACCAACTCCCCTCAGTAACCTGAGCAAATCAGCACGACTGCTCCTGCCTGGCCGGCAGCTTCAGTGCCAGCCTGAGGCCCGGGCAAGGCGTGCTCCCACCCTCAGCCCTGTGCTCTGGGGTCCCTACTTCGCACCCTGCAAGGCAAGAGGCCCAGGGCTCAATGGGACGTGTCTGCCCAGAGCTCCAGCCTCACCTACTAGATCAGCTTCCAATTTATCATTCCCAAGAGCAGACCTACAAGAAGGCTAGACTGACAAACTGAAGTCCACCAGGGCCTTGAGTCCATGAGTCATCTGAGGACTGCTGTGGAGTGAAGGAGGCTCTGGAAGCACAGGGTTTTAGTACCTGAGGAGCTGGCCTGAGGAAGAAGGACCAGGGTTGTTCCAAAGGATGTCAGTGGGGAGCAGAGGAGAACAGAAGTACATCTTGACATGCAGAGGTGTTCCTAACAGGTGACCAAAACTAGATCGGGGCTGCCTTGAGGGGAAGTGAGATTCTGGGACAGGAGGTCCCACCATGCAGGGCAATAAGCTCAGAAATCCTGTGACTGAACCTTTTAAGACTGAAGCCTGGGGGAGAGGCTGGGCTCCATCAGTTCTCCTCGACCTCCGCTGCCCATGGATTCGCCGGGGGAGCTTCTCAGACACACAGACGCCCAGGCTCCAACTGCGGTCGTTTAAAATCAGAATCTTCGGAAGTGTTGGGGAGCAGGCACTAATGTTTTTCACACATTCCCCCGGATGAGCCTCATCTCATCTAGACTAGATGGTCTTTAAAGCAACTTCCAAATCTGAGATTCTATGACTCTAAGAAATTCCCTTAAGACAGGAAGAAACATCCCCACCTCGCCCCCATAAATGTGTCATTTTTTTAGTGGTTTTGAGCTGGTCCTAAGATTTTTTTTTTTTTCAGGAAACCAAAAAGGTAGCTCATGCTCAGAAAACTGAGCTAGAGAAGATGGATTTCACCTCCTAGCATGATGGTGATCAGTCTATTCCTAAAATAGACTAATTATGGAAGCCCAGGGTCTTAACCCAGGGTAAGTGTTTTCAGCTTAAACCTAAGTCTAGTTTCTCTGGAAATGCTGTATGTGAGGGTTCACAGGGATTTCCCAGGGGCACATTTCTGCAGACACTCTCTCATCACACTTAATCCACGTGGCCATCCAGAGCGCCTGTTAAGAGGGGTCTCAGCACAGCCAGCCTAGGCCTTGGCCCCCCACGCTGACCCCCGCTGCCACGTTGAGCCTAGAGACATCAAGGCCCACTTCTCACTCCAAGTAAACTCCCCCTCACTCTGTGGCATTGAAGCAGCACGTTCTTCTGAAGTGTTTCCTACGCTCTTTGCTCTTTCTGCTCTTCTAAACTTAGAAGTTTCCAGAGTTTTTTCTTTTTAATTGATATATAGTCAGTTTATAATGTTGTGTCAATTTCTGGTGTACAGCATAATGTTTCAGTCACCCATATACATACATATATTCCTTTTCATTATAGGTTACTATAAGATATTGAATATAGTTCCCTGTGCTATATGTTGTTTATCTATTTTACATATAGTAGTGTGTATCTGCAAATCTCGAACTCCCAGTTTATCCCTTCCCACCCCCTTTCCTCCCTGGTAACCAACCATAGGTTGGTTACCTATGTCTGTGAATCTGTCTGTGAATCTGTTTCTGTTTTGTAAATAAGTTCAAAGGAGATCTAAATTTATGGGAAGCCGTACTGTGGTCATGGATTGGAACAGTCAACATAGTAAAGATGTCAATTCTCTCTAACTTGATTTATAGGTTTAATGCAATTGCTCTCAGAATCAAAGCAAGGTTTCCCCAGAAAGGTAGATGAGACCATTAAGACAATCTTATTCTAAGTTTCATATGGTAAAGCACAGGCCCTAGAATAGCTAAAACATCCTGACAAAGAAGAATAAAGTGGAAGGAATCCCTCTACCCGTTATTAAGGCTTGTATCTAAGTACAGTGATCAAGAAAGCGTGGCAGTGGCAGAGGGAGAGACACGGAACAACAGTGAACTCAGAAATAGACCCACACAAATATGCCAACGAATTTTTGACAAGATGCAAAGGCAATTCAATAGAAGACAGACTTTTCGACAAATCATGCTGGAGCAACTGGACATTTGTAGGTCAAAAAAATGAAAAGTGACCCAAACCTCACACTTTATACAAAATTAACTCAAAATGGATCATGGATTTTTGAAGCAATATGCAAAACTCTGAACTTTTAGAAAACAGGAGAAAATCTTCAGGAGCTAGAACTATGCAAAGAGGTCTTAACTTGACACCAAAAGCATGATGCACAAAAGGGAAAACTGGCAAATTGGACCTCATCAAAATGGAAACCTTTGCTCTGTGACAGCTCATGTTTAAAGGATGAGAAAACAAGCTACAGACTGGGAGGAAAGATTTGCAAATCACAAACTTGACTAAGGATGAATATCTGACTATATAACAACTCTTAAAACTCAAGAATCTAATTAGAAGACGGACAAAAATGGTAAAAGACATGCACAGATATTTCACTGAAGAGAATATACAGATGGCAAATAAGCACATGAAAAAATGTTCAGCATCATTAGCCACTAGAAAAAAATGTCAATTAAAGCTACAGTGGGGGTGGGTATAGCTCAGTGTAGACACTTAGCATGCATGAGGTCCTGGTTTTCATTCCCAGGACCTCTATTTAAAAAAAATACAATGAGGTATCATCACACACCTGCCAGAATGGCTAAAATAAAATATAGCAGCAGTAACATCAAATGCTGGTAAGAATGCAGAGAAATTGGATCTTATACCTTGCTAGCAGAATGTAAAGTGATTCAGCCATTTTGGAAAATAATTTGGCAATTTCTTTTAAAACTGAAAATGGACTTAACATACTATCCAGCAGTCATACTCTTGGGCATTTATCCCCGAGAAATGAAAGCTTATGCTCAGAAAAAACTTGCACACAAAATATTCATAGCAGCTTTATTTGTTAAGGGCACAAAACTGGGAAAAATCCAGATGTCCTTCAATATGTGAACGATTAAGTAAACCATGGCACACCCATACCATGGAGTACTACTCAGCAATAAAAAGGAAGAAATACTGATAAACAAGTTGGATGGATCTTAGCAGAGTTATATTGGGTAAAAGGAGCTGATCTCAAAAGGTTACATATTATATTTATCCTATTTATAGAATATTCTTGAAATTATCAAATTAGATGGAACAGATCAGTGGCTGCTAGGAGTCTGGTGGGAGGAGGGGTGACTATGGATTAAAAAGGTCCTTGTGATGCACTGTTCTATATTCTGACTGTGGTGTTAGTCATGCAAATCTACACACTGCGTAGCACTAAGTACACACAAACACACACAACTGTGCATGTCAAAGCAGTGAAATTTGAGTAAGTTCAGTGTATTGCATCAATGCCAATTTTCTCACTTACCACTGGGAGAACCTGGGAGAAGGATATGGTGTCTCTCTGTATTGCTTCCTATCAGTGCATGTGAATCTACCATCATCTCAGATTTTAAAGTTTCTTAAAAGTGCAGTTACCCTTGGGGAAAAATATTCCCATAGAAGTGTACAGATTCCTTTGCATATCCATTATCTAAATTCCTCCCATTCCCAGGAGGTTGAACAGTCTTGTTGGCTTCAAAAGAGGAAACTAGGGCAAAAATGGTTAATGTGGCCAAGGAAATATTATACCTTTGGTCATATATCTGGGTCTCTTCATTAACTACAGGTGGGGCATTATTATTCCCGTTTTACCTGTGAGGAAATTGAATCTCCAAAATACAACGTGTCCATGATTATATACGTAGATTATTGAAAAGAAGTTTTTTGGTTGTAAGTTATAGAAATCGAACCCAAGCTTATTAAGGAAAAATGTAGCATTGGCTCAGGTAACTGAAACCCAAGGGTTTCAGGCATAGCTTGACCCAGGAACTAAAACCATGTTGTCAGGAGTTCATCTCTCTTCATTTTAGCCCTGCCTTCTTTTGCATTGGTTTTATTCCCAGACTCTTCTCAAATGATGGCAAAGTAACTTATATTCCAACAGCTTAGCAACCCCATGAAAAGCATCTCTTTTCCAAGACCTCTAGAAAAGTCCTAGATGGGTTCTGATTGGTTCAGCTTGGGTCACATGCCCAGGAGCATGGACTGTTCTGATTGGTCTGGTCTGGGTCACATGCCCACTCCTGACTGAATCGTCTGGACTGAGAGTGGGGAAGACTGGAGGTCTTCCTCCGAAGGGGCTGGAGAAGAGGCTGGAATCTACAGTCCCAGCTTTCCTCTGACCTTGGCCCCTCTCCTGCTGATATGCCCTCCTCGCACCTTTCTTGCCCCTTTCGCAGGGACTGAGGGCCACCCTCTAAGCCACACAGCACTCTGAGGATGCCACCAGGGGCTGGACTTCTAAGCTGCCCTGAGGAACCAAGCGGCATCCGCTTCCTGAACACACCACAGACCTGCCAGCTTTACAGAGTACCGAGAAGATAAATGAGTTAACACAGGCCAGCAGCTCTGCAACCTGCCCTGGGACGGCTGGATGTGATCACTAAGTGGCTCAGGTTCCCTTACTGACACCTACGCCTCCCAAGGCCACTTAGGCGTATGCCAAGATCCTGCAGTATGTCGTCTCTCGTTCCTATTTCACCGGAGCCAAGTCCTAATCACCGTGTAGTAATCGCCCGCTGACCAGGCAGCACTGGACCCTGCCGCGTGAGGGAGAACCCCTGGTACCCCTGCCCCGTGGCCCTCCAGAGCCCACCTTCCTTGCAGAGCTGGTGAGGGCAGCTCTGTTTATGCCAAGGGCCTACAGGGGACCCATCCCGTTTCCTGTGTGTGCCTTGCTGTGTTTCCAGGAACGGCCGTCATTAGCCGTTCTCACTTTAATCATCTTCTCCATTTGACATACTTAAAATTAATGAGGAATTTGTTCTCATCTAACTAGCTAGTTAGGGCAACAGGCCTATTTCCCTCACTTCAAATGAATCTTATAGGTAAAATAATGAAAAAACATGTTTTCCTTTCCCACCTGGCCCCACTCTGAATGTTCTTGGCGGCTGCGAGCAGAATCAGTATGTCAAAATCAGACCCTTTACTGCCCAGCCATTAGTCCTCACCAGCCCAGGCAGACGAGTCTGCTGGTGAAGAGAGGGAGCGACACGCACAGGAAGGCAGCCGGGGACGGGGTGGGTGCTTGGGTGTAATGAGCACTTGAACAAGCAGCTTCCTGTGCTGGGTTTCCACAGGCAAAAGGTGCCCCTGGGGAGACTGGCCTAAGTTATTTCCTGAAAATTCAGGCTTTCAAAAAAAGTATTTCCCCTCCATCTCATGGTTTGAAATGACAGGTATTGACTCCTTCCTGGGGTCGGTGGTGGGGAGATGTCACTCCCTGAGGCAGGCAGGACAGCCCAGGTGTGTGTCCGAGGCTCCTGGGATGCTCCGGGCATGTCACTCTTGAAGCATCCACCTCATGGGGCTGAAATGTCCCCATGGAAGTGATTCAGCCATTTTGGAAAATAATTTGGCAATTTCTTTTAAAACTGAAAATGGACTTAACATACTATCCAGCAGTCATACTCTTGGGCATTTATCCCCGAGAAATGAAGGCAGGGACTGCATCTTTCTCATCTTTATAACATGAGCCTGGTAGGGTACTCGGCACATAGTAGGTGGTCAATAAAGATGTGCTGAACTTAATGGATGTAGTGGGTATTCAGGTGACACAGCTCGTACACGATGCCAGGTGGCTTAAGGAGGGCTCTGGGCCCTTCTGTACTTCTGGGGAACCGTGATAGGCTACCAAATGGGCCTCGCTGTCCTCTCTCCGCCCTCCCTCTCCGCCCTCCCTCATTTATGCTGACACCTCCATTCTTCAAGGCCAGCTGTTCCACTGATTCCAGAATAACTGCCCCGGCCTGGCTCTGACCTTCACCAGCACGGGCTGTGACTCTCAAGTTGAGGTGCCACCAGTTGGAGCCTCAGGGGCAGAGGGTTAATGCATTTCTCCTCGTCCACCTCGCTCTGACCCGGGAGGCAGGTGGGCCTGGAAGAAGTCAATAAACAACCCCTGATGGAAGCAAACACAGGCTCCCAACTCCGAGGGATAGAAAGCCACCCATCTGGGCCCAGAGCCAGGACCAGGGGTGAGGTGAGGAAACAGTAGCAAATCTGAGGCCGAGGAAGATCAGAGTGGAAAAGGTGTGAGCAATGAATCCTTTTGATTCTTGAGATGCCCCAGCTCCCCACTGCTCCTCTTGGAGCAGAGGGAAAGCCAGTCATATCCTGTTTGCCACAAGAATGAAATCAAGTGCTCAGCTGGTTAAAACTGCAGGAGGAAGAAAGTCCTCTGAAAGAGAATTGTTGGATTGAGCAAATAAAAACACAGGGTGCCCAAGTTAAATGTGAATTTCACATACATGAGGGAAATTTTGAGTGTAAGTATATCCTGTGTAATATTTGGGATATACTTATACTAAAAATCACTGCTTGTTTATCAGAAAACCACATTTAACCAGGCGGCCTGTACTCTGGCTGGTAACCATCACCTAGAGGTAAAGCCTGCTGCTGAATCTCCACAGGGCATTCTGCTAGCAGGTAGCGGTCACGGGGAGGCGGTGGGCCACACCCACGGGTGACGCAGAGAGGCTGCAGGAAGTCTGGAGGGAAAGTCACCCCCCTCATGGGATGGACCCGGGGTCACCCACCTCAAAGGAGTGAGAGGGATCGGCAGACCAGGATGGAAGCACAAAGGTGATCCTGTCTGAAATGTGGAAAATTTGGGAACAACATAAAGGTTTCACCTTAGGAAAATGGTTTTAAAGTGATGGAATACCAGCCATTAGATAATGTTTGGGAACAGATTTTTTTCGACTTTGAGCAAAGGGCTCACCCTTTCTCTTCCCTCTGAGGAGACATGAACTCTCTGGTGCTGGTTTCCAACGTGCCTGGGGACCACACGGATGGATGCAGAGGGCTCTGCCCCTGCAGATGAAAGTCAGTCTCTTCATGTTCAAGTCTCAGCTCTGTGCCCTCCCAGCTGTGCAATCTGGGGAAAGTTACTTCACCTTTCTGTGCCTCAAGGTCCCTCATCTCTACATGGGGAAGCTGAAGCACAAAATGGGAGAAAGTGATTTATGGAACAACACAACTTTGAAATTTGGGGAAAGAAAAGGCTAAAATCATCAAGCAAGACTGCTCGATCACCTCTCTGCAGGGTCAGGGCTAGGCTTGAAGGGGGCAGAAGAGACAGTTTCTAATGCAGTGATGGAAGGTTACTGGGCTTGAAAGATGGGGTCCCTTCTTGAATCTCAAGTGACCACAGACTGGGAGTGGTTGACAGCTGGCCTGTGCAGGGCACTTAGGTACAGGCCACAGGCTAAGGGCAGAAGTGCCCACAAGGAGAGACAACAGGTGTGTTAGTCTTAGGTGGGTGTCAAGAAACTGAGCTACACTCAGGTCTCTCAGTAAGCCCAGGTGTTTATTATAAGGATCGTTCTGGAATAAAGGAAGCCAGAACGCAGACTGCATATGCAAGCTTCAATGGGACCCCAGAAATATTTTTAGAACTGTGCCTCCCAAAGACAGGAAAGCAGTGCAGGAACTGGAGGGCCTTTTAGGGTGGTCACTGTCTCACAGAAGGGGTCCTGAGAAGCCCTTTGCCTTTACAGTCATTCAGCTCCCAACAGGTCTCTCCTCTGGTGCCCACCAATCAGCTATCAGCTATCAGCTACAGCTATGCCTTTGTCCAATTGGTTGTGGCCTCGAGGTCATGTGATCATGGTTCCAACATGGCGGCTCCCATGGGAGGAACTCGCAGAAGAGGACTATAGATGGGGCAGACACCCTAAAGCTCGTCCTGCCCAGGTCAGGGGGGTGTGTGGACATGAATGCACCAAGGACAAACTTTCTCTGCTTTACAGATTGGGCTCTGGAGGAGAGTTTGGTGGTGATAAAATGAGACACCTGAGCCCTGCCCGTCACAATCAGGCTTCATTTTCAAGAACCCCTAAAGTTCATCACATGAATTCCATAGATCCAAGGGGCACAGTTTGAAAAAAAAAAATAGCACTAGACCAAATCTGTCCCACTAAACTCTGATCTGGGCGGCTTTTGTCCTTTTTTCACAGTCAGATGCATGTCTTTGGGACAGGCAGTGAGTGGGGAAGAGCACATGGAGATGACCACAGTGGCACCGAGGCATTGCTGCAGGGTCTGGCGGTGGGTAAGGGCGATATGTGCTGCTCTATCCCTCTAGGCATTACATTAAAATTTACAGGAAGTGCCATGTGACTCCAGCATGCAGCTGGAAGGCTGTCCAATCTCAGAAATACTGTGATCTTGTTCCGGGAAAGGTCACTGGGTTTTATGACTTAACAGTCTGAGTCATTTCAGCAGGTAAACAGCACTGGATATTTTGGTGGGGGGGAGAGGGGAGACTGTATACCAAATAGATACCTAAGACATCAAAATCTGAAAGAGATAAGGGAATATTCTTCCATCTAAAATTTACATTAAAGAAACGTTGTTCATTTTAAAACTTAACTACAAAGAGGGAAAATGTGCTCCACATTAAGGAGTCAGTGACCCTATGAGCGAAGTACAATTCTGATCCCACTTTACAGATGAGGAGACTAAGGCACAGAGTGGTCAATTCAATTGCCCAGAGTCACACAGCTAACAAGTGGCAGAGCTGGGATTCAAATCCTGACAGTCTAGCTTCAGAGGCTAGGCTCTGAATCTCAATGATTTCAAAGGAAATATAAAAATACACAGAATTGAATAAAAATAACATAACATATCAAAATATATGGGATGCAGTTAGTATTTAACCAGCATGTATTATGTCCTCATGGCTTTAAGTCCATTATCTCTAAGATGCAGCTTTGACTTATCCCCAGTGTGCACAGGAGCACACCCACACTCAGAGAGGTTAGGTATTATGTGCCAGGTCACACAGCAGGAGATGGAAGAGCCAGGACGAGACCAAGTCTCATTCTAAATCCTGGCTGCCTAGCCACTAGTTCTCTCTGTGCACAAGCAATACGATTCTAAAGTACATTTGCACTTTGATGGGAGATAATCCATCAATCCGGGAAATAAACTTGGATGGTGGAAATTCTGGAACTGCTTTAGCTTGGGGAGGGCATCGTCCAAGCCTCGCTGAAATGATAGCTTATAATTCGCTGTTTCCTGAGTCTGGCTCTTCTGGGAGGGGACAGAACCTGCTCCATGGTGGCAGTTTTCTTTCTCCCCATGATACCTGAGAGAGGAAGGAGGGGCGGAGGGTCTGGAGGCAGCATGTAACAGCATGGACTCCAGCCTAATTCGTTTGTGTGGGAGGCCTCGTCAGCTATCCAGGAAGGCTCTGTTCCCGCAGGGCTCTGAATATGAAATTCACCCTCTTTGGATTCAGGGATAAAAAGCCATTTTGCTTTGTTTTTTAACCTGACCATCTGGTTTGAAAACCCAATAAGGAGTGGGAATCATAAGCACTGAAGTTCAAGAATGCTGGCTTTGGGACTTGTTTTTCCTGACCAAGTTGTGAGAGGAAATCAAAGCTTCCAGTCTTCTCCCTGGAGACAGAACCTGGTAAAATAAGTTTTATTATATGTTGTTGATTAAAAAAAAAAAACATGTGGGAAACACTCAGAAATGTGAACAGGTAGAAAGTAACAGTACGGGAATTCTACAGCATGAAGTCAATGGGTTACATCCTTTTTGAGATTGAAGAAGATCCTCTTTGCCCACTGAGGTGGGGCTGGGGGTGGCGCGGCAGAGACACCAGGAAGTAATGAGTTTTGTGTGCAAAGCATGGCACAGCCGGGGGCAAGAGCCGGGGGCACATGCAGAGCAGGGCAATGGTCCTGCTCACCTCTGATGACTTTAGAAAGCTGATGGGCCAGGGGAAAGTCAAATTCTGAGCAGTGCCTCTGTTTTCTATTTGGCCAAAATAGGAAAAAATAAACAGACTCACACAAGCATCAATGGGGTGTCAACTATATACCAGATTGCATCAGACAAACCTGAATTTAATCTGTGGGTCTGTCTCTGATGAGCTGCGACTCAATCACTCGGAGCCCCAGTTTCCTCTTTTATGAAATGATGCTCACAAGAACTATCCCTAAACGTGACAAGCCCAGTCCCAGCTCTCTGACACCTCCTGAGACATCATGAAAGCCTTTTATGGCACAGCAAGGAGGGAAGGACGCCAGCAGTACACAGCACAACTTTCTAAAACGCCCCAGAGTTGTACCTGCTCTCGCCCCTCCCCACTTCCCCACGCTAGGTCCCCTCTCCCCGCCTTCAAGACTATTTTCCTCCTCCTGAGATCTCTGCGCCGTTTGCTCTGTAGCTCAGTGTAACCTGACATTCAGGCCTCTCTGGTCTCCACCCCACCCTCTCGGTGCAGCACATCAGTGGGGCAAGGCCAGGGTTGGCGGGTTTCCACGTCATAATAACATCTTTTTTCCTGATGCACAGCCATGCCATAGGTTGATGTGATGAGTAAAGAAACCACAGATGTAAAACCACTAACAATAAGCCTGAAATGTGCAGCAAGATCAATAAATGTGCTTCCTTCCCCCGCCCTAGACGCGAACATCAAATGGGTCTGAGAGCGTTTTCAAAGTAGAGCGCTGCTCTGATGCTGAGATAAAAGGCTGGGAAGAACGAGTATAAGCCAGCTGGGGATGAAGGGCATTTGTCCTTACGTGGGCCAGCTCCCATGGTGGGATGGGGTCTCCCTTTTGGAAGGGGATTTCCCAAAGGGGTGGAGATGGTAGGGGAACAGGGGTGATTTAATGCTAAGAGGTGGTCTTGGGGGGGTAAGGGGTTGAGACATTGACCTGTAGACCAAAGAAATCCCTCCAGGAGAGTCAGTGAGCAGGAACCATCCTCATCTGTGGCTGGAAAACAGCATGGTTGGGGCTATTTGGTGTCTTCTAAGTCCACTAAATACATGTACATATGGGATTCACTCCCTCTTTTTCTAGCGTTTGTCCTAATAATACAACAGACCAAACTCAGAAGGAATGAAAAAGGCAGAGCCTTCTAGAAGGCATGGATTCTTTCTCTATGAAGCAAATGAAACTGTGGAGCCCCTGGGGGTTTAAAGCGGTGCTGCTGTTACTGGATGAATTGCGCCTCCCACCCAAATGCATATGTTCAAGCCCTAATCCCCGCCTCCGACCAGCACCTCAGAATGTGACCTTACTTGGCCTTTACAGAGATAATCAAGTTAAAGTGGGGTCATGGGGGTGGGCCCTAATCCAGTAAGACTGGAAATTTGGACACAAACGCACAGAAGGGAGAGCGTCATGTGAACAGGTAGACGGCCATCTAGAAGCCAAGGAGAGAGGCCTCGAAAGAAACTAACCCTGCGGACACCTTGGTCTTGGACCTCCAGCCTCCAGAACTGTGAGAAGACTGATTTCTGTTATTGAAGCCCCCAGTCTATGGTGCCTTGTTTTGGCAGCCCGAGCAAACTAAACAGCTCCCATTTCTTGGCAAGGAGATCACTGGTTCCGGGCACATGCCTGTCGATCTTTTTCAGCGTGTGCTTTGCTGTTCTCTGCCAGTCAGTCCCTCCTGTGTATTAGCCTCTCAGTGACACACACACACAAAAAAAAACCCAAAGGACGAGCAGAGATGTGCTCTTGGTCTCCCGACCCCAGGGACCTGCAGTCAGGCCAGGAGGTCAGGCACAGGCACAGCTGTGGGGAGGGACACAGTTCTAGTCTGTGCTGTCCTGTACCCACCGCACAGAGCACCCGCAGGATGGGGACCACGGCAGGTGATGTCTTGCTCTGTTTGGATGAGACCTGCTGTGCCCAGTGGACCAGGAAAGAGGCACCAAATTCCCTGGGTTTTCAGACAGTTGAAGGCTAGCTAGGGGTCATTTTTCTTGAACTGGTTGTGACAGCCGAGGGCCACATAAGCCTCCCTATTGTGGAGGAGGCAGGAGTCTTGGGTCAGGAAGAGACTCCCAGAGGCCCACACCCACGGGGCAGGTGCAGAGATGCCAGGAAGCCTACCTCATGCTCTGAAAGCAAGTGAAATCTGAGTCTGGGGCTCCATTCTGCTGAGCCTCAAATTCACCTTCAGCCACTATCCAAGCCCCTCAGCCCCAACCCCAGGAGTCCCCAGGAACCAGGAAGCCTGTGGAGAGCCAGGAAGTAGGGGGGAGCCCACATCCCTTCAGGCCCAGGACTGCCCCATCCTGCTCGCTGTCTCGAGCTCAGGTACACTGAAGGGGGCTCTGCTGCTTCCAAGCCACACAGAATGAGCCCGTGCTGGGAGCTGTGGGGTCTGTGGGCAAGCCCCTGAGGGTCACCAAAGTCTTTCTCCATGGAGGTCCTGCCCGCTTGCCAGAGCGTTTCCAGGGAGCGGGCCACCACTTATGAGAGTCTTGAGCTCTGCTGCTTCCCAGACCTGGGAGCTACCTCTCTCTCTCTCCCTGTCGCTTCTCTATCATGTCTTTTCCTCTCTGTCCTCCACCTCTCTCTCCCCACACCACCTCTCTGAGAAGGAGCTCAGAAAAGACAGAAGCCTGTGCGTTGACACCTCTTTCCACTCCGGTTCACAGGGGCCAGCACGTGCTGGGGCCGAGGCAGCAGTGGTTTCCGCGGGACACGGGCTGGAGAGCACTGGGTGAGCTGAGTGACCTGTCCGACTGCTCCCCCACTGCCCGCACCTTCCAGGGTTCGGGCTTACTGCTCCGGAGACAGAGAAGCGGCCCTGTGCCCCCCAGCACAGATCACATTATAAACGGAATCTGTTTTAGAAGAACATCTTTAGACAGGAGCTGCTGTTCCAGACCCTGAAGCCTGCTTCTTACAGCACCAGACAGCTTGGGTGGGTTTCTGAATGTGTGTGTGTGTGTGTAAGTGTGTGCGTGTGAGTATGTGTGTCTGCATGTGTAGCTCAGCCTCTCTGCCTGCTGCACATGAGCTCCTGCTAGGCAACACTCCACCTATTGACAGGGGCACAGCGCAGCCATAGGGATGTGGACAAACCTGGACTCAGATGGACACCCCGATTCTGCCCTGACAGCAACGCTGGCTGGGCTCCAGGGCCCCGGAGCCACGCTCTGAAGGCATCCCTTCACCCTGGCCTCCTCTGGCGCTTCCCCCTCTGAAGTCGTTATTACGCATCAGGTATATTGAGCAGAGGGAAGAAGTAGGTCAAGGATTAGGGGAAAAAAAGAAGAAAAAATTCATCTCCGGGAGAAGCACTAGCATTGTGTAAAGCTATTTTGAACTTGCCTGAGATGTTTAAAAGGGGAAATGTTTTGTGTAGGGATGGCTACTGTCACAGCTGACTTAGGGACGAATGTCGATCTCTGAGCCTTCCATACATTAAACACATGATCTCAGAATTCTGTTTTTAAAAGATAACTCGGCCCAGTGGGATGAGCAGCCTCTAAATTCAGGTCCTGTACAATACAGGCCACCTTGAGGACCCCCAGCTGAACAGGAACAAGGGAACCCTGAGAATGCCTCGTACGTGGACAGAAAGAATGAGAGCAAAAAACTGACACGTGTCACCCAGGGTGGGAGGGTGGCCGCCGGGCCGACCATGCAAAGGGGCCTCATCCAATCAGTGGCGGGTCTGAAAAGAACAAAAACCCAATCTCCCCTGAGGAAGAGGGAATTCCGCAGACAGATGGCCTTTGGACCTGAACCACAGATGCCCTGGGCTCCAGCCTGCAGGCCCATCCTGCAGATTTTGGACTTGCCAGCCTCTATCATCATTTAGATGACATAACCGATATAAATAATCTCCCTTTCTAGACTCCGTGTTGTGTCACATTCAATACCACATCCCTCCTTCCATCAGACCCTAGTTCAAGGCCGTCCTTCTCCAGCTATTAGCCAGGATTCTCCAGGAAGTCAGAACAATAGGCTGTCTCTCTCCATGCATACACATATAGGGAGAAAGGGAGAGTGGAGATGACAGAGGATAACAATTAGTGAATTTGTGGACATATTATAGAATGCACCCAATCTGAAAAACAGAGAAAACAGACAAAAAAAAAAAAAAAACAGAGACACAGTGAATGGTGAGAAAAGACACAACATTCACATCATTGGAGTCTCAGAAGGAGAGAAGAAAGAGGGCACAGCTCGGAGGATATCTGAAGAAACAATGGCTGAAGACGTGTTGAACTGGCAGAAGACACAAACCTGCAGATCCAGGAAGCTGCGTGAACCCCAAACAGTATAAATCCAAAGTGTCCACACCAAAACACATGGTAACTGAACTTCTAAAACTGAAGTAGAAGAAAACAAATCTTGAAATCAGCCAAAGAGAAACAACACATGCCCTACAGGGGATGGTAATTTTAATGACACTGGATCTCTAGTATGAAATCACGGAAGCCAGAAGGAAGCGGCACATTTTTCATGTTCTGGGAAAGAAGAACTGCCAACTGTGAATTCTGTATCTGGCAAAATTATCCTTCAGGAATGAAGAGGAAATAAAAATATTCTTAAACAAAGAAAAACTAAAAGAATTTATTGTCACCAGACCTACACCAAAAAAACTGGCTAAAGGAAGTTCTTCAAACAGAAGGGAAATGAAAAAAGGAATCCTAGAGTATCGGGGAGGAAAAAAGAACAATGAAAGGAACAGAAATATGAATACACACTATAGACTCTCCTTTTCTTCACGAGCTTTGGAAATCATATTTGAGAACTGAAACAAAAATTATGGCACCCCCTGATACTCAAGACAATGATATTTAAAAATGGGGAAGGTAAAGGGACTTAAATGAAACTGAGATTTCGTTTCCACACCTCAGCTGAAGATAAAATATTGATATAAGTAGACTGTGACAAGTCACAGATGTGTATTATGATATCCAGAGTAAACACTGCAAAAACTATACTAAGAAATAGACTCAAAAACACTATAAATCAATCACAATGGAATCCTAAAATTGCTCAAGTAGCCTGCAGGAAGTCAAGAAATGTGAAACAGAGGAATGAAAAGAAAAAGAAACAAACAGAAACCTAGTAATAATATGTCAGACTTAAATACTAACATATCAATAGTTACCTTAAATGTAAACAGTATAAATGCTCCAATTGACAGGCTTGATTTTAAAATAAGATCCAGTTTTATGCCTTTTACAGAAAACTCATCTCAAATTCAATAATATAGGTAAGCTGGAAGTAAAAGATTGGGAAAAGATACGCCATGCAAACATTAATTTAAAAAAAATCAGGACTGGTTATATTAATATCTGATGAAGTAGATTTCAGAGCAAAGAAAATTACTAGAGATGAAGATGGATATTACATGATGCCAAAATGGAGCCATGATGGAGCCATCAAAACGATGTAACAACCCTAACCCTAAATGTGAACACACCAAACAGTCGAGTCTCAAAAAACATGAAGCAAAGACTGATAGAACTGACAGAAGAAACAGAAATCCACAATCACACCTGAGGTTTACATTGGTCCCCTCTCGGCAACTGACAGAACCCTGGATGGAAAATAAGCAAGGATGTAGAAGATCTGGACAGCACAGCCAAACAGTAGGATCTACATGTACAGAGCACTCCACCAAATAGGAGCAGAATACATATTTTTTCCAGTGTCCATGGGACACTCACCACAATAAATCATACCATGGGACATAAAAATAAATCTCAATACATTTTAAAGAATTAAAAGCATAGACTGTGATCTCCAGCCATAATAGAATCAAATGAGAAATCAGTAACAGAAAAACAATATAAAAATAACTAAACATGTGGAAATTTAACACCACATTTATAAACAATCCATGGGTCAGGGAGTAAGACTAAAGGGAAATTTTTAAAAATTTCATAGTACTGAATGAAAAGAAAATTACAACAAAGGAACATTTGTTGGATGCAGCTAAAGGAATACTGTGAGAAAATTTATGGCACTAAAGGCTTAAATTAGAGAAGTTCTCCAATCAATAATCCATGTTCCTACTTCAATAAACTAGAAAGAGAAGAGCAAAATAAGCCCAAAGCAAGCAAAAGGAAAGAAGTATAAATTAATAAAACTGAAACTAGGAAAGGAATAAAAAAATTGATTTAAAAAATGAAAGCTGGTTTTTCAAAAACAGTAAAAACAAAAATTGATAACCTCTATCTAGCAAGACTGATGAAAATAAAATGAAAGTAGACACCAATCATCCATATCAGGAATGAAATGGAGTTTATCACTGTGGATCCTCCAACCATTAAAAAGATAACCAAAGAATATTATGAATAACATTAAACTCACATTATTTGAAGCTAGAAGAAATAGACTAATTCTTTGAAAACACAAACTACCACATCAACATCAACCAAGGTGAAGTTTATAATTAGAATAACCCTATAGCCATAAAAGAAATCATATTAGTAATTGAAAAACTCCCCGAAAAGAAATCTCCAAGTGCACAAGTTTTCACTGGAAAATTCTACCAAACATTCAAATAAGAATTAACATCAATTTTACTCAATCTCTACTAGTAAGTCCACTAGTGAGCAGAACAGGTGGGAACATTTCTCAAGTCATTTTATAAGGGCCAATATTACTTTAATACTAAAACCAGAAAAAGAATACTACAAAGAAGACTACAGACTAAAATCTCTCATGAACTTAGGTGTCAAAGTCCTCAATAAACCTCATCCAATAATGGGTAAAAAAGTAGAATGCCTTCCAGGTATGCAAGGATGGTTCAACATTCAAAAAAATCCTTCAATGTTGGGCTCCACTTCAATAAGCTAACATAGAAATACCATATAATCATCCCAGTTGACATACGAAAAAGCATTTGACAAAATCTACCACCATTCATAATAAAAATCTCAGTAAGTCAGGGATCGAGGGGAATCACCTCAACATGATAAAGTTTCTACCAAAAAATTATGACTAATATCATACTTAATAAGGAAATGCTTTCCCTCTAAAATCAGGAACAAGATGATGATACCTATTCTTACCACTCTTTCTCAACATGTACTGGAAGTTCCGCCCGCTTTGAAATAAGGCAAAAACAAGAAATAATCAGCAAACATTTTGGAAAGGAAGAAATAAAACTACATTTATAGATGATATGATTGCCTCTATAAAAACTCCCCAGGAATCCATGAAAAACCTTCTAGAACTTATAAGTGAATTCAGTAAGGTCACAAGGCACAAAATCAACAAACAAAAATGATTGCGTTTCTATAGACTGACCATGAACAAGTGGAAACAGAAATAAAAAATACAAGACCACTTAAAATCACTCCAAAGAAAATGAAATACTTAGGTGTACACTTAACCAAACACGTACAGGTTCTCTGTGCTGGAAATTATCTATGGACGACCACTGACACATGTTCTCGTATGAGTTCTGCATCTGCCACACGTCCACGACCTGTGCACAATGCAAAGACGGCATTGCTGCTGTGGTACCACAGGTTCCCGAGTGCTGTTCTCATGGAAACCATCAAAGAGGCACTTCACATGTGGGTTTGTAAAATCACGGGACGCAACTCGTATGTGCAATCCACCTTCTGCCAGGAGTATTTCTTTCTTGTGTTCATCTTTCAGCTTATTATCCAGCATATCATGCTTACAGTTCGATAAATAATCAATGTTATTTGGTTTCAAAGGACTCTATGTTGAGCCCATCTATAATCCTAGATGAGAAACGATTACATTTGATTCAGTTAATGTGTTGGCATTTTCTAAGTACAAGGCACTAACCGGGGGTCTCTAAGGCAACAAAAGTGAATAAAGAGTGGTTCCTCCTCTCAGGCAGCTCGCATCGTCACACGGAGGGGCTCTGTGGCAATGATGAAATAAAACACTGGCTTTGGATGAGCTGTGCGTGAGGACAGATATGACGTCTGGGGGCCCTGGGAGACATGACTTCCTGCTGGGCAGGTAGGGTGGGGAGAAGCACAGGTTTACTAAAGGAGCCGTGGTCTACGATAGCTAAGAGCCTGATCACTAGATCAGCCTATCTAATCCCAGTTCTGACTTCACCACTTACCAGCAGGTAATCTTGGGCCAGTTGCCCATCTTTAAAATCAGGAAAATTCTACCAACCACTCAGGGTTCGTGTGGGGAACAAAAGGTAATGCACATGACCCCCTTAGCACAGAGCCAGGCATACAGTAAGTGCTTCATTAATGACGGCTCTTTTTATTTAGCTGGTTGGAAAAAAAGATGAATAAAACATAAGTGCTCTTCTTGAGCTGCTCTCCATCCACTAGCGGTGATAGACGCGTGTGCAGATAGAGCACAGGGCGGCTGCGTTCCTACGGCTGGAAGAGACCAGGGTGGGTCTCACCCCGGAGGCCGTACGGATGCCTCGTGGTCATCACGGTCCTTGTACAGCTGCCTAAAGCAGGCTTTATGCACAGACCCATCAGCCTTTGGACCAGCCCTTTCCCAAGGACAAAAGCCACATGGGCTAAGCCTGCTGGTGGCCTCTGCCCCCATCACCACATTCATCTCCTTGTCACTGGTTCATCTCTGCCATTGGCTGTTTGCAAGGCTGCAGAAGGAGGAGTGTTTTATGCAGACTCTCTGCCAGTTCCCACGACAAGTGTGGACCCAGAGAGAGACCGGCAAGGGCCTGTCATACCACAACCCCCTTCAGGCACAGATGTGTCCTGCTCGCTCCCAGCTCACCACTTGTGCTGTGGGAACAGTGTCAGTGCAGTTACTGTCTCTGATCTCCAGGAAGGGGCCTCGTTTCCTGGGGGACGGGGAGTCAGGGAGGCAGAGAAATTGCTTCTTGAGGCTAAAAGCATCTTTTTCCTCCTTGTTTTGAGCCAGCTTTGTAGGGGTGCTGGGACACAGAGCGGGCCTTCCGTGGACTCACTGTCCTGTGGCCCAGACCACATCAAAGTATGAATCGTCTCTGTGTCCAGTGGCCCCACCTCGGACCCTGGAACTCAGCAAAGCCGATGGGTTCAGTTCTGATGTCCATCCAATACTAAGTCGTCCTCTGTGCAGAGAACCAGCCATCGCTTAGAATCTGAGATGAAAACTTTAAGCATCGTCAGTTTGAAGTCCTAGTAAGTTGTCTAAACATAGTAATAAAGAGATGTTTTTTCAGAAGGAATATTAACAGTGGAAAGGTGTGCCATTTACTTGCTCTCCAGACTGATACCAGTGTGCAGGAAGCCTGGGGAGGGGTCTGAGGCCTCCACGAAGCCACCTCTCCCTGGGGACTGGAAGCAGTAACTGCAGGTAAGGCAGTTGTGATAAAATTGCAGCTTAAGTTTTGCCACCCGAAGTCCAGAAAAGGGCAGAAGCTGTGGAAGTGAGCACAAGAAAAAAGGAGGATTCTCCAGGGGAAGGTTTGAGATCACCTCCCAGTGAAGCACGTGAAGGTAGGTCAGACATGAGGAGTAACTGCCCAGAGCCCAGCAGCCTGTGGGTGGAGTAGAAGCCGCGTGATGGTGGGGACAGGCGGGCTCAGAGCAGGAACACTGGGGCCCTTTTCTCCCAGTGAGGGACACACAGGGAACGAACCTGGGGTCCCATCCTGCCCCACAGTCCACATGGGAGGCACATTCTCCTGAGGCCCAGGACTTGAGACCTGGAGTATTTTCTCCAGGTGTGAAGGAAGATTCCTGGTTAGAGAGAGCAGCTCCCAGGCATAGAAGGCTCTGCAGCTGATCACAAAGTAGCCCTGAGAAGCATCACGGTGGAGGTCAAGGGCTACGGCCCGGACAAGGTAAGGCAGGCCTCTCTGCCCCTAAGCAGCCTCCGTGGCCCAGGGCGGTTCTAGCCGCCTGTTCCTCTCTTGGTGTCCACACCCGGGAGGTGGTCCTTCTCCTCTGAGTCACAACTCTCCAGCTCCTGGGATTCTGCCAATCTTTCTCAACCTGTTCTGGAAAATCTCCAAAAACTGCTTACATTGTTTCAGTCCAATCCACGCTTCTGGAGTCAGACACAGTACTGACTGGATAAAGGCTTCCTGGCTTTCTCCCTCCATTCATGCGCAGGTCACAACTCGGAATTGAAAGGAGGCACAGCCAGATCTGAAGGTGACCAGCACATTGAAGGTGCCAGAAACTACATTACAGGAGAACCCACCGCACCATGCGCAGCTGAGTAACAGGAGGACTGAGGGCGTGCTGTCTGTGGACTCAGGGTCCGAGAGGAAGGGAAAGGATGTGGCCCCTGCGGCTCCAAGGACAGAAGCAGGACCAAAAGGTGGCCACTTGGGGATTGGGGAACCAATGTTGGTGTCACCAGTCCTGGGTTTCCCCAGGGGAGCGCAGTCACTCGCACATACTTGTCCCAAGGAGGGCGTCTGTAGGGGGAGGCCATGCATGGAGCTGCAGGCGGGGAAGGCTCACGCACAGGACATGAGAGAGGAAGGGGGACCGCTTGATCCAGTGGATTAGCCCACCCACTCTGGACCAGGAACCTTCATCATGAAGGAACCCATGTACCCCTGAACGCCCACCACTCCTTGAGTTTGGGAGGAGCTGGACATTCGGGCCCGCTGTCCAGGGTCCTGGAGAGGGAATTCTTGCTCAGTGTGGGAGGTTGAGCCTAATAGCACCTAAGCTCCCTCACAGCGCTGAAAGTTCATATTAGACCTTCGTTCAACTACTTGCTCTTGGATTCAGCTCCAAGCAACGTCCATGGTGTCCACAGCCGTAAGGGGCGAGTCCTCCAGATTTCTGGGCTCCACCCACGTGTGCACTCTTCTCTTCTGGGCCACAGATGTCCACAGCTTTGAGCTCCAGAGGAATGCTTCTAGGCCCATCTCTCACTCTTCCTGCATCTCCACGTAAACCCTGGGTTTCCCCCAAGTTTTCTTGTTCCCTGGGATGCAGCTGCCTCACATCCGGCCTCCTCCATCCAGGGTCTCCATCAGCCACTCTTTGGGCTCTGGGAGCACTGCGCTCACAGGGGTCAAACTTCATTTCTGTTCAGGTTTGCATGAGTGACCCACTGACCTACTTTTCTGTATGGCTTGGCATAACTCAGCATCCTTGCAGTCAAAGCACCCCTCCTCCACGGACCTGTGATGTTTAGAGTCTATGACAGGAAACATGAGGCTAACGGCCCTGAAGATAAAAATATAATGCATTGAGGTGTTCACAGCCGCCGGGCTGGTTCTGTTTAATTGCACAAACATCATTTATCACAAGAGATGTGACAAATTCATCTTTGTTTCTTTTTTTCCCTAGCTTAGAGCTCTGTGTTCTCTCATGCATGTCCATTAGGTTTACTTCTCCTACTTTCATATTTAAATTAAAACAAATTGGCTCATTTACCCTGAGACTCTCAGCCTGACAAGAGACTGAAAAAGCGTGTGTGTGTTTGTATGTGCGCATGCGCATGAGCTGTATTTGTTTTGCCTCAGAGGTTTAGGATATCTGGATGAAATGCACCGTTCAAAAAGAAAGAAATTTCCAGAATGTCTTCAATCATCTGCACAAAAAAGAGTCCGAAACAGCTCAGGGAAAAAAAGCTTATTGATAAAAGAACTGCCACAGACAAAAACCAAATCAACGTGGCAGTCTGTTGCAAATGTCACAGTGTCACATATAATTTATACCTTCACAGAGAACTGCAACCAATCGTGGAATTACTTTTTCCTGCCTGTGTTAACTGGTTTGGAAGGAGACAGCTGCTGGGGCAGGGAGGCAGACAGGGGTCAGAACGGGGCTGTGCCGAGAGGTCTTGAGCACAGTCAGCCCCAGGTCATGGAGAAGGAAGGGTGGGTGCCTGTGATGACTGAAGGGAGAAGTCTGGGCTGGGGCACCCTGAGCCCCCTTGCAGGAAGGTCCTGCAGGGAGAGGCCCTCTCCACTGGAGATCTCCCTACCTTTTACATTTATTTTTCCCATTTTTTAATTACATGAGGACCACACAGACGCCTGACACAGGAGGACAAGAGGAAGTTCCCTTTCCTCCTCATGCAAACTCAATCCCTAACAGTTTGGTTTGTATGCTTCCAGAACTCTCCATGCATTTACATGTCTGGTGTCGAGTGTGTATATAATATATATACACACGCAGGCATACTTCAATTTATTGTGCTTCACAGATGCTGTGTTTTTCACAAACCGGAGCTTTGTGGCAACCCTGTGCCAAGCAAGCCTTTCAGTTCCATTTTTCCAACAGTGTTTGCTCGCTTTGTGTCTTGGTGTCAGATTTTGATAATTCACACGGTATTTCAAATTTTTTCATTATTATTACTACGTGTGTATGTTGATCTGTGATTGCTATTGCAAAAGATTATGACTGGGAGAAGGCTCAGAGGATGGCTAGCATTTTTTAGCAAAAAAGTCTTTTCCATTGTTTTTTAGAAACAATGAGATTGTACCCTTAACAGACTACCATGCAGCATAAACGTAACATTTATATGCACCAGGAAACCAAAACATTTGTGTGACCTGCTTTATTGCAATGTTCGCTTTATTCTGGGGTCTGGACTGAACCCACAGTATCTCCAAGGTGGGCCTGTGTATCCATGCCTACATCTCTCTCTCTCGCTAACCCTGCATGAGTTGTACTTGGAGCATCTGTGAGAGCTGGCCTCTCCCTCCCTCTTGAAGCTCCTCTGCCCTGGTCTCCGGGGCTCTTCCTCTCCAGGCTCTCCTCTTACCTCACTGCTCGCTGTCTGGTCCTTCCCCGCCCTATATATTGCTGTATAGAGTATCTATCTTGTACTTTGGAATTGCTGCAGAATATTTCATCCCAGGGATTGGTCCTAATACCCTCTTACAGATAAAAAAATTTGAATGGATCCACTTTCATAGGTGGGATTAACAAATAAACGAAGGGGAGAAATTCAGGAGACATGCTTTAGTCCTTGCATAGGGAACCCAGGGATGGGTTTCCAAGCCTCTGCCAGGCTCTCCCCTCCTCCTGGCCAGGACCTTGGAGACCTGCCCGCCTGCCGGCTGCACGTGGGAGATGCCCCACAACTGGAAAGAGACACCCCGTAACTGGAAATTGCCACCAAATGGCATCTGCTGCTTTGTTCTTCTGACTTCCCAACTTCTCCACCTCCTAGTCCCGAACTAACGATGCTGTCCAAGGGGAGAGAAGAGATCTGTGCAATGGTCCATGACAAGAAGGAGCTGCTGAGAGTAGCAATGAGCTCTTTAAGATGCAACGAGTGTGAAAATTCCTCCGAGGAGAGGGTGCCTGGCTGAAGGAAGTGTTAACTGCAGCTGCGGGCTGCCGCCGGCCCCGTAGTTCTCCTGATTCGCAGTTCTGGCTGAAGCATCCCCACAGCCCAGAGTTGACAGAGGACAAAGTCATGTCCTCCTGGCCCTTGGGAAACTGGTCCTGCCCACCGGCCAGTCTCTTGTCCGAGCAGTCCCTGCCGGCTCCTCAGGGCTCTGCAGAGTCTCGGCTCTCACTTTAGACTCAAGAGTCTGGGTAACACCCATTCTCCAGCCCAATGTCAGATGTCTCAGGGTAATTTCAGGACGAAAGAGTGGCTTTGACACTTTGGGGCAGAAGGACACAGTAGGTGTGAAGATCGGTGTCATCTGTCACAATTAATATTTAATTATAAATCCAATGAAGCATGATGACTGAAAGCATGGATCTGAGGCTGGACAACCCGAGCACCAACCCGGCTCCACACTCACTGTCTGGGCTCTTGGAGGGGCTCCTCACTCCACCTGTGCCTCAGTCTCCTCATCAGGAAAAGGCCGCTCCCAATGCTGGAAGCCCCTGGCTCTTTCCCTTCTCCACACCCTCCGACTGCTGCGGGGCAGGGCTGGTGCTGGACCACGTTCCCCGCCTCCCTCACCTCATGGTCCCGTGACTCCACCCTCTCCCTTGGGAGGAGTGGAGCTGCTGCGTGCTATTTCCAGGTGTCTTCCTCCGCCCTCTTGTTCTCTGCTTCTGATGGCTGAGCAGCAGGGACCGAGCCACTCTGGAAGGCACACATAGACAAGACCAGAGCCACCGTCCGCCCCCACGATGCTGCCTTCCAACTTGGAACTCAGACTGTCACGTGAGGGAGAAGTCACCTTCAATCTGGTTAGAGCCATTGCATTTTTGCATCTCTTTCTCTATTTTAAAATATCTTTTGGGGGGGACGAGGTAATTAGGTTTATTTAAAAAAATTTTTTTTAATGGAGGGACTGAGGAGTGAACCAGGACCTTGTGAGGAGGTAATTCAGTTTATTTTTAATTTTTTTAAATGGAGGTGCTGGGGATTGAACCTAGGACCTTGTGCATGTTAAGCACACACTCTACCACTGAGCTATACCCTCCCCTCTTTGCATCTCTTTCTTAAAGTAGCTCTTGTTATCCTCACTAAAACTCCACCGCAAAGCTGTTGGCAGCATTCAATATGATCATAAATACAGAGGAATCAGGACAGAACCTGGGACATTCAGGGCTGGATATATGTTAGCAAAAAGACAGGTGATGAAAGTAATAATATCACACTGTCGTGTAATTAGGAAGGAGAAGTGTCTATAAAAATCATGTGGTAGATCTGGACGCTGTGCACGCATGAGGCATGCATGGGGCGGAAGTCCTATTGTCCAGTCCCTAGCACCACTGCCCGGACAACCTACAATCGTCCAGTAATACAGAGTAGAGAAGCATGTGGTATTTTGGATTGTGTCTTTGGTCACAACAGCTCTTTATGAGGAGTAAAATAGTGTTAGAACACACTCAGGAAATGCCCAAGAAGAGGGATTAGAAACATGCGCCAGGAGCACAGGAATGGAGAGACAATTACCACGCGGGGTGACTTTTCAATTACTTAGAAGTAGAAATGTAAAGAAGAAAATCGATGCACCTTCCCTTTTTCTAAATTTGATTGTGGTATTTCTCTGTGTCTTCTTTCCTGGTTGTCCATTCTGACACTGGCACTTTGGGTAAGTGCATTTCAAGACAACCCTGGGTGCTCATGACCACCGTACAGCACGCTGTGGCCGTGGCCCTGGAGTGCGGGCTCTCTGGCTGCCTGGTTCCTGGAGGAGAGCAGGGTTGCAGAGACTGGAGGGGAGCCGGGAGGAGGCTGCCGGAGGAGCAGCAGGTGGGCTACGCAATTGCGGACTCCCAGGGGCCTTCTGTCCTGGTGAGCACATGGAGATGCTGCAGCATGATGGCCCATGTGGAGATAGCTGCCCCGCTGTCAATTATTGTCAACGGACACGCGGAGCCCACGTGGGGCCACTGGGGTCACCTGGGTTAATCCCTGTTTTGAACAAGAATGAGAAATGCCTGAACTATTTCCAGCTCCCTCGGTGGGAACAGGGCCTCCCACTCCCCAGCCATGCAACTGAGCCAGAGACGACGGCTCCTGGACTAACCCGAGGGGACCACCAACACTTGCAGAAGCCCAAATCCAGAGCGCTCCTCACATCACCCCGGGATCTGGGAGTTACCCCAAGAGGTCTGGGCAGAGCTGGATAAACAAAGGGCCCTGAGAGCTGTCAGACTCCCAGCCTGGCCAGAGGTCCCAGAATTCCATGTTATGCTCCTGGTCTCTGTGCCTCGCCAACTGTCTGTGTAACGTGGCTACTCCACAGGCATTTGCTGTGTCCAGTGAGTGAGCAGAAGGCAGGTCAGCAGGTGGTCACAGGCCCAGCTCCGGGCACAGGCAGCCTGGTTCTGCCCCTCAAAGGTGAGACAGCCTTGGTCTGGGTCCTTTCCTCTCTTGGGCCTCAGAACTCTGATCTATACAGTGAGAAGAGACAGTTACACCTAACAGAGCGTTTCACAGATTAGGGATAAGGTAAGCAAAATGCTCAGCATGGAGTCTTCCACGGTGTTTGTTCAATAAATGGGGTGACAGTCGTAGTTGGTCCCACCTGCTGTCCTGGAGGAATTATCACCAGCCCTGCTTTCACATTCAGAACTGTGCCCGTCTGAGTGACCAATGATACGGCTGCCCTACTGACAGGTGAGGAGGATGGTCATGACGACTAACAGGGGCCGGGGGCTGGTCGGGGACCTGGAGGGGTCCCTGCGTGCGAGTCTGAACACATGGCTTTGTATCAGTAATCAAGGCACCTTCGCTCTCAGCTTCACTCAGCCACCCCACACACAGTGGAGAAGTGATGCGGTCATCACACGCAGAGCAGATCAAATCACAGAGATTACGGGATGTTCTATTTGAAGGGGATTCTGTCCCCAAGGAGCCTCCAGTCCTGCAGGATGAGGACAGGAGGGAATAAACAAGGCAGCTGAGAGCAGACGTGAGCGGGACAGCGAACAGCACAGCCCCGTGGTGCGGAAGCCGGTGTGCTTGCTCCTGCACACTCAGGAAGGCTCGTGCAAGGGACGGGTGCAGCTGGGCCACTGGAAACCCTCTGAAGATAACTCCATGACTCTCTTCTTGATACGGGTTCCTCTCAAGAACCTCCCGTGGTTTCCTCCTCAGCAAGGAGTGTCACAGAGATGTCACAGGTGACAACGATGACAGGCATGTGTAGGGCAGTCACTGAATAACCCAGAAGCAGCAGCTGTCCTTGGCTGAGCTGGAATTAAGTGCTGCCCATATCCGGATGGTTCCTTTCCTCAGCGAGCCCATAAGGCTGGTGCTGTTCTCATCATTTCAAAGATGGGGAGACGGGCCTTGGAAGACAAAGGTGTTTCCAGGGCCTCTCAGCTGGCCCGGGTGGGGCTGGAGTTTGAACTGGGTCTCCAACTCCAAGGCAGCTCTCCAGACCTGGGGAGAGTCCTGTCCGAATGGAAGGTCCCCACCACCTGGAATGAGCCCGAGAGTCAGGTAGGAAAAGACCAAGAAAGCCCCACCCAGGGCAGCCGGGTGGCAGAATGCAGTTCACAGAGAGACGCGGGACCCAGGCAGAGGAGGCTTTGTGGAAGCCTCAGAGCGAGTCCCGCCAGCGGGCGCCCCCTTGGGGGCACTACCAGGCACACCTGGCATCCCTGAGCACACGCTGGGAGCCGGGCTCTAGGCTCGGCCCTCACTCCAGTTTTCTTCTAATCCTCACAGGAACCCCACGAAGCAAGGGCACCTGCGAGCATGTCCACCTTCCACGCCACAGTCCTGGCCAGCTCCATCTCATAAGCAGAAACCCGGTGCCCAGAAGTTTGGGGAAGGCAGAATGTGCTCTAACTCAGAGTGGCAATCTAACCCCCTCTGAGCACGAAGTGGGGCAAACGCCCACCCACAGGTCACTGGGCCATGAGGGGTGGGCAGGGCGGCTTTCAGAGCTGCAAGTCCTGAGCCAGCATGAGCCTTTCTGTGCAGTTTGTTTCCGGGCTCCGTCTCAAACTGTGAGAGAGAGAGAGAGAGAGAGAGAGTGTGTGTGTGTGTGTGTGTGTGTGTGTGTGTGTGTGTGTGTGAGATGAACAGTCAAATCTATCAAAGGAAATCACCAAATATGGAAATTAATTTTCCTCTCCAGGAAAGAAGCATCAGGATTACAAAGTCCATTCATGGTATCATATGCAAGACGGTGGTCAGGTCACTGGCTGTGGCCTTGGAATGTAGGAGGGAGTGGTGAGAGTAAGGATGTGCCCCGACAGGCATCCAGGAACAGGCCACGTCAGAGCTTCCGTGTGTCACCAGGGTTCAGGGTGAGGCCCCAGATGCAAAGGCGCAGAAGCCACCTCCAGTCACTGGGGCCGGCGCAGGGCCAGGGGAGTCCGCGGGAACAGAGATTGTCCAGACCAGGGTTTGCGCACAAAGGCCCAGCTACCTGGTTGGCAGCAAGGTAACCAGTTGCGGGGACTGAGCTCCAAGATGAGTGGGACACTGAGTCCTGGTTTCCATTCAGGTCGCCTGGCTCCAGCCGGGGAGAGCCCAGGGCTGTGCTGGAGGTCATGGAGAGGTGGAGGGGGGGCAGAGAGGAGAGAGGCCTGGCAGGTCCCACCCGTGCCCTCAGTGTTGGTCTGGACACTGAGGCAGAACCCAGCCGAGCGTGGCGCTGGACGTGACTGCTCGTGCGCTGACTCCCGGAGGGGCCCCCAGGTGCCCAGCCTCAGGGACGCTTGTGCCAGCATCTGTGTGAAACCTTTGGCAACAGTTCCCTGTGTGTACTTCCCACAAGAACTGGTTTCCCCAGAAGTAGGTCAGGAGCTCCCGGGAAACTTCTGGATTCTGACTTTGATTTTTCCATCTTGAAGTTCAAAGAGCATGAGTAAGTTCATTGGAAGGAAAAAAAAACGACGACTTTTAAAAAATCAAACATGCTCAGTATGCAGGGAACTAAAAACTGAAGGAGTCGGGGCAAACGCTGCTGTGGCCCAGCAAACACTCACTCAGGGCTGGTCCTTTGCTTGGGTCGGGACGAGGGACCGTCCTGGATACAGAGATCATGACATGGGTTGAACCAGTGTGTTCTCAGTGCCCTCTGCCTGGCCCCACTTACAAGGACCACAGTGCGCACTTCATTGAAACTGCCTTTCTCCATGCGTAAAGAGGACAATTCATGACCTCGGTGAGCATCTGATGCCTTCTCGATAATGGACAGGTTTCTTCACCCGTCTTTGCTAGAAAGAGGAAATAAGGTGATTCCAGCAAGAGGGAAAGTATCACTTCACCCCTGGCTCCTGGCTCACGATAGGTCTATGAGTATGAACCATGAAAACACTCAGATCTTTGAGAACCAGGACCACACACAGCCTGCTCACTTGGCGTCTTTGGCAGTATCAGGTCCTGGTCCATGACTGGACAGCTAAATGAACGAGCAAGGGCACGCAGCTTGTGTCCTTAGCATCTGGCCTAAAAGCATCCGCCCAGGAGGTGCTGGAGGACAGGGTTGGGGGTAAGGCACCCTCCTCTGCCTCTTGCCAACTACAGTGGGCACCAGCTGGTCCTGCCTGCCCAGTGTCCCCCCCACCTTTCTTAGTAATCGGCAACCTGATTTTTCAGGGATGCTCCATCTCTTTCCCATTCTGGATTCAGTTAATCCGATTTGGGTCGACCTGACTATCGCAGGCTCTGGTGGGCATGTGACCCAACCTGGAAAATCAGCAACTCAAGTGAATGACTCATCGTTGATTTAAATTTCTGGAGGCAGACAGCTCCTATGTTAGAAAATGATTTTATCCAAGTAAGTCCAGATGGCATTATTCATAATAAACTGCCTTTGATGGCCTTGGCCTCGGCCTCTCTCCTTGAAAATGTTAGCAGATGATTACGGCAGTGGATCCAGTTACCTTATCCTCAGACATCACAGCACATTTACGCAGATCAGTAAGTGGGAACAAATTCGATTCCATCTCATGTGCATAAAAATTCAACAGGAAGGAACACCCCTTGACCTGATGGCTGGACCCAGCAAAGCTAACGAGGTGTGTTTCAAAGTCTCTGCAGGAGTCAGGGTGGAATGTATAATGCATCTTGAAATCTCATTCTTCAAACACATCAATTAATGCAAAACAAAGAAGAGCAGCCTCGCCCACAGCTTGGTCAACTTGCTGAGTTCGGAATTAGGTTCTCGGAAAGTCTGTGATTTCCTCGCCTGCGAATCTCTTCATTTCTGGCAGGTCTTAAGCTTTTGGTTGGGGCAGTGCAGACAGCTCAGTTCAATTCCCTCCCAACAGACGTGGGCTCTGCTGGTTCTGCGGCCTGGAAGATGCTGATCAGCGACCACGAGGGGGTATCCTCACGTGTGATCGTCTAGAGAACTCACTCAGGTCGGCCACCCCCGGGTGCCTAGCCAGGCACCCAGCCCCAGAATGCCAGTTCTTTGGATCTGCCAAACTTCATTTTTAGGTAAAAAGGTTGCCAGTTTGAGACACACTTATTCACTGAAACCGAAAGATGACGCAACTGGGGATTTGCCCAGGAATTTTTTTTCTTCCATTATCACTCCAGTAGTGTTTTTTGTTTTTTTGGCGGGGGGGGGGGGGGGGGTTGTAGTAATGTTAGTCACCTCTGAATCGGAAATGGGGGATGAGGGTGCCAGAGTCACAGAGCTTCATTGCCGACTGGAACTCACTGGTATTCTAACTTCCGGGCTGTCCAGATACACCAGGGACACAGCGCTCCCCCTTCTCCGCACCCCCTTCTACGTGTGCTCAGTAGATTGAGTGGATGGATGATGACAGGGGTGTCCCCTTTCTGGAGAGAAAAATCCAAACACTGTGTGATTGTACAGCTGATGTGTACAGCTCTAGGGTACACGGAGTTTACGTCCTCTCTCCTTTCATACAAAACATTCATTTACAAAGGAAATTACTTCCCTACGAAGCCCTGTTACAAGTCCGATGCCCAGCTCAGGAGGCCCTACCAGAATTACTGCACCTGAAACAGCTGCCCAGGGGATAGGGGTCCCACCACCCTCCTGGCTGCTGCTCTGTCGGGAGGATGCTGAGGGAGAGACACTGACCCCACACCAAGTAGCAGGGAGGCCTGGGGGACCCCGCGGAAGCCCCCTAGCTTCATGCACTGCCCCCACCCTCAGGACCAGGCCTGGACCCCCGACAGCTGGACTCGCTCCTGCGCCTACACTGGCTCCATCACACCTCTGGCTGATACTGTTGAATAAGTACCCTGCACCAGGCACAGGATTGGACAGACCCACCCCTGCCCTCCAGGTCCTCCCCACAGGGAGGGACGGAGAAGTAAACAGGCAACGACAAAGCAGCGATACTCGGTGAGGGTGAGTGATGCCTTCACCAGGTGAGCGGGAGACAGAGGTAGGACCGGTTTCCAGGGAGGAGCCCCTGGGGCCCCTTGTGAAAGATGTGAAGGGCTGGAGTGTATTTTGGTGTATTTTAGGACTCACTCTGTGGCCTGTGGGGAGTCCACAGCAAGGGGACAAAAGTGGATGCAGGAAAGCAGTTAGAGAGAAATGGCAATAAACCAGGAAAGAAGGACACAGTCTGAGTGGATCTGGAGTGCGGGGATGCAGAGGGGCCCAGCAAACATCAGAGATGCTGAAGAGGTGAGAGCTCTTGCCAGAGCGGTGGGGAGGCTCAGACTCTGGGTCGCTGGGGGAGTTTGCACAGAAGGCGTTCCTGGGCCCCTTCACAGGGCAGCTCTGATTCTAAGCACCACTGGGAGACAGCCACAGGCTGCTGCCCAGGGGATAAGGGTCCCACCACCTGCCTGGCTGCCGCCTGGCTCCAGATCCTCAGGCCCCAGCCCCACGTCCACCGCCTGCTCTCAGGCAGCCATCTGTTCCCAGGCTGAAAAGTGCTGAGCCTTGGTGCTCACAGAGGGAGCGGTACATGAGGGCGGGGAGGAGGCAGGTGAGGTGAGTGGGCAGTGAGCTGTGGGAGAAAGGGGAGTGGATGGGAGCCCAAGGAGACCTGATTTCTAGCTAAGCCTGTGTGACTGCGGGCAAGTCACTGCACCTCTTTGAGCCTCTGTCCTCAGCCAACAGAGGGAAGGTTGTTGCACTGACTTCCTAATTACACTGCGAGTCCAGGAGCTCATGGGATCCAGAAAGCGGGGCGGTGGGTGCTCACTGGCTCTCACACCTATGTCTGCGTACCTTACGCCAGGCTCCCCAGCATGGTGCGACCCCAGCTTCCAGCTGTGGGGTGAGTTTCTCCAATGCCCTTAGCACTTTCCTGAGCAGCTAGTCCCAAGCAGAAAGCGGCCTCAACTGGTCCTGGCTTCAGCCAGACCCTCCCTGGGCAAGTGGGACAGCCCGGTTCCTACCCCATCACTCCTTCCCTGTAGAGCCCCTGCAGAGGCTGAGCCCGGGGCCTCCAGATGCCAGGGTTGAGGACAGGAAGCAGAACCCTCCCCTCTGTCACCTTCCCTTGCCCATCAAGTGTTGTTTGTCTTCCAGGAGCCTCTGAGGACCTGAGACAAGCATCCCCCAGACCCTCCGTCCAGAGCTCAAGGGCTGGCAGTACTTTCTAAGCAAGACCCAAGCCTTAGTGGTGTGAGCCCCAGCCTGGGTCCTCCTCTGGGCACAGGGGTGCTACAAGCAGGGGTGGATGCTTGCCTCCCTCCACTTGCCAGGGTAACAAGGCTCAGAGCCACCGGGGCAATCAGGAGAAACGAAGTCCTCCCATGCCAGAGACGGCCGCAGAGACGTTGCCATGGTAAAGGCGGACCAGCAGAGCAGCCTGCACTGGAAGAATCGTCAGCATTCAGACAGAAGTTGAACTTCCAAGGCTGGCAGGGGCACTGGACACACCCAGCTGCATTCTGCTCCAACAGCACATGGGAGGGAAGAAAGGCTCTTTGACTCCCAAACAGGCTTTATTGTGGCCTCGGTTCCAAGTTCAGCCATAAGGACTCAGAGAGAAAAGGGGAAGCTGGGAGAGGTTAGAACACACACAGTAAAGGCGCAGAACTCAGACTCACAAGCAGCTCACCAGATTTCTAACCCCAAGAGGGATGGGAGATGAGATACTGCCCTAAGGGTGTGTGTGGGGAGGCGGTCTGAACAGGCAGAACTGAGGGCCCAGACGGGAGGCGAGTACCCCAAGCAAAGGGAACAGAGCAAAGAAAAGGTTTAAAGAATGAAATTCAACACGAGAAACATTTGGCCAGTTGTCTGAGTCGTCAGGTAGTTTATGTTCCAGACGCTTCGGCTGCTAAGACTGCATTGGAGGCTCCATCTCTGAAACGTAATTCCCTTCCTTGCAAGATGGGGTTTAGGGACAGGGCCATGGGGACCTTGTGATAAATGTGGCACAGCCCCGAGGGCACCGCGTGAGGTCGGGACATCATGGTTCAGGTAGGTTCACGGGTCAGTAACAGTTCTGGGCAATCTGCGTGAGACACGGCCAGTACAGCAACTAGTGCGAGAGAGGACGCCCGGAACGGGCTCCCGCGGCGACGCTCCGGCTCCCGGCGCCTCGCAAGCTTCCCCGCGATCCCCACCGCCCTTCTTCAATCCGGCGGGCCAGCGGCTGCGGATGAAACGTGGCGCCGAGGACCAGGCGCGGTTTCCGGGTGGATCGCGCCCTCGCGCGGCCGCCTCCCGCATGACAGCTCCGCCCGCGGGGCCGGCGGTCAGCGCAAGGGCCGCGGTTCCGCGCTGGTCCAGGGGTACAGAGGCGGCCCGCCCGCTGCCTGCCGCGTCCATCTCGGGCCCGCCAGGAGACTCCCCATCCCTCTCCTCCCACTGACCCCGGGCCCCACTGTCCTCCAAACTCTGCTGCCCCAGCCAGTTTGACCTCCATGAGGAAAATGCCTTTTTATTTCTAGTTCTGTTTACAGAATTTAACGTTATTTCTGTAAAACTATTCAAAAAATGGAAAAACACAAAATAGAAAAGTTAAAATTACCCCATAGCCCACCACCTAGAAACAACAAAACATTTTTGTGACTGTCAATAGCACATAGCGAGCCTTCTTTCTTCCCTCCTTCCTTTCCCTTTTTTCAATGAAAATTTTCATGTAAAAGGAATTCACAAATAGAGGTACACCTGTAGGCAGAATTTCACAACTGGTCAAATTTTGTCCCTTGATGCTGGACACTGGGCCCCCACACCGGCCCCCAGAATCAAGCTGGTGCTGAGTCAGGCCCAGACTCCCCAAGTCCTTGACCCTCTCCAAGGTCTCGTGTGCTCAGTCACCCAGAAGGCTCATCCCACTGCCATCCCTGCTCTGGGGAGATGGATGCTCAGAGACTAACATGACCTCTTCAGGTATAAACGCCAGGTTCGGTGCAAATTCAGGCCTGTCAGACAGCAGGGCCTGGGTGCTACAGATTACTTCTAAAAGGATGCTGGGCTACATGTAAGATGTCCAGGTGCTTGCACTGACAAGGAAAAAAACTCTGGATGAAAGAGGATTTCAAACTCCTCCACTATTCCAAGCAAAACAAGGAGGGGGGATTTCTGCTCAGAAGAGCATCTCCCTGGCTTTCCTGAGAGAGGAGTTTTTTAGAAATCCTGTCCCCACCCACCATGGCTGAGAGTGGGAAGGAGTAAGACATCTTTCAGAGGATGCTGGAAGCTGGGCGTGGTCGCATTACCCCTGCTGATGTTTCCAGAATTCAGCCTCGAGTTATCAATGGATCTAAACCCAGTGAATTGTGAATCGCAGTTACTAGCTACAAGTGAAGGTATTTTTTAAAAACTGGAAACTCAAAACCGATCACAGGAATGATTAAGTTTTTGCAGTATCGATCGAGGTTAAAGTGCAACAGTAAATAAGTAGGTCTAGAGAGTGAGGAGCTCAGAGCCAGCCTGAGGGTGTCGGCCTGAGGGTGCTGGCCGCCAGGGCCTGGGAGAGGAGCCAGCCCGACACCCCGTGCACCGAGGCCACTGCACCCGCCACCTCGCTCAGCCCTGCCTGGTCCACAGGGCTCCAGAGGACCTGGGTGTGGATTACATCGGCTGGCGTGCAGACTGGAGACAAAAGCCAGACAAGTAAATGGAACAAGGAAAATGTAATATAAAGGTGTGCTGCCTAGTGACAAGGCCTCACACTGGGAAGGAATAAGAGCTCTGAAGAACACCGAGGACTCAGGGGAGCGGTCCAGGGAAGGAGAGGACTTGGCTGGGACTCCGACCTCATGGAAAGGGTGTTCACTGGGTTTGGGGGCCCACCTCTGGTCCACAGGCAGGGCCCAGGCTGGAGAGCAGGACACCTCCCTCTAGGTGTCAGTGGAGCCCCTGGTGTCAGACACCACTTGCAGCCACGCCGCAGAACCAGAAGGGACAGCGCTCTGAACCAGGAAGAGAAGCTCCTTCCTTCTGCAATGTCTGTCTAGAAACTTTTTGTGACAAATCTGGTGAAAGAAGCATGTTTAAAGGCCCAGCTCCAGCATCTCAAAGCAGGGCAGGAAAGCGCGGATCCAGAGTCGAGGAGCAACAGCTGGTTCTCTGGCTGCAGCAGTGTTTGCAACGGCCCCCAAATTGGAAGTAGCCCAAATGCTCATCTATTAAAAGGGAGAATCAGACACCACATGGTAGAGGTGCACAGAGGAATAGCATGCTGCTGGGAAAAGGGAGGGAATTCCAGCCATGCGCAAACACATGGCTGAGTCTTGGAAACCTAAGCTGAGTGGGAAAAGAAGTCGCAGAAGGCAACATACTTACCAAACTTGACATCAAGCAAAAAGACATGGTCTATTGTTTACCCATACATACTTATATGGTGATGCTACTTGTAAATGAGCAAGATAATGAAAAATCAATATATCAGAGAGTGGTTACCTCCAGGGGAGAGACGGGGGAGGGATGGGAGGGGCAGGGTGGTTTCAGACATACTGGTAACATTCCAGTTGTGGTACTGACAGCAAGTTCACAAGCATCCATTTGGTTACTGAACCTCATAATTTACACAAATGTAACGTCTCTTACATTGGTACCTGTGTCTGTGTCAAATATCACAATACAGTAAAAGGAATCAAATTGTGTAAGTGAGTCGGGGAGTTACCTGTCCCAGCCAACACCAGCTCCTGCTTAAAAGGTCTGAAAATCTGAATGGATACAGCGCAGTAGGAACCAGACCACACCAGGATGCTTGCCAAATGAACATAAATTTTGCAGAAACACGAGACAAATGTCCAGGACAGAGGAAGCTGTGGTTCCCCATCACCCTGTGGGGACCAGACCACCAGGATTCTGCCCAGCCCAGCCCAGCGCCAGCGTCCAGGCCCCAGCCTGAGCAGGCCGACTGCGCGGTTCCCTCCAGCCGAGCCGGCTGCCACTGTGTCCTAATTGTGCTCAGGGCCCGCGAGGTCCATGTCAGTGTAGTCTGATGCACAGTATGCAGACACAGATATCTAGACTTTGAACTGCGACAGACGTCCGGATGATAAAGAAACTTGAAACAAACCTCTGCCCAAGCTTCCTGGCAGGTTTAAGGGCTCACCCTTAACAAGAACAAAACCTGGGCCTTCTTGCAGGCTGCCCTTTTGCCCTGGATTTCCTGGGAGAAAGTGTTTTTAATGAACAGAATGTCTTACCTGTCCGTATCCTTCAGGACTCATCCCAGAAGCCACCGCCCTCAGACGCCGCTCCCACCTCACTGGGCACAGCAGAGCCCAGGCTGTGGGCATTCTCGGGTGTCACCTCTTCTCTCCGCACCCACGGTGCTTTCTCCCCACTGCATCTGGGAGCATGGCAAGGGTAGGCTCCCAGCACCCAGCACTTTCCTGGCATGCAGCAGACACTCAACAACGCCTACTGCAAAAGTGAACATGAAAAATGAAATGAATACAACAAATGCATAATTTTTAGCTATAAGCCCAAATTTTGCTTGACTCATCATGACACCTGGTAGAGACTGATCCCCACTGTGGACCCTGCAAGATCAGGGGAACTACCCTAGTGCCTTTCCTCTCATGTCGGAAAGGCCCTCCAAGTGCCAGCTGTGCGCCAGGGGCCACGTGACTGCAGGGGACATGTGGGTGAGTTGTCAGCACCTACCCTCAAGGGGTTTTCAACCAGAAGCACTGATGGCTGGTCACCAGAGAGCCAGCACTGGTGTTAGCATCACACCACTGTGAGGAGAGGTGAAGGACACCAAGTCTCTAATAGTCGTGGGCTCAGCGTGGAGAAGGTAGCCTCCGGGAGAAGTGGAAACCCTTTCTATTACATGAGCTACCTCTTAACGTCGTCCTGTTTGTCATTCCCTTTAAAGCTAACTTGCATGCCAAGTTTCAGGGAACTGTCCCAATTTTATTCCTGGCTTCAGCCAACATTCCTGGAAAGTCAACACCGAAAGCTACCCTGACTTCCCTTAGTCCTCCGCCTATGGGGGAAAGGATGCTGAGGACAGAGGTCAGAAAAAGAACCCAGTCCTGCTTTTCAGCCTCTATTTTCTCTGGTCTCTTTGGCCTCTACCTCTCCAACAAAGCTTTAAAAAAAAAAATCCTAATTGGATAACCATCTGGGAAGCAAAAATAGAGGTGGGTTTCTTATACTAAAATTATATCAAACAAAACAAAATGAAAACATTAAAATACCAGAAACAAACATAGTGCCGCTTTTATCTGGACCCAGGCAAGTTTTGTGCTCTCAAAAGTCATAAAGGAAAACAAGAAAGTGCTTAACACTGTAACACTTCTATATGGCAAAAATGAACTAAAACAAAACAAAAATAAACAGGTTCAAAACAAAGATAAACTGAGAAAAAATGAGAGCAAACACATGACAAAGTGCTAGTGTCTTTAATATGCAAAGAGCAGTTGCAAATCAATAAAAAAGAATACCTCAATAAAAATGGGTAAAGAACAGGTAATTTTTCAAAGACATACAAATGGCCAATTATATACAAATTTTTAAAAACTGTTTTCTTGATTGGTAGGATTTATAATACCTAACACTGACAAAGGTGTTTGTGGGAGTGTAAACTGGCACATATCCAGAGGCAAATTTGGTAAAAGAGATATCAAAATAGTAAATGTGTATATCTTTTATCTAGCAATCCCACTTCTAGGAATACATAAGAAAATAATTGGCCAACTGTTTAAAGATGTCTATGCAACATGTTCATCAAAGCATAGTATACATATATTTTTTAACTTGAAGTCATTTGTCTTTCAATAATGGAAAAGAATGATTTTTAACTCTGAATCAAAATTTTATTTGGCTCATTATGACATTGAGTGTCATTATTAAGTAAGTAAATGATGGTACACTGATCCCATAGCACCCTGTCCTATTAGCCACTAGACATGATGACGTCCTTCTAGATTATCATAAAAATAGGACCAGAATATATTACTGAGCTTTAACAACAGCAACAGAAACGTCAGGACCGTCTCTAAATCCACAAAGAGATTCTGATTTGGAAGGATGTTCATCAAAATGTTAACAGTGCTTTAACTGTGTGTGGCTGGATTTAGGATAGTCTATTTTCTTCATTTTTTTTTTTCAAATCTTTATATGGCAAGAAGGCATTGTTTTAAAATCAGAAAAACACAAGCTATTTTCATGAAAAAACAATTTAGCCCTGCCTTTCAAGTATGTCCAATCCAGCTACTACACTTGACTGCTGAGGTAGGAGATCCAGAGATATGCACACAGATTTATGGACATACAGAAGACAGATGTATGGAAACACTGCCTTCTGAGAACAGAAAAGTCACATTCTGAGGTGCAAGGGGAACTGCATGGTCCTTCCTTCCCATTGGAGTGATGGCTCTTTCGAGCATCCCTAATGAGGCTAATGGACACGAGGAACGATGCACGGTAACATGCACTATAATGATTCAGAACATAAAAGCAGCCATCAGCCGAGGCTCTGGGTTTTCCGTGTCACAGGCTCTGCTAGAGCGTCTCTGCTTAGAATAGACGCTTCCCCAGGCTCACATTTACAGTAAATGTAATTACACTTTAATGGCATTCATCTCATTCTGTCACTTTTTCCAGGGCTCCTATTTTTAACCAGCACAATGGGGAACATTTGTCCTCTGATTCACTGATGAGTTTTTAGGCCATGAGTCTGGCTTTTAAAATGACAGCACCTTTACTTAATCCCAGTGCTGATTTTTTAAATGGAATAACAGCCTGTAATTAAAACAACGGCGCAGAGGCAACCTCACAGGATAAGAATAGCGACTCGGCGCTGACTTCAGGTAGCGTGACCGTCAGCCGCGGTGCTGGAAGGCAGGAGATGGGAGACAAGCCTCTGATCCCGGCTCTGAGGCCTTGCGAGCCACTCCAAGGTCCTGCACTCAGTCCCTATGAAAAAGGGCAGTGATTCTGAGGTTCCTTTTGGTCAGGCCCACCCAGGGGGTGGACCAAAGTCAACCAGGGGCTTTGGCTCCTCTAAGGAATCTGGGGTGCCAGTTCTGCCCACTCAAGCAATGCCCAGGGGACTTCCAGAGCGGCTGGGGCTGGTGAGGCTCTCCTGTCCAATCAAATACCCATCCCTTGAATCTCAGCCTGCAGATGACAGCTTCCACCAGTAGAATGTGGTGGAAGTGACCTCCTGTGACGTCTGGGGTTCAGTCACAACAGGCTATCAGCTTCCTTCTGGCTCTCGAGCATCCAAGATGGGCAAAGCCAAGGCCATGACCCAGGCACAAGTAGGTTCTGGCTGATGGTCCCAGTGATCCCAGTCTTCAAGCCAGCCCGACCTGGCCCCACACACGTGCATGAAGGAGCCTTGGTATGTCATGGCCCTGGCCACCCGACTTACTCCCAGCACTCATCTTCCTGGTTGAGGGCCCCAACATAGTGGAGTAAAGGAAAGCCACGCCTACTAGGTCCTGATCCACAGAATTTGTGAACATAGCAAAAGGGTGGTTGTTTATGCCACTACGTTTGTGGTGGGCTGTGGGCAGTAATAGTGGCTGGTACTCTAGGTCTGATGAATGAATTCATATAATAAATACTTACCTAGTACCTAGTAGAGCGAGGCCCAGTACTGAGCAAGACACAAACAGGAGTTTCTGTCATAATTATAATATTAATCTTTACAACAGCCCTGTGAGGTCCATGCTATTACCATATATATTTTTTACAGTGGAGGAAACTGAAGACCAGAAAGGTTAAGTAACTTGCCCAACATCACACAGCCACCAAACAGCAAAGTTAGCTTTCAAACTGGGGTGATCCTGCTCTGGAACACACACCCTTAAACCACTTGGTAGGTCCTCCGGTTCTGCCCAGATCTTTGCAGTCTGAACTTTATGTATCAGCTCTACCTACAGACCCCGGAATCCATTCAGTCTCCTTTGTTTCTTCCTGCCTTGCTTCGCTAAGCTGTGATCAGATGCTCTAGGGAAACCGACCTATTCTGCACACCTCGAGGAAAATCTACCAAGAAGACACTTTCTCCCTAGGAGAGGGCACGGTCATTATGCACCGTTCAGACCAGCCTCTCAGTGGCTCCTGGTCCTGACCTGATTTTTTTTTGCATGCCCCAGGCAGGAGCTAATTTACTTTGCTGCAGCCACACATGCAACCAGAGATTGCTTCTTGAGCTGTAAGCCCCTGCTCAGCAGCCGTTTTATTTGGGTGCCTGTTGAGTTCCCGAGTTCTTGTGCATTTACTCAGCAGGCCTGCTGTCTCTGAAAGAGGACACCGTGTGGCGGTGGCCTTGGAGAGCCTTCACGAGCTCTTACGTGTTGCATTTCTCTGCTTCTGCAAACACTGACACGCACCCATGAGCAAATCCTGACAAATAAAGGATAATCTTTGTGGACTTTCAGCAGCAACTTCCTTTCTTAAACTCTACTTCTGCCATTTAAAAGTTTTTCCTAAATCTACATGGACACAAACCCTGATCGTGGTGCCATTAGATCATGCAAAAATCCCATGCAGAAGTCTCCTGTATGCTAGGCACCAACCGAAAATTATCAAAACCTTCCCTGTCCAAACAAGTAAAAGCACCGAACAAAACGGGCAAAGCTTCTTACCCACCTACTGTCCTATTTGCAAAAGAACAAACTTATTAACTTAAAAATAGTCACCAACACAGGGCCTCCAAACAACACTGATTCTTCCCTCCCTCTGCCTTTCCATCCTTCTTTCCCTCTCTTCCTTCCTTCCTTTTTTCTTTCTTTAAACGGATGTGCTTATTGGGATTAGGGTAAGAACTATGGAAGGTCACAAACACAAGCGGGTGCTGGGAGAGTGCTGGGTGGAATGGCATCTACCGTAAATCATACTGTGTGGCAAAATCGCTAGAACGGCAGATCATATGTGACTCAGACTTCATTTTGAAGAAATTCGCCACCCCCCACCCAATCCATTATTTACTGATGGAAGCATAAAATGTGTCCACTAACACTGAAAGTTCATTCTCCCAAGACCTCCCACTGCCAAAAATATGTCTGGCTGAAGAGAGGCGGGAGGGTCTGCTGAGGGAAGTGAGGGGAGAGTGCACAAGAAGCCCTGGAGGGAGTTCCCCAGTTCAGGGGACTTCCATCTGCTTAGCGACCTGCCAGCTGTTGCTGCTTCTCTCTCTGACTCGCTCTAACCCAATGGAAAATGGAAAACGTGCCTTCGAGCCCAGCGATCCTTCTCCTCCTGTGTCTGCACGTGGTCACAGGCTTCTGTGAGCTGGACGTCATTCTGGAAGAATCGCCAGCTTGGGTCCCGGAAGAGAAGAACAACAGCCCAGATGCCTCACAGCCCTGCACCTGGGCCTCCTTCCTCGTTGAGGCCGGTCCTGCAACTGAGAGGGTGCATCCGTTAAGATAACACTGAGATAACATGATCAACTGTTACGCAGTAGAGACTTCAAAGAGAGAAAAATCAATGCAGAAATATCCCAGCATTTAATCCAAGTGGAGGAGACCTGTCCTGGAAAGTGATAAACGAAATTCTGTGAGAACGTAAAAGTCTCATATGCTTTTGGCAGAGAAATTTTACTCACTAGGACATCAAGAGAGTAAAGGATAATTTAGAGAGGGACGGGTATTTCCTAACATCCTAAGCAAAATGTAAAAGAGCAGAGAAAAAATAGAATACAGAGAAGAATTACGTTATGGTGGAAATATAAAAGGGAAGAAAACTACATGAAGTTCCCCAAATAAGAACGTTAAGAGATGTAATTTAAGATTCTTCCTAAATTGTATGGACAAACTTACTGTAAGAGTTTCTGGGTCATGTGAGGCCCAATTTATAATCACAAGTACCAGGACCAAGCAATTAACCTCAAATGAGCAAATCTACCTCAATGCCAAAGCCTCTAGGCTTTCAAAACATAGGCTGCTGCTGCTGTCGATGGTGATTACTGTTATTACAACATCAAAGACACTAAGGCATCAGCAGACTGTTCTTAGCACGTCACAAATCTTAGCTCATCACAAATCTTAGCTCATTTAATCCTCACGATAACCGTCTGGGTTGGATCCTTTTTACAGATGAGAAAACTGAGGCACGGGGAGGTTAAACACACTATAATGGCACCATGAGAAGCGACCAGTTCTGCTGTGGGTGGTGATAAAGATGAAGCTGTGTGCTCCACTCACGAAGGTTGGTCCTTGGTGTAATCTGGAGTCACTCCAGGTTTCAGGGTGTAGTCCTCAGCCTGAGATATTCAAGGTTATCCTTTAATTTAGAGATTATCAAGTCTCAGGGATGGATCTGTACTAACCACTATAATTCAGATTTAATTATAAACCAGGACACAAATTTACGAGAGGTTCCTAAACTTCCATTGGTTCACAGCTCAGAAACTTTTTCACTGTGCCCCTAAGCCGAAAGAAATATGTAAATTTCTTTTATTCAGTAGTTAAGGCCAAACAACTTAATAAGCACTTATGCCCTAAAAACTTTTAGCTGTTTGAATATACATATATAAACTGAAAGAAAAATACATTTATGGCTTATTAACGTGATGTGAGTGCCTGCTGGCCACGGCACACTTCCTCCACCTTGGAATTTGACGCTGCCACCCTCATTTCCTGCTCCATGTTGATTTTTTGGCTGTACCTGCTTTTAGCTCAGCAACCGCCGAAAACCCAGCTTTGGAAAAATGACATCATCAAACGAGAGGCAGCACAAGCTGATGAGGAAGCTGTGAACCCCTTGGAGCTAGTAGCTCCTGCAGTGTTGGATAAATGTGCAGTATTGCTGTTTCCCTTGACAACGCAGACTATCCTGTTTCCATTAACTTGTTGGAATCTGGGGTAATTTAGCACAGAGTTTGGGAACTGCGTTAATTTACTGTAAGAAACATAACTGCCAAGTGTACAGGAAATTCTCACATTTTCTTTTCGGTAGCATTGGGAAACCAAAACAGAATCAGAAAATCTTTGGGACTCAAAGTCAGTAGGGAGTGGTAACAAGGAGCTAACAGATCTACCCCCAACTCTGAATTAGGTACTGCACTTAGAATGTAGTCCAGTCCAGTTCAACTTGCTTGTGGGTGTGTGTGTACGTGTGTGTGTTTGTGTTTATGACTCTACTTCATTTGTATCTCAAATCGAAGGGACAGAACAAACAGTTGCAAGTTGTTTCTTCTTTTCTATAACATTTGCAAAAAGGCAAAGGACTGATTTGTTAATTATTCAACTTTTTACTAACTACAACTTTTTATAGATATATTTTGAAATGTTTCTTTAAAATTTTTAAAATCACCAGCTCAGAGAAAGTTACCTACAAAAAAGAAGTATTGGTTTTTAATTTTTAAAAAACACTGTATTTGCTTTAATAGGTATACAAAGAATAGTAGCAGCATTTTTTTCCTAGTAGGAAGCTGGTATTTTCAACATTTTAAATGTCAATGAATGGGTTCAGAGTTAATGATCTGCTTTTAAAATTAAAAGCTAGAATGGTTAAGTTAAAATAGCCTAATGCATCTCCCACATCTACTGTGGGATGAAACCTACTCATTTCATCAACTCCAAGCACCTTTCCCCACACTTCTGAGGTCAGGGTGCGTCTGCAGTGACTGCTGCCCAGGCAGCTGTGGGGATCAAGTTGTTTCGCCTGCCACCTTCTGGTAGGATCAAGGAAGTGCCAGCATCCAAACTAGCAGGACAGGGCGTCAGAGCTGGACTCTGAATGAAACAACATTTTAGGACTGCCTTAATCAGTTTATTTTGCTTCTGTTTTCCTTTGTATGTCTGCACACGAGTGATATATGACAAAAATCGATGTCTGAATATGTGTAAGCAAGCTCTTTAAACGTATAAAATAGAATGAGCTTCCAGGCAAGCTCATCCTGGCATTACACCACCAGCATTCCACCTAAAGGCTCACACTGGGTCTGTCTGTCCAGGTCCTTCCCTCGGACACCAACACTTGCTCAGCCTTCGTGCAGGTGCAGCCCAGAAGTGAACGGGCGTCCGCTCCCCTGGGAGCACTGTCAACAGAGTGGGTCAGGATTGGGAGGTAAGTGACCCAGCCTCCTCCCTGCGGGTGGACAACTCTGCGTGCTTCTTGGAAGGCCCTGAGGGATGGACTTCCCACTGCTGACAGCACTGACTGCAGATTCTCACCCTCATGCTGGCCTGTCCCCTCCCCTGCCTCCTGGGTCTCCTCTGACTCTGCACCCCAAATCTTGGCTCAGGCTCCACATGTGGGCAGACTTGAGCCCTTTAATTTAATTCTGGCACTTGACCACAGACAGATGACAATCAAGAACTGAGCACCACCTTTCTTACGTTAGTTACAACTTCTGGTTTGATGTGATTGATGAACCACCATATTGTTTAAAGTCAACTTTATTTTTTAGTATAGTGTTAGCTTTACAGAAAAATTAACCAGATAGTAGAGAGACTTCCCATACACCCTGCGCCCAAATCCTCTATTATTACATCTTACATTAATATGGGACATTTGTTACAGTTAATGAATCAATATTGATAATTATTCATTCAAGTCCATACTTAGAATTCTTTCATTCTTCTGTTCTAGAATCTCATCAGGACACCACATTAAGTAGTCACATCTCCTTCAGCGCCTCTTGAGAGGTCACAGTTTCTCAGATTTCCCTTGTTTTTGATGACCTTGACCATTTTGAATTTTGTCAGCTGTTTTACAGAACATTCCTCAATTGGGATTTGTCAGATGTTTGTGCACAGTTATGAGTTTTAGAGGGAGAAAGACCGAAGCGTTTACCTTGTATTATCTTCATCTTGTCATATCCAGGGTCCATACTAACAACATGCCTTATCGCCAGTGACCTTGACCTTGGCCACCTGGCTGAGATAGAACTTGCCAACTTTCTGCACTGCCAAGCCATTCTCCCCAACCCTTTCCAAACTGAACACTTCAGAAGGAAGTCACCTTGTGCAGCTCATGCTTGAAGAATGGAACAGCTTACGTGCAGAGTATCTGCATAAATTATTCAGAATTCTGCATGGGGGGGTGATCTCTTCTCCCCAACATGTTTATCTATTCAATCAGTTGGATATTTACTTTATACTCTGGGTTATAATCTGATATTTTGTTGCTCAAAATGTTTAGCCATGAGATCCTTCAGCCACCTCCTGCATCCCTTTGACACAGTTCTATCATTGTGGTTTTTCGTTTTGTTTTGAGCACTTCTCTACTTTCTGGCACTACCAGGTGATCCAGGCTAATCTATTTCCTGCTCTGTTTTTTTTTTTTTAACATTTTTTATTGAGTTATAGTCATTTTACAAAGTTGTGTCAAATTCCAGTGTAGAGCACAATTTTTCAGTTACACATGAACACACATATATTCATTGTCACATTTTTTTCACTGTGAGCTACCACAAGATCTTGTATATATTTCCCTGTGCTATACAGTATAATCTTATCTATTCTATGTATGCCTGTCAGTATCTACAAATTTTGAAATCCCAGTCTATCCCTTCCCACAAGTTTGTATTCTATGTCTATGAGTCTGTTTCTGTTTTGTATTTTTTTCTTTTTTTTAGATTCCACATATATGAGCGATCTCATATGGAATTTTTCTTTCTCTTTCTGGCTTACTTCACTTAGAATGACATTCTCCAGGGACATCCATGTTGCTGCAAATGGCGTTATGTTGTCGGTTTTTATGGCTGAATAGTATTCCATTGTAAAAATATACCACATCTTCTTTATCCAGTCATCTGTTGATGGACATCTAGGCTGTTTCCATGTCTTGGCTATTGTAAATAGTGCCGCTATGAACATTGGGGTGCCGGTGTCTTTTTGAAGTAGGGTTCCTTCTGGATATATGCCCAGGAGCGGGATTCCTGGGTCATATGGTAAGTCTAGTCCTAGTCTTTTGAGGAATCTCCATACTGTTTTCCACAGTGGCTGCTCTGGTTTTAGATTCAGCCACTTCTGTAAAGAGCTCTGGTTCCTTTTTTTGGCAATATTAGAAATTAATATCTGAGTGATAGGTGTGATCTTTATTACTGGGGTGTCATTGCTTTTCAGTCCCTGCAACTGAGAGCAAGGAAATGTGTTTACTAATCTGCGTATACACACTATCTACACATGCTACCACTTGTGCCTGTATTAAGTTAGACAGGAGTTCACACTGATGGCTCCAACTCTAATCCATTACACTTGGATCGCTCCAGCCTCCTCCTCCAGCTTATCTGTAACTTCATGCTCCAAAAGTGAGAAACCTGGCTCCCATCAGCTGCTGTCCACTTGTTTAAACCTGGTATATGACAGCAGTATCAGAACTATTAACATGTGCCAATGTGAGAAATAACTTTATCAGCTGGAGTACCGTATTTAAGTACACATTTCTTTTGTCTTTCATCTTACAGACTCCACTCATTTCCAAGGTTACCTGGGTCAGCACCTTTCCCCTAACCCCTTCCATGAGGTTGTTTCAAACACTTCTAAGAGAGTTAATTGTTTTACTACATTCTGTATTCCATCCATGTAGCCCCTGACTCCCTTAGAGATTTTTTTAATTTGCATACATTAAGAGTCACTGTGCTGTAAAGTTCTATGGGTTTTGACAAATGCAAAATGTCGTACCTCCACCATCGTTTCATTCAGAATAGTTTCACTGTCCTAAAAATCCTTCATGCTTCACCTATTCAACCCTCCCACCCGCCCCCGAACCCCTGATCTTTTTAACATCTCCACAGCTTTGCCTTCTCCAGAACATCAAATAATTAGAATCACACCACAGACAGTCTTTTCAGACTCTTATTTCACTCAGCATTGATGCTTTTTGTGGCTTGGTAGCTCATTTCTTTTTACCACTGAATTACCTTCCATTGTATCAAATTATAATTTGTTTAGATATTTATCTACTGATAGACATTCTGGTTGTTTGGGTTTTGGTCATTATAAACAAAGCTGCTATAAACATTTGTGTGCAGATTTTTGTGTGGACGTAAGTTTCATATAAGTTGGGTAAACACGTAGGGGCATGACTCCTGGATCATATGGTAAGACTATGAAGAGTATTTATTATCCATTCATACTTACTGTGCTTACTGTTTTAGGTTTATTTCTAGCATCCTCTTTTGGGCTTTCTATGATTCTGCCTTTTCTGTTTCTTTTTATTCTTCAATCTAGTCTTTTTTTTTTAATTGACTGAGCCCCCCTCACACACATACATATACTACTTTAAGTTACATACTTTTTTCTTTCACTGCTACTTGAATATTTTAACATGCATAACCTCTTGACTATTTATAAGTGTCTAAGAACATTTAAGCCCCAATTAAGCCCCCTTCAATTTGTGTTATTTTGTCCTGTTTTTCAGTTCTATTTTGTCTTAATATCATATTATTCATATTGTTTTGTGAAGTCAATGCTCATTCAGATTTACCCATCTTTTGGTCACTATGCTTTCTCGAGTCTCAGAGCTTTCATTAGTTCATTGTCCTTCTGCAAAAGTAAATCCTCTACATTTCCTTTAGTGAGAGTCTACTGATGATAAATGTACTCACCCTATGTCTGAAATATCCATTTCAACCTCATTCCTAAGATACAGCTTCACTGGGTATTAATGATTTTTTTAATTGAAGCATAGTTGATTTACAATGTTGTGTAAATTTCTGGTGTTCAGCATAGTGATTCAGTTATACATATATATTCTTTTTCATATTCTTTATCATTATAGGTTATTACAAGATACTGAATACAGTTCCCTGTGCTAAACAGTGGGTGTTCACTTTTTATCTATTTTATATATAGTAGTATGTATCTGCAAATCCCAAACTCCTAATTTATCCCTCTTTCCCTGCCCCCAGGTAACCATGTTTGTTTTCTGTGTCTGTCTGTTTCTGTTTTGTAAATAAGTTCATTTGTGCCATTTTTTTAGAGTCCACATATAAGTGATATCCTGATATTTGTCTTTGTCTGGCTTACTTCACTTAGTATGATCATCTCTAGGTCCATCCATGTTGCTGCAAATGGCATTATTTGATTACTTTTTATGGCTGAGTAGTATTCCACTGTATAAATATACCACAACTTCTTTATCCAGTCATCTAACAATGGATATTTAGGTTGTTCCCATGTCTTGGCTGTTGTAAATAGTGCTGCTATGAACATTGGGGTGCATATATCTTTTCAGATTAGTTTTCCCGAGATACATGCCCAGGAGTGGGATTGCTGGATCTTATGGTAAGTCTATTTTTAGTTTTTTAAGAAATCTCCATACTGTTTTCCATAGTGGCTGCACCAATTTACATTCCCACCAACAGTATAGGAGGGTTTCTTTTTCTCCACACCCGCTCCAGCATTTATCATTTGTGGACTTCTTAATGATGACCATTCTGACTGGTATGAGGTGATACCTCATTGTGGTTTTGACTTGCATTTCTCTGATAACTGGCAATACTGAGTATCTTTTCATGTTCCTATTGGCCATCTGTGTGTCTTCACTGGATAAATCTGTTTAGGTTTTCTGCCCATTTTTTGATTTGTTTGTTTGTGTTTTTGTTATTGAGTTGTATGAGCTGTTTGCACATTCTGGAGATAAAACCTTTGTCTGTTGCATTGTTCACAAATATTTTCTCCCATTCCATAGGTTGTATTTTTGTTTTGTTTATGGTTTCCTTTGCTGTGTAAATACTGTAAGTTTAATTAGGTCCCATTTATTTTTTTCCATATCCTTGGTAGACTGACCTAGGAGAACACTGCGACGATTTACGTCAGAGAAAACAATTCCTGATTAGTAGTTTTTGTCTTGTCTCTTCTTGGCCCATAGATCACTGTTCCAGTGTTCTGGCTTTCACTGCTGCTGCTGAGAAGGCAGTGGGCCTGTTATGTGTTTGTAGGTAATCCGACTTTTCCTACTGCGTTTGACATTCTGCAGTTTCACTATATATATGCTGTGGATTCCTCACTTACTTGACATTTATACAGCTTTCTGAGTTTGAGGGTTGATGTCCTTCATCAATTCTGGAAAAATCAACCTTCATCTTCCCAAATATTGCCTATATCCAATATTCTCCTTTTAAAATTCTAAGAGAGATGTTAGACCTTCTCAGCGTCTCCTCCACATCTCTTAGCCTCTTACGTTTCCTCCTGTTTGTCTCTGTGTGTTACCCACAGGGTGATCATTTGGCTCTGCTTTCCAGTTTATTAGTTCTTTCTTCCACTGGATATTTTTATAAGGCATTTATATGAGCAACTCTTCTTTACTCCTTTCTTTAAACATATTAAATGTACTCACTTTTTTTTTTTTGTCTTGAAAACTCTACTTCTCTAAATCTTTGCAGTCTGATTGCACTGTTTTCTGCTGGCTTTCATTCAGGATGCCTTATATGAGGCATAGTGTGATTTGTGGGTTTCTGATTTATGACTCTGAGTTCATGTCCTATGGAGAGTGTCTGAGCCTAAATTAAAGTTGCTCTTCTCGTGTGGGTATGCAGCTGCTTTGGCCCTGAGCCCGAGGGTGTTACCAACTTAGGACCTCTTTAAGAACTTGGCATGAGAAATGTTTAGACCACGTGTACCCTGGGAATTCAAACCACATGGGAGAAGGCGTGTAAGTGACTTCTTAGGGATCCCTACTTGTGTTCCTCTCCTTTCCAACTACTGCCAGTTCCCCCCAAGACTGAAGGCAGTCCTCTGGGATTCCAGCTGTTTGCAAGAGGATCCTCCTGCAGGGTTCCCCAGGCTTACCTCCTGCCACCTGTCCCCCACAAGTCCATTCTCACAGAAGCTCAGTGTCACCAAGATCCGGCACATGCCCCTGGGAGTAAACGAGCTGAAGGCTCACTGACCTTTCTGCAGTTTAGCTTTCACTTTGTTTTTGGCCTCAGAGGATGAATTCTTTTCTTGATGACTCAGTGGCACATTTAAGAACATTAAAAAAAAAGTTTCATCCAACATGTTGAGTTATCATCAGGTGGGCCGTTCAGAGTACCTAGTCTTTTCACAGAGTCTGATCCATGAAGTTACTGAAAGGCAATGAGGATGAAGTGGAGGAAGGGACTCTGCACTGCTCTGTTCTGTGGAGCGATTTGAAAGCAAAGAGTGGAAAGCGAGCACGGCTGTAGTTCTGACTGATGATGGGCGGGGGCTTTAACGGGAGATGCATCAGCTACTTCTAAGAGAAACCAAGATGGAAGTTCTTTCTTTCCCAGTAACAGAGGTCCAGAGAGGGCAGTCAAGAGCTGGCCTACAGGGGCTCCAGTGTCATCAGGAATATCATCCCCCCACTCTGGCTCTGTAAGCACACCTGTGGCCCAGGTGGGCTGCAATCACATCTACACCTCAGTTAGAGGGCAGAGGGGGTTAAGCCCAAAAAGGGCACATGCCACGTGTCTGTCCCTCTTAAGAAGCTTGTCCAGAACTCCCAGCCAACTTCTGGCCACCGCCCTCTGGCAGTCCGAGCCTGCAGGGAGGCTGGGGGTTTACTCTTAGCTGGTCCCACTGCTGCTCGAGCAGAGCTGGAGAATCTCAGTCTGTGGCAGGGAACAGTCTCCGCCACCCAATCAGAACACTTACTGCCTGAGGCCTCACATCAAGGGAGAGACGGAGACAAGATGATGATTTACTGGAACAAAGTCCTAAAGAGTGTGGGAGAGAACGGGGTCAAACATGCAGAGGGATGGCTTAGACACGTCCTCACTGGAGACTGAATGCAGAGAAGAGAAGACAAGGCTGCAGCAGCGGGAGGTGGGGGCTGGACCCAGGGAACTCCTCACAGCACACAAGGGACAGGTCCCCGTGGAGTCACTGAGTGGGGGCAGTGTGCAGAGGGCAGAAAGCCTGCACCCTGGCGGTGTGAACACAAACACCAAGAATGCGTGTCGAAAGCCACCTGTCAAAAAGGCTGTATTTATTTATAACAACTGATTCCCGTAAGCAGGACAAAATCACTGTCATAGGAACATGTTTCTAAAGTAGGCAACACAACTCACAACACATTTGGCCTGTCACACCTGAAAACTGTCAAAATTTGAGATTGTTACAGAAGAAAACTGAACTGAAAGCTGGAGGTGATAAATGACAAAAGGTTGAGGCATCAGAGACAGAGGACCCCCTCCTAAGCACCCCTTTCACATCTCTCATAAAGGGCCTTTGCATCCAGGACTACTTCTCTGAGGTACCTGGGGAAGGAGACCCCCTGGGGAGCCACTGTCTGCAACCGCAGCACGTGAGAGTGTGGATTCAGGTGTGCGTGAGGCAGGTCTGTGCGACCTAACTATACCCTTCTTCTCCTCCACAAAATAAGGAAAATCAGGAAGAATCAATTGTTATTTGATTACACAGTTAGCCCTCCACATCTGCGGATTCAACCAACCATGGGGTAAAGCCACTCTGCGGACCTGAAGAGCCAGCCACAAGTGACCTGAGCACCCACGGATGCCCCACGGGGCTCCTGGAATTAATCCCCACGGATACCGAGGGACAATTCTATAGTCTTACCCACTTAACTTCTCCCAGTCACGTTCTATCCCTACTTCCTGGAACCATTTCTCACCAATCACTAAAGAAAGGGTTACCTAGTACTTGCTTAACGCCCTTCCCTGTAACCCCGTCCTCTGAACACCGGAAGACGAACTCAGCACCTCGCTTGCCTGTCTTCCCGGTCACTATGTGTTTCTGTTCTGGACTGAGATGGACTCAATGCTTAAGAGCCAAGTTGTATCACCTCTATCACATCACAAATGCTCTAAATGAAACAGAAGGAGATTAATGGTAAGTGCTGTAGGGAAGTCTCCCAGAATTAACCAACCTGTAGAGATTTGCAGATGAAGTTCAAAATCACAATACTGATCTCAGGACGGAGATGCCACCCTCTCCCTCCTTAAATCAAGCCCAGTCAGCATGAGCACAGAGCGTCCCGCGGCCTGGGAGCCGTGTGGCCAGACAGGACTTACCCAGTCCACGGACACGTGAGCTTCTGAGCTCAAACTGAGTGCCTTAGCCTGACAACGGGGACAAGATTCCACAGGAACAAAGATCAAAGTGTACAAAGAGAATAGGCGTATATAGGCGCACCCAAGCCTTCACCACAGCACTTCACTCTGACGACAGCTGACAACAGAAAACCAACGAAGGCAGCTCTCCCACAAAACCCATGGGACCCGCAGACGAGTGACAGAACCGACCAAACTTAAGCCTGCAATAAGAATTCCATGAAAAACCCTTCAAGGAAGATTGTGACACAGAGTCTGTTTTTATCATCAGTGTTAGCCCTCGTGTGTAGAAAAACACATGTCACTGACACGGACACTTCTGACAGATAAAATGGGTCACAGCCACCTGTTGTTCTTTGAATTACAGCAAAAATAAATCACAATAATCAGAAGGAACTCAGTGCCCTCTCTGACTCATATTTTTAAGATGCAAACCAGCACTGAGGACGACATCACTCAACAAAATGCTAGGGAATGACAGTTTTCCTAATTTTTCTGCTCTGGCCAATTTGACAAGAAGTGATAAATGTTCAGAGGATTCTAGTTCATAAAACATCTTGCTATGTTTTTTACTGACTGACTGAGACACAGCTGATCTATTTGTATGCTTACATCTATTTATTTCCAAAAAAGAATTTAACGTGGCCTTTTACAGTAATTGAAATTAGCTGACATCTCAACAGTCTGAGACAAAAAATTTTAACCAGAAGAAATATTTTACCCAAAATGGGATTAATCTTTTTGTTATTGCTAAGACAATGTTTGTTTCACAAAAATTATTGCCTATTTCTTCCAAATAGGATATTAAGATTTTTTTCTTTCAATCATTCTTTGATTTTATTTAATAATCCTGTTGCTACCTTTATAAAAGAATAAAAATATATTATAATATAAATGCAAAACTTAGTTTGCTATTTTTCCACTGTATAATTTATTCACATTATTTTTTAAAAACCCTCCATATATTTTTTTTTATATTTTTATGTGAATAAAGAGTCAATAATTTTACGGCTTACTTAAAATACAAGTGAGGAAAACACAGACATTTGCCATACCAATGGCTGGCTTTTATTTTTTTAAGAAAATGTTATTAATTTAAAAAGAGAGTTCAAAGACATTTAATAGGATTCCCAGCAATGATTATTTCTGAGATCTACGAGATTTAAAATTTAAAACATAATTAAAAGGCTAAAACCCCAAATATATTCCTACTTTTTCCTTCTTAAAAAAATTCAGAGGATTTGTCCCATCAAGAAAGTTCAGCAGGTTACCCGAGCGGCAGCCTCAGTCATCCTCCGAATCACTGTCCCTCCTGGCGGGGACGGAGCGCCGCACCGAGGAAAGCAGCACGTCTTCAATGGGCTTCTTGGGGTTTTCCTCCAGGTTTGTCTTGATCGCTCCAGACTCTGACAATTTCCACTCCAACTCTGTGCGATAAAGAAAAAGCAAATTGCCTAAGACACAGTCTGCATGGGGCCCTCCTCCTCAGGTTTGTCAGGCCAGTGTTTTTCTAAGCAGAAACTACAATCATCATTTGATGACAATTTAATTTTAGAGACATAATTATAAGGCGCCTGGAAGAAAGGGAAAAATCAGGCCCTTAAGCAGGAAAACAAAAATATCTTCACTTTTTCAGAAGATGAGATCAAATGAGACATTACATACATCTGAACCTGTATGATAACTAAAAAAACAAACAAAAGAAACCACACAAAACAAAGACTAAACCTAGCCTCTAATGACCACTTTCTCAGCTTGTACAATTTCCCAGGGAAGAACTCAGTGTGAAACGTGTAAAGGAAATACTTTTCACAGACCTGCTGGCAATCTAATCGTTAAATCTAATTTTAGTTAACAAAAGGAAATTCTTAAACCTCATGTCCAATATCTCAATCTATTAGAGTCAAAGGCTCAGTGCATGATGACATCCTAGCACTGATACATTTGTTCCAAGTAATAATCATTTTGAAAAGTGCCAGAAAATAAAGAATCAGTGACTAAAGGCTCAGTTCCTACATTCGACACTCTTACAATCAAACTCTACATGGATGGGAGACCTTGAGAAGCAAAATCAAGGGCTGTATTTTTCCACTGCAGAGAAGACCCTAGGCAGAACTAAGGAACTGTACGAGAGCCCTTACAACAAAGAGCCTGTTTTAAAAGCGATGCTCTCCTAATAAGGAAACTTCTGTTAAAACCTGAAAACTAACTTTACTGAAGTCATATTAAGTCTTCATCCATGGAGATGAGTAACATCAGTATTTTCAGCTTTAGGGGTCCCAGCTCAATTATTATAAAATTTTAACAAATTCCTTAAAAAAATTTTTTCTTAACATTTCTGATTCTTAAGAATATATTTAGATTTACACATATATACATAAGTGTATGTATTTAATGTCATTATTTATATGCAGTAGTCATTATTTTAGAAGTTCACTAATCTTCAAATGAGATTTCTAGAAATAAAGACTATAGTTGTTACTGTACACCGATCTCTCTCCCCTCATGGTATTGTTCAAAAAGACTAAGAGGCAAACATATATTTAGTTTGAAATGCCATATGCCTTTGAACACTGGATTAATGCACACTAATGTAACTTATGTGTGTGTGTATGTGTATGTTTATACTTTTCCCAGCTGAGTATCTTACATAAAGAGTTATATAAAGTCATATTTTAAGATATGTTTTTAAAGACTACTAACAAAGCATAGTTGGACATATTATTGCGCTAAAGAGACAAAGGACTGGACTCAGCAGGAAGCCCTCGGGCCTCAGGGGCTCTCTTTCACGTTACGTGTGCCTATGCATTTTGACACCTCCTTGTGTAACAGGTAGAAAAAAATAAAAACATATCTTTCAGGAGTTAAGAGGCAGAATTAGATAAACTTTTAATTTAAAAGCTATTATTCAATGGAGAAAACATTTCTATAGAGATTCACATATGTACATAGATACATATAAGCATCTAATATATTCACGTGAACTAAGTAAGAAATGAAAGATGCGAACTTGAGCTACAGCTGAAAACATATTCAACTGCAGGGAAAAGTAAAACACATCAGACATTAATATTAATATATACATTTTAAAGTCCATTGTCCCCTGTTTTAACTGAGAATTACTACAGCCCAGTTGTAAACAACCCCAATGACTCGTCCAAGATGAGACTAAATGCGCTTTTTCCTTTTCACAATCTCACACGGGGGCAAAGGTGAATGTGACGAACCACCCTACCCCGTGTCTGGGAAACAAGCACCCCTGTCAGCAGAAGCGTCCCCGCACTATCTCTCACGTGATCTCACAGAGACCCTTACCATCCATGGTCAGGTTCATGCCACCAAACACCAGAGGTCCAATAAACTGAGCCTTGATATCACCTTCAAGGTAAACAAATACTGTGGGCAGATTCCTATCAGGATAATTAGGTATGCAGGTTGTTGAAATGGCTTTGATAAATTTGACGTCAGGAAACTTCCTAGCAAGTCCACTGAGGTGCTGATTTATCAGGGCACAGAGGGGAATCCTATAAAATAGAAACAGAAGCAACAATGATTCTGAATTTGTATAGAATAAAGCTCAACCATCTGCCCCATGTAAAACCTTATAACGACTTCAAAAGCAATTCTGCTGCTCCAGCCAAGATGCACTAACATTTAAAAAAAACCTTTCTAATATGTTCAGGCAAAATCCAAAGTCCAATTTAATCTGACCAAACAGTAAGTCAGAAAAACAGCTCCAAGGTAAAAGATAATTGTCTTGCTCTTCTGTCTGACAGAACATTCAAGATTTAGAACGTGTGACTCAGAAAGTATTTTCTGCTTGAAGCAACTCCCACACAAGCACTAGACTCCACAGTATCAGAATAAAAGTGGAGGTGAGAAACACTGGGGGTCCACTGCATCACTCACAATGGACAATTATCCTAAAGGTCACCCTCGCCTCCTACAAGACTGATTCATTATGTGGAATTTTGAAATGCCAGAGTTTCTCTACAGGGATAAATGACTGAGGAACACACTTACAATTAAAAAAAAAAGTCTTCCCTGCTACATGTACTGTAACAAAGGCATTCGTATTAGTCACAAATGTTAATTTAAGTCATAAGGCAAAAATTAGGCAATAAGGTTTGCGCAAATCAGCAACAAAATAAAACACTAGTTAAAAACACACAAACACTTCGATGTGGATTAAGCCTGAGATGTTCAGATGTAAATTCAAATTAACATTTAAAGACAGTCATAAGATCGGCTCACCCTTGTTTGTAAAGGTGCAAGATTACCCACAAGCCTTCACCCGCTTTGGTAACTTCCTGAACATAGTCCTTTCCAGAGATCTCCAAAACTTCTCCAAATTTATTCTTCAATTGGGTTGCTTTCCACTCAGCCAGTCTTTGCTGCCTGCACAACAGAAGGAGAGTCATCTTATACATACATATACACACACATACACATACCCTCCCTTTCACAGAGATATCTTTATAAAGCTCTAGGTTTATTTATTTACCAGGTTTATTAATCTTTCAAAGGACATCTTTTTTCAACTGAAGTATAATTGATTAACAATGTTGTGCTAGTTCCAAATGTACAGCAAAGTGACTGTTATACATATACACATTCTTTTCTATATTATTTTCCATTATAGGTTATTACAAGATATTGAATGTAGTTCCCCGTGCTATACAGTAGGACGCTACTGTTTATCTATTTTATATATGGTAGTGTGTAGCTGTTAATCCCAAACTCCTAACTTATCCCCCTCCCCCTTTCCCCTCTGGTAACCATAAGTTTGTTTTCTGAGAGTCTGTTTCTGTTTTAAAAATAAGTTCATTTGTACAATTTTTTTAGATTCCACATATAAGTGATATCATACAGTACTTGTCTTTCTGTCTGACTTACTTCACTTCGTATATGATCTCTAGATCCATTCATGTTGTTGCAAATGGCATTATTTCATTCTTTTTTATGGCTGAGTAGTCTTTCTTCCTTTCTTCATTTATTTATTTATGTGTATGTATATATATAAATAAAACATCTTCTTTATCCAGTCATCAGTTGATGGACATTTAGGTTGCTTCCATGTCTTGGCTATTGTAAATAGTGCTGCTATGAACATTGGGGTGCATGTGTCTTTCTGAATTAGAGTTTTCCTCTTTTCTGGATATCCATCCAAGAGTGGGATTGCTGAATTATGTGGTAAGTCTACTTTTAGTGTTTTGTTTTGTTTGTTTTTTGTTTTTTTGGGGGGAGCAGTATTTTTAGCTTTTTAAGGAACTTCCATACTGTTCTCCATAGTGGCTGCACCAATTTACATTCCCACCTACAGTGTAGGAGGGTTCAAAGGACACACATTTCAGTGCCACATAAAAAAGTAAGCACTCCCTCTGGGTGGCACTAACCTGTACATTTCAATAACACGTTCATCTTCCTCATTAAATTCATCTTCATTATCCTCCAGTTCTTCCAAAGTCATATCTTCATACGTTTTCACTGAATGTAGTTGAGTTGGCAAAAAACCAAAAGTGTAAAGGATGAACAACCATGTATTTTGTTTTTCTTCTCTTCACTTTTCTCCTAAAGTGCACACAACACCAAAAGACTCCCCCAGCCTACCAAAACCAAAACCAAAAGTACTTAAGGTGTTATACTAGGTAATAAGAAGTTGAAGGTGCTTCAAAAAGATAGAATGTGTTGACACCTGCAGGCTCAGCTCCCTTATGTACGTCCACAATAATAAGCATATGAACAGGAAGTTTCCCAATTTAAAAAGAGAGCTGTTATTTGCCTGAGCTCACCTGGCCTGATTTCCAAGCACACTCATGGACAGGTGCTTAACAGGTCTCAGACCTCCAAGGGGACAAAAGGATACCCAATGGTGTCTTCCTCAGCACACCCTTCCTAGAGTTAAAGAGATTATCATCCATTTCTGGGTCTTTTCTTGTGAGTGGTAGGCAGCTTTTTTTTTTTCTAAATCAACTGCTATAAAGCCTGTATTTTGTTGTTATTGCCATAAATACTCCTGCTTCTTGACATCAAATTAGGTTTTGGTCCTCTGACCCCTACCCCGTCACTACCAAAAGTGCTCTTATCAAGGGCAATAATGACCTCTATGTTCTCAACTCAGGAGCACATCTGACCCAACTCATCACTGCCTCCTCTCTAAAAGCCCAGCTTCCTCTGGCCTCCTTCCCTCCTTCTATGCCTACCCCTCCTTTGTGCTGTGTGGTGCCTGGCACACAGCAATCATTCAATAAACACTTGCTGGATAAATGCTTCGTAATAAATCCTCCCCTAAATTAGCTCTAATATGTCAACAGGGGACAACAGTTCCAGCCCCTGTAATCAATGGTTCTCAGACTTTGGTGAGAATCAGAAACCCTTTGAAGCACTGGTTTAAAATGCAGATTCCTGGGCCTTATCCCCCAAGAGATCCTGATTTGGTAGGGAATTTTATTTTTTTAAACAAATACCCCAGGGGCTTCTGAGTCAGGTGACACAGCTATGTGTAAGAAAATCCCTCCCTCAGACCCCATACACCGCACAAACCGTACGCTTCCCCCAATTAAACTATTTTAATATTCTCAATCCAACCACAAAGATAATGCAGCATAAGCTCAGGAGAACACTAAACTAAACACTAAAAGCTCTGAGCAGATGTCCATGACGTTATCCAAAGGGAATCACAGGCCTGGAAGTCAACACTCAGAATTACATTCTTTAGGATCATCATGTGCTCATCTGACACAGACAAGGAACTGTGGGAACAGAGGGAGCCTCTGAGGTCCCCCTAATTCTATGGCCCTGGAAGGTGAAGCCAGAGACACCCTGTGACTCGCCTGAGGTCCCAGAGACAGTCCACTCCTGCACTTCAAGCCCCGGCTCCCGACTCTTGCTCAGAGGATCCTTCTACCAAAGCGATTAGAGGCTGAGCAAGTGGTTTCCTCAGCAGATGGCCACGGGATAAAGAAGGCAAGCGAGCTCACCCACGGACTGCTGAAGGACCCGCTGCTCCTCCTCTTCCGCCTCCTTCTCCAGCTCTTTCAGACTTTCCTTTGAGGGCAAGATGCCCTTTTTGCGTAAGATGTCATTCCACTCGGTGTCTGCATTGGGGTCCTAGGGTAGGTGGACCAAGTACACCATTAGTGCCAAGCCCACTGTGGAGGGCGCCTTGTTGGGCAAAGGGCCAAATGGGAAAGGCAATGGGGAGAGGAATTCAAACCAAAGTATTCTGTGGCCTATTTCTGAGAATTTTAAAAGACCCACAGCCCCTATTTCCATCTTCCTGTCCTCCACTCAGCCACCCCATACCTAGGGGCTCGTCTTGGGGTAAAACTCAGGACATGACGTGCAGGTTGGCATCAATGCTGATACCAAGGCTCTGACTTGGCTTCTGTTCAGTATTTTCACTAATGACTTGGAGTGATTCATTCAACAGATCTTTATTAAGCACCTACTATATGCAAATGATTGTACTAGATGGTAGGGAAGCACAGTGAATGCTACCGTCGTCTATTTTACAGTTGAGAGGAAGAGACAGGCAGTGAACAACTGAAAGTACAGACATGTATTACAAATTGTTGCAAGTGACCAATGGGCTGCCAAGCTAGAGTGTTACCGGGGGCCTGCATTCCACAGGATGGGCAGGAACGTTCTCTCAGAAGAGAAGATGTTTAATCATCACGGGAGGGTGAGAAGGAGCCAGACAGAGGAGGGAGAACTTAGGAAATTACGTTCCAGACAGAGGGGCCAGCATGTGCAAAGGGTCCAACCAAGTGCTGACATGTCGAGCATCCCAAAGTTCTGAGTGGCCACAGAAGAATCAGAGGGAAGAGAGCCTGGCTGACTCTCTCATGGCCAAACCTTAGAGGAAGCACTGAGACCCCGTGGAAGAGCTCACAACAGCTAACGCGTTTTGAGTACCAGGTGCTGGGCACTCTTCTAAGCCCTTTACCTGGATCTACTTAGTTAATCCTCACAAGCCTCAGAGAGCCATGAAGTTTAGAAGACACTGCCAGGCTGGAACAAGTCAAACACATTAGGATTGAAAATGTCAGGATAAATGTCAAAGTGGGCTCTTGGCTCCAGAATCCAGCTGCCCAAACACTGGCTTTGCCTGGCTTGGGTGGAACACTGCTAATGGACCTGGTCTGGAACATGAAAGGACACTGGGATAACCAGGCTCCTGCCCCAGCTCCTCATCCTGGGTCTTTCTGAGATACTGCAAAAGAAAACCAACAGAATCCTTTCCACAGGGTGGGCAGGGAAGGCCTCTGAAGAGGTGACAATTTAAGCAGGCACCTGAAGAACAGAGAATGCAAAGGAGGCCAGGGCAGCCCTGGAGTTTCCTCTCACCATTTCAGAGTGTCCGGCTGGTGGCAGATAGGCTGTATTTGGAGATGCTCATGCTCTCCAGCCCCCAACCAACCCACAGTAACTCCGTTTCCTTTCTGCCACTGAGCCAGAGACCACTTACCAGAATTCTTGGCCACAGTGAGATCTGGGAGGCAGCAAAATTACCCTGGAGGAGGGTCCCTCAACAGTGACAAAATTTAGTTGTCACAGATTTTCTCATAAAAGCATCTACTTCCAGGGTCTTCATTCATTTTTTCTTTTCCTTGGGTTTTAGTCAAACTCCACTAGTAAATTCCTGATATAACCGGGGGATTTGGGTTTTTTCCACTTTAAGACGTAACGTAACTGGGCAGCGAAACCTTCAGGCTGAGCTCTGGAAGCCAAGAGTCCAAAGGGAGCGCACCTCAACCTAACACCAAAGTTGAGGGGAGGGTGTGGTAACCCCTCACCTAGCTCCAGGTGGAGTCGGGGACACAGGTTCCACTACTGTGTTAGGTCTGGGACCCCCAGGCGGGACCCTCCCTCGTCCGAGCCTCTGCTTCCACCACCGTACAAGGGGCCCCTAACACACCTGCGCAGGTGCTCTCTAAGGGAGTTAACAAGCAGGAAGCAAATGCGTCAGGTGAGGTCCGGCGAGTCCTTCACAGGCCCCAGGGCAGCCGACCTCAGGGAAAGGCAGCCCCAGCGACGAGATTCGGGGGGTGGGACACACGAGGCGGGGACGCCCAGCCCCGGGGACCCGCAGGACCACGCCCGCCCTCCCGCACTGCGCCTGCGCCGGCCTCGCCTCGTGCGGCCTCCGGCGTCCCCGTGGCGCGGGGCGCTTGCCGGGACAGGCCGACGTCGGCGTGGACCCAGCGGCGCAGACAAGCGGCCGCCGCCTCCAGGCGTCGCGCCCCCTACACCGCCCTGAACTCGCTCACCTGCATTTTCTTTTTCTCTTAGCTCTCTCAAGCAGGGCCGGCCCCCGTGCCCGCACCCCTCAGCTGTCTTCCGCGCACGCGCGCAGCCACCGCCCCACCTCTTCCCCGTCCCGGCCCTGACCCCGCCCCCAAGAAGCGAGCTGGGCGGAGCCAGGGGGCGGTGCGTTCTCCTCTGAGTCTGCGCCCGCTTCTCTGGAAGCCGGCGCCGAAGCTCTGCGCGTGCGCGAAGCAGGGCACGCCCACGCTGCGTTCGTGTGCCGCTCAGCCAAGCCCCGGCGCTACCTTATTAGGTAGGTGTTCGGCCTCCGAGCCGTGGTGTGGGTGGAGGAGGTACCTCGTGGTGAGTCGCTTCCAGCCGCAGACCCGATCCTGTCCAAGAGGTTTCGGCCCAAAAAGTCAGAAATAGAAAAGCGTTTCAGTGATCCAGTGTTACCATAAAAAATGATACAGGGTTACCTGGAATTCACTTATCCTTTCAGTGTCGTATAAGGCAGTTCATTCCTAAGACTTACGTTTCTTGAGAGCCTATTACGTATCAGGTACTATTCTAAGCTCTGCGGTTATAGCAGTGATCACAACAGACAGAAGCAAGGGGAAAAGACCTTTTCACCTGGTTGAACCTCAGGGATCCATACTTGAAAAAGTGTACACAGGAGGCACTGAGTAGAAATCAGCAATCTGAATTGTAAAATATAAATACAGGTGTTGGGCCCCAGTCTTCTGCCTACGCAGCACTCTGAATTTGAGTTAAGAAAGCAGTCTCGGTCAGTCTGGGAAAACAGTAGCCAAGACATGGAACCTAAATGTCCATAGACAGGTGACTGGATAAAGAAGCTGTGGTATATTTATATAATGGAATACTACTCAGAGATAATAAAGAATAAAATAATGCCATTTGCAGCAACATGGATGGACCTGGAGATATTCTAAGTAAGCCAGAAAGAGAAAGAAATATACCATATGATATCACTCATGTGGAATGAAAAAGAAAAAGAACAAGAGGACACTAATGAACTCATCTACAAAACAGAAACAGACTCGCAGACATAGTAAACAATCTTGGTTAGGGGGGAAAGCGGGTGAAAAGGGATAAATTTGGTAGTTTGAGATTTGCAACTGTTAACCACTATATATAAAAATAGGTAAACAAATTTCTTCTGTATAACCCAGGGAACTATATTCAATATCTTGTAATAATCTTTAATGGAAAAGAATATGAAAATGAATATATTACCTATATGCATGGCTGGGACATTATGCTGTGCACCAGAAATCGACACATTGTAACAGACTATAAGCCAATAGAAGAGAAAAGAAAAGAAAGCAGTCTTCCTCCCTGGACACCTGAGCTAGGTTGCCACCTTCTGGCAACCAAGCAGACACAGATAATACAGACCTACACATCTCTAAGATATGTGAAGGACTCCCAACTTCGACTATGCATTAGAACCACCTGGGAGCCTTCAAAAACTGCAGCTACCTTGGGGCTCCATCCCCAAATTAAATCTCGGGAGATGGGAGCTGGGATTGATATTTTCTTAAAGAGCCTCAGGTATTGCTAATATACACAACCATTGCTATAAAGTGAATCAAAGGATTCCTTGAAGGCGAGGAGCTTTGATTTAATTATTTACAAGGATTCCTAAGATTAACTCCTTCCCACAGTTATAGGTCTCTTAAAACATTTGTTTATTTACTTATCCGGCAGCAAACTAAATGAATTTTCCCTGGACTACCGCAGAAATCAGGACCCAGACTAGTCTGAAGTGTGTTTGACACAATGCTAAGCTTTCCATTCTCCACTGACTAGAGTGGTTGCTGTTAAAATCCTTTCCTCATTCCCAGCTTTAGCTGGGTCATTCACCTCAACACACAACGTGCTGAAATATTTCCAGTGTCAAAGGCAAAAAAGCCCTTCCATGACCCCACATTCCCCTCCAACCACAGGCATTCTCCACAGCTGCTTTCCAGCACAGCTCCCAGAGGACTGTGTTCAGTGTCTCCACCCACACCCGCCCCACCCTCTTCAGCCCACTTCAGTCAGGCTTTGGTTCACCCATTCAATAGGCTCTTGTGGAGGTCTCCCTGGACCCCCACATCGGGGGAAATCCAATAGCTCATTCCCTGTGCACTTCATCCTCTGCCCTTGGCAGACTGGACTCAGTTGCTCACTTCCTCCTTCATGAAGCCCGTCCTTTGCTTGGCTCCCCTGCCCTGCTGCTGAACCAATTCTCTGACCTCACTGCCAGCTCCTGGGTTGAGAGCCCCTGTCTCAGAGTACCAACCTTTTCTAGTAAAACAAGACTCTCTGCCCTAATCATACTGCTTGGAAAGACTCACAGCAGAGGGTGTGGGAACCTGTTTCTGGAATCCAAGCCTCCTCTCAGGTAGATCAGCAACAGAGGAACCCAGCACAAAGGAACATATATTAGTGTCATGCAAAATAAAAACAAACAAAGTGCTCCTGTTTTGGTGCGACTGACTGAACACGTGCTTGTTCATACCTGGGTGTGCTGCGGGACGGAAAGGAGGCTGGGCCACAAGTCACAGACTTGCACTACTTACTGGGTTCCAGCTGCTTCATGGTAAAACGTCCGTGATAAGTTAAGCACTTTGTAAGCCCGGAAAGGCCATGCCTGTCTAAGGTGGTGCTGCTTCCCGGGCAAGCCCTCGGCAGGGCGGTGAAAGGAGTTTGCCGCCACCACCGCCCCCAACAAGTTGTCCCACGTGTCCTTTCCTTACCGGGAGCAGTGCTTCTCAAAACTAGCAGCAGCAGCAGCCCTTGAGAGCTCGCTGGAAATGCACGTTCTTGGGTCCCACACCAGACCTGCTGAATTCAAAGTTCTGGGGGTGCTCGGTGATCTGAATTTCCACACGGTCCCCAGGTGTTTGTGGCGTGTGGTCAACTTGGAGAAGCTCTGATCTGTGGGGTTTGTGCTATTTGCTGTACGTCTCCCCATATTTGTACAACTGGCCTGGTGGGTCCCTGAGCCAAAGACAGCAAGTTCTCCAGCAGCAGCTGGCCCCAGGCAGCTCACTTGCGAAATAGTAACAGCGAGAGGCAGCTCCCTGTGGCTCTCAGGGAAACCCAAAATTGAATGTTCAGCCTCTGAGGAGATTGTTCAAGGTCATGTGGAGAGACTAGTCCTTTCCAGAAGAGACCAGTCCTTTCCAGAAGTGGTCTAGAGGGGCTGCAGGGCCAGGCCCCAAGCACTTCTGTGTCATTCCCTTCTAGATCTTTCTTTGCAGGTTGTGTTTGTCGTGGGACTTAGATTCCTTCCCAGCAAAGTCCACGCAGCTCCCACCCGTCTACCCCTCATCCTGTGAGGAAACGAGCCTGGTCCTGACCAGCAGCATCGGAGCCATCTGGGAATTCGTTAGACATGCAGATTCTCAGGCTCCGCCCCAGGCCCACAGAATCAGAAACTGCACTTTAACAAGCCCTCCTCCCAGGGGTTTCTGATGGACACCAGGGTGAGAACCACTGCTTCAGAGACATCGTATGCCCCGGGTCCTAACTTTCACTCCCTTCAAACCTACATTCAGGAAAAGATCTCAAAGAACTTTCTCTAAATTGGAAACAGATCAATCACCCCTTCCCCAGAAGCATCAGCCTTTGATGACAACAGCTGATGCTTACTGAGTTTAAGGCACTGTGCGTGCTTTCCATGTGCTGATTTATTTATTCCTTACGATAATCTATAAAGGTTCCATTAGCCCATTCTACAGACAAGAAAACTGAGGCTCAGAGCTATTCAGTAGCTTGCTGAAGGTCGCACAGCTAGCAAGTAGCCCAGCTGGGATTTAAACCCCACCAGTCTGGCTCCACAGCCCATGTGCTTAACCTCTACCCTGCCCTGCGACTATTTTTTCTTTCTTAATTTGTAGGTTTGAGTTAGAAATTCTCCACAACACATACACATCCTTGACATAATAAAATTGGTTTCATCATGCTTTCAAATTTGCCCACATCCTTACCGAATATTTTGACCTTATATTTTATTACCTGCCAGTTTAAGGGTATTGAACATGGTTTTGATGTCTGAGCACATTTCAGAAGCACAGATTTAAATACATCTCTGATTTGAAGGCAGAACCATGACTGAAGTCACTAGAACAAATTTCTGGCCAAGCCATTCCATATGTTAATCAGTGGTGGGGAGGTGACTGGGGAGGGTCACTTATTTGCCTGATAAAATCTCTCTACATGTACGGCTGTCTTTTCCAGGGCTCAGCCTGGCTATGTGATGATACTTAGAAAAAACAAAACTAGCATTTGAGTGGTTACTATATGGCAGACATTTTTACTTCATTTCTTATTTGATCTTTAAAGCAACCCAGTAGAACAGATATTAGCTCCAGTTTTCCAAGTGAAAAACTGGGGTTCCCAGAGTTTAAGTAACTTAATCCAGCTACACAGTTAGCAACTGACTGAAGCCAAGGGCCCTGGTGCATAGCCTTTTTGATCTTTGAAAAAAAGATTGAATTTGGATTCAAACCTTGTTAACATTCTCCATCTTGTTAGGAAGGCTGCTACACCCTTTTGTGGTGTTGCCATCATTGGTTATGTTCTGGGAAGGATTCCTCCCCGCTATCTTACCTAAGTCTCATTTATGGCCAAGGTTCCAGGACCCTGGCATCATCCACATAGATGCTGATTGAATGTGGTGTATGTATGTGTCAAGAGGATGCTAACTCACACCCAGGTATGTCATCTTAACTTCCTGCGGCATCCTAGAGGCTGTAAGAAGGAAGGCAATGTGCCCAGGGTTTAGAAATGAAAATCTTTGCCTGCAGCAGCCCTACTGGGTTTCAGTGAACACAAGTTGCTTTTCACTCTGTCAACTCAAGCAGGAGTCTCCGGGTGATGAAACTGTGTCCTGATTGCGATGTTTTCCGCTGGGAGACAAGTCGGTGGGTTCTTTAGTTCTGGTAACAGATATGCTTATTGTTGGCACAAACATTAGTCTGAAAATTAAAAATAGTGAAAAGATTTTGAAGCAATGCATGAAAATATTAACAGTTTTCTTTGGGTGGTAGGAAACAGGAGACTTCTGTTTACGTTTCTGCACTGTGTGAGTTTCATGTCATGAACAAGTACCATTCTGACAGTGAGAAGTGGCTCATGACAAGTTAAAGATGCCAGTAGGAGGGATGTTAGTGGTGGCGCATCAGGGACCCCCAAGCGCAAGAAAGGTCTCTGCTCTGTGAACTCAGTGCCTGGAGGTTGCCTTCCCTATAATATCCTCTCATGCTCGCCCAGATTTCTTCTAGAAGCATCAGGACAACATGCTTGAGAACCCCCTAGCTAAGTCAACTCCCAAAGCTATGAGTGGTGACTGGGTTTTGCCAAGAACTGGAATCAAAGTGGCCAAATACTGCTGCTCTGGCACCTTCTGCTGCACTTCCTTTAGAATAGTGTTTGATAAAACCCATGTCCTTGCTTCTCCCTGCAGGTACACCCATCCCACCTGCCAACCCCCAATGCCCTGTCCCCGCAGCTGACAGGGTGGGCTCATCAGTGGGCACCTGCTCTATGCTCTGAAGCCCCTCAGCTCCCATGAATGTGAAAAGACTCCTGACCAAAGAGACTAAAGTCTGCTCGGTGTCTTCTAATAATGCTGCATGCTTGTCACTTACCCTGGAGTAAGGGGACCAGAGATCCTGAAGTCTGTTGAGATTCTGATGGAGGGGAAGTGATGAAGCAAAATACTGTGTCCAGTAGCATCTAAGAGGCGACAGAGACTCTCAATGGCCCCAGGAGCCTCTCGCGTTTGCTCCGTTGGTAGGGGCAGCAGATGGGAGGGAATTCGGAAGTGCCTGTTTGCTGGGGAGGGCTACCAACATTTGCTCTACGTCCCTCGACAGACGGAGGAATAGAATCAGCTGAGCAGGAGACCTGGTTGCCACAAACTGCTGGCAGTGCAGGTACTTCTGAAAGCCCTGCAGTTGGCTGTGACCTGAATCACTCAGCTCAGGGAGAAGCAGTGAAGCCCATGACTAAGGACACGGAGGGGAAGGCTGTGGGGCACAGGAACCACCTCCACCTGTGTCTTGCGGGGACCTGGTTCAGGTCCAGTAGATACATTTGCACACCTCCGTCTGGCACCTGCAGCATCACGTGATGGGACCTCTCCGGGCTGGACTCCCTGGGATCCCTGATGACGAGACTGTTTATCATTGTGTCCTCAGGTGGCTTGAATGTTTTTGAAGGACTCTTGCCTGACCTCATTGACTCCTTACCTCTAGTCACTTTTCTACGAGTCATGTCCCCTTGTGTCTAGAAAGAGCCAGAAGCCAAGAGAAGCAGACCCTCCCAAGCAGAGCAGTATACCCCCACGGCCACATCCACAGCTACCTGGAAGGGGGCAGGATACGCAGAGTGAACATGGAGGTGCCCGGCTATGTGGCCACCAAACTACCCTGCCCCTTGGTCCTGGTGCTGGAGTTAGCTGGAAACAAGGCTCTGCAAACCAAGAGCAGGGTGACTATGGCCAAGATCAAGTCCAGTCCCATCCAGCTGGCTGTACACAGCAATGAGGAGATCATGGGATGAGTTCCTTCATGTCCATCACCATGACGGTGTCCTCCCTACCTCCTTCCAGAGCACATTCTCGACAAACTGGTGGAAAAACTGAAGGTCTGGACCTAGGAGTTCTGATTTGGGGGTGATCACACTCTTGGCCGTCAGTGTCACACAGCCCCTGTCTCAGCTTAGAGTGTGTAAAGTATTATAGGTCAGCATCACTACCTTTGAGAATGGATTATCCTTACAAATGTGTTTGGATTTAACCTAAGTGGTTACTTGTTAGGCACATCCTATGAGATAATAAACAGGAAGTTCTCTTGCTTGAATTTTGCGTTCCTTTCAGAACAGAAAGATCACTGTATACATGCAAGACCAAGAGTATAAGGACGTCTTGCCCTAACAAGCCATGACTTCTGGTGCTGGTTATTCAAACTGGGGTAACGTTGGCCGTTAACCATGTGTTCCTCTAGAGGAGGCTGCTGGGAGGGAGTTGTACATCAAAGGCCATCCAGACTTGGCCTCTGAAACCTCAGGAGATGATAATATCCTGCTTGCTGTCAATGCGTCGATCATCACCACTACCACCATCTGTTACAGGATGTGCCGCCATTTTTAAATTATGTATGGAATGTGGTTTTTAAAACTTTTTCAAACACATAATAAATATAACATGATGTATGGTCACAGCAACCAGGTGAAACAGCAGATATGTTCCTTTTATTGGGTTACTGCTCAACGTCTCCCAGTTGCGGACAGAAGATGGGGGGTTGGGAGGAACACAACGACAAAGTCTTCTGAAACCAAGTCCAGGGCTGTTCCTACCATGTGGTTCTATCACCAAAGTTCTCCCTGAAATCTGTTATTGGCTCAAATTTACATCAGAAAAGAAACAGAGCTTGTGTGTTTCCTTCCTTCCTTCCTTCCTTCCTTCCTTCCTTCCTTCCTTCCTTCCTTCCTTCCTTTCTTTCTTTCTTTCTTTCTTTCTTTCTTTCTTTCTTTCTTTCTTTCTTTCTTTCTTTCTTTCTTTCTTGAAACTAGAGTCCATTTTATAATAGTGAACACAGGCTCCTTTGTCATGTCTCATGACTTTTGAAGCCCCACTAGTGCTTACAAGTCCATTACGGAGCCCCGAAAAATGAGTGACTTCAGATATCAAGATGAGTCATGGAAGGATGTAGGGAGAGAAGGTGGAGATTCAGAAATTGTTATTGTAGCCAGTCTTCAAATATGGTTCAGATTTTCCCATATTCAGCTCCTCATCCCTGGCATTGATCTCTTATTAGCTGGCTTCTCTAGACTCCCCAGGATCATAGTCCTTATGGGATGAACAAGCAATGCTGGACCCTGACTGCTCCCTGGCAGTGAGCATTTTGGTGGGAAGAGAGTGGGACTTTTCCTGCTGTCTAGTAACTGGTGTTTGAAGCCCAGACAGAGGCCAGAGGGAACTAAACCCCTCTGGTTCTGAACAGCTGGTCAGTTGGGATCATACACCACCCCTGGACTGTCAAAGATGCGGGCTACCTGCCTCTGCATTTTATTGACTAGTTAGATGTCTGCTGACACAGTAGATGAGCAAGTTTGCCCCTGTGCCCCCCGAGCAGGAATTGGAGCAGCCTGCCTAGCCATCAGTTGGTTGCCAAGGAAACACAAGTTCTCCGGGAGCCTAGAAATAGCCAGGCTCGAATCTCTGTGCCTGATACACTCAAAGAGGGCTAGGTGTATGCTGAGGGGTCTTGGCACTTAAGAGACACTGAGGCTTCTGCTGAGGTGGAGAGACCAGCTCGCAGGTAGCTGTGCAGGAAGGCTGCTCAGGACAGACGTCTGAGTTGCTCATGGGGGGGCCCTTTCCTGAAGAGCCCCAGACCAGGAAATCCTGGCAGGAAAAGCAGCAGAGGACACCAGCTGCTGGTCCTTAGGCAAACGGATGTTTACCACCTCTCCTCCACTGTCATTCCCGGACCCAGTGCCCAAGGAGTGAGGTGCTGTTAAAGAGGAAGAGGTGATATTCCAGAAGTAGGCCACCTTCCCCCCTTCCCCAGGGGCCCTCCTCAGCCCTGTGCTGAATAAAGGAAGGTATTCAGTTCATATGTTGGAGTCCTAATCCTTAGTGCTTCGGAATGTGGCTGTATTTGGACATGGGGTCTTTTTTTTCAAAATTTAGTCAGTTTATAACATTTTGTCAATTTCTGGCATACAGCATAGTGATTCAATCCCACCCACACACACTTATATGTGTGTGTGTGTCTATATATATATTTTTTTCATATTCCTCCTCATTATAGGCTATTACATGGTATTGAATACCCCCATTGCCCCCACCCCATCTTCAGGAATCTTGTGCTGAGGTGGGGGGACAATGGATGTTGATGAGAAGGTCAAGAACTCTTTGAGGCTGATCTGGAGGACAGGACAAGAGGTGGAGGGGAGGACCATGAACAAACTGCCCCATCCCTCGAGGGATGTGAGGGAAGCAGGGGCGTGGGGGAGTGGCAGCAGGGAGGTCTATGGATGACAGGACTGAGGCGGGGCAGGATGGATTAGCCAGAAGAAATGAGCCGCCAAGAAGTGTGGCATTTCGGGGAAGGATGGAGGACAGTCAGCCTGGACACTTACTGGAGTGAAGTGGAGGGGGATGCCCGGTGTGCTGGGCACTGAGCAGCCCCTACCCCTACCCTTTCCCTGGTCCTCAGGGAAGAGAAAGCAGATGGAGGTTCAGCGTTCAGGGAGAGACTGGATAAAGAGGGATCTTTATCCTGATGCAAAGGTCTGCAGAGCCCAGAGAGAGGGGTGGTGTTGGAGGAGGGAGAAGAAGGCAGAGGAGGCGATGCAGAGGAAGGCAAGAAGGGGAGGCTTCCAGGACAGCAGGTTCTTGTCTTCTCTTCAGTGGAGGCTGTATCAGCTGGTGGCATGTGCAGGGACCACGCATGCGGGGCCTGCACAGGCCCATGGGGTTGGGCTGTTTTGAGGAATCTGAATGTCCAAGGTGCTGGGCTGGGTGGTGAGACTAAGCAGCGAGTAGTGATTAGCTGGGGGCGGTGGGGTGCTCACGGCCTCAGTAGATCAGGTGCCCGGTGTAAAGTCCTGAGGGTGATGCAGGCAGAGGCCAGAGAAGGCTCTGAACCCCATGGAATGTTCTGGATGACCTGGGCAGGATCTCAACTGCATTAGATCTCAGTCTCTCCATTAGCATCTTCACAAGTCAGCGGGCCTCCCAGAAATTCAATTTACAGAATTAATTGAGTATCTACTCTACATTGGGCATGTGTTAAGAACCGTATGCGTAGCATTGACCAGGACGGTTGGGATCCTGCCTTGAGCCCTCATGTCCTGACGGTGCTTTAATGTCTGCGAGAGAAGACAGACATCAAATCGGGAATGATAAGAGAATGGAGATACAGGGTAGAGTACAGGATGCCAGAGGGGAATGTCAGGGGAAATTTGTGTGGTCAACAGAGTCCCTGATGAAAATCTGCTCACCGACCTGGATTAGAGAAGTGTAGCCCCACAGAATCCTGAGCCCCAGGGAGGAGGAAGCAGACCAGCCCATCCTTAAATAAGTCACTCGCACACTCATGAGCCAGAAGGATCTCAAAGCAGCTCTTTGTTTCATGTTCCAGTCACTCCTTCTCATCCTTTCAGAGAATATTCACAGGAATGTTCAGGAATGGCGTCTCCACCACTTACCTTGTCTTCTCACCCAGTGTCTCTTCAGCAGGTGTGGGTCTTCACTTCCGCTGTCCGGGGCGGCCCCACATATCCTCCCTTCCTGCAGGCCCTGGGTCCCTCCCCTTGAGACCCTCCCTCTTTCCTCTTCTGGGCAGTCCGGTCCACAGGATCCCACCTCTTTTCCTTAACCTCCAGTTTCAGGTGTTCCACCACCCGGCTGCCCAGCACCCTGGCATCCTGGCAGCTGCCATGTAGTGAAGGCCTCTTCCCCGGCGCTCTGCTTTATTACACCAATTCTTTAAGTTCCGTTTCACCAATGTCTGGAAGACAAAGGCTGAGGATATAAATTCAGTAGGTCCTACTGCCTCGCCTTCGGGGTTTCTATTGATTGTGACTTAATCTCTCAAAACAAATTGATGGTTTTAATATGAAACTGAAATACCAGGAGTCAGCAAAGAGATCATAGAATTGAGCGAAAAATAAATTTTTCCAGAAGTGGAATTTTTCTAAGTCTCTGAATGGGGTTTGTTTGGGCCAGGGAAATGTTTTTCTTTCTGGTATTGTGATACACAAGATACATACATTCATAAAGACTGAGAAAGCCAGAGAGTCTAAGCATGGTGAATTGGAAAAGAATCTGAAACTCCAATAAAGGTGGGATTGGGTCCCTGCTTAGCCTCCCCCAATTCATCCAGATCCCTGCTTGGCCCCAAATCATATATGTCCCCGCATTCCTTGGCCATGGTGAGCTCCCGCTTCACTCTGCTCACCGCAACCTAACGAGGCAAGGCCTGAAGTGGCAGGATTTGTAGCTCTGTAACTTCGTGTACAACTCAACCTTGTACCCTCTTCCCATCTCACTCTTGACCCCGGCCAAGGTTCTAATCCCGTGTCCCGGGAGAGAGCCTGTGAGGGTGGGCAGCCATGTAAACCTGGGTTTGAATTCTGACTCTGCCACTTAGTGAAAGACTTTAAGCAAGTATTTTATTTCTATGAGTGTCAGTTTTCTCATGTTCCGGAGATAATACTTCTGTTACAGCAGAGGCTCACCAAATCTGCTTCTTCCAGTCCACATAGCTAGGTCATTTTCCAGCCTCCTATCCAATCAGGTATGGTCATATAACTGAGTTCTAATAAGACGAATGGCCTGGCCCATAAAACTCCTGCCTCCCAATAGCCCTGAATCTCTCCCCATCCATTCACTTAACAGAGAGGGCGGGGAGACATCTAGCCATCAGTGACAGAGCTCTTGGCTGTTGTTATTTTTAAAATTCAGAGAGGAGAAATCTATCAAGTCACAAACTCTAATCACTAATTTGATGCAGGAGAGAGAGGTTTCAGAGCCCAGTCAGGGACACTTTGCTCACAGTAGGTTAGGTGTCAGACTGTCCCTGAGGTAGGAGACCCTTGGTTCACGCTGTAGTAACAACAATGAAGATAAACAACGAATTCTGATAAAGTACTTACGAGATATAGGCACTATTTAGCAAAGAGTATTCTGGGGGCACGGTTTGGGGTGGAAATAGCCATCCTCCTTGGTCACCCCCGAATCTTGAGATTGTTTCTGAAGCCTGGTATTGGCAGCCACTCACACTAACGCTGAGCTCTGCCTGCCACTTACAGAGGCCTGAGGCGGAGTCAGTGCTACCTGAGCTCCTGGACCAGGGACGCACCTGCAGGTCAAGACCGCCCTGTCCCCACTGCCTGCCGCCTGCCGCCTGCCCGGCCAGCGCCTCCAGCCCTCCGACTGCACCTGTGTGCGCCCAAACGCCACGTGACCATCTCATCTCACGGGCAGGGTCTACGAAGGGATCTTAAAATAGTCTGTTTGAGAAAATAGGCTTGAGACTTACTACAAAGGCTTCTAAAGGTGAAAATAAAAACCTAATCCTAGGGCTGTGACGTCTAAATGACATTTTAAAAGGAAGGCTCTCAAATTTGATGAGAAGCTGGAAAGCTTTCAAAGGAAGAAGGTTCAGTGCGGTTTAGGTTAATTGCATGTATCATCGGGGCTCCTCCGTGCATCCCACACCCTTCAAATGCCACTTACAGAGGAGGCACCTGAGCAGGTAAAGGCCTGAGCCTCAGTGTTTCTCGGGGAGCCTGGAGATGTTATGTAACTTCGAGCCCCAGGTCAACAATATAGAAGCAGCTCTCATTAGAACAAGTCCCTTTGGTACCACTTGTGGAACAAAACTCATCTTTGAAGTGTAATTAGAGCCAACACTCAGTGAGTGCTCACTGAGTACCACCATGCTAAACCCCTCACGCGGACCAAGCCTCAGGACTTGGACGTGAAGGTACTATTATTACCAGCCTCACTCTACCAGGGAAGTGACCGACCCAAGGACCCCAGCTAAAAAGCAGAGTCAGGATCTGAAGCCAGCCAGTCTATCCTGAGCCGCTGCTGTCTTCACTCAGTACTAACAAGACAGTGGGGACATGCTAAAACGATACCAAAACCAGCACATTTTAAAAATATATCTCCCATTACTTTATAAATATACTCAATCCCTCCCCCAAGACTTTCCAGCAAGAAATGAAAACATTGTGTCAATGCCACTTTATTTTTCACACAATGGACTAGTCTAGTAAATAGAGAGCAGGAGAATTCTCTTTAAATATTGTTCATGGAAAGAAATTTGACATTTGTTCAAAATAATTGATCAATCGCCTCATCTGATCCAGACGCCCTTTGCCACTGAATTCTGCAAACAAAAAGGAGAAATGTACAGGGGCATGTTATTATATAATGTATTTTAAATTGTACCTCAATTTGACATGTCATAAACGCCCATAGTCGGTACTTATAAGATTTGTTGTTGCCGTATCGGACCAGGCCATCCGGTCAGTGTGAGACCTGTGGTCACGGAGAACATCTTCCCTGGCTTGGCCTGGACAGCTGCGCTTCTGTGGACAGTTTCTCAGGTACCTTGACCTGCCAGGGCCCTGGTTGGGGACAGCAGCCTCATGTCCCTGGGACTACATCACCATGAGAGACAGGAGTCCCAGAGCTGCCCATGTGCAGAGACGTCCACCGCCAATGGCCAGAAGGCCAACAATCTCCCCAGATTTAACCTCTGGGTCTCAGAGCATCATTGAATGGAGAGAAGGGCCTTGCCTGGCTGTACTGGGAAGTGTTTCTACCACAGAGAACCCCTCGCCCCAAGCATGCCAGTGTGGAGTTTCCTCCTCAAAAGAGCCAGGTGAGAAGTCACACAAGCTGTGGAGCCTTTGTCCCCTCACAGCTGCCGCTGGGGACAGCACACCTGAAAAGGAGCCAGCGCGAAAGGGAAGGCTGATTGTTTGGGGCAATGCCAGGCTGTGGGTGGGGGTTCTTGGTGGTGCTGAGGGCAGGAAAGGGAGGGGCAGAGGTCCCCAGGGGTTCCACATGGTCCCCATTTCTTGAAATTATCACCCTTCTCACTCCCCCACATCAGACACATAACATTCTCTTGGAGGAAACTTGCCGCAGTGAGGCTGACCTTGGACTGTCCTACCAGATGTTAACATCAAGGTTTCTTCCATTCCTCGGCTTGGGAAAAAAAAAAAAGATGGAGCAGTTTACAGAAACTGAGACAAAACTGCCTGGAACCTGTTTCTTGGTTTCAGATCCTTCCTCTACTGGGCCCTGAGGCCCTGTTCTCCTAACTGGGATGTGAGCAGCCTCCTTGGAGGCTCACCTGGGAAGCCCCAGGCTCTACTAGACTGTGGGTCCTTTGGGACAGTTCTCCAGGACCCTTGCTGCTCCTACGGCCCTGGTACTGTCCCCCACCCCACCACTCCACCCCTTAGCCTCCGTTTATGTGATGGAACGATCCCCGGACCACTTACACAGGACTTCCCACCCCAAAGATGTCATGGAGACCTGCAGTTTCTCCACGTACTCTCTAGAGAACAACCACTCTCAGGTCACGCAGATTTAAAAGGTGTACATGGGGCTTTGTGGGGGGGGGCATTTCTGGGGTCCAGCAGGTTTGGGAAAGGCATGATTGAGCCAAGTTAAACAGGTTGTTTCCTGCAGGACATGGTGATGTGCACTGCCAGCCTCTGAGAGTGTCAGGTGCAGTGTTTCCCATCGTATTTGAACTTTGAGAGCATCTGTTAGCACCAGTGACCCACAGAATGCAGTTTGAGGGCCACACGTCTAGTCTGATTCACACATTTTTCTGAGGCAAACACAGAAGATCTAGGGAGTGAAACACATCTGGTGAGAGGTACACCAGGAACTAAGAGACAGCCTGTGACTGTGTGATCTCTGCAAGAAGCTCCGAGTCTCCTGGGGAAAAAATGATGCTTAGATTCCTCTTTACAGGGTATTTTGGGCCAGGTGTCCTGGACCTTCAGGCTTAGGAACACAGACTGGCTCTGGCTGGCCCCTGTGTCTGTCCCTCAGCAGGACTCCTGCCTCCCGCTCCTGAGCTCCTCCCAGAGCTCTGGTGCCCTCAGCCTGTGACCTGCTGGACCCTTTCCTTTCCAAGCATCGAGTCACTCCCTAAATAAAGCGTGACAAAGTTCCCACAATTATTCACTAGTTCGCCATGGGGCCCTGGATGTGCTCATCCTGCAGTGACTCCATGATGGGGATGGCAGGAGGGAATCAGGTTAAAAACAGAGAAGAGGAAACATACTATACCCTGAAAAGGAAAAACGGTCTTCCCAACATGGCAGTGTGATCCTGCAACATAAAAACACAAAGCCGTTATGAAACCACACTGTGCCAGAGGTCTTTCAAAGATGTCTATGACAGTGGTTTTCAAAGTGGGGTTCCCAGACCCAAAACATCAACACCTGAGAACTTGTTAGAAATGCAAATTCTCAGGCCCCTACTGAATCTTTGGAGTTGGGGCCCAGCCATCTGAATTTTAACAAGGCTCCCAGGTGTCTGTGGTGCACAGCTGCTTGGAGAAGCACTGGTCTGTGGGGTTCACGCCACCTGCAGCGCCTCCCCTCAAGCTCGTTCAACTGGCCTGTGGGCCCCTGAGCCAGAAAACAAGATGCCCCAGGTGACTCGTCCGCAACAAAGGAGACGAAATAGTAACACCCACAGGCATCGCCCCATGATCGCTTTCTGCCTCAGGGCAAGCCCAGGGAAACCTGAAATCAAATGCTCAGCCTCAGAGATTTTCTGGGAGCTACTGTGAGGCTAGTTCTTTCCAGAAATGGTCTAAAGGGGCTGCAAGGCGGCCGGGCTGCAGCGCTTCCCTGACCTGCTTCTAGATCTTTCTTGGGCAGTGGGGCTAGCTAACGAGCTTACATACCTTTTTGGTAAAATCTGCTGCAGCAGCCCCCGAATCCTGCAAAGGAGTGAAGTACAGGTTAATTTAACAGGAACCACCACATCCCCGAGGCTTGCAGGGGTTGTACTGTGACCCTGCTTGCTTTCCAAGGTAGCCAGAAGTCAGGTGCAAAAAAGCCCTTCAAGGAAACAGCTAACCATCGAGTCAATTACAATTTCCTGTTCCGGAAGGAAGCTTGTTTTCTTGTTGGAGTTACCTTCTGGGTCCAGGACGATGTTAAATTTGCTTGCTATTCCCAACAGTCTTGACTTGAATTTGACCCCTAGCTTAGCAAATTTTCAAGGATAAGCCATTTCAGCTTCTTTGGCTCCTCTTTCCCTGTGGATCTGGCCCGACAATGGAGGCAGATTCAACCTGGAAGCCTGTGGTCAACATCAGAGCAGACAACCTGATGCCTGTGCTTCGGACCACCAACCGATTTCTCAGGAAGTGAGCAGTTCTCTGGGGTCTTGGCGTTTTCAGAGCTGAAACCAGGAATGTCCTGGGCAAACTCAGATGAGTTGGTCACCCTGCTAGGGCTCACAGGGTCCAAAAATTTTTGTTTCTTTGTTTTGCTACCATGCAACAAAACCTTGATGAACGTTTTGAACAAGTTTAGCTATTAATGCAATTAGTCATTCTAAACTTAACTTTTTTTAATTAAAAAGAATCTTTTATTTAAAAAAAAAAAAAGCTCTGAGATAGGAATGAACGGGCAGATGGGACAATGGCAAGCAGAGTAAAGGACCAAGCCAAGTGTCTATGTCACGAGGAGGAAGCAGAAGACACGAGGAAAATGAAAAAAAAAAAACAAAAAAAACCCACGAACACGAAACCGGAAATAGATGAAGGGCGCAGACGAAGAGAGGACATCACGGAAGACATCACGCAGACAACTTGCGGGGCTGCCGTGGAGAGACTGAGGCTGGGGAGGTTAAGACACTTGTGCAGGGAGAAAGTGCAAGTGAGCCCCAAGGCAGCGACACGCATTTACCACGGTGATGTGCACTTTCAGTGGCAGAAAAATATGGTGGAAGGAAAACGCACATACGCGCTGGCGAAATCTTTTCATCCTGCGGTTCGCGAGCTTCGCAGCCAGACGCATTAGAGGGTGCACAGGACGAAACTGCAGCAAAGAGGCATGAGAGTCAGGCTGCACAGCGCTGCGCCGGGGCCCGGGCTATGCACTTTCCTGTCTGCTCCCTCCCTTACAAATGGGTGTAATTTTCAGAGGAAAGTCCCATTTCCCAGCCCAAGCTTGAAATTTTATGATTTCAATAAAGAACCACTTGCCTTGCTAGCAGGTTTCATTCCAACACATCCCTTAAGACTATTCCCTTAGGGTAAGTCAGCCTTGTATCTGCATTAACCCCAAGCATTCCGTCCTCCTAGTGTTGCATGCATCTCCGTGAAGATCCTCTCTGGCCCCCCAGGTGTGCTCTCCCAATCTAAGGGATTAGGGAAGGGCAGCATCCATGACCCCCTCACTGATGCATTTATTTCCCTGTACATCTCCTCTGTGACTGCCCGCAAACACTCAGACTTCCATGCCCTGTCTTATCTAGTCCTGTGAAGCCTCCCTGAGTATTTCAGCTCAGAGTAAAAGTTAATTCGTGTCACGGACCCAGAGTTTATCTTTTCCTTTCCATTTTTGCCCTTTCTCCATTTGCAGGGCCCAGAGCCCTCCTTGATGATATCGCCATCCTTACCAGATCCCCATCACTAACCCAGTACTACTCTTGGCCTCATAGGGAAAAACCAGTATGCTTGTATTTGCTTTTTTTTTTTTTTTAAGTATAGTCAGTTTACAATGTTGCATCAATTTCTGGTGTACAGCAGAGTGTTTCAGTCATACAAATACTTGTTTTACATCCTTTTTCATTATAGGTTACTACAAGGTATTGAGTATAGTTCCCTGCACTATACAGTAGAAACTTGTTGTTTATCTATTTCATATATAGTAGTTAGTACCTGCAAATCTCAAACTCCCAATTTATCCCTCACCCCCTGTAAACATAAGTTTGTTTTCTATGTCTGTGAGTCTGGTTCTGATTTTTTAAGGATCTTCCTGAAGACTTGGAAAGCCATGATTATATAAATAAGTGACTTTATAATAGTAGAATTTTAATTGCTGTGACTAAGTAACTTGAATTAAAAAATTATATTCTATGACCTTCCCAAAGTCTCCAAATCATACCCTGCAGAAATTCATCTAAACCACCTGTTCCTGAGGGTAACTCAAATTTGTAATAAGAAACTCAAGGGTGATGCTTTTTATTCCCAGAGCATACACTCACCAAGACACAAAACTTCCATGCATCGCTACAGGGGTGTGGATACTTACACTTCACAAATTTTTCAAAATTTTAAAAAACAGAATATGGAACAATGAAAATTAGAGCTCAGTGTTTACCAGGCTCTTCTTGTACATCTAAGTGAGTAATAAAAAAAAAGTTATTTCTTGCTAAGTTTTTCCTTTTTGGTAATTTATTCTCTAGCTTTTCAGGTCTGTCGGCCTCCCCCAACCCCTTCCACGGAGAAGGAGAGAGAGAATCCTTGCAGCTCCAGGAACAAGCATGTAGGAAGCTATTACACAGTGTCCAGAAGAGTATTTCGACCTCTCTGCGGATATGAACTGAGAAAGGACAAAGGCACACAGAGGATTATGACTTTTACAGAAAGATGATTAGGATAAAATACTGACCCCAGTTTTAACTGGATGTGTCGGCTCCTGGTTTCTGGAGTAGTGAAATAGAAACTAAATAAGAGAAAAAGAAGGTTGATTTTAGAATTAAGCGTCACTCACTGTAAAGGTGAAAGGAGCATGTGTTTGTGGCGGGACTGGGCGGGACTCACCCTTTTGCAGATGTCTTGGTCATCCTGGAAAGAGAATTGTGAGGCTGAATCACAGGGTATTTTACTGGGGCAGGAGACTGATGAGGTTTCCAGTAGAAGTTACATAAGGGACCTTACTGATTTACCTGAATATTATGAGGTAAATTGGCAATCTAAAAAGAAATCTGTTATAGAAACTTAATAAGACTACAGTTAATGCAGGATCTTGAAAAAAAGAAACTTGCCAGCAATGTCATTATTTTAAAAGTTAATCTTATTTTACCTTTTCAATCTTCAAGGGAATAACATACTCTATGATGAATTGAAACTATACCCTAATCAAGTCCCAGAGAGCCTTCTGACTCAGAGATGGAATAAAATAATGACTGCAACTTTTAACTAGCTGCTGGGTGTCACCTAGAATTTAGCTTTTTCAGGGTTGGTTCCTATTGGTCAAATTTTCACCCCAAATGCTTTCTACATGAATCTTCGTTTTTCTTGCAGAAAGCCAAGCTTTTAATGTCCAAATCCTTGTTAGAACACCACCCTGCCCTGTCTGCACGGAAGATAGCCGGGAAAAAGCCGTGTCAGCAGCGTATCCTACTCAAGGATGTGCTGTGCGTGATCTTTCAAATAGGCTGATCTGGTTACGATTGATCTCATTTCATTCACATTTAAACATTCTTGAATCAGCCCAAACTTCAATCAAGACAAATGAAAGCTGTTAGTAACTCTTCTAATTTTTGTTGCTGTGAGTATGTCTTCCTACAAACTTCGTGGAGAATTTTTGTGGTAACCAGTAAACATATTCTCTCTTTCTCTCTCTGTTACGCACGTGCACGTACAGACGTGCGTAAGGGCGCACACACACACACACACACAATAATTAACCAAAATTACTCATAGCAGACGCTCAGTGGAAATTGACTATTTCCTAATCATCACTATTTCTAAATCATCAGAAAATATTTACTATTTTTACAGCTCCCGGTCTCTTTGTCAGCTTCTGTGTGTGTGTGTTCTGGAAACTACTGGGCAAACTATATATATATATATATATATATATATATATATATATATATATATTTTTTTTTTTTTTTACCGTGTTCATCAACTTTATACCATTACTTTTCAAACCAAAAAAAAAAAAAAAAAAAAAAACCAAGAAATTTGAAGATGCTTTTCCAGGTGCTGAACATCACTCTCAAGATTTCATATGCACCTTCCTTATTTTTTAAGAGAAAAATATTTAAAATGTTTATTTATCTATCTTGTATACTGTTTATTTCCCCAACTAGAATGTAAGTTCCACAAAAGCAGGTAGTTTTGTCTGTTTTGATCACGACTCTATCCTCAGAACTGGAGACATGACATGCTCTCAGTAAATACCTTTTTGAATGATTGAAAAGTAGGGCTGTGTTCACAAGAATCTGTTGCCTCTTTTCTCATCTAGACTTCTGATTCCACGTGGTGACCAGAAACACAAAACATGAAGAGTGTTTGCAGGTGTCATTATTTGCAGGGTAAAACTGTTTTCTGAATTGTCTCAAAATAAAAGTCCCCTGGAGACATAGACCTGGAGACCAGAACTGGATGTGGATTAGAGCCCAGGTAACTCATCCAGACACTGGACGGCAGAGGGAACCAAAGCCCCAGGGGAGACATGGACAAGCCAAAGATGACATGTCAAGGCAGTAACAAGACCAGGAAGAGCCACAGTCTATTAATAACTTTAAAATATGGATAGCTTTGTTCAATGAGCATCCCTTGCTTTACTGCAATTGGAAACAATGAACAAGATCCACTTTGGGAAAATACAGAAGATGGAAGGAAATTCATTCCAAGAGGCCCTTTGCACTGGGGAACCATGCAACCTAATACTGCAGGTGGCACATAGGGCAGCCACACTTCCACTTTCTCTGCTCATGTAGACACCCTCACAACCTGCACATGGTGGGCAGGGCAGTCCCCTCCATGTGAGGCCAGGAGGCAAGGAGATGGAGACCACTGAGGTCTCATCTTGAATTTTTGCCCTCAGTGCTAAGACTGTAAAAATTAGTTCTAAAGATGAGGGATGACAATTGTCTTCAAAGATATGCATAATAGTAAACTGAAAATAAGAAGCAATAGGCATGATCTATTTATGAGGTTTAGGAGAGAAAGTGATGTTTGAATCTTGAAGAATGAAAATTGGTTACATCAAGAGACAATGGTAACAGTTGGCATTTAAGTGATGTCCTTTGTGATGCTCTGGACACTGTAGATATAACACCTCACAACTACTGAAATAATCAATCCTCACAATAACATTATGAGGCTAGTATGACGATTATTCCCATATTACAGATGGGGAAACTGAGACACAGAGCAATTAAGAAACTTGCCAAGGTTAAGCAGATCTGGGTTATTGAAGCCAGGTACTTTGGTTTTTGAGTCTGGGTTGTTAACTACAGCCTGAGAAGGAGTCAGAGGCATTTTTGGCTAAGGAGAAGTGTTTGCAAAGACATAAGGTCTTATGCATGTAGAGAATAGTGAGTGAAAACATACCATCTCAAGGTGAAAAGAAATCTCTGCTAAGAATCATGGACTACCCTGATACCAGCCTCCTGCACTTTCCACTGAATCAACATTTACTTTGCATTCATTGAAATATTTTTGTTGTGGTTACTGTAGTTACTGTTAGTTCCTCTACATGAGATCTATTGTTTTGGAGAACATAGCATATCAATTTATAATGTATGTCTTGATATATCATATTATACATAGTTAATGTAACTGTATATGTATATGTCATTAGGTATATGATATGTATATGTGATTATGATAATTGTAAGCATTCAGATGAACTAACAATATTTTATGGTCGTTTATATTTAAGGGATTCTCCTGTTATCTCCTAAAACTATATTCTTACACACACACTTACACATACACACAGAATTCTCTTATAGGCAGCAAAAGAGAGTGCTTATTACAGATACCAATTATGGTGTAAACACATTCACAATTATAAATAAAAATTACCATATGTATATTTTTTTTTACCTTGGGTTGTCTAGAAAGAGTTGCCCAATATGCCAGCCGCTAAAAAAAATGAGGAAAATGAATCAAAGATAAGTACAAATTCCTTAATCAATAGAATTTTATTACCACACACATAAAATTCTAAAATTGTCCCATTTATGAACCTTGCATTATCTTCTCATACAGCAGCAGTGAATTTCAACACAAGCCCCAGGATGCCTTAAATGAGGCCATGAAAATGACAACAGTGAGTTCCTGCTGCAGCCAAGAATCTGATCTTAAAATAGTTTAAGTGAACATTATCCACATGATATTTTCAAGGCTGAGACTAAAATAAAAAATCTCACATTATATATTGAACAATGGTGTACCTCAAGCTGCACAATATCCAAGCCACCTGGAGGATCAGCTAAATGTCGAGGAAATCCTATTATGAAAAATCATAAAAATCTCGATTAGGAGAAAAGAGGTTGTAGCCTTAACTTTTAAATCTTTACCACCAAAAAAATACAGCAATTCTATTAATACGAAATTGCTACAAGGATCGACAAAGAAAACACATCTGCCTACCACTAGCAAACCTGAGATTTGTACCAAAATTAATTCAAAATTGCATTTTTAAAAATTTACCAAAAGCTAGCAGCACAAGAGTTAGCAAGCCAGGAAAGAGGGGAGAAAAAACCTAAGTGACAATTTATTTGTATTTTGATGGAATGTATAAGGACAGGATATCAGGAAATGGTGTCAGTAAGAATGTGCCTCAGAATCACTTTTTGGAACTTTTAAGAAATATAGATACCTGTCTCTCTGTTTTATCAGACTCTTTAGGAGTAGGGTTATGGGGAAAGTTGCTACCAGCATGCAGCTGAACCTTATACCAGTCGACTTTTATCTGATCTAAATAAAGTCTTCATCTTACTGCATGTGATACAACACTTGGAGGAATAGCTAATACTGCAGTTGAAACAATCAACTGGATAGGTCAAAACTAACAAGATAAAATTAAGTGAGAGAAATATAAGATCCTGAATTTAGATTTTAAAAATCTGGGACAGGAAATATGTATATATATTTAAATACTGAGTGATATATTGCTCTCTGCAGGCTCTCTATGAGCCAAGGAAAAGCTAAGGCAATCTTGTGCTATATTCAAATATTAGTGTCCCAACCTTGAAAGGTAATAGCCCTACTTGAAATGATAAGATATGTGATGAATTAAAGGAACTGAATGTAGTTTTCTTTGGCAAAGAGAAAAATTAGAAAGTGTGTGTTAACTGCCTTCAACTATTTTGAGAACTGTCATAAAAGATATTATTATCTGTGTATCCCCAAACATATACAGATATATAAATATATACAAATATATATAGATACAGTATTCTGTATATCCCCAAAGGGCAGATCTAGAGCTAATGGTTAGAAATTACATGTGATCAGAATTCAGTTTAGTGTTAAAAAAAAAAAGGTTTTGATGATTGGAGCTATTCAAAAATGCAAAGTAATTCAAACCAATCCTGTAAGGATTTATTAAGAGGCTCTGTGTTAACAATACAATGATAAAGATCAGAGGGATCTTATCCTTGGGAACATAAAATTAAATAGGAAAAGAGGGAGGTGGATATAAATATGTAGACAGATAAATAGAAGATAGTAAGAAACTTTCAAAAGTGTAACGTAAACAAGATTCTATTGGAAACCTGGAGAGGCAGCTACTGGCTGACTTAGGTTGGTAGTGAGTTGCTTGTCGCTGAAAGTAATTAAATAGGAAAATCATAGAGACGATCCTTGCTCTCTCGAAAAGTTAATCTAGATGACTTCCACGGTCCCTTGCAATGCCTAGGTTTTGTGATTTTACTACGCAGCAAAACAAACATGCTATTTGAAATATGTTTTCTGTTTGAATATATTTTCAAAGATTTTTCCACTCCCTTAAATAAAAATTCTAATGAAAAAATGTAAAATTTTGAAATAGTTAGTGTTTCCAACCAGAACTTCCACCACATCCTGCATCATATGGTGAATTACGCAGAGATGGGTAACGAATTCCTACTGCAGACCCCATACCCCACCCCATGGTTCCTTACAAACGCACTGGTTCTCCGAAGTTAATGAAGCGACACTGCGCCCGGTCAGCACCTCGGACAGCACCCAAGCCCAGGAAGTCTCGGGGCTTTAGCAGCGATCCCTGGGACCCTGCCTCCCAGGGCCCGCAGGAAAGGCTATGAGAAGATGCCCTTCTGTGCGCGCTCCTGCGCCACCCGCTTCCAACCGTCCCTCAATCCTCAGTCTTTACCCTCTCTGTTTTCTCCTCTCTTCAGAATTTTTGAAAGCACAAAATAGCTAAGACGTTGGAGTTGTCCCCCAGCTCATATCCTTCACAATTTCAGCAGCACGTCCTGCGGACAGTCCTGCACCAGGAGCTGTTTAGAGGAGAAAGTAGCCCCCTTTGTTAACAGGCTGCAGCATCCAGCTCTGTCCAACCTCTCTGAAGGTTAGAAGCAAATGGAAGCTATTTCGAGAGGGTGGAAATGAGGATAGGTGAGGGGAACAAGATAAGACTCCCTTTAGAACCACCCTAAAGGATCAAAGTCTGTTGCAGTCTTCCTTAGAGCTCAGGCCAGCTGGGATCTAAAGAAGGGGTCCCCTTACCTGAGGAGGGAATCTGTAGCATGCAGAAACAATAGATGGCCAAGATGGTTGGGAAATGGGCAAGAAGATGTTTCATCTTCAAAGTCTGGTTTCTCCCTGCTGGCCACAGATGTGTTCTGCTAGGACGGGAACTGAGCATTTCCCGAAGTTCTGCAGGCGGAGGCAACCCTCGGCCCTGCGTCTGACCCAGTGGAGAAGGTGACTTTATTCTCAACACCCTGGAGCCCATTGGCTGAGCACCAATCAGCTTTGCACAGGAGGACTCAGCTTTCTCATAAATGTCACGCTGGGCCCTTATTTGTAGAATAATATCCTCCTGGTGTAGGCATTGTAGAGTCATCTTTTTCAACTCAGCAATAAAAATATAAAGTGGAGAGTCATAATTGTTATTCTGTAGTGGTTCGAGAAACATTTCTGACTCAGAAAAGGCTTTTTCTCTTTTTTTAATCAAAGCACTGGACATAAATCTATAAACTCTTGGATGATGAAGTCTTGTTTTATAAGAACTGTTTATTTTCCACCATTAACAAAGGATGCTTTGTAGTCTTTGGTGCATCTGAGAACAAAATTTGGGGTCCTGGACATAATACTGCAAGAACCTCAAAAGTTCAATTAGAGTTGCTTTTTTTAAAAAAATTATGATGGGAAGTTAGAGTTCTTAAGGTTTCTCCAGATTCATTTCTAGGAACAAGTTAAATATTTCAGATTAAATCAGTCTTCAATCCAATCTGATTTAATTAAATCAAATTAAATGGCAGTGTTTAATAATAATAATAATAACAACAAAATGACTCCATCTATTGAGCTCCTGTTTAGGATTTCACACAGATTATTTCATGTAATCTCACAGAACACCCACAAGGAATGTATTATAACCCTAATTTTATGAATGGGGAAATTGAAGCAGGCAGAAATTAAGGAACTTGCCATCAAGGATACAGAGCAGGGATTTGGATCCAAGGGTCATGTCAGTAACAGTGTAGAATTTTAGTTGATATGTCATTTTTTCCCCCTGAAAAGAGCCTCCTTGAAGGTTGGATATGAGATAGAAAGAAGGAAAAAGAATGAAATCTGCTCCCTTGCAAAAAGGGTAACATATGGCACATACAAAACATCTTCAGGTTTTTTCATCATGCATATCTTTACTTCTTGCTTTTTTAAGGATTAGGAAAATAACTTTGGGTGGAAGTTGCTCAGAATGGACTGTTTATTTATGATTTAAAATACAGTATTTTGCTAAAAAAAAGTCTAATTCATAACAAAGTAAGAATTATAAACTACTTTCTAGCCATTGTATTTTGTCTATTTCCTTGAGCTGGCAAGAAATAAAGATTTCTATTTATTACAGTGTTTACCCCTTTGGTTCAAGAAGAATAACCAAGGTCTTTAAACACCAGTTGGAGATGTGTTAAAATCTTTTGTGTTAAAATCCACCCAATGCCTAATGGCGAGTCTACTGAATGAATGAACAATTGAGTGATTTCTGTTTGAATATTTTTGAAATCTATCTATGCGGTATTAAATGCAACTAATTATGGACATTTTAGACACAAAACACACATGTGAAAGCAAAGATCTGTGGCAATTCTACAAAGTGTCAATCAACAAGTGCTTTTTGAACATCTGGTCTGTGTCTACCAGTGAACTAGGTGCTCTATACACAAACATGCATTTTTCAAATAAACCTATAGGATAACTGATTTGTATCAAATTAATTTTGTTTCCTTTGCATATTTTGCACACATTACTTTTCATATATTCAGGATAAAAATTAAAATCTTGTTTTTAATGATAATTCAGAAATAGGGAAAAAGACAAAACAAGGAAAAAATCTGCATTGACACTATTCAACAGCATTGGTATGGACTGAATTATGCCCCCGCCCACACCCCGCCAATTCATGCGTTGAAGTTCTGACCCCAGTGTGACTGTATTTGGAGATAGAGCTTTTAAGGAGGTCATTAAGGTTAAATGAGGCATAAAGATGGGGCCCTAATGCAATAGGACTGCTGTCTTTATAAGAAGAGGAAGAGACACCAGCACCCTCTTTCTCTACGCATACACAGAGGAAAGGCCAGGAGAGGACACAGCAAAAAGGCACTGTCTGCAGGCCTAGGGGAGAGGTCTCACCGGAAACAATCTTACTGGAGCCTTGATCTCAGACTTCCAGACTCCAAACTGGGAGAAAATTAATTTCTCTTGTTTAAGCCACTCATTCTGTAGAGTTTTGTTATGGCAGCCCAAGCAGACTAACACAAACACAGGGATTTTCTAGCCAATTCAACACAAAAAAAATAAAAATAAAATAATGAACAGCAAAGGTGGAAACTCTCATGGTCTAAAATGATACGATTATCTACCCAAAGGAGTCCAAAGGAATCAACTGGCAAATTATCAGAATGAGCAAGAGTTCACCTAAATTGTCAGATTTAAAGAAAACTATTTTCAGGAATAATTTTCTTAGACATAAGCAAAGATAAATTGGAAGATGTTTATTAGAAAATGTAAACAGCTTAAAACACTATGAAATACTGAAGGCTAAACTAAAGAATAAATGTGCAATATATTAAGAAACAAAAATACAAAAGTTTACTAAAGGACATAAATGAATATGTGAATAAATGAAAATTTGTATCATGATCTTTGACAACAGTCAATGTTGTTAAAGTTTCAACTGATGGCAAATTAATCTACAAAGTCAATGTAATCCTTATTAAAATTCTAAAATGACTTTTCATGGAGTTTTAAGACTGATTCTGAAATTAATTTGGGGGAGCAAATATTCAAGAATACTCAAGAAATTTCTAAAAAAAAAAAGAATGACACTTTGTCAATGTCAAAATGTACTGTACAGCAATAGTAATTGTTAAGTTGTAGTAGTCATCGTGTTATCGATCCACTAACAGGCAAATGTATCAATGGAAAGGAATAGAGTCTCGGAGCAGATAGGTTTATCATAGAGAAAAGGTGGTATTTCAAATTAGTGCAAAAATGATGAACTATTGAGTAAATGGTGGTTAGGGCAGTTGGCTCTCCATCTGGAAAAGAATACCCTATTTCACACTATAAATTGAAATAAATCTCAGAGGATTATTGAATTAAACCTAACACACACATACAGTTATATAAAATGCTGTAGTTGAAAAAAATAGAGTGAATAATTGATTGGAAATTGCTCTTGAGTAAAACTCAACATAAGGACACCACTAAGGAAAAGATAGATGAATCTGATTATGTTTTTAAAATATCCACATGAAAAGATACCTTAACCAATATTAGCAGGGAAAAGGCAGAGTCAGGTAAATATCTCAGTAACTATAGAGATACAAAAAAGAGAGAGAGAAAAAGAGAGGGAGACAGGGAAGGAGGGAAGCAGAAGGAAAGAAAGCAGACAACCTATATGTCCATCATAGAGGAAATATTACATAAACTGCAGAATATCCATAATATGGACATTTATGCAACTATTAAATAAAATAAGATTTATATGTATTGATAAGTTACTCTTTATAGCATAATGAGGAGAGAAAACAAGTTGTAAAAGTACATACTGTATGGTCCAATGTCAGTTTGCTTCTGTTCATACTTAGCAAACCACTCAGTTGCTTAAAACAAAACCATCTATCTAGCTCAAAATTTTGCAGGTCAGTAATTTGGGCTGGGCTTAACTGGGCAGTTGTTATGGTTTGGGCTGGGCTCAGTTCATCAGGTGAGCTCATTTAGGTATTTGCATTCATCTAGTAAACAGAGTGAGGTGTCTGGGAAATTTTTCCCTGTAGTCTCTAATTCTCTGGGAGACTAGTCCAGGCTGGTTTCAGAGCTCTAAGACATTGAGAATAGAAGCTACCAGACCTCTTGGCCCTGGATTTGAAACTGATACAACATCACTTCTGCATTATTGGTCACAGCAAGTCACATGGCTAGCCAGATTCAAGGGATGGGGAAATTAACTCCATCTGTTATGAGAGGTGCTGAAAAGCTGTATGGCCAATTTTGAAATCCACCAATCTCAACTTAAGTTCAAGTTTATTCAAAAGTGTGCACGTAATTCCAAAAGTACTTACTTAGATAAGTGCAAAGAAAAAAGGTGGGATTCTACACACACTTGCAAATAACAATGATTCTAGAGAAATGGGATTGTGAGGGGCTCATAAAAGCCTTTTTAAACTATCTGCATTTTTGCATTGACTCTATGAGTTACTTCTATTGAGTAAAACTAAGCTTAAAAAATTTAATAAATGCCACACACTTTTATTAGTATATGGGTTAATATATTTAAAGATCTGGATTTACATATGTGAAAGATCAACTCTCTTCATTTCATTACATTTATTTTTCCAAAGTGCTTTATTGGCCAAGCATTATTGTAAAGGTTGTGACCAGTGGATTTGTCAGTGCCAAGCCAATTTAGTGAGATATAATTTTTTTTAACTAAATGAACTCACCATGTGGAGATCCCCCACCTCTTGAAACAGAAGAAAATGCAAGGGAATTACATGAAACATTTCTCCTCCTTCCCACGTTAAATCAGGTTCTGCTTCATAAATTGTTATTACGATGAAACTCAGCAGGCTTTCAGGGAACTGAACTTTAATCTGTAGGATATAAAACTGGAATTTCAAAATCGATCATAAATTTCTGTGTTCAAAGTTTCTGAGTTCTTCAGTGGCACCCAGTGTCCTTCCAGAATGCTATGAGTCTACAGTAAATCGAGGTGCAAGTATGAGAATTACTGTTTGATGGCATCTACCGATAAAGCAGGGTTTCATAGAAGATAGGCATAGGTTTATTTTAGATGCGGCCTGTCAAATTTCCAAAATGCTGTTTGGAGGCAAAAAAGGCCAGCCTCCCCCATCTGCTCGCACCGTCCTGGCTCACCTGAAGACACTTTCTCTTCCTCCCACCTTCTATGTCTGTATCCTGTTCTCTCTTGACCTTTTCATCTGCTTTTAAACTGGGCTATTTAGTAGTGGCAGGGGATGGGAGAGCCACACAACTTCGGGAGAACCAGGATGTCCTAACAGACAAGATCCACGAAAGTCAGAACCAGGCTTTTATCTATTTTAGATTTTCCTTTGTCAAGAGTAGTATTTCAGACAGTGCGCCAGCTACTTGCTCATTGGCCTTCAGCTGTATAAACACATTTCTTTATTCCTCTCTGATCGTGGAGAGCTAAGCCTGCAGAATAAGCTTTCTTCCCTGCTGGATTCCAGCTAGTTTCTGTCCTTAGGAGAGGAGGTGGGGAAGAGTTTGAAAGAGGAAGGGAGGGCCATTTTTTTCCTGCTTTGGGGCTGCAGCACCAGTACATGATTTCACAGTCCCCAGTTCCTGCCACAACGAGAGCCACAGGTGCTAATCTCCAGGTAATGTCACCTTTTACCATTTTACAATCCCACTCTCCTCCCAAGATGATCTATTTACAGTTTTGGTGAGATATGCTACATGTATTTAAACTACATATATTTTAAGAATTCCAGTTGTTCCACGTCCTTGTCAACCCTTGGTATGGTTTATGTTTTTAATTTTCAGCCATTCTATTCCTTGCAACACTTTTGTAACCAATTCCCTAAATTAAAGTACAAACAAGAGATCTTTAGAAATTCTCACTGCTATCTCATGTTCATGGATAACCTAGTCTCTGAGTGATAGAAGTTCGAAAGTTCAATTATTTTTAAATCTTCCTGTAGTTTAATAACAAATGGGACTATGCTAGGCATACACTGTTTTGTAATATGTGTGTGTATTTTCTACATAAACAAGAGATGTTCACAATCCGTTTTTTTTAGACAGATAAACACTGTTCAGTATCTTGCATTTTTCACAACAAAACATCTAGATTCGCTGCATTTTTTTTAAAATTTTTTATTGTAAAAGAAAAACAGATATAGAAAAACCACACAAATCAAATGTGTAGCTTAATAAATTATTATTAAGCAAACACCATGCAAGTCAAAAAGTAGAATTTTGACAGGCATCCCAGAAATCCCGTCTGTGCACCATCCTAATTGCAATCTCCTAACTCCTCTTAATTTAGTACTATCCTGACTTTTTAGGCACTCACATCTCTGTTTCTTCAGAGTTGTCTCACCCAAATTCGTGTTCCTAGCTCAAGGTGACAACCAGGATTCTCAGTATGGAAGATAAGAAATTCAGATACAGCAGATACAAGATTAAGTAAAAGTTCTTGTCTCAAATTAAAATTTGAGGTATCCATGCGAACTTATGAACTATATATACATATATATTTTAAGTATTCTTAGATGTTACATATTTTTTTCTTATCTTAGCTGAAATGACCAAAAGACAATGAACAACCCAATGGCAATGAGCTTCTCTAGATCCCAAACAGTGATCTTCCATACTAAAAGAAACCAGAGCTACTTAGAGAAAGAATTCTAGATCTGGGACAAGAAATATGTATGATGAGAAATACGTAAGGAACTATCTTACAATACCAGATAGAAAGGAAGCCTTCAAGACTGCCAATGTCACATCTAAAGAATGCAGGAGTCAGCTGGAGGAGGCACCAAATGGCCGAAGGTGAGAAAGTGTAAGCTTCAGTGTGGTGAACTGCAGTGCGCTGAACTCAATCCAGTGTGAATTCCCTTCTTTTTCACTTTCGATTTATCTTTCTGTTTATTGTTTATTTACACTTGTGTTTATTTACTCTTCATTTCTGAAATGACATTTTTATTTTTAATTCTTTCCTCAACTCTGTCACCTTCTTTCCCAGTTTATCTAATTCTGATGTGTTCTTCTTTTATTTCTTGTATTGTTGTCTTAATGCCTTCAGCTCATTTTCAGATAATGGAACGCACCTACTGCGTGGCATATGCTTTCATTGTCTGCAATAATGTCATTGCTCTTTATACCCTTTTTTTCCCATAATAAGTTTGTATGGGATTTGCCCTTGATCCTTCCCTGTGCCTCCTTTTTATTGGGAACTAGTTTTTCTGAACTTTAGGAATGAGAAAAGGATTCAGAAGCGCCTTCCTAGCTCCGTGATTCGCCCTCTTTCTGTGGTTTTTGTGTCTGTTCGAAACAGGGCATCTTGCCTGCTGCTGTTTCCTGGCTCTGTTCTCTCCCTCACCTGGGTCTGGATTTCTCTTTCTTTCTTCTTGTCACAAGTGTGAAGCCCCGTCTTAGAAGGGAGCCCCAGAGGGTCAGTTTTGGAGGTACCTAAGGATAGCCTTCAATTCTTACTTTGGGACCCCTCTCACCTGCTATTGGACTGGGCAAGGATTTCTTTTTTGACCTAAAATTTTCTTTTCTTGTAATAGAAAATACATATGGGTTTGAGAAGTTTTAAATGTGAAAAAAAATGCATATTAGTCCTTCTTGTAATAATGTTCTAGATCGGTGTTTTTAAAATTGTTTCGACCAAAACAATAGGAAATCCATTTTATATTATGAGCCAGTGCACACAGATGTGTAAGTGTGTAGGTGTAAAGTAAAAGTTTCATGAGACAGTTCTTACTTTTAATAGGAAAGAAGCACTCTGCTATTTCAATTCTATTCTTTTAAATGATGGCTGATGAAGGACTAAATTGATTTTGTGACTTTTCACTTTTATGTTTAAGAATGTGGGTTTCTTTAAGAACAGCAGTTCTCAAACATTTTGGTCTGAGGAGCCATTTATACTCTTTAAAATGATCAATGAATGTAAAGAACTTTTGTTAATCTGAATTATGTCTATACCAACAATATTCATAACAGAAACTAAGAAATTTAAAACATTTATTTATTAATTCATTTAAAAGTAACAATATTCCCATTATACGTTACCATCTATATTTTAAGGAAAAATAGCTGTTTTCCAAAACAAAAATTTAGCATTGTTTACCTTTTTGCAAATCTCTTTTATGTCTTGCTTAATAGAAGACAGCTGGATTCATGTACTTTTTCTGCATTCAATCTGTTGCAATGTTATTTTTGTCAAAGAAAACAAAGAAAATCCTTCTTTGTGCAAGTAAGTGGAAAAGGAAGAAGTATTTCAATAATCTTTCCAGATAATTTTTGATGTTCTTCTTTCATACTGCACCCAAATTCAGCATTTCTCAAAGTCTAGTTCAACATAGGATCCAAAACCTTATTAATATCTCTTCATACTCTGTGACATTAAAATTCATTGGTCTGGGGTGTTTTCCAACAACCAACTCTCTGAGTCTCCAGACACCAACTGAATCCTACAATTCTATTCGGACACCACCTGGAGTTACCGTCAGACTCCACAGGTTTGAGGAGGCTGCTTCCACTTCAGATGCCAGTCACAAATATTGGGCTCTCAGATTACCCACTCTTCCAGCTGATTGGCTACAAGCCAGGGGTTCCCACAACCGCCCTGTTCTCAGTTTTGCTAGAACAGCTTACAGAATTCAGGAGACAGTTTACTTGCTATGACTGATTTATCACAGAGGATACAGCTGGGGAACAGCCACGTGGAAGAGACGCACAGGGAGAGGTATGGGTGTGGTGTGTCTAGAGCCTCCATGCCCCCCAGGTGCACCACCCTCCCAGCAACTCAACGTGCTTGTTCAGTTGGGGGTTTCATCACACAGGCATGATTGACTATTAACTCAATCTCCAGCGCTCTTTCTCTCCCCAGAGGTTGGGGGAGGTAAGGCTGAAAGTTTCATGCTTTTAATCAAGGTTTGGTCTTTGTAGTGACTCAGTCCCCATCTGAAGCTACCTAGGGGCCCACCCAGAGTTGCCTCATTCAACAAAAGACACTCCAGTCAAGCAGGAAATTCCAGCAGATTTAGGATCTTTGTGTCAAGAACTGTGTCAAATACATGTTTCTTGTCAGGCCACAATCAACCAGTCTGTCAATAAACAATCCAAAATGTAATCATAATGGCTGTTAGCATTACCACTGATTTCATTAGAAAAATCTTTCAATATTGGGATGCTGTCAGACTTATAGTAGAAGATACAGTTTTTCCAAAAGTTTGAATTTTCACTTGAAATCCTGAATTTTATCATTGGCCACAAATACTCTCAGTTTCTTTGAAGCAAAGGGCTCCCTTAATTCATTTTGGAGAAAATGTCTGCCAACTCCTCAAGACTGTGTAGCAGTAGTTTATCTGTCAGTTCTTCCTTTAAGAAAAAAATGGCATTCCATGAAAAAATGCAGCTTGATATTCTCCATTGCAAACCATGGTCCCAGAGCTTTGGCTCCAGGTGGTCCCATACTCCATACCCACCAACCAGAGGGCTTCTGGGCACTTCCCATCCCATTCCAAAGGGTACGGCTGCTTCAACCTTCAGTGGCACTTTTTGTTTGTGTGTTTGTTTTTACTGCACATGCATGGTGGTTGGTGGTGATGATTGATGAATGCAGTTCAATTTTGTGCCACTGCCTGGATTCATGCCATCAGCTTTCATTACTTTTGCACCATCAGAGCAAATATCTAAATAGAGAAGACAACTAATGTCCTCAGATTATCATGGAAACACTTTCGACATCACAGACCCCCTAAAAGGATCTTGGTGATGATCAAGGCCCACAGATGACACTTGGAGAAATGCTACATTAGAGATTAGGCTGTTGTTGTAAAGACTGAACACTAATACTTCCTTAAGTTCATTTATAGAAACAAAAAGGAGAACTAGAATGATTTGTAAAAACCCCAATGAAACTATTCAATTACCTTAGTCACCAAAGCAGGAGCCTCTAGAAAGAACTGTATCTTTTAATATTTGAACAGCATCTTAGGAATGCAGTAAACAATAAATTATAATAAAAATTAAAGTAGTTTATGTTTATTGTGTTGAATGAAAAAAAAATGCACAACCTAAAAGTTGAGAATTATGTTTTATTTGGTGGAGTTCCTGAGGGCTTCAAGCCCAGAGACAGCCCCTCAGACAGCTCTAAGCGACTGCTCTGAAGAGGTAAGGGGAGGAGCTGGGATACATGGGCGTTTTGGCAACAAAAACATCAAAGGATTACTGTTATTAAAAAAAAAAAACCAGACATCTCAAGTTAAGGAATTTAGCACTTTTCTATGTATGGGAAGATGCAAGAGCCTGGGCTCACTGAAATCACTCCTTTGATGTGCACCTTAGCTCTCTAGGGCCAGTGGCCTGTTTTTTCCCATCTTGAGTCCCCTCTGAGTGTGCCGTTGAAGGTGGCTGCAGGGGCTGAGGGCTGGGCAGTGGGCAGCCTGTTTGTCTCCATCCTAAGTGGCTTGTAGTGACTTGATGGCTGTAACATCCTTGTTTACTGATAAGGCAAGCAACATTTTTCATTCACAATTGTAATGTTTCCTGCTGGGGGAGAACAGTGCTAGGTACTTTTAAAGCATTGCCTCCATTACTCTTTAGTATCAAACTCTGGGGTAAATACTGTATAATATCCCCATTTTAGAGATGAGGAAACTGGAGCACAGAGAGATAAAAGCGCTTGACAGGGTTACAAGCTATACGTGGTGGAATAAAAATTTGAACCCACAAGGTCTAATTCCCAGAGCTTGGACCTTTAAACCCTATAGATTATTCAAGGTCACATCTAAGCCCCAAATTTACTCCATGTATGTGTGTCCACTCAGTCCTCAAAGAGAAAGCAAATGTCTCTTGTCAATCATAGTGCCCCAAGAAAGGACTTAATAAACGTCTGAATGTGTGACCAAAAGACCGAGTAAACTGCCTTTCTATCTTTAAGTCATGGTGGTTAGTAATCACGTTAAAAGTGAAATTCTGAAATGCTAAGCCCAATCAATATTTCATTTAAGTCATCCAGGAGGGAACCAGCTGTATAGAAAAAAAAAAAAAGAAAACTAGTTCCTTGAAAGCTGACAAAAAATTTTATATGTACACACACATGTATATGACCCTGTTTGCCAAATAGATAAATAGTTAAGTAGTTAATAAACGTATAGGTGCGATCAGAACAAAATGTAGTTCACGTTTTCTAGAGCAATAAAACCCCTAACACCATTGGGATTGACCTCTCCACCAGATTCTAAACTCCTAAACCTTATCCACTTCTGCAGGTTAAAAGTTACAACTCTACAGGGCTATGAACTGCCCTGACCTCTACCACTATCCCTTGACAACGAAGTTACATCCCCCAGTCTGTCAGCCAAGGAGTGGGGAGGGTGAGCGGTTTCTGTAAAAGGCCCTGGCGAAGGAAGGCCCTCTTTCACAAGGTAGGCTAATTTAAGAAATGCTGGGAGGTACCCTACGCTCAAGCAATTTGGCCTTTTTCCAAGTTTGCATTTTTTAAAAAATTTTATCAAGCGTGGGATTTCCCCCTCATTGTCACACACTCACCCTGTTTTCTGGGTGGAGACCTGGCGGGACTAGGTTTGGCCGCATGTCTCTCTGTCATTTCCTGGGACATAATCTCGGTTGGGATTTTTTCGGGGTGGGGCGAGGCGCAAGGACTAGGTGGGGATACGCAGCCAGAGGTCCCTTGGCCGCGTCTCCCTGCGCCTCCCCTTGGTCCCGGCGGCGCGGGGGCGGGGCGGGGAAAGGAGGGGGCGGCGGGGGCGCGCGCGGCGGGGGCGCGCACAGCTGGGCAGGCGGCGCGCACGGGCGGGCGGCGGGGGCCGCGTGGGGCGGCGGCGGAGGCCTCTCCCCCACGAGAGAGCCTCGCGCTCCCGCCTTCCTTCTTCCGCCGCCGCCGCCGCCGCCGCCACATCCCCGGCCGGGAGCGCGGGCCGCGGCGCGGAGGCCGCCGGTGGCGGCGCCGAGGCCTCCGGGCGGGCAGGCGGGCAGGCCTCCCGCTCTCCCCGGACTCCGAGACCCCGCGCGCCTGCCTCGCCCCCAGGCCCGCGAGGCCCGCGAGGCCCGCGCCGAGCTTCGTCCCCGGGCGCAGAAGGGCCCGAGGACCCCAGCGAGCTTCGGCTCCACGCAGGGTGAGCTCGGGGACGGGCGGGGTGGGGGGGCTTCCCAGAATCCCGGACCCCGACCCCGACCCCACCCCGGGTGGACGGGGAAACGGGGGGAACCGGCTTGTCTTTGCCAGCAACACCCCGGTGCTCTTTGGCGACTGGGGGACCTCCCTAATTCGGGGGGTTCAAGGGTAGAGCCTTCATCATGTTAATTATGCAACGAAGCGGTGTCCTTGCTGGGGATGCTGTGATCCGTAGTTGATTCCCTTCATCTTTGGCTGAGTGTTTGCATTAGTAATTGGGGGCGGAAAGAAGAAGAAAATGTTCCACTCCGGTGCACGGAGCGTGCAGAGAGAGAGAGAGAGAGACGGCAGGGACGAAATACCAAGTGCAGCCTTTCCTAAGGGCACAATTAAGCCCGTCTTTGGCGGGTGGGAGGGGAAGGGATGGTTGGAAATGCGAGTTTCCTGCCAGGTAGACTCCAGGGTGCCCTCAGCTCTGATTTTGACAAGAGAGGCCTGTCAGAAATTGGAGGTTGAAGCATAAATTTCTGCACTTCTGGCTGGGAAGACGAAGCAGGTCTTCCAAAAGCTGCGTTGTTTTTTCCCGAGTCCACTCGAAGCAGGAAAGGGCCCGGCACCGAGCAGAAAGCTGCGCAGCCAGGTTCTGGTTAGCTGAGCAGGAGAACTGTCATAAGGGCTTTTTTGTCTGAAACACCCAAAGTCTAGGGCTTTGGGCCATGAAGAGCTGGCTGTTGGTCATTTTTAACAGCCAGAGTGAGAAATGTCTCAGACATTCTTAAAAACCAGGCAGCCCTGTTTAGCTCTGGCCTTATTCACTCTTTTCATTGACTGGGCTGAAAAGAGGAGACACAAAGAAAAACAGTTTTCTCCCTTTCCCCCAATTATAACTAGGGCTTAGTCAATCTTGGGTCAAAACGGAAATTTCAAGATGGAAAGAAAGGTCTTTCCATCCTTGCTCTTGACCTTAAGAATAGAATCTCGAAGAAATACTTGAGAGAAAAATTCTTTCCTTCCCTGGAATGAAAACTGGAGTTCTTGCAAAACTGGACAAGGAGAGGGAAGAATTAGTTAATATCTGGAGCAGTTTGCAGTTATAGTCAGATCATTTTTCAAATGCTTGAGCTTATGCAGTAGACTAGAGACGGGAGAGAGAGGTGAGTGCAGGACCTTAGAAATCACAGAAGCCAAAAGAGCGTTTTCTCCTGATACAAGTCTGGAGGAACCTGCATGTGAGTACATAAAGCTTCATCTTTTCATCTTCGTGACATGAAATGGCTTTTAATTTTAATATTGAATTCATAAGAGTAAAGGGAAACATAACTAGACTGTGCGCTCTGCCTCCCAGGCAGTTTGGACTGTATTGTGTTTTAAATGAACTGAATGTTTAGTTTACCTGCTATCTCTGTTAAATCTGTAATCTCTCTAATTCCATGAGTTTGGTTTGTTTCCAGTTATTCATTCATGGTAATGTGGTTAAAATTTTGTCGGGGAGTTATGGCTTGAAGAAATACAAAACCCAGCGAACATCTTGCGTTGAAAGATTTGATCATCTCCTACAGGAATCCTTTACCCAAATCAAACATATAAAACAGGTATAATAGGATTTGATTATTTTGTCTAGAAAAAAGAAGTCATTTTTCATACTAAGTTGCAGGAAAGAATCTTTTAAACAGTTAGCTCTTTTGGTACATTTAGAATATTTATTCATTTACTAAGCCATCTAAAGATGACCCCCTGTATAAGAGACCTGTTGTGCAAAACATACTTGAATAATCAAAGTGGTTAACTGTTTCCTGAGTATAAAGCAAGTTGTAGTCAGTAAATAGATCTTATAACCTTTAATGGTGTTTATTTTTTTTTAAATTGAAGTAAAGTTGATTTACAGTGTTTTGTTTCTGGTGTACAGCATAGTGATTCAGCTATACATGTATGTATATTCTTTTTTGGGTTCTTTTTCATTGTAGGTTATTAGAGCTTACATAGGAAGGTAGTTCCCTGTGTTATACAGTAGGACCTTGTCGTTTACCTATTTTATATATAGTAGTGTGTATCTGTTAATCCCAAACTCCTAATTTATTCCTCCCCCTTCTTCCCCTTCGGTAACCAGAAAACCATGTTTTCTGTGTCTGTGGGTCTCTTTACTTACTTGTTGTTGTTGTTTTTCAATTGTCCCAAACAGTGACAGGAGGAGCCAAGAACCTCAGATGAAGCAGATACCGCAAGGAAATGTGGATCAGGCCTCAGAAGGTACGGGGAGGAGATGGTGAGCTTTATCTGAGATCTGTGTCCCCAGTGTTCTCACTGCCTCCTGTCTTGTTCCTATGGAGATTTTAGGAAGCTTATTCATATTCTTGGAAATGTTTCCTTAGCCATAATACACATACTCTTGGAAATGTTTTCTTAGCCATAATAACAGTAGGAGCTCCCCTTCAGGCAGGGGATTAGGTGACTTCAGTACCTGCCAGGAGCAGTACCTGACCTGCCAGGACCCCTGCAGGGGTGTTTGCCCTTGGTTATTATCACTTGTGAGCCTCTGTCTTCACCTCGCTGTCCCTCTCCAGCTGCCCACGGTGAGGAGTGCGTTTTCATGCTGGTAACTGAGGAGCCCTTGTTCTCAGTACGTTGTAATGACAATGGCCAAGGAGACAAAGGGAATTTCTGAACTTGGATGGGGAGAAACCCTTCCTTTGAATTTAAAATTCACAGTGATTGTTGTAGAACTTTATATATATCATAAATTCATGCCCAGTATTTTATTTTCTTGCATTGTGGTTTAATGCCTTTGTTGATTAGGTAACACAGTGTAGTTCAGAATGGGAAGGTGTGAAAGCGCTGGTTGTAGAGGGTCCCTGGTGCTCCAGCCCTCTGCAGGCCAGTTTCCCTTTTCCATGTTAGTCCTCCCAGGGTTCCCAGGTCCTGGTGCATGGCCATATTTTTTTTCCTGAAGCTTCCTTTAGTATCTGGGTACGCTTTGAGTAAATGTGTTACAACACTGGTTACATGTGTGATGGGGGTGAGGACCCAGGAGTTTCAATGTCAGTCAAGGGCCTTTGTCAGGGCCCTTCATCCAGGCCACCCCCTTGCCCTCCTGCTCACTCTGCACCGGGGGCACCGGCCTCCTTGCTGCTTCTGGGATTCTGGGCCCCGGACCCAGCTCTTTGCTGGGTGGCTGAGTTCTATCCATTGAGCTTGTTCTCAGCATTGTCTCCTCCGAGAGGTCCCCCTTCCTCCCTCACCCTTCTTCATTATTATCCGTGTCAGTTAACATCGTGTGTTTGTTTATGGCCTTTCTGCCTCTATCAAAATCAAGCACCATGGTGGGAGGGGGGTGTTGCTATGTCCCCAGGTCCGGGAGCAGCTCCTGGCTCAGAGTAAGCCCTTAGTAAACACTGCTGAATGTGTGCATGACATTTGGGAAGAAGCTGGGTTTTGGTCTTTGGTTTTTTTAATCTCATCTCACGTCTCTGTCTAGTTTCTTGTCCCTCTGTCTCCTTCACATTCAAGTTGTTGGATGGACATTAGTCCTGGCTACCATCACTGACATCTGCAGGACCCCTGTCTTGTTTTATTCACTTGCAGAGTCCTTTCGAATGCCCTGTCTTCAATCTCATTCCTCTTCCTGCCCCCGCAAGAAATCCCTGGAAAAGTCATCCTTTCCTTTCTCTGTGCTTTTGTAGAATGTGTATTTTTGGTTTCTGTGCCTGTGTTTTTAATTTACATGAATGGCACTGTCATATATCTTATTCTCTTTTTATTGTATTCCCTTTGCACCACGGTTTTGAGATTTATCTGTGTTGTGTGCACCCTAGACCATGTCTAGACCAATTGCTTTTTAAAATTTGTTTAACTCTGTCTTAAACAGGGTTAAATGGGCTTATTTACCACAGGATGAGTGGATGTGCACAGTAAAAGTAGGACTAGAACTGGGCAGGTGGGAGTCAAACTTCAGCACAAATTCAGAAGGACAATGCTTTTGGATGACAACTCAAACACGGGGGGGAAGAGCCACCGGCAGCCGAGCCAAATGGATGAGTTCAAAAAGCATCTTTTTGAAAATGCAAGTGACGGAGAATTTGCACCCAGAGGTGGTAACAGCACGAAAGTCATTGTTGGTCGTTACCAACGTGTAAAATACATGCTATCCTCCATTTAGTTTAGAGACAGGGTAACAGGTTAGGATTTCTTGTGTGTTTAATGATCTCCCTGCTTCCCTGCCCCTGCCCCTACATCTTAAGTTCTTCAACTGTGCTGCCTTATGGGTTTTCAAAGCGCCGGCCTCCTGGCTTGGTTTCAGGGCTGGACATCTTGACACGTGCAGATCCCACCTACTGACTGGAAGTGGGAAGGCTCTGCACACTCCTGTGCTCCCTGCCAGCACCTGGTACACTTTTGGGTTTGCCCCCATTAGCTGCAAGAGGCACTTGGGGAGTTGTCTTGGCTCCTTGGACAAAGGAGAGCTAATTACGGAAAATGTCAGGCTTTTAAAAGGCCATTTGTCACCTGGCTGGAGGGAGAGCAGTGGCCCTCACAGAGCCAGGAAGGGAGGACTGTTGGTGTCAGGCCTCAGACTCTGCAGACAGAAACTGAGCCAGGGCGTTGCCCTTGGACCCGAGGCAAACCCATGGAGAATTTGTGTATTCAAGGAAACAGTGCAGACGGTGGGCAGGCCGGGAGGAGCTGGGGCTCTGCGAATTTAGAATGACTTTCTTTTTGTTTAAAAAAAAGATGGGGCAAATTATCCTGATTTTCCAAGGTCAGCCCAAATCCTGATTTTACAGGATCTAGTTACCTTTGGATGGGAGGGGCTGGAAAAGAGAGTAAGTGGGACCAGTGACGGAGGTCTTTATTCCAGTTTAACCTCTTTAAGCTATGTATTCAGAGCACAGGAAACTCAGGTCACCCGTAGACTAGTTGACAGATAAGCCTTGCTGCCTGTTTTCCTTCTTACCCTGGTGGGCGAACAGCTGTCGTGTTAAAGTGCTTAGAACCTGCATTTTCACCAGACCCCTGGGGCATCGTGTGGCCAGTGAGGAGGGCTGGGGGCCGGACAGCAGCTCTCACCCTGGCCACTCTTGGAATCCTGAGCCGAGGTGTTCAAACACGCCCAGACCCATCCTCACAGGTTCACCCAGACCCTTCTCCACGGGTCGTGTTGTGTTGACTCAGGTGTCCTTGGGCCCAGGGCGTTGCTGTAGTCGTTGAAAGCTCCCTGGGTGGTTCCCGGACGCAGCCAGGGTGGGGAGCTCTGCCCTTGACATACGGTCAGACACCACAGGCAGATGCGTGTGATTGCAGAGCACAGGCCTTGGCCACCTGGACACCCCGCTCTTCAGGATCCGTAGAAGCCCAACCTGTCAGATGCTGTGGCTCTTCCTGGTTCATTCGCAGGTTTTCAGAGGCCTCGAGGGCGATGTGATGTTGAGCATTTAGTCCTTCTGCTTGTGCCCGATCAGAATAGTGCCTGTTCCCTGTGGAGATGACCTTGAGACCAGGACGTGGCCAAGTGGACGGGACGGGGGTGCTGGACATCTCTGACTTTGCTGCCAGAGTAGTAGTTTCATGGCTTCGATCAGCTCACCGCACCCCCACCCCCACCCCTCTTCTCATGGAAAACTCTCTTCAGTGGCTTCCTGGTTGTGTGGTGATGGCTCTCTGGAGCCCAGCCTTGTGTGACCATCTCTGCTGGGGCGGGGGGCCTCACAGCCTTCTGTCGGTGACTCGGGGGTCCAGGCTTGCTCCTGCCTGCGCCTGGGCCTCTGGCCATGCTCTTCTGCTGCCTGGGTGCCCGGAGCTCCACCCCTTCACCCCCAGAGGTGACTGTGCTGTCCTGGCCCTAGTCCTGTCCTCTCGCCATGTCCGCTGCCTCGTCCGCATCTTGGATAGAGTCCTTGATGCAGGTGGATCTCTTGTTAGCCTGCCATCTCCACCAGCACACAACACGCGTGTGTGTGTGTGTGTGTGTGTGTGTGTGTGTGTGTGCGTGCGCGCGCGCGCATGGTGTTGTAAGTGTGAGATACTGGCCCTGAGGGGCGGGGTGTTTGGAGAGGGCCCAGTCTCACTGGTTCTGGTTAACATGTGACTTGGAGAACAAGTCCTGGTTTGGTTGCATTTTTAACCAGCTTTTACCTCGATGGCTTTTTCACTTGAGTCTGTGTGGAATTTGTGAATTTTCTTATTATAGACCATAAGAAAAAAAAGTTAAGTGCTTAACAACGGGGCACCTCTCACCAGGGTGGGCCCCACCCCCCAAAAAGCAGAGGAAGTGGTGTGGTTTCCCCGCGGCCCCTCCCCAGTCTGTCCGGCCTTCACCGGGGCAGGGACACCCACCTCCCCAGACCCTCTCAGGAGCCGTGCTTGATGTGGGGGAAGCGTCACCCGATGGAGGGGGCCCGCGGGGGCGGGGGGGGGGGCAGGCAGGCAGGCGCCAGCCCATCTGTAGCACTTACTCCCTTTAAAAGCTCAGATGCTCAGAGCCGTGTGTCTGTAACGTGTGTTTGTCATGTTATTCTCTCTGCTTGATATTTTAAATACAATACTAAATCCTTTTTAAAAACTAAAAACTGGAGAAATATTTTGAGATTCAAGGGGGCCTCTAAAGAGTTTGGATCCTGGGGGAGGGGGCCGGGCGAGGCGTTCTCTCGGGTACCTCGCAGCTCTCCTGGGTCTTCCTGATACGCTTCTCGGTTGACACGGTCATTCAGCAAATGACGAAGGTGGCCTTGCTGGTCTAGCCTGGGGCGCACCAGCACCACCAGAGCCCACATGCGTCCAGGGGAACTGGGAGATTTGGGCTGTGATGGGTGCAGGGCGGGAGGTGAGGCTAAGTGAGGTGTTGGAGGGCGACTCGGGGTGGCCAGCAGGGTGAGGTCAGAGAACCTGCCTGTGATGTGCGTAGGGAGGGGTGCAGGCCCTGCCTGCCTGGCGTTTATGGGGGCCCAGTGGCTGGGAGAGCGCCCCACCTGAGTACCGGCCTTCCACTGTGACCACCCTCAGGCTCTGTAACCTGCGCGGTGACTGCAGCAGGGCACTGGGCCGTTGGCAGGGCCCATTCTGGTCTGGGTGGCCATCCTTCTGACACCGGCGAGGGCCTCTGGCCATATCTTCTTCTTCCCAAGAGGTTTTGACAGGGGCTAGGGTTTATCCAAATCTGCAGCCCAGCCAGCCCCCACGTGTCCTGGGCGCCCTCCCTGCCCGGTCCAGGCAGGCCGTGGAGAGGGTGAGCTGAAGGTGGGGGCCTTGCAGACCTCCCTTCTCCCAATCCAACGCAGTGGCCGGGCTTGGACGGGGAACGGGCTCTCTGGATATTTTAGTTCAGTAGGAGTTTAGCAGAAGTCTCTTTAGAAGCAGAACTTCCTGAAATAAAGTTGCCATCTGGAAGGAGTTGTTGGATCCTATATTGTAAGTTGTGGAAGACGTGCTTTGGCACCTTCTGTCTCACTGGGGCCTCCCAGCGCGCCAGTGGCTCGTCTGTCCTCACAGACGAGACCACTGGGGCCCAGAGAGCTGTCCAGTGACTTCAGGATTAGGAAGGCAGGCATGGCTTGGAGACTCACTTTTCAACTGACTGGGAGGTAGAAGGCCTGCCTCTCGGCCACTGGGCCCCCCCAGAGGGCAGATGCTGGGAGCCTCGTTTTCACGTGAGGCCATTTATTCAGTATCTTCCTACTTTTATCTGGAGGTGAGCTAGCTCGTGTGTGGACTCAAATGATCCCTTCAGAAGACTGGTTCCCATTGGCAAAGTAGATCCTTAAACCCTAAAACCTCCCGCGTGATGTTGAGGAGATGCGGGTGTGAGCAGATCCAGGACCTGAGGGTGGTGGGGCGGGGGGCTCCCCTCGTCTGTGCTCGCATGTCCACAGCAGTTCCCGTGGCAAAGTGAGACTTGCAAGCCTCGGGCCACTCGGCACCCGGGCCCCTTCCTCAGCCTCAGTCTGCCTGAGAGTTAGTGCAAGACACAGGTGCCTCTGTGCAGCCCCCTCGGTACTTGTCTCCTCTCTCTTTACTCGCCCCCCAGCCCACACTGGCCCCTCTGCCCCTCTGTTAGAAAAGGCCTAACGCCGGGCTTCCTCAGTGGGGCACCACTGTGACTGGTGGAGAGGGGCCCCGCCGAGTGTCACTGTCTCGGAGGGACCAGTTCAGCGGACTCAGCACCGAGGGGCCCTGTGCCCTGTGGTCACCGTTTGTGCCTTGCTTATCTCTAGAAGGGAGAGCTCAGTAGCTCAGGTCGCCTGGATGAGAGTCTAGCCTTTCCTCTCTTCCTGGGGCAGACCACACTGTCGCGCTAATTTCTGGGTATGTGTAAATAAAATAGAAAAATCACAAAGGGTGCTGAGGCACTGGCCAATTTATGTTTATGGAGGGTCTGCTGCAGGCCAAGTGGGTCCTTTTGGTGCATCCTCTCATTTAAGCCTCGTGACCATCCTGGAGGAGGAGGGCCTTGTCTCAGAGATGGGAAGCCAGAGCTCAGAGAAGGGAAGTGATAGAGCTAGTGAGTGGTGACACGGTCCAGGGCTCTGCTCTGTGCCGCACTGCCCCAAGGAGGAGTGGCAGAGGAGGAGAGGAGACTCAGGGACAGGCCTGCTGTTTCAGGCACTTAGAGAGGAGGCGGCGGTCCCCTTGTTGGGTAATGTTGCCAGATAAAATGCAGGACACCCAGTTAAATCCGAAATTCAGAGAAACAACAAAACACTTTTTAAAATATAAATGTGTCCATACAATATTTGGGACATATTTGCACTAAATACTATGAAGTCATTAATTGTTTATCTGAAACTCAACCTTGACAGGGCATCCTGGGGTTTTATTTGTCTAATCTGGCAGGGACCCCAGGAAGAACACTGGGGTTCTTCCTGCTGTGTGGGGACCTGCCAAGGAAAGTCCAGGTGCTGGTTGCCCGACGGGTGAGCTCCCCATAGCAGGGTGTATTTAAGTGGAGGCCAGAAAACCCCTTGCTGGAGGGAATTCGGGTTGCAGTGAGATCCCAGCAAACAAACACTGTTGAGACAGGAGGAGTGTTGACTCCCTGGGCCCCCACTGAGCTCCGTCCCCCCAGCGTGCACTCTCTGAAGTCACCTGCCATCTGCACCTGTGGAACAGACCAGCTCTCTCCCTGCTGCCTGGGGGTGGTGGACGCCCCACCCACCCACCCACTGGTGGAAACCAGCCCAGCCCAGCATGGTCTTTTCAAATGGTGTGGTTTGGCTTCAAGAAGCCACTGTGTTGAAGGTGACATGAAATACTTTCTGTCTCTCTTGCCTAGAATTGAGTGCAACTTCTTGATTCTTCTGTGTCCCCTGCAGCAGAGTGCGACTTCTGTGACCCCCTGAGGACCCAGGTGCCCTTCGTCCCCCCTGGGCTGTGAGAGCATGAGAAACGCCCACCCCCAGGGTTCCACGCAGGCCCCGGCAGGCAAGTGCACTTAGACGGAAGCTCGGCGGGGGCGGGGGTGTGTGTGTGTGTGTGTGTGTGGTTCTACCATTTCAGAGTCTCTGCATCTCTGTAGGTGTGGCTACATCTTGTCAGCAAGTCAGAATTTTAAACACAGCCTGCTTGTAATGGCCTCCGGATGGCCTCTGCCCTCTGAGAATTACCTGCAGCCAAGGCCCAGCCCGCACCCAGCCCCTTCCTGCCCTGGTTTCCAGGCCCTGGCAGGTGCTGAGTACTGGGGACACGCTAGCCTGAGTCAGAAAGGAGTCAACAGGCCAGCCTGCAAAAGCAAAATCTTATCACGTGACCCCAAACCAAATAGAGATGGGTCTCTCCCCCGCTGTGCCAAGGCTGCCCGAAGTCCCTGCTTCCTGCTCCTTTCCATTAAGGTGTTTTAAATCGGATTTAATTATCAAACTGGCAGGTTGTTGCTAATTTAAAATGTAACATTAAGTGAAGTACTAAGTCAAAACACTCATTGTATTGATAGCAAATTAAACAATGTTTGTATCGATGCTATTAACTGAAATTCCCTGTTTTGTTTTTTTTAATTACCTTTTGTTTCATTGATTTATTTGTAAGCAGCTGGGCCGTTTTGCTTGTGTTTTCCAGGAAGAATCGCTGAATGGCTGATACTTGACAACATGCACCACCAGTGGCTTCTGTTGGCCGCATGCTTTTGGGTGATTTTCATGTTCATGGTGGCCAGCAAGTTCATCACACTGACCTTTAAAGACCCCGACGGTAGGTTTGCCTCCTCCTGGAGTGGATTTTGGTGAATTCAGACCTCGCTGCGCTGTGGTTCCTGGTCCATCTCAGATGAACTCTGGCACAGGATCAAAGGACTCTGATGCCAGGAGGGACCCGCAGGTCGGGGTGTCCAAATACTTGGTGTTGCAGAGGTTTGAGAGGGAAGGTGGACAGGGTGGAGGGGTCCCCCATCACCTTCCCTGGGGGCCAGCAGAACAGGCTTTCCTTGGGGGCTTCTTTGGTGTCCTCCTCGCAGGCTCTGGGTTTGGGGACCGGCCCTGCTTTGTGTTGTTGTGAGATGTGTGTGCACCAGTGCTGCCTGCTGGCCGCCACGTGTGTTTGAAGGTCACCTTCAGCGCCCAGGAAGGAAGGTGGTCTAAATGTCCTCAAGGATGCCTTAACTCCCCATGACCTGACGTAGGCATTCAGATGAGGACGTAGAAACAGCACCCAGCCCAGCCTTGGAAGAGCTGTGCCTGCTTCATGCACTTATACTTCGCTTCCTGGGGCCTTAGTGTTTTGTTTATGAAATGGACGTGCTCCCTGCTCTGACGGCTCCGAGCCTGCATGAGGCCCCGTGAGTAACCTGTGAGGGGCCCTGGGGCGACCCCTTCAGTGGCAGAGTGAGGAGGGTGCCAGGAGGGTGTTGAAAGGACTGGAGAGCGGCCCTGGATGGCCCGGGGATGCCTGCCTGGTAGAGAGGGAGCACCCAGCATCTTTATTCTGCAGAGGCTTTGCGTCTCCACCTGCAGTGGGGCCCGTGGGGCAGGGGAGTGAGAAGGCTCACACCAGGGTTTCCGGACCTACTCCTGGGTGCTGCACACCTGCACCATCTGTGTGCCCTGCTCGCTCTGCAGAGCCCCAGGTGGGTCCCCGGCTGCACCAAGGCTGCCCAGTAACCGCCCCCACCCCCCCATCCTCTCTGTGGAGGAGCAATGCGGTTGGAGAGCAAGTCTGCAGGCAGAAGAGGGAGGTGCTGAGATTGGGCCCCAGGGAGGTTCTCAGCTCCCGGTTTCCACTCAGTAACAGTTAATAGGCCCTTACTGCTCAGGGCCCCGACATCTCGTCTTTCCAGAGCCCTCGGGAGAACCTGAGAGGTTCACAGCCTCGGGAAGGTGGAATTACACCTGCAGGCATCTGGGTGGCCAGGAGCATCACAGAGCATCAGGGATAATCGCGGTCACACTGGGGACCAGGGCCTCTGTCAGGACAGCACAGGCCCAGCTTGGAAGGCTGCTAGAATTTGAGACGATGCTCTCAGCCTGGCTGTTTGGTCCTCCAGCTGCTTCAGCACCGTGAATGTCACCAACAGAGGAGCTCCTTGTTAAGAGTCAGAGCAGTGGGTCTCATTCCCAAGGCACTTAAAATCAAGTGGGAACTTTGTAAACCTCCTGTTGCTGGGTCCCAGCCAGAGACCAGGTGACGGGACTTCTAGGAGGGGGACCCAGGTGAGGAGCACAGATGAGATCGTGGTTGAGAAATTGCCAGAGAAACAGCTGCTGAGAACGTGAGGTGGTGTCACTGAGAGGCCACACGTTTTATTCGTGGTTCCCTTAACTGTCACCTTCTGGGAGGGGATTCAAAAGCCAGGTCATGAGGTTAAATTGTTTGTGGTTTATTTTATTTAAAAGCTAGGGGCACATGTAATACACTTTACATTCCACTAAAACAAGTAAATACGATGCATGCCTCTGAGTCATAATATGTGGCAGGACAGCCTCTAAAGAGCACCTCACTTCTTGGTGGCATCTGATGAACGAAGTGTCATTCTGCTTGGATGTGGTAAATTTTATGCTGGATGTTTTCAGAAAAGTGTAGACGCTTTGGGGGCGGGGGGGTGGGTGGGCTGCAGCAGAGGGTGCAGAGTGTTGGTAGTAAGGACCCAAGACGACTAGGTTTTGATTTCTTTAACAAAGTGAAATATGCCTTTGTCTCTGCTTTGTTATGCTGATTTTATGCTTTTATTCAATGACTACTTTTTCTTTCTAATTGTGTATTTAAGCTTTGCAAAATTTTGAAAGTAAATGTTTCTTTGATTGTAGAGATCTGAAAATTATCTTCAAATTCTACCCAGAGCTTTGCCCCAAATCTGTTTGTTACAAATTATGACTCTGGTCTAGCATTTTGTGAGGGTCCTCCAGTCTGATCTCACTTCCTGTGAAGTTTGAAAATAATGTGCAGTTGCTGACTTGACGGCTGACTTGGCTTTTCTTCCAATTAAGCCTTTAATTTTGAGATCGTTGTACATGGAGATCACTGCAGCTGTAAGAAAGAACAAAGAGATTTCTCTGTACCCTTTACTCTTTTACCCCAGTGTAATGTGTTGCAAAACTACAGTGCGAAGTCACAAGTGGGGTGCTGACAAGGACACGGTCAGGATGCAGGGCCTCTCCATCACCAGGGCCCCTGGGGTTGCCCACCTCCCTCTCCCCATCTCCCACCCTGCTCTCTCCCCCTCTTGACAACCACTAATCTGTTCTCCTCTCCATAATTTTGTCATGTCAAAAATGTTATATACAGAAGGGGGGAGGGTGTAGCTCAGTGGCAGAGTGTGTGCTTACCATGCGCAAGGTCCTGGGTTCAATCCCCAGGACCTCCATTACATACATACATACATGCATACGTACATAAACACACAAACCTAACCCCCCCCCCACCAAAAAAAAAGAATGTTATATACAGTATGTGACCTTTGGGGAATTGGCTTTTTTTTTCTTTAATTCAGTAATTCCCTGGAGAGTCATCCAATTTATTGTGGGTATCATTGTTGCTTTTTAGTGCTGAGTAGTATTCCATTGTATGGTGTACCTCTGACTGGTTAACCATTCATCTGTTGAAGGACAGCTCAGTTGTGTCAGTTTGGGGCTGTTAGAAATAAAGCTGCTGTGAGCGTTCGTGTGTAGGTTTCTGTGACATAAATTTTCATTTCTCTGGGATAAATGCCCAGGAATGCATACCCTGGGTCATATGGCAGTTGAATGTTTAGTGTTTAAAGAAACTGCTGCTTCTGGAGTTTTCTGGAGTTGCTGTACCGGTTTACATCCCCACCAGCAAGGTATGAGTGACTAGTTTCTCTGCATCCTCACTAGCATTTGGAGTTTGCACTGTTTTTAGTTTTTGCCATGTTGACAGGTGGGTAGTGCTGTCTCACTGTGGTTTTAATTTGCATCGGCCTGATGGCCGACGAGGCAGGGCACCCTTTCATGTGTTTACTTGCCATCCATAGACCTTCTTTGGTGGAATGTCTGTTCCTGCTTCACCCATTTTCTGCTTGGATTGTTTGCATTTTTTACTGTTGAGATTTGAGAGCTCTTTACATATTCTAGATACCCGCCCTTGGTCAGCCCCACGGCTTACAGACACTTCCTCCCAGTCTCAGTTTGTAACTCATCTCCCACCCTCTGCATGGGGTCTTGTGCAGAGAAAAGTTTTCAGTTTTGATGGGATTCAGTTTATTGATTTTTCCAAAGATTTTCTCCTATTTTTTTCCCCCAAGTTTCATGTTTTACACGTAAGAGCTGGTCCACTTGGAGCTTGTTCTTGGAAGGAGTGTGGGGTTGAGGGAGAGGCTCCCTTTCTGTCTTTGGGCGGTGCCCCACCGGCTGCTCGGGCGCCGCTTGCTGGAAGGACTGTCCGTGCTTCGCACGTGGGCAGCCATCTCCCGGGTGCGTTTGTGTGGGTCCCTTCCTGGGCCTCTGTGCTGTGGCACTGCTCCGTGCGTCTGCTGCTGCTGAGAAGACGTTTCAGCCTCTCTGTCTCCCAGCCTACAGCGCCAGGCAGGAGTTCCTGTTCCTGACAGCCATGCCCGACGCCGGGAGGTCCCCGGGAGAGAAGCGCTTTCCAGAGGAGCTGAAGGTGCGTACAGCCAGGCAGCGGCGCTGACCTCTGACCCGCGCACAGGGGAGTAGGGCTGCCCCTTCCCGTGTGTGCCTGCCCACCCCCACCCCCGGGCCCAGCGGGTCCCCATCCCGGGGGAGTGGCTGCCCTCTCTCCGGGCCCTCGTCACCTGGTTACTGTCATCCTCTGCTTGGTGGTTGTCACTTCTGCCCGCTTCTGCTCACTTTTTAGTGTCTCACGGGAGGGGCAGGGTCCCATCTGTTTTCTGAGCCTCACGGTGCCTCGTGCACCGTGGGTGCGCCATCAGATGTCAGGCTGGTCGAGCTGAGAATGAGCCTCGTGGGGAAGGGACTGGGGGTGCTGGGCAGGGTGGGGAGAAAACCGGGGATGGAGAGGATCTCCAACCCTGGATCCTGGGTATCCTGGGATTTGAGAGTTAGAAGGGCAGCTCATCCAACCTTCAGGAGGTGAGGATGAGAAATCTGAGTTTAGGGGAAAAGGCTGATGGTCCAAAGTCACGGGGGCATTAGCAGCAGAGCCCGCTGCTGATCGTCACCCAGAGCTCAGCTCCCTTGACACTCTGCTTCCAAGGCTGTCCCCTCAGGCTCCCTTAGCACATAAATTCCTCACCATCCCCCAGCCAGGATGAAGGGCACACTCCTGAGAGCCCCACCCCTTGCTGACCCCTGTGCTGGACCTGGAAGGTTTAGGTTGCAGTCCAGCCCGAGGAGATGAAATGAGTAGAGCGAGTTCTACAGGTGGTTGTCAGACAGAATTAAGCCCAGAGGAGGGACAGTCCTGCCCGTGGTCTGCAGTGAGCGGACAACAGACAGAACCCAGCAGAGGGCAGACTGCTCGGAGTCAAGTGCGGTCAGAGTTCACTTCTCACAGGATGTCGGAAGGACAGACAGAGAGCAGGTCTGCAGGACCTCTGAGACGGTCCTGGATCGTAGCATTCCAGGGCAAGGGACGAGCAGGAACAGACTACAGATATAAGAAACCAAAACCAACCCCCTTCCCCAAACTGTAGAAAACAGGAGGCTGGCTTTAGTAGAAAGAGTTAAGGAAGTTAGTGTGTAGTTACTCATATCAAGAATGACCAAAGGCCGTGTAAGAGTTTTGCAAGAGGAATGCAGTCTTTGAGACAGGAGCGCCCAGGGTGCCACAGCCGTGAGGGAGAGCGTGTCGCCCAGCGGTCACTAGGGGATGCGGGGGGTCTTCCTGAGAGACTGCTGGTCTGCAGGACTTGCTGTGGGGGGAAATACTGCACCTGACGTGCTTCACCGTGCACAGAGTACTTCCCTGGAGGTTAGTCTTACTGGTTCTCACTAGCAGCCCTCGGAGGTGCAGGTGTTTTTTCTCGTCTTGCACGTGGGAGATGTGATGCTCGGGGAGCTGGCCCGTGTGTCAGGACGGGGCATGGTGGCCTGGACTTTCTCCGGGCTCAGTCCTCGTCTCTCCCTGCCCAGCCCCAGTTCTCCTCCAGCTCAGTTGCAAAGTGATGGAGATGGGGAATGGTGATTAGATGTGATTCTCTGAGACCAAGAGTCATTAGATGTTAAACTCTGTATACATTTGCCCAAAAGTTTATAAAGACCATGAGATTACACTAGATTATCTAATATTAGATTATCTTCAGAACAGCCACCATAGGTGTGGACAGCAGGTCCTCAGGTGCAGTCCTCACGCGTCCACTCAGGGAGATGCTCGGGAGAGCGAGGGGGCAGAAAGTGGCCTTCACTGAGTCCCTTAATGAAGAGTATCCCGCTGTTTCCAGGACACCCTGGGCCTTAGCACCCCCAGCACAGTGACAGGCACAGCCCCATCACCTTGGCTTGTCCAAGCCGAGGATGAAGAGACAGAGTGTCAGATGTCTCTGGCTGCACCGTGGTCCAGCACATCCAAGCAGCCTGCACCCTGGGCCCCCGCTGTCCTGCTGTGTCCATGGGGGCAGCTCCCAGGCTCTTACCTCCTCGAGTTAACAATGCCCAGCACAAGGTGAGGGCAGGGTCCTCTCCCGTGTCTGCTGATGAAGCCCTTGTGTCTGTTTTGCCTCCATGACCTGCAGCCAACTGGGAAGATGGCGTCAGGCAGCCGGCTTGTCCAGCCCCTGGTCTACGTGCAGCGCCTGGAGCTCATCAGGAACGTGTGCGGGGAGGAGGCCCTGCGGAACCTCTCACACACCGCGGTCTCCAGGTTTGTCCTGGACCGAATATTTGTCTGCGACAAGCACAAGATCCTCTTCTGCCAGACTCCCAAAGTGGGCAACACCCAGTGGAAGAAAGTCCTCATCGTGTTGAACGGTGCGTGCAGCGCCCGGCAATGCCCGTCCTCGCTGACCCTTGGGGTCCATGTGGAGGGTCTCACCGTGGCCTTGGCAGGGGAGGTGGGGGAAGGCGGCAGAGGGGAGCCCAGGAAGGCTGGTCACTTACAGACAGCTCTCTGGTGTTTTTCCTGTTCGTGTTGTGCATTAGGTTTTAGAGGGGCTTCACCCAGACCCTGCTGTTTTCAAAAGGCCACACCTACGATCAGGACCCGCTGCCTTCCCCATCTCAGACTGCCCACCAGGGGGACCCCTTTTCTTCTTTTCTTCGGTCACTGCATTGATTCTCCCGAGTCATTAGCTCTGTCCTGGGAGGTCGAGGCCCCACACTCACTGAGCCCTCCGGCAGCTGCCCTCCTGGTGGCCCTGCTGAGCTGGGAAGGGCCCACTCTACACCCAGTGCCGGGGAGGGCAGCCCAGCCAGTGTGTCTGGGGCCTCCCGCCCGCAGCCTCTTGGGCAGAGAGAAGTCGGCCCCATCTGACACCCAGCATCCGTATTCAGAGGATTTAATCAACTTGCTTCAGGAAGTCTGATGTTTACTTGGGAACAAATTAGATCACTGAGAAGCACCCTGACACACTGCAGGTTCTGATTACTCACGAATCTTTTCAGACGCCATGTTTGTCTGTTTAAACTCCAATTATGCTGAACTGACACAAGGTAATTAGGGCTCTGTGTGTTAAACTCAGCTTCGAAAGGAACATAGTTCCAGTGGACAGCAGTGTGGGTCCTGGGGCAGGAAGCAGACCTCAGAGCCCCGAGGGGCCCCCAGACCCCCAGGCCTGCCGCTGCTGTCAGAGCTGGTGGTCAGAGTTGGCTGTCGGTGGTTGAGTAGCAAAAGAGAAACACTGCCTCATCTTCTGGTACATTATTAACGTGCGTGAGTAATCTGACCGCATGTTGGATTGTTGACATCAGAGAATGAGGTTACAGATCAAATGTGCTGCAGTCTTACCCACTGGCCACCACAGTATGAAGCATCAGACTTTAAGGAAGAAGAACCTGTTTACAAGGGCAGGGTGAAAGCAGGAGCGGTTTGCCGGGCCCTGTGACTGGCAAAGCACAGTTCTGGGGCTGCCATCAGCCGTCCTGAGACGCACCTGCCGGGGGACAGGTGCCAGAGCTGGCTCTTTGGTCGGCCCCTTGAGAGCAGGCGTGCGCCGGGCTGGTGTTCCATCCGCAGTACTTAGCACGGGGTTCTGGATCGGGGCTTAGATATTCTGGGAGGGCTGTGGCCTCTGCTCAGGCAGCCTGAGAGACCCTTCCCTGCAAGACTTGAAGGCAGCAGAATTAACACAGACGGACATGAAGGGTTGCCGAGGCCTGCTGGCCCCCCAGCACGATGACACCACATTTCCATTTGTCTGAGTAGAGAAAGGAGTGAGACACCTGCCCAGTGCCTAACCCCGGGATGGGGCCCAGGTTCCATTCGGCAGCAGGACATGGTGTTGTGGCTCTTGGTCCCACCCTGCCTTCTCAGACCTTTCCTGTCCTCCCGAGTCCTGCTTCAAATACGTCACGTCACTCCCTCAGCATTAGCCTGGCTTTTCCAGCACCAAGCATCCTTTCCGCTTGCCGGGCTGGGGTGCTGGGAGGTTACCTAGGAACCCTGAGGCCCGGGGATGCTGCGCTGGGAGCGATGAGCAGTGTGCGTGCCACGTCCTGCTCCTCTGGCTTTTCTCCCGTTTCCCAGGAGAAGAAGGATGGCTGGTCTTGGACTTCTGTGGGCAGGCAGTGATCCTCCTGTCACAGCAGACTGAACCCGTTTTAGTGCTTGGACGTGTGCCTTGCTCCTCCCCTTCCTCCTCCTAACTCGTCTGTTTCCTCTAGTTACTTCTGGGTCACCCAAAGCTCTGCTTCACCCTCAACCTACCCGCAGAAGCAGGTGAAGTTCGAAGGCTACAACGTGGCTAGTGGGGATGGCTTGTGGGGAGCACGGGCCTGATTTAGAGACAGGGCAGGGCCCCTATGGCAGCCAACACTCCCTCTCCCTGTTTGCTTCCCAGGAGCCTTCCCCTCCATTGAAGAGATCCCCGAAAACGTGGTTCACGACCACGAGAAGAATGGCCTCCCGCGCCTCTCTTCCTTCAGCGACGCGGAAATTCAGAAGCGGTAGGAGCAGGGGGTTTGGATGGGGCTCCAGGCTCAGTTCTGTCCTCGCGCTGTTCCCCAGATCACTCTGAGGGCTGCTGGTTTGTGTTGGTGAGAGACCGCTGGGCACATACCCAGTGTTCAGCGCATTTAAATTCTCTTTATGAGGGTTTCAGAATGTCTTCTCCACCCCTGACCTTCTTGCCGCCCATGAAAAGGAACATTTCATAATTGTCATGTTACTGTTCTGCTTTGGTTTTGTTAAGCTCTTTGGATTTCTTACTGAATATGCCCTTTATTTCATAAGAAAGGGATTTGGATTGCAGGGAACCCCACTTCGTTTTTCATTTTCTCCAGAGGTGTTATGCCTCCTTCTGTGGCAGCCGCCCTGAGGCGCGATGTGGGGGCTGGACCCCCGCACAGGCAGAGAGAAGGCCTAGCCGGCCACTGCAGGGATGGAGGCGGGCCTCGGAAGAATCCTGCAGCCGACTGAACAGTTCTCTTGGTGGCTCTGAATCGGCCCCATAGAACGAGGTTTCAAAGGAATAGATGCATAAGCAGCAAGTAAACGTCACCGAGTGATCTTTGACCCCCCTTGCTGCTCAGCGGCTTCTGGTGCTGGGCGTTCCTAACCAGAACCGCCTCGGAACGCAGGTGTCAGAGGCCAGATCAAACCCATCCCCCACCCCACCCCCCAGCACCGGGCTCGGGGCTTTTGTGAGGGTAAGGGGCTGAGCCGTGCGGCTCTGAGAGTGTCCCCGGCCTGGATGAGTACATGGAATTGCAGCAGTGTTGTCATTTTGTCACTGTCACTACAGGGCCTCCACGCAGGTCCTGCCACCACCGAAAGCTCCCCAGACCCCTTCCCCTCAGCTGGATTCTGAAGTCCCACCCCCCTTCTTCCTACCCCCGCCCCCATTTTTCCTTCCTGGCAATTTTGAATTGAGTTTTTGAAGACATACCCTTAAAGTAACTTTCTCTGGCTCAATTAGGGTTCCTGCCCTTTCGGTTTTCTGCTCAAGAACAAAACGTTTAAACATTCCTAAAGTTTTGAGTTACTCAAATTAAACAACACATGGGTTAAACGGGGGTCCTCACAGTGGCCCCTGAGGGCAGTGAGTACTGTGGTCTTAGACAGTTAACGTTTCCGAGGCTCCTGTTCCTCACCTGGAAATGGGCTGATGGCAGGATCTGCCCCCAAGTGTGGATGAAGCGAGAGCCACATGGGATGCACTGGTCCCAGGGCTCCCGGTGGCTGCTGCTGCTCCAGCTGTTACTCTTCTCTCTCCCCACTCACAACCCACCACCACCACCGCCAGTAGCATCAGGTTAACTTACTCTTTATCTTCATTTTCTTCCTTAGCTTGAAAACATACTTCAAATTTTTTATTGTAAGAGATCCCTTTGAAAGACTGATTTCTGCGTTTAAGGACAAGTTTGTTCACAACCCCCGCTTTGAGCCTTGGTACAGGCATGAGATTGCCCCTGGCATCATCAGGAAGTACAGGAGGAACCGGACAGAGACCAGGGGCATCCAGTTTGAAGACTTTGTGCGCTACCTGGGTGATCCGAACCACAGGTGGCTGGACCTGCAGTTCGGGGACCACATCATTCACTGGGTGACGTATGTGGAGCTGTGCGCACCCTGCGAGATCAAGTACAGTGTCATTGGTCACCACGAGACCCTGGAGGATGATGCCCCATACATCCTGAGAGAAGCTGGCATTGACCACCTGGTGTCCTACCCCACCATCCCCCCGGGCATCACCGTGTACAACAGAACCAAGGTGGAGCGCTACTTCCTGGGTGTCAGCAAGCGTGACATCCGGCGCCTGTACGCACGTTTCGAGGGGGACTTCAGGCTCTTTGGGTATCAGAAGCCAGATTTTTTGCTGAACTAACATGTAGGACTGTGAGTTCAAATATCTTAGACCAGAGGCTAACCAAGTGGAGATCTGGGCACAGAAATGACCCTTCCTCCATGACACGCCTTCTGAAGACTCTGTGGCTCCCACGGACCCGTGTGCTCCTCGACTGGTGAAGCTGGACCCTGACCGTTACGATGAGGGCCCTCGCCCCCTATCCGCACCAGTGCCGTCAGGCATTTGCTTTCCCCAGAGGGAAAAGGATCAAACATCTGCAGTCTAACAGACAGGAGGAAAAAATCCCACAAAGCCTAGACTCCTCTCTCTCAGACATACTCGCAGCTCCCTGGAGGCGGGGGCAGGCCTGTGGGCCCCCAGCGGGTTGCAGGAATGGCATCCCGCACTCGCAGGAGAGATGGAGAAGCCGGTGGTCTGCAAAAACCATGGGGGCCGGTACAGGATCAAATCTGAGTCACAACATTACACCTCTGGCTTTCATCTTGGCTCCACGGTAATCACAGAGGCAAATCATTCTTTCCACGACTGTTCTGTTCCTGAGAAATGCAGGGATGACCCCAGGGCACTTTTCAGGGGATCTGTCTTTTCAGAATACACACCAATGTGCTGCTAGTCCTGATTTCCAAGCCTCTGCCTGCCACGTGATCATCTCATTCAGCTCGAGAGACATATTTTGGAAAGTGAGGGGGTGTAGAGTCTTCCCACCTAAAAAAGGGAACTTCTCCGGGGGTTTTAAGGAGAACGTGGAAGAGGAAGGGCTGGTGGGGAGCTGGAGCTCAGGCTGCGGTGGGCCTGGGTGCCTCCATCCTGATGACTGTCCACCTCTTGTCTTTGATGGTCCCGTGTGGATGGGCAAGGGGTTTCTCCCCCGCCTCCTCCAGGACCAGGGCTTTCCCAGGGGCCTAAGGCAAGCGCAGGCAACATGCCAGCATCGCCAAATCCGTGCAGTTTACACATTTCAATTTCCTTTCATCTCAGCCAAATGTGCACCCCTGGACCCATGTCTGATGATGCCATCGTCCTGGACTGTAAGTTCCATAATTAAGTTCACCAGCAATAAAATCCTGGGCAGAGGCAGCCCCAGTGATGCATCTTCTGGGTGCCGAGGAGCAAGCCAGGGCCAACAGTTCAGATGCTGTCTGACAGCGAGGCCCTTTGAGAGACGGGACGGTTTCCCTGTGAAGAGTCCCAAGTGCCCAGCCTGCACCGGGCCCGCGAGCCCAGCTTTCCTCCAGGCAGCCGTCTCCTTCCCTTTCTCAGGTCGGCCTCCTGAGTTTGTAAATGTGAAAGTAAAATAAAATAAAAAATACGTGCCAAACCCGACACGGGCTGCACTTCTGGGGGAGATGCTGTGTGGACGCGATGGTCCCTGAAGCCCATGTGGTGGCTGTTGGTGACCGGATGGCGGAAGGGAAGCAAAGCTCCGGTGTGACCGCCTGTGATGCTGACGAATGTCCACCTGGTGGCCTTTCGTCCTCAGCTGACCTGCACGGGATGTAGCACCAGTTATTTCCCTGTGGAATTTGAGCAAAGTCCTGTTAAACACATTTCACACCGGATGAGTTAATTGATTACCTCTTTCCTATTGGAAGTGTTCACAGTCTGAATGATAGATGTAAATTTAAGGCCTTAAAGTTAGTCCCAATTAAAAATATCCTTTTCTTTCAGAAAAAAAAGGTTGGACACCTGGGTGCCCTCCACCTCAGGACCCTGGAAATTAGATTTGGGGCATTTTCCTAACATTTTGCAAAGCAAGTAGAAAGGGCCAGCAGAAGGTCTGGACGTTTCTCAGCTGGAAACAGGCACTCTCACCCCAACCCCCTGCAGCCCCTGACCCTGCCAGCTGGGCCCTTCCCCTCCTCTGGGGTGGCCAACTTCCTTCCATCTCCAAAACCCACTTCCTGCCTCCAGGGCCCTATGAACAGGTGCCTTTTCCCCTGTCACTTGGGGCAGATTTTCCCTACGCTGCTGCCCAGAGGGAGTGTTACAGACGCCACCTGGATGAACCCAGCGGGTCCTTCCTGCAGCGCCTGGTCCTTGTCTCCCTTGACCTGGGCAGCCGGATCAGCCCGCGCCCCACGCAGCTCCTTGTGCGGGTTGAGGGAACCTTTAGGGCTTGCAGGGCGGGGCCCCAGTGTGGGGTGGGGTCAGGGCTGTGCCACCGCCAGGGAGGGGCACCAGGATCGGGGGCATGGCTAGGAGTGTCTCCGCTGGGCGGGGCAGAGGTCATCCCCAGGAGGCATCTCCAGGGAAGGAGGGGATGTCCGTCCCCCAGACAGGGAGACCCTGCAGGAATGGTCTAGGTGAGAACTCGGAAGTAGCATCAAGCTTGGATTTGAAAGAAGCATAGGAAGCGACTCTGCCTCCAAGAAGTGGTCTTAAGGCAGGAAGGGCGACTCCTCACTTTGGAAGTTTAATAATGTCAGGCTGACTTACTAGGCTTGTGTCTTAGGTCACTTTTCTCTTACTGGATTTCTCTTCTCATGCATTTTAGTTTTGTTGGTCTTATGATGGGAGCCAATACAGCAAAATGCCCAGAGGCTTGGGTTTTCTTTGTGGCTGACTGTGCACAGAGATGGCCGGTCACCACGTGCAGGGGGCCCCCGCAGCTCTGCCTCAAGGGGTCCTGGGAGGAGGAGCCTCTGACTGGGAGGGGGGCCCAGAGAGTTCCTGGGGGATGTTTTCCCCACGCACACATCCCCACCTCTAAACCCCAGCACAGCCTGTTCAGCTGGAATCTCAGCAGCGGGAAATGGCAGAAACCTGTCCTGGAAGGGAAGATGATCGAGATGCAGGGGAACGGGAGGAAGGCAGCCTTGCCACCTATTTGATGAAACTGCGACAAGGTACTGTCAACGGAAAATTACCAGTCGATCTAAGAAAGGGAAAGTTTTTTTCTAGCCAAATTGAGGATTATACCAGGAACAGCCTCTCAGAAAGCTCAGAGAACTGTTCCGCCCGTTAGAAGTCAAAGCACGGTTTTGAAAGTTTTGAGGCTTTTTGATACTGAGGTCTGGATGTAATGTTGACAGTTTCCACAATCAGATCTGCAGGTACAGAGCGGTGGGTCGTCGTGACTCCTCACAAGACCAAGAAGGAATGTTATCTTTTAAGGAGCTGTCTTGTTAATGCTAGAAGGATGTTGCTCCTTACAGTGGAGCAGGTGTTCCTGCTGGTGAGGGGGGGATGGTTGGTGGATGCCTAATGCAGGTACATGATGCACAGTGTGGGGGAGAGAGGAGGCCAAAGGGCAGAGAAGTTTTTTTATATTTAAATTTTTCTTGTATTGCTATAAAATGTGTATTCTATTTCACTGTACATTTTCCAAGCCCCTTGGACATGCCAATCCCTGCACCAGGGTTGTGGGGTTCCAGGGGTTGGGGGGACAGAAGTGGCAGGTGCACAGGAAGGATTCGGGAATGATATCTTTGCTTCTTCACCTCCCAGCCAGTCTCCCTGTCAATTTAACAGCAGTTACCTCGCAACAGTCTAAAACAAGGCTCGGACAGTAGCGTCACATCCGTTCTCTGTGTTGTCCTCAAAGCCTGAGTCGCTTACTTACCTGCTAAGTCTTAATGGGCCTTTGCTCAAGGCCCTTTTCAGTCTTATTTCCTATTGTCTGGAATCTGTAAACTCTCAATTTTTGTAACACTGCAGGGCCCAAACTTCTGGACTTTCTTTTCATTTGTGCTTGCCAATTTCAACAAGCCAGTCCCCCCCCCCCCGCCGCCCCGTCTCTCCTTGGAAAATATAGAGAGGAATGGTCGAAGCACAGTAGCATTTTGCCTCATTCCCTTTACTTTCCTCAGGGGTCTTTGTTTTCCTTTTGTCACCCACATTATTACAGGTGAGTCAAGGGGGATAAATTAGATCTTCATCCTCCTGCAGGTCCTTGGGGGCCTGCTGAGATTGCCAACCGAGTATCGGGTTAAATAAACCTAGCTCCTGCTCACCCTGCCAGGAAGCCCCAGGCCAGTTATCTATTACAGGAAAGAATTATTTAAACGGCTCTGTCTCCTCATATTTCCTGCTCTCCATTGCCCCCACTCCTCACTCCCTTAGTCCCACCTAAGACTCCATGACCCTCAAAGGGAGGAACTGTTTGCATTGATTACCGAAGCTCCTGAGCCCGAACACACGCTCAGGGAATGCTGGCTTGATTAGGTGCTGTCATTCTGAGTGTGGCGTTCTTTACAAGGACGCTCACCGACCCCCTCGGCCCCCCATGGACTGCACGCCGGGCACCACCGCAGCAACATCGGACCTCCCTCCTCCGCAGCTGCCAGCATCACTGGGGAGTAAGTGATGAACTCAGCTGCCTCTACCCCACCCCAGCCCACCCCAGAGACTCATGAGCAGCTTTTCTACATCCTGCCCTCCCCATCCCATAACTTGAGGACAGGGATGGTAAAAGAGGAATGTCTCCACACACAAGAAAGCTTCCTGTTTCTAAATTTCTTCTTCTGGGCTGTTTGCTGCCTTTTTCCTTAGGAAAGTGCCCTCTGCACAAAGAATATTAATGTGCACTTTCTTTCATCTCTTCAAATAACTTGAGTGTAAGATCTGTGTCCGAGCCTCCTGTACATGATAGCAAAACTCATCTGTGAGCATCTGGCGGTTCAACTGCTGTCAGGTGACACTGCTTTGGAAATAAGGACATGATCGTCTCCTCTCGAGCCGGGTGGGTTGGCTCTGCTCCACCTTAGGGTCTAGAGGCCCCGATGAGCTCCTGCAGGGGCTTCAGGAAGTGCGGTAGACACACCTCTGAGGTGGACTGGAAGAGCTGGGCATGAGCAGGGCAGAAGTAAGGAAGTAGGATCTCCTGTCCCAACCGGTTTTCAAGGCTGCCTCAGGTGGTGCTGTGTGGCTGGTGAGGATACCCCTTAAAAACCATTGCTTTTAAGATCTAAACTGTGACAATCTGGACGCCAAGGGAAAGAGTATTCCTTTTGCCTTCCTCCTACATGCCCGATACAAGAGAAGTTTGAAGCATCTGGCCCACAGACCCTGTGGTTCTGTATCAGTACAGGGGTTACATTTTCTAAATTCATAACTATGACCCATCTCCCTGCAAGAATAAGTAGAGTCAAACCTCAGTAACAGGCCAGAATCGGTGACGTTGATTACGAAGTCAACGTAAGCCAAGAATTCCCCTTTTCTTGCTGTTCCAGCCAAGCCTCACGTGTCTCTGAGGCTCAGCCCCTGACTTCTTGTTGTGCAGACACTGACCTGGGCTCGGGACCCTGCATTTCTCAGAACCGCAGGCCTGAAGATTTACTCTTAGCCCCCCTTCCTGGGTGACAGATGGAAATGCTGAATCAGCATTAGCCACCTCTCCTGGGCCCTGACCCTCCACTCAAGGCCTTGCTGCCTTCTCGGGAGCTTTGTAGCACCGGCCACACTCTTGCTACTCCCTCCCCTTGGGGCAGAAACCTGTCTGATGTACCCTGGACAATGGTGTTCTTTTGCTTCCCAAGTTTGGCATGACTGATTTAAACTTGCATGGCCAAAAGAAATCCCTGAAGTCAATAAGCCAACTCAATAACCATGAAGTTCAATTGTCAAAATAACATTTATTTTTTTAAGGGTAAAATCTTTTTGGAGCCAGAGGTGATTTTTTTTTTAAATTTGGGAGTTTTTGCTTTTTAGCTTAATTGAGATGTAATTTACAAGTCATCAGTTTTACCCGTTTTAATTTTACAGCTTGATTTTTAGCAAATGTATGTGGTTGTGCAACTACTACCCTGTGTTACGCTGTCTAGTTCTAGAACATGTCTGCCACCTAAGAAAGTCCCCACATGCCCATCCGAGGTTAATTCGTGTACCCATCTTCAACCCCAGGTAAACACGTCTCCCTTCTGTCTCTGTAGTTCTGCCTTTACCAGAAATTTCATATAAATGGACTCATACAACATATCAACTCTTTTTTTTAATAGACTTTATTCTTTTAGTGCAGTTTCAGGTTCACAACAGAATTGAGCAGAAAATACAGAGTTCACACATAGCCCTCCCCACCCACACATATATACTCCCCTACCCTCAGCATCCCTCGTCAGTGTGGTAAGATCGATGAACCAACATGGACACATTATTATCAACCAACGTCCATAGTTTACATTAGGGTTCACTCTTGATGTTGTACATTCTATGGGTTTTGACAAATGCATAATGACATGTAGCTACCACTATAGTGTCATGCAGAATAATTTCATTGCCCTAAAAATCCCTTGCATCACATCAACTGTTGAGTATGGTTTCTCTCCCTCAGAGCAGTCTTTTGGGTTCATCCAAATTGTCACATGTATCAATGTTCAGTTCCTTTTTACTGCAGAGTGATATTCCAGCCTATGGAAATACCACATTTTTTTTTATGTGTTCACTGTTTCATGGATATTTGGATTTTTTAGTGTTTAGCTCTTATAAATAATGCTGATAGAAATGTTTGCGTATTGTATACGTACATGTTTTCATTTCTTTTGGGTAGATACCAAAACATAGAATTGCTGAGTCATAGATATTTTTTAATGAAAAGAAAAAAAACAATGTTACAACTTCAGGGAAGTTTCTAAAAGGCAAAAAACAAACTAGAACCAACCTCCATGTTACATAGAGAATATAAAGAGTCGGCCATCAGCCAGTTACACAGTGAAACTGTTTGGGAACTAGAAGAATGGTAATGAAAAAGCAGTGATGTATCCTCTAGTCTTCAGTTGGTTAGATATTAGAGAATTATGATCAAAAGCTGTGAACTTCTGGGCCAGGGACCACCTGTAGAAAGGTATGGTCACCCTGCCCAGGCTAGGAGGGCTGGGAAACCCCAGGACCTCAGGGTTTTTTTCTGGAAAGAAAGAAAGGATTGACAATCTTTTTCCTTCTCCCCCAGAATATCTGCGTGAAACCTCGTGATTAATTTTAATTTGCTTCCTGATGTTTCACAATTTCGGCATTCCCATCAGTGGTCTCTCTCACTGATCTTAAAAATAGCCAAATATGAAAACACATACAATCTTGGATAAACCATAAGTGGTTTCTGAGGAGGGAAGTACGGAGGACCTCTGACCTTCACTTCCAAGCATAAGAAGATGAACAGGATGACAGAAGTGAGAATACCCGATTTGCAGTTGGGGACGTCAAAGGTGCACAAGTCAATGTGGTCCTTGGGCCACCCTTGCTCACAAGCTCTCCGGTGGTAGCAGTTTCGCCTACTACACCATCTTCCTCCAGGGGGCGCTGTCTCCCGCTCTAGCGCCCGCTAAACCCAGGTTCCTTCCTTGTGGACAGGGAAGCTCCCTAAGGTGTTCTTAGAAGCTATAAAGAGGGTAGTACCAAACACTACTCTTCTGAAAATTCAGCCCAGGACATACATGGTCAGATTTTCTCTGCCGAAGAGCAGGTGGAGAATAGGAAATCAAAGCCTACAGAGAGATTGCCAAACATCTCTGAGCCTTAGAAATGGAAATTTTGTGTATTTTATTAAACCATAAACTCGAAAAACAAATGGAAGTCTTCCCTTCCAGAAGGTAATTCTTAGTAAAAGACTGGAACCCCTTGCTTTTGTCTTCGTATGATGTCACCCAATCTTACTCGCGCTGGAACTTGCAAATCCAGCTAACTCTCTACGGAAGAAGGCAACTGTCTATCACTGAGGGCTCAGCCTGAACACACTCCTCAGGGCTTTGGTGGGAGTTTCAGAAAAAGAAATCTTCCCCATTCCCACCCAGAACTGCACGTTCATCAGCATTGACTGATCCCAGGTGTGCAGCATTCATGAGCAGTTTTCCTGTTCCATAACTGCTCTGACTTGCAGGTAAATTAATTATCCTTTCTGTAGAAAGTTTCTTCTGCTTAATATTCAGCAAACATAGTAAACCCAAGACATGCAGAAAAAGCTTTGGGAGTGACAGAGACCTGTGTACGTGCATGTGTGTCTATCAGTACACACATACTGTTAAAAAACAAACGTTTTAAACAAGTAAAATTTAAAGATCTCACTGGCTTTATTAAGTGATTCGTGAATGGGGCAACATCCCATCTAGAAGGTAGAGAGGGGCTCTGAGGAGCTGTACAGAATGGAAGGCTTTTATGGCAGAAGGAGGAAAGCAGTGGGTTATTTCAGGCTTAGGTAACCTACCTATGGGGGACAGAAGGATGCTACTTGGAGTCCCTCACTGGTGCTGACCAGAAATTCCAGATTGACTGATGATGACATTCCTGGGGCAGGCTGTAACTGCAATTAGGTTAGGGGTTAAGTCTTGGTTTGCTGATGTGGACTTAACACAAGGGACTCCATTTTGGGCCTTTTTTTTTTTTTAAACAATATTCATACCCATTTATCTATATCTATGTGTAATTTAGGTTGATTTCAGTAAGCCTACAACTTCCATTCTTGGCAAACAGATAAAAAACATATGCTTTATTTCCAGGTGACTCCCTGGGATTCTCCTTCATTAAAAGCTTTGTGCTCTGTACATTGATTTGTTTTTGGCTTCCCCTATCATCATGTACGCACTTTGCTGACAACCTTGAACCTCTATTGCCTGAGATCATCGTCCTGTGCAGGGAAGCCACAGCATCCTGCTGATTCTGCCTTCCAAGTATTAGCGGAAGATGGCACTAAAAATGTAGGTGGGAACCCACATGTGAATGCAGTCACCTGGGGAGGCTTTGATGGAGACAGTCCTTTACTGCACAAGCAAAGAGCAGGGAAGGCGTATCCTGAGGTTGCCCGAGAAATGGGTACCAGGCCCAGAAAGAGCCGTGAACACAGACAACACAGAATGAGTTGGGTCGTTTTATGTTGAATTTCTTTTTCGGCTACTTGCTTGTCTTTTCACCAGAAGGTTCTGGACCATGGAAAACAAAAGCTAGATGATACAAGAAACCAAGTTCTATGTTTGAGGACGGCTTTGTGAAGGAGATTTCCCAGGACATTGTGAAAGGCTTTGCTGAGAGGAATTTCCATTGCAACTCTGTACACACTCAGGTTCAGGGAGTGCCAAGGGGAAGAGAGGCCACAGAGCTACAGCTTTTGTCTGATCAGCAGCCTCATTATCTCTCAGCCAGTAACTCCATTAACACTAATGATGGCTTGTTTCCGCGGCTGGCAGCAAGTTCCGAGCTTGTAAAATGACTGATGGTCATTTTCTACAGAAATTCACACCGCCTGCTCACTCTGCGTCTATGTCACAGGCGGGTGGAATGTTTTCCATCGTTTATTTTTTGTACTCTGAATCCTGTACAGTCTGCTGATTTTTAAAAACTGTCTGCCAAGGATCAGTATGGAAGCACAGGCATCAGTGATGGTTCCCACGGTGACCGGCTTTCACATCAGCAGCCTATAGGAATTCCTCATCCATCGTTTAGCTTTAATGCTCACAGAGTCCTCCTCATTTGAGCATCAACATGTTTTCTCAACATAATGGTGGTGTTAAGTATAATTGTGAAAATAAGGAACAAACATACTCAGTGCCCATAAGAGGCTAGCATCAGTCTATCAAGTAGCTTCCAGATCCAAAATCTCTCATTTTGGTTCTTGACATATGATTAATTACTTCACCCCTGTATGCTCCTTAGTTTTTTTTCAGTAGGAATAATAATAATACCAGCTACCCAGCTGGGGTATTATGCTATAAAACCTAATGGTATGTCCTCAAATCTTTGAGTCCAGGAGGTGATATAGACTAAAAAATGTTCTTAAATTCGAGAAGATCTTAGATGCTTTAGTAAATAATAAAGCTATAGAATTTAATAACAGAAGTAGAATATTTTGGCTTTATCTTTCACTCTTAGTTTGGTAAATAAACACCATCAGACTTCCCAAAATAGCTTGACTCAGCGCCCCCGTCAGGAACAGAAGGATGCACTGAATAGATCATAGTCATCATGCTGGTCCTTGTTACCATCGAATAACAACCACTCTGGGGTGCTCAATATATGACCCACAGAGCTCATAATCTAGTGATAGGAACTCTCTCCAAAGTCAAACTAATTGGTAAAAATGTAAATTTAAGCAAACATACTTTTGGAGAAGTTGAACCTTGTATAGGAATTAACCTCAGGATGGGCTTCTCATTCAGCTGAGGATCTTGATGGGTTGGATGTGCAAGGACTGCTTCCACAGGAGGGACCAAGGGCACTTAATGCTCCATATGAGTGAGAAGGAGACCTTAAGGGAGCAAGGTGAACCCAGCAGAGAGCGGGGTTACTGAGGACAAGCAGTGACAGTATTAGTCATATCACTCTTGTTTCAATAATATGCTATAACCATCTATTTTATCTACCCGAGAAAGTTGGCTCACTATTTCAGTGCCAGAACGTACAGTGCATACCTAAAAGCACCAGAGGTCTGTGGTGGAATAAAGTTGAGATGGTTAATTTTCTCCTTGTCTATTGTGGCTATTTTTGAGTTTATCCTACTTGGAATTCATTGAGCTTGCCAGGTATTTAGGTTAATGTTTTTCATCATATTGGGGAAGTTCTCAGACTTTATTTCTTCAAATATTTTTTCTGCTCCTTCTGCTCTCTCATCTCCTTTTGTTGTTTCCGCTACATGTGTACACTCAGTGGTGTCCCATTGTTCTCTGAGATGCTTTTCATTTTTCTTTATTCTTTCTTTTCTTTGTTGTTTGGATTGTATAATCTCTATTGAGTGATCTCCAAGATAACGAAATCTTTCTCCTGCCGGTTCAGATCTACTGTTTACACCCTCTAGTGAATGTTTCATTTCATGCATTGTACTTTTCAACTCCAGGATTTCCATTTTTTTAAGTATGTATAATTTCTATCTCTTCTTTGATATCCTATACTTCCTGTAGTGTTGTCATTATACCATACTTTATTTCTTTAATTATGGCATTAAACATGCTTATAATGGCTACTCTGAAATCTTGGTCTGTTAAATCCATCATCTAGTCACTTTTATAGCCAATTCCTGTTGTCTTCTATTTGTTTTTTTCTGACATATGGGTTATACTGTCCTGTTTCTTTGAATGTATCACCAGATTTTGTTGGAATCTGGTCATTTTATACCATATATTATAACAACTCTGGGCACTGGTCAGTCCTGTCCCTTGGGGGTTATTATTGTTATTTGCTTGGTTATTTGTCTGATGACTGGCTGGATTGTTTTTGTGAAGTCCATGTTTATCCCCCAAGCCCACTTCAAGTGAGAAGCCTCTGACGTTCCTCAGACAGCACGGCCTCGGGTGTGCCTGTAGGGATAACTGGCTCCCTACAGGTGACTGGCTCCTTTGACTGTCTGTTTCCTTGACTACATGCAGCTGTTAAATTCCACTAATTGTTGGTTTATTGCTCTGTTATTTTCAATAGCGCCTGGGACATAAATTGCTTTACGGACTAATCCAATCAACTTGGTCTGCTTTGAAAGGATAGTTTCCTACGCCAGTGTTTAGGATTTGTTATGACCCCAAGAGAGTTCCTTCCAGCTCTCTCTTTCCCTGTTTCCTTCAGGCATATAGCTGGCCTGCAATGGAGGCTTTATCTCCAGTGAATCAATCAGTCTCCTCCCAATTGCATTTCACCACAACTTGCACCATTTTTGAGAAAGCCCTTAGACTTGAACATCTCCACACTCTATTGCAAATGAACTCAGTTCTTTTCTGGACGTATCTATATAGAACTTGCTTATCCCCTCAGGCAAAATCTCTGAACCACTGTTTTGGTGCTGGGAGGTGGGGACAATGGCATTCTTCTCTCTAAGTGATATCCTTGCTTTAGGAGCTGAGCTCTCTGTGTGCTCTCTGATGCACACAAATCTCTGTGGATTTGTGTGCATCAGTTCCAGGCCTCCTTAGCTTGCCTCTCTCATCATGGACTCCCTGCCACACAAGCCACAGCAAAGGCAATTGATGCCCCAGTATTCTCCGTATTGCTTTGCACAGGGAAGAGCCTCCATCCCTTGATGTGGGCTGGAAGGAATAAGGGGGTCCCCACCTCTCTACTGCAGTAGCCTGGAACTTGGCCTCAGCAACAGGTAGCTACAGGCAGAATGAGAAATCTGATGCACTGCCCCACCGGGAAAGAGAGCCTTCTGACTAGGAGCTGGGGGAGGGAGGAAGAAACTGCTCTGAGGTCTTTGCTGTACCAGTCTGGGGTGGAGTTTCCATCTAAATAAGCTGAGGGGAGGGAGAGAGGGTGAAGGCATTGATTCAAATACCACAGACGCTTGCAGTTCCTTCTGGGTTTTATTACGTTTAGAAAATTGTTTCTTTATTTGCTGCCTGTCCATCAGGCCATTTCCAGACACATTAAATAGTTGTTGTTTTCCATGTTTTTCATTAGTTTTGCTGGGAAGCAGGATCTTGAAACCCCTCATGCTGTCATGCTGAAAGCAGAACAAACTCCTGACTGAGTTTTGAATTTTGCACCTGCCTTGTAATCCTGGAATAAAATCCCATTTAGTGTTGGTATATTATCGGATAAAATAAATCCTTAATCACAGACTCATACTTACACATACACTTCACTAGATTTGATTTGCTAATATTTAAATTAGGGTTTTTTTTTTGTATTATGTTCATCAAAGAGATTGAACTTAATTTTTCTTTTTTTGTGAAGTCTTGCCAGATTCCAGCGTAGAGATCCTGCTGGCTTTATAAATAGTTGAAAGGCATCCTCTCCTGTTATATTTTCTAAAAGAAGTTGCACAATATTGGTGTTGTTTATACCGTGAGTGTTTGGAAGATTGCTTGGTAAAGTCATCTGGGCTTGGGGTTTTCTTCCTGGGGAGGTTTTCATATGTGGTTTTTATTTCTGTGATGGAAATAGGAATCTTCATATTTTTCTGTTTTCTCTTGTGTCATTTTTGGTTAAGTTGTATTTTTTTTCAAAGAATTTTTCCATTTCATTCAAGTTGCTTAGTTTATTGGCATAAAATTGTTTATAGTATCCTCTTTCTCATTCTTTGTATTTTTTTTTTAAGTGGAGGTACTTGGGGGCTGAACCCAGGACCTCGTGCATGCTAAGCATGCACCCTCCCACTGAGCTATTACCCTCCCTCTATACTATCCTCTTATATTCTTATCTTTGGCTTAGGAATTTATAGTGATGCCCCTGATAGTAATTTTATTCCTCTTGATAGTAATTTAGATTCTCTTTTTTTTTTTTTTGATTGATCTTGCTGTAGGAGTTTATCAATTTTATTATTCTTTACAGAGAAACAAGTTTTGGCTTTGTTGATTTTTCTGTATTGTATGAATATGTTCTATTTCATTGACTTCTCTCTGCTTTTTGTTTTTTTCCTAGTTTCTTGAGAAGACATCTTACATCACTGATCTCCCAGCCTTTCTACTCTTGTAATGTAGTTGGCCTTTAAACAACGTGAGGGTTAATCCATGTATAACTTGTAGTCGGTCCCCCATATTCCTCTGCATCCACAGACTCAACCAACCACTGGCTATGCAGTACTGTGTTGTTTACTACTGAAAAAATCTGCATATAAGTGGACCCCTACAGTTCAAACCTGCACTGTTCAAGGGTTAACTGTATATGAATTGAAGGCTGTACATTGTGTGCCCATCAACACAGATTTATAGTTTTTTTGCTTTATGCAGTTATTTTTAATTCACATAGGAGAAAAAAGTTACAACCAAATAATACACTTACATTGTTTTTATATTTAGCTACATATTACCTTTCCCAATGCTCTTTATTTATTCATGTGGATCTGAGTTATTGTCTAGTGTCCTTTCATTTCACTCTGAAGGACTTTATTATTTATTGTAGGGCAGGTTTGATACCAACAAAATCTCTTAGTTTTTATGCATCTAAGAATGTCAGTTTCTCCTCTGATTTTTGAAGGACGTGGATACAGAATTCTTAGTTGAAAGTCTATTTTTTAGCACTTTAAACATATCATACCACTGTTTTCTAGTCTTCATGGTTTCTTATGAGAAATCAGCTGTTAATCCTATTGGGGATTCACTCATATGTGATTTTATTTCGCCTAGTTTCTTGAGATAAGAATTTAGATAACTGATTTGAAATCTTTACTTTTTCCTAAGGTAAGCATTTAGTACTTTCCTTTCAGCCTTGCTTTCATTGCATCCCACATGTTTTAATATGTATTTTAATTTATAACCAGCTCTCTGTATGTATTTTACATTTTCAGTTCTATGTATGTATTTGAAATTTTCTTTGCGATTTCTTCTTTGACCTATAAATCATTTAGAATTGTATTGTTTGGTTCCCACATGTTTAGGAATTTGGGGATTGTCTTTCTGTTACTGATTTGTGGTTGATTCCATTATGATCAGAGAACACACTCTGTATGATTGCATTTATTTTAAATCTGTCAAAGTGTTTTTTATTATTCAGGTTATGGTATATTTTATGAATATTCATGGTTGTTTAAAAAAATGTGCATTCTGCTATTGCTGGGTGGAGTGTTCTATATATATGTGTGTGTGTATATATATACATACATCAATTATACTTGTTCAATATTTGTATTTGATATGGTTGAGTTTAAATCTGCCACCTTACTATTTGTTTTCTATTTGTTTCATCTGTTTTTTGTTCCCCTTCTCTTTTCTTCATTCTTTTGGATTAATAGACTTTATTTTTGTAAAATAATTTCATTTATCTCCTTTGTTGGGTTTTTAGCTATGAATATTTGTGTTATCCAGGTGGTTGCTTTAGGGTTTGGAGTTCATATCTTTAGCTTGTTAGACTATTCCTTCAAGTGATTACACCATTCACATGTGGTGTTAGATCCTTAGGTAGTGACCTTCCTGTTTCTCCTCTGCTGGACTTTGTGCTATTTTGGTCACACATTTTGTTTCCCCAGGTTGTAAACCTTGTAATACACTGATATTTTTGCTTTAAACACTTCTTGCTCTCAGCAGGCATAGCTCAGACAAGCTTCTCCTTTCTGTTCTCTTGCTAGAAATTTGTCTAAAATAGGGACAAATAGGATCTGAGATCATAAGTTTTCATAATCTTTAGTGTAGTCTGTTGCAGCAGTTTCAACTACTCAGAAGCTCCCCCTACCCCAACCCAGCTTCCTGGCTGTTGGATATTTGTTAGATAAGCGTCTTTCAAATAACAGACGAATTGTTACTATGTAAGAGAGGAGGTGAAAACAGAAAGTGATTAAAAAGAAAATTTCAAACCATTCAGTAAGGAAGAACAGATCAAAACCCAGTTTTACAACTGTTGTCAGTCAAAATAGAAAGCTAAGGAGAAAAACCATTCATGGAAAGGGTGGGTGGTGGTAGGTGGAGGTGGCGGGTGGAGGGGGTCATAAGGGATTTACTCTGCATTTTTCTTTACTGTGGGACTTTTGTCTCCTTTTCCCTTCTACAAACTCATCTAAAATTTTCTCACCTCACTTAATGAGGCATTTCCCTCTTTCCAAAGCCAGATTTGATGTATGTATTTTATATTTTCTTTAGCCAGTTTTAAATGTATAAAAACTTCACAAATTTAGAATAAAGACGTTTCAGCTTGAAATAGTGAACAGTACGGGTCTGGAATACTGTAATGCATTTTATTACTTTCAAATACATAGAATAAAACAGATGATTCAACACTAGGGCGAGAAGTGCAGGCTCTGAATAATGAGGAATTCTAAATACCGGTTAATGAGTGCAGAAGGAACACTGAGTCCCTCCTTATACAACAATGTAGCTTTTAACTCCCTCCTTCCAGCAACCTCTCTCTGTAGCACTGCCAGTTTCAGAAATTCTATTTCTGCTTCCCAATGGAGGACACATTAGGACTACCCATTTCTCAAACCTCTCTTCCTTCCCAGTACCTGGTTTGGTATTTCCGCACATTCTCTGTTAAAATTAGAGCTCTGTCTAAATTAGAGCCCCCAAAAGAACTCTAAAATTTAGAGTTCTGTTAAGAGAAGCTTGCTGACGATGAGGTCTGAAGAGCTTCCTGGTCATTTAAGACAATAACCTAAATCAAAGCTAGGGATACAGTGATGTGCTGGGTAACGAACTTTCCGTCAGTGGGCACCCCCATCTTCAATTAAAAAATACTTGACACATCACTCTGTAGGTTTAAGGCGTACAGCATGATGGTTTGATTTACATTAATTGTGAAATGCCTACAGTAGATTCAGCAAACATCCATCTTTTCATCTAGATACAATAAAAAGGAAGGAAAGAAGAAAGGAAAAGCCAATTTTCTGTTTGAGATGAGAACGCGCAGGATTTGCTCTCTGAACACCTTCCTCGGATGTGATACAGCGGTGTGAGCTAGAGGCACCACGTTGCACATTACACCCTTGGTACTTATTTATCGGTTCTCTTTTTAACCACAGCACAGGTGGTCTCGGCGAGGCCTCTGGGGCCAGGCTGGCCGCGCGGTGAGGGGAACGGGCGGCGGGACCAGCCAGGACACCTGTTCCCGGCGCGGCGGCGGCGACGGCGGCGGCGGGCGGGGACGCGGTGCGGCCCAAGGAGCGGGGAGAACGCGCGGGCGGAGGGCGCGTGGAGACGAGCGCGCACGCAGACGCGCGCGGAGCCGCCCGGGGCGAGGCGGGAGCGGGGTCGTCACGTTCCGGCGCGCGGCCGGGCTACTCTCTCCAGTGGAGCGGGATAGGCGCTTCCCGTGGAGGGGGTTCGGCCGCTGGGCTTGCGGCCCCGCGGGGCCCGGCCGCCCACGCCGCGCGGGGGACGTGGCCCCACCTGACGCCCGCCCCGGGCAGTGGTCGCGCGGCTCGCAGCGCGCCACCCTCAGACGCGCGCGGCTCCCGGCGAATGCGGCGAGCATCCTTCCTCCGCCGCTCTTCCCTCCGGGCCTAGTCGCCGCGGCTCCTCAGCCATGAGCCCCGAGCCGGTCCCGCCGCCGCCCCCGCCCCCGTGTCGCGGCGGCGACTGCGGGGAGCCGTTCGCCCAGCGGGCGGAGAAGGGCGACGAGGCCTTCCGCGCGGGCGAGTACGAGACGGCGGCCGAGCTCTTCCGCTCGGCGCTGGCCGGCCTGGCGCAGCCCGACCGCGGCCTGTGCCTGCGGCTGGGGGACACGCTGGCCCGCGCGGGCCGCCTCCCCGAGGCCCTGGGCGCGTTCCGTGGCGCCGCGCGGCTCGGGGCGCTGCGGCCCGACGAGCTGGGGGAGCTGGCAGCCGGCCTGGCGCGCGCTCTGGGCCCGCACGAGCGGCGGCCGCCGGCCGGGAAGGCGGGCCGCGCCCCCGAGGAGGCGCCGAGCCGGGGGCCGTCGGCCTCGGCGCCCTCCGCGCCCCGCGACTTGCTCGGCTGCCCGCGCTGCCAGCGGCTGCTGCACAAGCCGGTGACGCTGCCGTGCGGGCTCACGGTGTGCAAGCGCTGCGCGGAGCCGGGGCGGCCGCCCGCGCGCCGGGTCAACGTGGTGCTGAGCGGCCTGCTGGAGAAGTGCTTCCCGGCCGAGTGCCGCTCGCGCAGGCTGGCCGGCCAGGCGCGGAGCCTGCAGCGCCAGCAACAGCCGGAGGCCGCGCTGCTCCGGTGCCACCAGGCCCTGGACCTGGGTAAGTCGGCGCGGGCGCTGGGCCGCCTACCTGCGCACCTGTTGAGCGGCAGGGCCGGGGGCGGGACGGCTTTGTTCGGGCTCCGGGGATCTTTCGCTTCCTGAAGATTGTAAGGCGGGGCGCTGAGGCCAGGTGCACCCGGGGGGTGTCTTTTCCAGGACCTCTGCGGCCTTGCTGAGCCGCCCTTTAAGGCCAAGGCCGTCTTTCACCCCATCTCAGCTGTAGAGGAGTGGGAGGATGGCCAGGGGTTTTCACCCGTCCTGCAGCGAAATGTAGAGAGCTCACACCCTCGGGGAGCAGCGCAGACCAGAGAGCCTTGTCCTGGGGCGGGTTTCAGCTGGTGAACCCAGGAAGGATGCTCTTTCACTCTGCTCTTTGTCTGGTTCTCACCTCCTTCCTCTCTCAAGGCGATTTGATGTTGTTCTGGTGTCATTAGTTTTTTAGGTAGTTATATACCGACTGGCCAGTGTGGTTTATTTTTTAAGGTTATTATTTTTTTTTCTTCAAACTTAAGTCTGTGACCAGTACCAGTATCTCTCTTTGCCCTCCTGTTAAGAGGATGTAATTTAAAGGAAGCCCAAACTTCTGTCACGGTCATTGTGTTTGACTCCGAATGGATGTGATCTGTTAACAGTTGTTTTCGGTGGAGAACTGTGTGTGGGTAGAGGGTGATTTACTTTCTGAATTCTGTTAGCTGATTTTGAAACAGACTTAAAAAAAAATTTTTTTTTAATCGAAGTCCAGTCAGTTACAGTGTGTCAGTTTCTGGTGCACAGCACAATGTCCAGGTCCTGCATATACATACATATATTCGTTTTCACTAAAGGTTATTATAAGATATTGAATAGAGTTCCCCGTGCTGTACAGAAGAAACTTGTTTTTTTAATTTGTTTTTATATATAGTGGGTAACATTGGAAATTTCAAACTCCCGAATGTATCCCTAGCCACACTCTTTCCGGGGTAATCATGACTGTTTACTATGTCTGCAAATCTGTTTGTGTTTTGTAGATGAGTTCAAAGTGTCATTTTTTTCCTTTTAAAGATTGCGCATGTGAGTGATATCATATGGTATTTTTCTTTCTCTTTCTGTGTTCACTGAGAATGACAAAGGGAACCCTCCTACACTGCTGGTGGGAATGTAGTTTGGTGCAGCCATTATGGAAAACAGTATGGCGATTCCTCAAAAAACTAAAAATAGACTTACAATATGATCCCGCTTCTGAGTGTATATCTGGAGTGAACTCTAATTTGAAAAGATACATGCGTCCCAGGGTTCATAGCAGCACTATTAACAATAGCCAACACGTGGAAGCAACCTAAATATCCATTGACAGATGACTGAATAAAGAAATTGTGATGTATTTATACAATGGAATACTACTCAGCCATAAAGAAGAATAAAGTCATGCTATTTGCAGCAACATGGTTGGACCTAGAGATCATCATTCTAAGTGAAATGGTTTTAAATCACTAGTCAAGAAGACTTGGTTTAATCTTTTATTACTAAAAGAGTCTTCTTGTGTGCTGTGTCAATATGCATTTTATTCTAAACTAGGGTTAAGGTTTTTTTCTTTTGGAAGGCACACCTGTATCCAAATTGGGAGATTCTCTGCTGGAATAGAGCAGTTAAATTGCTTTATGTAACAAATAATTGTACCATTTTTGAAACCACCATATCCATACTGTGTATTTTTGAGTTTTCAGTTATCTTATTAATGTATATATGGTATAAAGCAGTACTGTAGAGTAGAAATATTGTCTAAGCCACATATGTAAATTTAATTTAACTCATTTTAAAAAGGTAAAAAGAAAGCAGGTGAAATTCATTTAAAATATTTTTAACCCTAAACAACCAAAATATTATTTCAGCATATCTTCAATGTAAAAAAAAAAAATCCAGATTGTACTTTTTAACTAAATCTTAGAAATTCATTTTGTATTTTTCATTTACTTCCACCCCAATCCAAACACAAAATTTTCTTCAAAAATACTTCCTCGGTGTTTAGATTTCATAAAATTCAGTGTTGAAAAAGTAGATTCTCATATCGAAGTTGTTCCAAATTACTTAAAAGTTTCCCACTACCTGAAGAGTATTGGTGTTTAAAATTTCTGTTTGTTAAAATTCTAAAAAATGAACAACTCAGTTCCTTTGTTGCACTAGCCCCATCTCCTGTTGTCACTAGCCACCAGTGTCTAGTGGCTACTGTTTTAGACAAAACAAGTTTAAAGAACAATTTAGAACTTTAGAGAGCAATTGTTGGAAATGTGAAAGCTCACAATACCAACTGTTGGAGAAGTTGTAGAAAATGAGAACTATTTGTATGCTGCTGATGGGCCTGCAAATTATACCACTGGAACATTGTTTAGCAGTATCTGAAAATGTTAAATACCTTTGGCCAAGCACTTGCAAAGAGATGTGTGCATGTGTGCACTGAAAGAATGCACAACGGTGTACAAGAAAGTATATACATTGTTAGAGATAGCCCTGGAGTGGAACCCACATGTCCAGTTAGAACAGAATGAATGAGTTAAATATATCATGGTGTCTTTATGGAATATTGCATAGAAAGAAAATAAGCCAGCTGAAGTTATATGCTAGTGTGGGTGAATCACATACATAATGTTAAATGAAAGAAGCCAGACTCAAAAGCACTTTTAATATATGATTATATTTGTCTGTAAGTCCAGACAGGCAAAATTACTATGGCATATTAGAAGCAGGTAAGGGTGGTAGGTACCTTTGGGGAAGAAAAAGGGGAATGTTACTGTAAGTATGAGAGGGACCTCAGTGGTAGTGGTGATGTTCACTTTGGGAAGATGGGTACACAAGTGTGTTCACTTTGTGATAGTTCGTTGTATTACATACTCCTACTTTGTAACTTCCCCATGCGCATATTAGACCTCAATTTAAGAGTTTTAAAAACATGGAGTATTGCAGTCAATTCATCAAGAGAACTTTAATTCAGTATTCATTTTCTGTTCAAAGATTAGAGAAGATTTTTGTTCAAAGATTAGAAAAGAAAGCCAAGTTTCCCTAGTTTAAAAATTTATTGAAAAATGTATATCAATAAAAACATCTGTTTTATCATGAAAAAAATTTTAAAATCCTATTAAAAAATTTAACTTCATAATAAATTAGACCCAAAGAGAGGTTCTGTTACAGTAAAAAGGTCACATGTATTTGGAATCAGAGATGCTTGTGTTTAAATCTAGGATGACATGTAGTATATGACCCTAGCCAAATATGATAATCATTAATGCTATTCCCCAAATATTTCTCTCTCTATACCCTCTCCAGACAAGGTAGGATTGCATTCCTGGCCTGCTTGTGGTTGGGTGGAGCCATGTGACTAATTTTGGCCATTAAATTGTGAGTGGAATTCAAAATAACTGTGTGTGAAAGAAAATAGAGATACATGTATGAAAAGATAACTCAGTAGATAACTGTCTACTAAAAAGAACCAAATGGGGTGGGGGGATATAGCTCAGTGGTAGAGTGCATGCCTAGTATGCGTGAGGTCCTGGATTCAATCCCCAGTACCTCCAATAAATAAATAAATAAATAAATAAACAAACAAATAAACAAACCTAATTACCTCCCCCCCCCAAAAAAGAGCCAAATGGGTAGTGTAGACCTGGAAAATGCAGTATTGGAAGTTGAGAATTAATTGGATGGTTTGGAAACCAGGCTGGACACGTCGGAAGTCAGGATGAGAACAGTCAAGAATAGATCAATAGAACATACCTAAACGGAATCACAGAGGGGAAGAAAAGAATAAACAAAATAGTGCATAAGAGTTACTGGGGACACAGACAGAAGTTCCAGAGTCGATGAGATTTGAGCCCTAGGAGAGGAGAGAAGGAGAAGTGGCAAATGAAATATTTGAAAAAAAATGGCTGAAATTTTCCAGATCTGATGAGAAACCTTAACTCACTGACCCAAGAAGCTCAGTAAGCCCAACAGGATAAACAAATGCATTTACACAACAAACAAAACATATCTAAGTATTTTATACTCCAGTTACTGAAAATCAAAGATAAAGAGAAATTTAAAAGCAGTTAGAGAAGGCAGGACGTATTTACTTCAGGGGAGCCCTAAAAAGACTAATAGCTGACATTTCCTCCAAAGGCACCAAAATAAGACTTTTCAACAAAATTATTAAAACTAGAAGATAATGGAATAATATCTTGGAAGTGCTGAAAGGAAATCGACCTGGAATTCTTTACCCAGAAATAAATATCTGTCAGAAATTAAGAGAAAAATCAAGATGCTTTAATCCAAATAAATAAATATGAGGGAGTTTAAGCATGGAACTGAAGGAAGGAATAAAGACCACTAGGCAGAATAAATACATGAAGAAATGTAGGAGAATTTTGATGATTGCAAACTGCAGTATTAATGGTTTATGGTATTTACAACATGTAAAAATAAAACATGGTAGGAGCACAAAGCTAAGATGTGTAAATAAAGTTAAATTGTTGTATTACTTGTGCATTACTTGGTTGTGGCATAAATACTAATATAATGTATATGGATAGATCAAGACCAGTGTCGTATAGCAGGACCTCATTGTTTATCTATTTTATATACAGTAGTGTGTATCTCCTAATCCCCAACTCCTAATTTATCCCTTCCATCTTTTCCCTTTGGTAATCATAAGTTTGTTTTTGATGTCTGTGAGTCTTTTTCTATTTTGTAAATAAGTTCATTTGTGTGTCTATATATATATATTTTTTTTTTAGATTCCACGCATCAGTGGTGTCATGTGATCTTTGTCTTTCTTTGACTGACTTCACGTAGCCTGATAATCTCTAGGTCCATCCATATTGCTTACATGGCATTATTTCGTTCTTTTTCATGACTGAGTAGTATTCCATTGTATAAATATACCACAACTTCTTTATCCAGTCATCTGATTAAACGTTGAGGTTGCTTCCATGTCTTGGCTGTTGTAAATGGTGCTGCTGTGAACACTGGAGTGCATGAATCGTTTTGAATTATAGTTTTCTCAGGATATATGCCCAGGAGTGGGATTGCTGGATCATATGGTAACTTTATTTTTCGTCAAACTTTCAAGGAAGATTAATTTCTGTCTTATTTTAGATTGTGAAAAAAAAATTTCCATCTCATTTTATAGGGTTAGTATGATCTTGATACGACAATCAGGTAAAGCTTGCACAGGAAAAAATTATACGCTAGTCTTATGTATGTACATAGATGTCAAAACCTTCATTAAATTTCTTAGTTCTTTGGAATCCAGCAGTGTAATAAGAGTTAAAGGTCTAGAAGGAAGGCTTATCCAAGGAATGTAAGGATAATTCAACATTAGACACATCTTTCAATGTGATTTACTGTAACAGGGAGGAGATACTCTACAAGTAATCACTTAGATAACTGAGAGAGCATTCTATAAAATTCAACACCCACTTGTTACAATGCCCTCACAGAAGACTAGGAAAAAGAGGTGACCTACCTAACTTGACAAATATTCTCTTCTAGAAAATTATAGCAAACATACTTCATGTTAAAACATTGGACACATTTTTTAAAAATTGAAGTATAAAAGGGGAATGTCCACCATCACCACTGTTGTTGCAATATCAGAGTAGAAGGAAACACAATACAAATACTCGGACGCAGGAGTCAGCACTGATTGTTTGCATGTGATACGGTTGTTCAGATGATTCTCGAGAATCAGCTTCAGCAGGGTGAGAACCAGATGGGAAATCTCCATTCTCACACAGAGTTCAGTGGGTGTGTTTCCCAAGCTCAAACTAGAATTGCAGTGACTTTTTTTCTTTTCAGAGATTTCCAAAAATCTCCAAAGAAGATTTCTCTATTTCAAGATGCATCAATTGACTTTGATGACGGGGAGCATTAACTTTGAACCTGAATTGAGGAAAATGTTATCTTCTCCAAAAGAATTCCACTTTTCTAATTAGTAGACCTATATTACAAGAAAGTACTAAGTTATTATATATTGAATAACTTTGCCAATGAAAAAGTTGTGAAAATTTGCTTCCTCTCGTTAACATAAGTACCTGAATGATATTCTTGAGTTTACTTCTTGCCCAGCGGAGCCTAAAACACTTAATATCTGGGTTTTTTTTTTACAGAAAAAAAAAAGTTGTTGATCTCTGCTCTAGCCAGTCAGTGTCTTTTTTAAAAATTCAGCATTTTTTTGTTTGGCTCTCCATTCTTGCTGTTCCTTTCTCCTCCTCCCCCTTTTTTCCTGTCATACTACCTCTCTATTACACATTTGTAGCAATAATACATTTATAAGTAGTGCCTGCTCACCATGCCTTGATGTAATATCTTTTTGCATGAGTTCTTTTATATACATTTGCTCAGTTGACTGTGTAAACTAAGAGGAGATGGAGAGTAGCGTTTGGAAAGTACCAAGCAGTTACTTCGAGAAAGAGTCAGGATGGAGGATTTGGAGCACGCTGAAGATACGTGTTAAGCAGAGAGATGAGAACACATCTTAGATGCTCAGAATATTTATTGATCAAAACATTTCAGTCCTATTTCATAGATCCTACAACGAATATGGGTTGAGTGAACCATGTCCAGCAGCATGAAAAGATGGCTGTGATGGTCCTGCTCTCATGAGCTCTGACTGTGTCATGTCTACACGGTATCCTGCCTCGTCACTCACTTCACATACTATCGTCAGTGTGAAGTGAGAGTCAGTCTTGGTTTCTGAGTCCTCAGTAGCATATGAGTAATTCTCCAGATCACTTCTGTTTTCAGGAACCTAGGGAAAAAGAAGGCTCTTTATTTCCTTCTTCTCCCACTTAAGAGAACATACTGTAGGTACAATTATGCTCATAAATCCGCATCCACACAGCTGTATGGAAAACAAATTGTGTTTTACTTTCCTGTTTTTAAGCATGAATTTCCCTGTGTATTTCCAAGGAAATGACTTTTCTTTTTAAATACATAGTTATAACATTAATATGCTTCAGCGTCTACTCAAGTTCATTATTGGAGATTATGTTGTGGCTAGTGTGTGTGTAGCAGTCTGTTTTTCTTGGTGCATTTTGAAGTCTTCTTCATCCTTTTTCTGACTTCCTGAGAGAAGCGATGTACAATACACCTATCAAATTAGTGGGCTCTACATATGATTAGAGGAGGGGTTATTTATTTTACCTTAATGTTTGTTTTCTAATTTAATATTTTTAATGACTTAAAGATAATTTTTAAAAAAATGCAGTCATTTTTATTTACTTCCATTCCTCATGTCTTTTCAGCTCCTGGTGATAATTCTTTGTTGCTGCTGCGAGCAGAGTTATATTTAACCGTGAGGAACTATGAGCAGGCTCTGCAGGATGCCAGTGCTGTTTGTCAGAATGAACCTCTCCTGCCTAAGGTATTTGTCATTGATTGGCTTTGGAAACAATAAATGTAAATTTACAGGGATTTTCTTAAGGCTAAAGTAAGAGCATTGTGATTAGGTACCAACAGACAGTGTCCATGTCCCTCCCTCCAGTTACAGGTAGTCTAAATGTAGCAGTCCACTTCGTAATAAACCAGCTCAGTTTAAATGACCAAGTTTCCAGCTGGATCTAGAAAAGAGACACTAATTTAGATGACTGTTCGTAGATAGTTAGCCGAATAATATGCCTTATGCACTGAACAAATATATAAACAAAATAATAGAATTTTACAGGTTTGTGAATGAAGAGGAAATGTTTAAGATTATAGTTTAAATAGGAAGATCACATAACAATCGTGATTAGCAGTCAGGCTGTAATATGCGCGATGCATATGAGTGGTGTTAGTAAAAGGACAAATATTTTGTATTTTGGAGTAATTTTATTTTGAAATAATTTTAGTCTCTGTGTCTCGGTTGGAAAGGTCTAATATTTTTCTCTCTGGTGACCCAAAATAAGGTTTTCTAACCTAATAATGATCTGTTAAGTTGTCCTTGATGAAGAGTAGGAAGCCAGAGAATAGAAGTTGTAGCTCATTTCATGAATCTTGGAATTTTAAACCCCTTAAGAGATTTTAAAGTTTTAAAGAAGCTGTGATGAGAGTAACACCTATAGCATTCTCTATTATCTAATAATTAAAAATATTTTTCTCTTGCTATACTACTTTTTAATCACCTTTGTTTAAGAAACACTGAAGAGATATTAACCAAGGTTAATAGACAAGATGGATGTAGCCTGCCCTCCCTTTATTTCTTCCTTCCTTCCATCCATCCATCCATCCATCTTTCCTTCCTTCCATCCATCTTTCCTTCCTTCCTTCTATCCATCTTTCCTTCCGTCCTTCCATCCATCCATCTTTCCTTCCTTCCTTCTATCTAACCATCCATCCTTTAAAATAAAATGTTTTCACATTAGAGTGAGTGTCAAGCTGGCCTTGGGGATGAGCCTACGAAAGAGAAGCAGATGTCTGTTGGACCACGTTTGTTGCTTATTTGCTTCTCTAAAAACATTTCCTGTTGTGTTTCTGATGCCTTTTCTCCGATCGTTTGAGCTATTCTTCTTCTGAAGTAATTTCTGTCAGGAGTCATTATGCCTGAATAGTTGCCGATTATAAGTCTAGCATTTCTGACTGACCGTAGACCTACAATGCCCTCTGAAGCTAGATTCTTCTCCACTGTATTGATCTTTGAGCTAAAATCCCAGCAGTGTATCACTGACTTAATTCCTACAAACTTATATGGCTAATTGTAACTGTCAGGGAGGCAGAAAATGCATCTTTAGCCTTTGGAATTTTGGTTATATCTTTAGGGTTTATTGTAAATCTGTGGATCTCATTTCTTGATAAATATCTAGTGAAGAATAACTTCAGCAGAAATGCACCCTGATAAATCACTTGAAGGTAGTAATCGACAAACTGTCTGGCTGGGCACACCTAGAAGAAAAGAGAGAGGAAAATAAGACATGAAAGAGGAGAAATTACAACTGATACTGCAGAAATACAAAAAACCATAAGAGAATATTATGAACAATTATATGCCAACAAATTAGACAACCTAGAAGAAATCGACGAAGTTTCTAGAAGTGTAACAGTCCACCAAAACTGAGTCAAGAAGAAATAGGGGATTTGAACAGACCAATCACTAGAAGTGAATACGGTAAGATGGTAAAGCTTGAGGATTTATTTCCAGGTTACGGTTACAACTAAGGGGTAAGGGAAGAAGTGCTGTTGGAAGGTAACTGTAAAGGACTGAAGGGAGGATGAAGTTGGCTGACTGTAGTTGAGATGAGATGGGAGCACTTGTAGAACCAGCCTCAAGATTCCAGTGGGGCAACTATGGCAGGTGTTTTATGCAGGCAGAACTGCCCTTTCAAGAAGCCAGTCATGCTGGTATCGATTCCAAGCGTTTGATGCAAACAGAGATAAGCCGGTGCTAGCAGACAATTTGCCCATATGCAGAAATATAAATTGGCACATGATTAAGTTGGTCTTACCCAACCAGGGAACCTGTAAGACTTACAACTATTTAAATGTTATTCATTCAGTGAATAAACATTTATTGATACACTGTCAAAAATGCACATATTGGTTACTGTTATGTGTACCTGTGTGGGAAACTTCCAGCTGAAGTGCTTTGTGTACACAAGACAATGTTATCCCCTTAGAACTGTTGACAAGCAGACAGAGCCGATTGAGAAGCTGCTGACCCTTGAGAGGGGAGAGCCTCTTCCTGGCACAGGGCCTGAAAAGGGTCCTAGTCACTTCACGTTAGGAACCTTCTACTTCTCCTTGAAGAGGACATTTCAAATTGCATCATCTTCAGGAGACATGAAAGCTGGATCCACCCTGAAAGGGAGAATAAGAAATTAGTAAAAATTTTAAATGTTTGCCCCAAACTAAAAGAGCTCCCTAGATGAATCGCTGATCGCTTGAAGTACATCTGAAGCTTTCCTGGGAGCTGAAGGATAAAGCCGGTGAGCTGTTTGTCCAGAAAGTTTGGTGCGGACTTTGAGATGGCTGCTCGCCTAGAGAGCTGGAGGGCAAGTGATGCTGCGGACAGACAGTTAGCAAAGGTTAGGAGGTGGCTGGTGCTGGTCACCATCAGCACATTCATGGTATTTAAAAAACAGAAAAGGTCAGATAAGGACTTGAAATAGGCGTTCACATTTGCTCCTTTGTGGTCACCAGTGCCTTGGAGCAGTTTTAATACAGAGGTAAGGACAGGAAAGATTAAGAGGCAACAACTGCAGAGCATGCATTATTGTTTTCCCTACCAAGGGACTCAGTTAAAATGACAGTTTGAGGGCGGGGTTACTTCTGCCTCCAAAGGAGTGAAGCAGTCATGTGAACGCTGAAGAGATGACAGTTATAAAAGCTGGAGTAAAAATAGACACCATAAAGCATCCAAAACAGACAGAAGCTGGGGGAGAGTTCAGTCTTGGAAAACTCCACATGAAAGGGGTAAGAATTGTGATTTTGTGGCTTTTTTGTCCCAAGAGTTTTGTCCATCCCCAGAGCTGAATCTGCAGAAAACCATGGTGGGACACCCTCAGCATTCCCAGCTAAGGGTACCAGAGTTCTGAGTTCAAGGACAGTAAAGCATCTGGAAACGTAAAGAGGAGGACCGAGCAGCACAAAAACTGTTGGAATGAGACATAAATTCAGAACCCAGGTTGTCCAGATCCCTGACTCACAGCTAAATTGTGCATGTTTGTGACAGGCGCAGAAGGCACTGCAGAAGAGCTGGGGGAGACCAGAGAGAAATTGACTCTTAAAAGAGAGTGATGGAGGGGAGGCAGTAGCTCAGTGTGGTAGAGTGCATGCTTAGCTCTGTGACAGTGACTTAGACACTATCACACGAGTGACACTAGACATAAGGTGACTGTAACAGAAGACGGTTTGGAAATAGGCCCAGACAATGCGGCAGATTAGCTTTTTGCAGTAGGGCCGAGGTAATTCAGTAGGGGAAGGGTCGTCTGTTTAGCAGCTTGTATTCAGGATATCCATTTGCCAAAAAAAAAAAAAAAAAAAAATCAAAGTGGTCCTCAGCCTTTCCATACATCATATATAAAAATTAATTCAAAATTGATCATAGGCTTAAATATATAATCTACAGTTACAAAGCATCTAGAACAATACAAAAGTCTTTGTTGCCTTGGATGAAGCGAAGATTTATTATCTAGGACGAAAGCAGAAATCATAAAAGAAAATGTTTGTAAATTGATCTTCACCAGAATTTAAAAAAACTTCTGCTCTTCAAAAGATAACTGCTATATAAACAAGAAGGCAAACGCAGGATGGGAGAAAAATATTTGCAAGGCATACATCTGTATTTAGCGTGTACAGAGAACCTTCACCGACTCAGCAGTTCAAACAGTTCAGTTAAATGATGGGAAACGTTTGAACGTAGGTCACCACGGAAGGCATGTGAGTATCAAAGATGTGAAAAAATGGTCCACGTCATTAGTCATTAGGGAAAGAAATTCAGCAGCACAGAAGAGAAAGACTGAAATAAACGATCAGAACAAGTGACCTCAATGGAAATATAAGAGTTGAACTAGTAAAACAAACAAACCACAGTCTCGACCATGATTTGAGAAAATATCGCATCTGTGAAACAAAAACAGAGCGCTGTTGGAAAATAATGATCCACATTCATTTTGTTCATTTCTGTGTGGGACTCTGTATATTACGCTTTGTGTTATGGTTATTTCTGGTCATGTTTATCTTCACCCACAAGAGTCTTTGCTCCTTGAAGACTAAGACCATGGTAGTGATGTGTGATCGCTGAGGGAGTTAAAGGTGGTAGACAGCTGGCTCTGTCTTAGCTTGTCCCTTGGAACTGCTTTGGGCTCCCGTTCCAGGTATGGATTCTCGTGTTCTGATCGTAGGTTGCACTTACGGGACATTCAGGCTTGCCCAGTTTCCAAGGTGGTAGAGCTGGAGCCAACTTCTCTGGGCTGTGTTTATTCTACTTAACATGAAAATGAAACAGTTTTAAAGAACTTTTTCAGGACTGTGTGTGTGCAAGTATACAATTACCCTTTTATTTTTTGTTTTTGAATGTGTGTCTTGTCTTTGGATGAATCCAGGGACATCATGTGAAAGCTCTGGCTCTTTCTGGACTGGGAAGAAGTAAGGAAGTTTTGAAGGAATTTCTCTACTGCCTCGCTTTAAATCCCGAGAGTAACCCAGTGAAGAAAGAAGCACAAAAGGTGTGATTTCCTTTCAATGACTTTTTTCTTGAAGTCTTATTTACAGCCTTTGTGTCCATGCTGAGTAGCTCCTACAGGTAAAATAAACCAGAAATGTAATTCTAAATATTCATGGCAGTGTGATTTAAAACACACAGTGATAATGGTGAGTTCATGCATTCGATAAACTTTCATCCATGGATGACGCAGAGTGTTTTATGAGACGGTGTCCACATATCTCAGTTCTGCTGAAATAATGACACACATTAGTGAGGCCAGGTTGATGTATGAGGCTGGGGAGGCAAAGTGATTTATCCTACCTAATGTTTGTAATTCAAGTATCGACGTTTGGGTGCGAGCCCCCCACAAAGGCATTGTGATATATGCAAAATGTATCAATCCAGCTCCATAGGTTGACTTGAAATTTTCAGCCAAGTTTCACCCAACACGCTGCAGAAATATCCGCTCTTTTGTGCAGGTATTTAAGCCAGTCTTACTACAGGTCAGCGGGTCACACTTGGTGTAGGAATCTACCCTATAAAAAAAGCTTATACGATAGTTACACAGCCTCAGCATTTCCCGTGACCAGGAGTTCTTGCTTATACGTCAGTGTTTCCCTGTTTTAACACTGTTTTGTTGCCACCTTGTACCATATATTGACCCTGTAATTTCCACTCTACAGTCTAGGTTCAGTCTTTGGAGCAAGAGAAAAATGAAGCAGGTCTTCCTTCTTCCTTTTAAACCACCTTAGATATTTGAGAACAGCTTTTATCTTTGCTTTAAGTCATTCTTTGTACCAGACATCCTTTCCCCGTGGAATAGGGTTGTAAGGTTTCCTTCTCCAGGTGCCTTCTAGTATACCCGAATCTCAGTGCCCACATCCAGTGGCTGCAGGTGGCGAACCTTGACCTTCCCTTGTGTTCCCAGGGAGTTTACTTATATTTAACCTGATGCCATCACACTGCTGGCTTCTATTAGAACTGTAGTTAGCCGAAACAGATCTTTTTTCTTTAAGTGAGAACTTTCTAGCAATATTTTTATCCTTGTGCAGTTTATTGGTCTTTGTTAATTCTGTTAAATTGTCACTCACTGGTTTTGGCCATTGTTTGAACTTGTTAAAATAATATTGAATCTTGAGTCGGCTATTTTAACTATTCCTGCCTGCTTTGTACCCCCTGCAGATTTCATAAGAATCATATCATATGTTTTGGGAAACATTTGAATTTTAAAACATTGGCAGTTGGAATATGGGAATTGTTCAATGTCTTAGGTCTATTTGGCCTCAGAGTTTCCTTCCAGAATCTTGAAGGCATATTGTACATTTTTCAAAAGAGTTTTAAGACATATGTATTTTTCTTCTTGGCAATTTTATAGGTAATGTGTGAGGTGTTTTTCCCAGCTTCAGAAAACGTGCCTCAAAATTTAACATCTTCCATCCAAAGCAGAATGTTGAATGCCAGGTTAAAGGCTCTGTGTCACAGCCATGTCACCCAGTCTCCTCTGGAGGAAGGTGGTAATGCAGGGAGTTCTCAGGTAGGAAGTGCACGTGTTTGTCAGTATTGTTTTAATTAAGCTTTAGGTAATTCCTTAATTTTGAACATTTGTAAGTTATTCAGACAGTGGCGTTAGGTTGGCTTGGAAGTACATCTCAAGACCAGGTCTAGCTTCTCAACCTAAGAATTGAAGCTTTTAAAGGAAGTTAGTGGAAGTAATGAAAATCATTGAGGATGGAAAGAAACTTTTAGAACATCTCCAAACAACCCCAGACACCAGGAGACTTGAAATTACTTTGGCTTGGAGGAAAGAAAGCAGAGAGATAACTTCAATCTCTGAAGATTGGTGTTCAGTTGATCTGTTTCAGGAAGAAATTACCCTGTATTTTGCCATGAAAAGTGTGAAGTTCATCTTAGACGTTAATAGATAAAACCAGTTATGAAGGAAGAGTATCAGCCGCCTTTTTTCCCCCAAGATTTCTGAGAAAGCATATTGTAATTTCAAAATTGCAGAATAGATAAACAAGATTATACTGTATAGCACAGGGAAATACATACAAGATCTTATGGTAGCTCACAGAGAAAAAAATGTGACAATAAATATATATATGTTCATGCATAACTGAAAAATTGTGCTCTACACTGGAATTTGACACAACATTGTAAAATGATTATAAATCAATAAAAAATGTTAAAAAAAAAAAGAAAGGATATTGCATACATGTTTTCTCTTACGCTGTTATTTCTTTAACATTCAGGATTTTTTCTTACTTAACCAGAATCCATCTGAGAAACCTGATGTGTTTAGAAATACCAGTTCTTCAGTTTTATATTTTGTATTGGGTCTGCACTGCGAAGAGGATAAGGCAGTGCTAGAAAGCATCCTTCCAGGCGCTCCCAGCACTGGTTTAAAGAGACAGTTTCCGAATGACTTGGAGGATTCACACGACCTGACCGCCCCTGGGAAAGTTCCCAGGACAGGTCAGTAAGCAATTTTGTCATGGAGTGTGTGACCCTGGAGTGGTAGAATGTTGGCTAATAGTCAATCTATTTTTTAAAATTATACAGGTAGTTTAAAATTAATGACAAAGTGAATATATCACCTTTAAGATTATAGGACAGCTTAAATGGTTAATCCTACAAGGACTTTGTAGTCAAAAATAGCCGAGAAAATTTAGGTATAACTTTAACTTATTCATGCTTAATGTGCAGGTAAATTATGGCTATATTCAGTCAGCCCTCTGTCTGTGGGTTCTGCATCCACGAATTCAAACATGGATCAAAAATACTCAGAAGAAAAAAATTCTAGAAAATGCCAAAAAAGCAAAACTTGATTTTGCTGCCTGCCAGCAACTATTTACATGTCATTTACATTATGTTTACAACTATTTACATAGCATTTGCATCATGTTTACAGTTATTTACATAGCATTTACATGTATTAGGTTTTATTGCAGATCCTGTGTTTTTTTGCAAATTGAAGGTTTGTGGCAAACCTGTGTAATGAGAAGATGGTTAGCACTTTTTAGCAATAAAGTATTTTTAATTGGCATACCAACATTGTTCTTTTAGACACAATGCTGTCGCGCACTTAATGGACCGCAGTATAGCGTGAACGTAACTTTTATATGCACTGAGAAACCAAAAAAAGTCACGTGACTTGCTTTATTGCGATGTTTGCTGCATTGCAGCGGTCTGGAACCCAACCTGCGACATCGCTGAGCTGTGCCTGTATGTGGGAGTGCATGCTTAGGTTACATGCAAATACTCTGCGTTTTATGTCAGGGCCTCTGGCATCAGAGATTGTGATAACCGTGGGGGTCCTGGAACCAGTCCCCCAGAGATGCCAGGGGACCACTGTACTGTTAATCCTGCCTGGCGTGATTTGTTGCATTGCTGTAACCTATTTTATCCACAGGAAATACAGCCATCACGTGCTGTTATCCAGGTGTGCAAGTGTTGATTGTAGCGTTTAAATCGTTTCAGAGGCAGAGTCCTCCCCTCAGAGGAACGTGAGCTCTGACATGGGGGAGAGCGCAGAGCTCCCCATAGATGCGGCTGACTTCGAGTGTGCCCTGTGCATGAGGTAGGAAGACACGGAATCCGTGCAACTAAAAAATTCAGCCTCTCTGAGTGTTAACATCCAAAACGTAATGGGCTTTTTATTAGCAGAGAAATTCCAGTATACCTCAATAACAATTGATTTATTATCTAAAAATTTGCTAAGAAAGGTACAAGTGGAAAATGGACATAAGTGATTTCTAAAATTCATACTGTAAAATAGATTATTTGAAAATCTCTTGTGGACATTTCTGGCTGAAAACCCAAATTTTTTTCTAGGTTGCTCTTTGAGCCTGTCACGACACCATGTGGACACACGTTCTGCCTGAAATGCCTTGAGCGCTGCCTGGACCACGCCCCCCACTGTCCTTTGTGCAAAGAAAAGCTCTCAGAAGTGAGTATTTCTTGGAAAAATACAGTGCAGCCCTGCTTGTGTCCCCTCTGTAGATGCTCGTTTCATGGGTGAGCTTAGCTTCTACCCCATTTGTTTAAGGAGTTGGATTTCCGCAATCAGAGAATTTTTTTCCGTCTCTCTGATTTCTCAAAAAATACACGGGAAGTTTAGATGCAGAAACAGCCGAACTTCAAGGAGATGTTCAGGCATGAATTACAGTTGAGCTTCACTGGAAATAGCTAACGTTTTCGGAGCTCTTACTCTGTGTTAACTATAAAGAGTGGAGATACCATCGCTGTGTCCTCACCGGGTGTTAATCATAAAAAGTGGAGATAACATTGTGGTGCTCTTAACGTGAGCCAGGGATTCCCTTTACCGCATCTCAAGGTGGAGTCATACTATGGTGCTTGGTTCTGCACGGGATTGCAGACTCGGCCATTTCAGACTGTTAGGATGTCCCTGTGGTGCCCCGTCAGTTGCTAAGTGTACTTTGTCTGAAATCAAAACCGGTAAAACTTAATTTCCAGCAGGAAGCTATTTAACTGGGTCTAAGCCAAATATAAACTACTAAATCCATCTCTTAGGCGTAGTAAATACAATAAACACCATTTAAAATGCATCTGCTTTCTGATCAGTTTCTCAAAATAGTGCATCTGTATCAACTGTATCAGGCTCTGGCCCTGTTGGTGCCACTGACTTTCCACAAAGTGAGTTACTTAGCTTCAGCAGGGAGGGGATCTCCCCCCCCACTCCCATCTGTAAAATGATACTGTTGCCTTAGTGACCTCCTACAGATTAAACTCATTTAATGCATCTTAAGTAGGATAAATATTTTTAAAACAAATGTACAGTCGAGTTCATTTTTAAAATTTGACATAGTTAAGAGGAGATATTATGCTTAAGTGACTTTTTAAATAATTGTAACTTTAAAAACTTTAAAAAAATTAATTAATTATTTTGTTCGTGGGGGGTAATCAGATTGATTGATTGATTTTTAATGGAAGTACCGGGGACTGAACCTGGACCTCGTGCGTGCTGTGCATGTGCTCTGCCACTGCTATACTCTCCCTTCCAATAACTGTAACTTTTATATTGACTGATTCAACTTGTTAAAATAAGTGACTGTAATTAAAACCTCTCTGAGATCTTCTGTGTACACACTTGCTTTGTTAAATTGCAGTCACACTGAGACTGAGTTACCTGGAATTCTCATGACGCGTGTCAGTCCCTGTGCAGTTACCATGTGTTGTCACAGTGGAGGCTTTCTGAGTCCAATAGCGTCCACCCTGGTGGACCCTGTGCAGTTCTGCTCCGGGGTGTTTGCTGTCTCTTCTTGGTGACAGGGACACAGCATCTGGCCTCCTGCTTGCGGTACCCAAGCTTGTCTGGGCCAGCGGGCCTAGAGATGGCTCGCCTGTTCTCAGAGAGTGAAATGCGTGGCTTTGTGACCACACTTTGTAACACAAACCCTTCCTTCACTTCCGTGCTCAGTGCTGCATAGTAAGGGGCTGTGTGGTGAAGCAGGGCCTGGAGGTTGGCTCTGGATTATAAGCTCCTTAGGGACAGAGATGACGTCTGTCTTGTTTGCACTCTGTGTCTAGGAACCCGAACACCTGCTAGAGGTGCAGGAAGTCTTTGTTGAATGAATGAGTGATTACATGCAAGGGACGCAAAGATCGCCAGTGTTCCAGAAATTAGAATACGATAAGCTAAAATCCAAAATCATAATTTGGTCTTTCTTCAATGCAGAGCTCACTGTGCGAGCTTCCCTCACCTGCGTGGTTATAAACGTCAGCCATCCCTTATCTATGTGTCTGCAGGAGTCTTGGTTACCATGATGGCAAGTAGAGCAAAGCTGAATGTGTTTACTCTTCAAGGAAAGGCTGCCATACACTAATGGTGTACGGAATACCTGTGTCGTTAGTAATGAACATCGTGGGGTCGTACTGTGAACTGCGCAAAACTTGCTTCTGCTAGTTAGTCTGTTACTGAGGTTCTCAAGTGCAGTGGTTTCTGGAGGTTGAACTCCTCGGTCTCAGTCAATATAGCGATCCATGTGGCTTGTCTGCACAACTAAAGGGGAGCTTGGCAGTATGGGACTCACCTGGACCTAAGGGTGTTAGAAATGCATTGAGCCAGCCCAAGCCTGGAGATGGCAGCAAGTTGCCAGAAACCTACCAGGTCTGGGGTCCCAGCTGTGGCATGGTGGCTCTGCTCTGTGCCCTTACCCTCTGAGACCCAGCTTCTTTGTTAGTGTGGTGTAGACAGTACCTTGCAGTGTAGACAGTACCTATGGGATAGTGCTGTTTTAAGGCCTAACTTACAGGAAGCGGCTGCAGGTGGTGCTTGAGGTACACCAGGATATCAGTGAAAAAGAGCTATTACTTGCAAATTCATATGCCTGAGATAAAATCAGTGTGGCGTGTGTGTGAGCAGGTGCACACAGACACAGAGTAACAGTGCTCCAGCCTCGTGTGACCCTTCTACCCACTGCCCCTCGCGCTTTTTATCCAGTCTCCGCCTACTTCCCCTTCACATCCAGCTTTAATTCCTTGGCCCCTCACCCCGCTTCCTAAATCCAAATAAAGTCAGCTCTTTGCCTTTTGCGTGTCCCTATAAGTAACATAGCAAAGCTAAAGAAAACCCACAAGGCTGGGGAGATTGGTTTCACTCTAAATTCACAGTCATAAACCTGAGACACAAAACGTCATTCGTCCGTCTTATTCTGCTTCCCTGATAGCTTCAGCGTTTCATCCTCCATGGTGACTGTTTTGTGCCTCCCTTCTCCCCCATTACCTCCTACTCCCTTCCTCTTCCCCTCCTTGAGGTTATGATACTGCGTGGGGCGTGTGGACACCAGCACATGGCAGCTCCCTCCTCCTCCTCCTGCGTGCCTCTCTCCTGGGGCGTGCCCTCCTCACTCTCCCCCCATCAGTCCCTGTCTTCTGAGGCTGCACCCCCTACTTCCTTATTGACTTGTCTAGGAAGAGAGCTCTTTGTGTTTTAGATTTAATAACCATATGTTAGTATTTAACATTTTCTCTCCTTACAGTTGTTGGCCAGCAGAAATTTTAACGTAACTACCCTGGCCGAAGAATTAATAGTTCGGTATTTGTCAGATGAACTGTCTGACAGGAAGAGAATCTATGACGAGGAGATGACGGAGCTGTCAAAGTAAGTCTTCCTGTTCTAGGTGCTTGGCCTTGAGTTCAGGTTAAAGAAGAAAATCCTTGCTAACCTCACAGCTTCAGTTCCCACCCCCACACCCCCTCCCCCCAGCCAGAGAAATTAGCCTCAAAAAAGAAAAAAGACATCAATTGCAGAGAGGAGAGTTTATGGAAATTTAATGGAACAAGGTTGTAAGAAATATTTCAAAAGTATGTTTTGACAAAACTGTGCAATTGCTTTTTATATCTAAATAAGCAGTATTAAATTGGTAAGAATTGAAAAAGCACGATGTGTAGAAACCAAGGGAAGGCAGGTTTACAGCTCAAAATTGGCTTGACAGGTTTTTTTCCTCTTTTAAAATGATTAAAATTTTGTATTGGAGTCACCTGGAGGTGTGGGGCCCTTATCAGTCTTCCACACTTTTTTTTTTTTATCTAGAACCCATGACCTTTGACTACTGTGTAGTTTTTGGCTTTCATCAGAATTTCTTCTTGTGTATTTATCTTTACTGAGATAACTGACCTGTGACATTCTGTTAGTTCCAGGGGTACACCGGAGCGAGCTGATCCTTGTGTATATTGTAAAATGGTCACAATCAATCTAGTTAACTGCCGTCTGCAGGCATAGTTACAAGATTGTTTTTCCTGTGATAAGAACTTTTAAAATCGACTCTGTTAGCAACTTTCAAATGTGCAGTACAGAATTATTAACTGTAGTCACCGTGCTGTATGTGACACCCCCAGGACTTGCTTATTTTATAACTGGAAGTCCGTCCCCTTTGACCCCCTTCACCCATTTCACCTGCCACGTCCTCCCACGACCCGGACTGCTCTCTGTGTCTGTGAGGTCATATGTAAGTGAGGTCATGTGGTGTTTATCTTTCTCTGTCTGACTTACTTCACTTAGCACTGTGCCCTGAAGGTCATCAGAATTCCTTTACAGTGGTCACAAGCGTGTTCTCTCTCATCAAATTAAGTAAGAGGACCTGGCAGGAAAGCTGAGTCAGTTGAGAACTTTCTCATGCTGTGTTCCTTGGCTTCTTCCTCTTCCCACCCAAGACGGTAAAGGAGAGCATTGAGGTTGTCCAGCTCTGCTGCTTCTCAGTAACTAGCACGCCCTTCTGTGCTGACAGCTCCCGAGCTCACATTTCTCCTCCCCTGCAGTCTGACCAGAGACGTCCCCATCTTCGTGTGTGCCATGGCCTTCCCCACCGTCCCCTGCCCCCTGCACGTCTTTGAGCCCCGCTACCGGCTTATGATAAGAAGGTGCATGGAAACCGGCACCAGGCGGTTCGGCATGTGCTTGTCTGCTGAGCACGCGGGGTGAGTAAGAGTTACCAGCGTTCAAAGACGGCGTCCTAATCAAATGCATAATTTGCCACTTTTCTTGAAGAAGAGTTTAAGAGGATGTTGAATCTCTCTAGTGGCTCCTATGACGTGACAAAGGATAAATTCACGGCCGTCCGTGATGTGACACAGCCTGAGCTCCTGATCCTGCCCCTCGAACATCATCCCTGCTAGTCCACTGCCATGTTGTTTGCCCTTCTTTGAGTGCAGTTCACGCTTCACCCTCTGCCTGTGGTTCTCTTCCAGCTCATTGTTGTGCAGACAGATCTGGTCCAGCTTGTAAGCTCTAAGGGGATCGTTGGGCCTCCGTGAAACCTTTTCTGTCCACACGGCCAGAAGAACGTTAGTCTTACAACAACCCACGGTGCTTGGTTTTTATCTCTTTGTTTTACATCTCTGGTCTCGGGAAGATGTTCCAGATCAGCAGGCAGCTCCCCTCTAAGGGCTGCCCTGGGGACTCCGGGTCCTTCCCACCCCTTGGCTTCCTAATACCCTAGGGCTTTGTTGCTGTGGGATCGTGATGGGGTCACTGCATCCAAGGTCTAGCTGGTGGAAGGGGCCCCCGTGCTTAAGGGGGTTCTGGAGGAAAGGAGCCCACGTCAGTCCCTCCTTCTCACGCCTGCTGTGAAGGAGGCGGGGAAATGTAGTCCACCCATGTGCCCAGGAAGAAGGGACAATGGACTCCTAGGGCCCATTAGTTTCCACCTGATACACCTAGAAACAGGTCTTCTTAAAGCCATATGTAGAACATTTATGGAGAAAATCACACAACTTTATTGAAAGATACTCAGGAATGGACAGAAATACCACGTTCGTGGGTGCACAGACTCCATGTCATGGAGAGAGACTCACTTTAGCACGATTGGTCTATAAATCCAAAGTAGTTCCTGTCAACATCCCAAGAAGACTTTTCATGAAATTGCTCAAGCTGCTTTTAGAACCACTGTGTGAAAGCAGAAGACCAAGACCGTGATAGTTTTAAAGAAACCAGCTGAACAAGAGGAGAGAGCATTTCTGCGGTAAACTTCCCTGTCCAAGTGAGTGCATTGTTGAAACAGACTCTAGTGATAAGAACTGTGGACTCCAAACTTACCTATAATTTTATGAGGAAAGGCAAAACTACGCAATAAAGGTGCTCACACAGTGGGTCGTCCAGATGGGAAAGAAAATTTCTTCTCTGCCTTCCACTTTGTGCATAAAACAGCACACTCACATTCCCGTTGCGAAGTGTGGAAACAAAATACAAAAAAATTTAAGAGACAATATTGGGGACTATCTTTATAATTAGGAATCATGAAAGATTTTTTTTTTCTTACACAAGATGCCAAGAACACTAGCAGAGAGGAAGAGATGAATGAATTTGAATATATTCAAGTTCGATTCATCACCATCAGCATAAGCCAAGTGAAAAAACAAGTTTAGGATGTTACACTTCTAAGAGGTTTACTGCAGATGAACTGCCAAACGTAAGTTTCTTCAACCTGTCAAGGCAGAGGTTGCTCAGGGTAACCAAGGAAAGACTGGTCCTGCAGGGAGAGAGTAGACAAGAGCCCAGGCAGAGGAGACAGAAGGTGTGAGGGAGGATTCAGCCAATTTTTTTTTTCTTTTTGACAAATTTCTGATGGCCTCGTGGACAAACAGAGCCTAGAGCCCCTGGGAGCTGCAGTTTGCAGCCCCTCACAGGTGCCTGTCCGCAGACCAGACAAGATGCTCACGCCAGGCACGGGCTCTGCGGCTGAGACAGACCTCGGGGGAGCTGACCTTTGCAGGCCGTCAGCTGGGACCTGGGGCAACAAGTCCTCCTTCGAAGGGGACCTCCCTGCCATGCTGTGGATAAGAGTCCCCTTAGATAGGCAGGAAGAGCGCATTTTATCGGCCTTCTAGGCAGAGGTGTTGCAGCTCCCCGCAGGCGTGTAACTTCGGAGCTGTCACTCATCATTAATTAGTTTGAAGCTGTGTGGTGAGGTTGTTCGTTCACTTTAGAGTCAGAGCCTTGGGTTCAGATCTCGGATCTGATGCTTACTGTGCCCTTAGGTAAGCTGTTTAATTTTTGTAAGCCTCTATGTTTTTGTGAGGCTTACTTGAGTACACGTGGTAGCTTGCTCTCTGTGATACTGGGCACGTAGTTGGCACGTCCAGATATGGGGGTCAGTTAATGCCGTGATTGCGGGTGAGATCACATGGGAGAGCTTCGGGGTGAAGGTACAGGTGGTCCAGGGTGCCAGCCTGGGCCCCCAGTGTGTCCAGGACCCGTGGAGGAAGCACGCTGTGAAGGTGGGGACGGGTCAGGGAGGGCGAAAGGGGGCCGGAGATGGTGTTGGGTCAGCGACAGGTCAGCAGGGTCTGCCAGCGTCATTTGTGACTGCACTTGGGGTGGTGTCAGTGTAACAGTGGGAAGGGGAGAAAGGGAGCGAAGACAGTGGCTGTGGACCACTTTCCGTAGCAGCACATTGAAGGGGCAGCCTCGGCTGGGATTGGTGGAAACGGTTTGTGGGGAGCAGAGTCTGAGTGGTCCAGGCCAGCAGGCTTTGTGCTCTTGGGGACGGTGCCTTGGCTGGGGGCTGGGGGGCTGAGGAGCCACATTTACGGTCCGTCTCTCCCCACCCCTTTTGGTTTGAATGTGCCCTTTCCCTGCCGGCCCTTTGCCGCTGTCCCACACCAGTAGGTTTCATGTTTCAGGAGGAATCAGCTGCTGGTGTCTCTTGGAGAACATAACCCTGCTGCTACAGCGTAGAGATGCTGTTTCTTTTGTTTGGCTCTTTGTTCCTTTAAGATCCAGGCTTTTATCTAGGGGAAAAGGAAGGCCTTCCTGCATTTTATTTTATTTTATTTTATTTTTTGCATGTTTCTGCAGTATAGTCAGTTACAATGTGTCAGTTTCTGGTGTACAGCATAATGTCCCTGTTTTGTGTATATATATATACAATGAATAAATGAAAATATTCATTTTCATATTCTTTTTCATTAGAGGTTATTATAAGATATTGAATATGGGTCCCTATGTTAGACAGAAGAAATTTGTTTTTTAATCTATTTTTGTACATAGTGGTTAATATTTGCAAATCTCAAACTCCCAAATTTAGCGCTTCCCACCCTTTTTACCACACTAACCATAGTTTGTTTACTGTGTCTGTGAATCTGTTTGTTTTGTAGATGAGTTCATTAGTGTCCTCTTTTTTCTTATTTTTATTTTTTAGATTCCACATATGAGTATGGTATTTTTCTTTCTCTTTTTGGCTTACTTCACTTAGAATGATGATCTCAAGTTCCATCCATGATGCTGCAAATGGCGTTATTTTATTCCCTTTTATCGGAGTAGTATTTCATTGTATAAATGTACCAAAACTTCTTTATCCAGTCACCTGTTGATGGACATTTAGGTTGTTTCCATGTCTTGGCTATTGTAAATAGTGCTGCTATGAACATTGGCATGCATGTGTCTTTTCAAATTTGAGTTCCCTCTGGATACATGCCCAGGAGTGGGATTGCTGGATCCTTTGGTAAGTCTGTTTTTAGTTTTTTGAGGAAATCACGGTTATTTCTCCTGACTATCCTGCCAGGATTTCGGAGTATGGTTGTATGCTGGAGATAAAGGACGTCAGAACGTTTCCTGATGGGAGTTCGGTCGTGGATGCCGTTGGGATTAGCCGGTTCCGAGTTTTAAGCCACCGTCACAGAGATGGCTACAACACAGCGGACATTGAGTATCTTGAGGATGAGAAGGTGAGGTTTATTTCACCGGTGTCTGTGCCGTCGAGGTCCGCCACCTGTCTCCCTCTGCATTGTGGGAACACTTGGTCCGATTGTTACTGACAGTATTGCTTATTTCCCCCTTAATTCAGCATGTAAGTTATTTATTATCTTGCTGGATTTTTACCTGAATTAGAGCTGGTGGAAAAATCCTTTCCTGAAAAAAATTACTTCTGCACTTTGCAGAATGTGTTTATGAGTCACTGTTGTTATGTTCTGTCCCCAGGGCTTGGCAGATGTCCGTAAAGGGCAGTAGACACTTCAGCTTCCCAGGTCATGTGGTCTCTGTCACAGCCCCTCAGCTCTGCGGCTCTGTCTGAGCCACAGATTGTGCAAATGAATCGGCACAATTTGTTTCCAATAAAATGCTAGTTACAGATACAGTGAATGGGGTTTGACTTGAAAGTGGTTGTTCATCCCTGATCTGGACATTGGTATCGGCTCAGGATGAGACGTAATATAAAACAGCAGTGCTTATAAATACCTCCTAAAGCTAAATATTAACAGTTTGGATCTCTTACCCCTGAATAATTATTTACATGTCTAGTAGAAACATCAGAACATGTATTATTATGGCAGATTAACAAAATGTTTTGGAAGGATTCTCAGTTACGTTCAAAGCAGTCTTACTCATCAGTGGCCCCAAACCAGGAACAGGCCAGATGTCCAGCAGCAGGTGAATGGTTAAATAGGTTGTAGTGATTCAGTCAGTGGGACAACCTGGCCATGAAAAGAAGTGAACTGCTGACACTCAGGACAATTTGAATGTATTGCCAAAACATTCTCTCCTGAGCCAGGAGCACAGAACACATGCTGCATGACTTAATTTATGTACCTCCAAGGACGGGCGTAATGAGTCCCAGGGGACGGAGGTTGGAGAGTGGTTTCAGGGAAGGAGCTGTAATTGACTGGAAAGAGGGTGGAGGGATCCTTCCAGGAGAGGGAAATGAATTATGGTATATCTCAAATACTGGATTGCATGTGGCCAGTGAAAATTATTCATAATCACATTGTGTATGTACTTAAATGAAGAGAAAAATCTGGGTGTCACAGGTGGACAGAGAGGGTAGGTGGGTCTCCACCGTGTTAAAAGAGTGCAGATCTGTGGGTTGAGTGGGTGTCGTGTTCATAAAGCACTAATGAGCTGTCCAAGTACTGAAAGCCGGGAGCCCACGGAGCGGGTGTGTCCGCGGTCCCTTTGTGATGAACGCGTATGTAACGATGAGCTGTTGAGAAGGTCCTCTCTCTCTCCCTCCTTGACCAGGTGGAAGGTTCTGAGTATGAAGAACTCACCACGCTGCATGACTCAGTTTATCAGCAGTCCGTGTCCTGGTTTACTTCACTTCAGGACCACATGAAAGAACAAATTCTAAGCCATTTTGGGTTAATGCCAGACAGGGAATTGGAGCCTCAGGTACACTGTCCTTTTTCCTTTTGTGTTATCTCCTACTGTCCTGTGCGGAGACTCATTGTGCTGAGGGAAAACTTGGTGGTACCTACCATGCTGTTGGCTCTGTTATGGTCGTGTGTGAACCAGTTCATTGATGAACAGTCCACAGAAGCACCTAGCATGGTAGCCTGTGCCTTTGGGAGCAAAATTAATTCCAATGAATACTACACAAAGGTAATTTCTTTTCTATCAGAAATCAGTTTATTCTGATCGGTTGTCAGCTTTTGTTCCCCTCTCCCCAACATGGAAGATTTGGTAGTGATTGCGGTACACTGGTGGGAACACTCCGTGTTTGGCACATAGTATTGCCTTGTGCCTAAAGAGCAGGTGTTGGACTTCCTTGCCCTCTGTCCCATTGCTGTGGGCTTCTTTCCACGCTCCTGGGAGTGCTTTCCGTGATGTTCATTCTTAAGTGAGGCATGGGCTTCAGGTCTGTGAAGATTCTGAGTGCAGGTGACTCCCCTCCCTGCACTGGGGTGACGGGACCAGGCAGGGATGGTTTGGGCTTGTGGCTGAGAGTGTCCAGTTCCTCCTACTGTCTGTGCTCACCTGTCTTGGAGAAAGTGGGGAGCAGGGCTGGGTCTCACAGGTTGAGGGTAGAATGAAATAAATGTCTTTTGTATTTTTTCCATCCGTTTTTTTATGTTCTTTTTCTGTCTCTTGAGGGCTTCTGTCTTTTACCTGCACTTGAGTTCTGTCTTTTACAAACTCAGGACAGTGCTTTACGCCTTAAATCGCCTCTGAGTCCTTCCTAACGCCCAACTCTGTTATAACCTGTCTTCCTCCTCTGTCTCGTGGTCCAGATGCAGAAAGCAAGGCGATGAGACTAACTTGTGTTAAGAGATGAATCATTTTTTTCTAGGAATTTTTGCTTATTAGCCCAAGTAAATCTCCAGTTGTAACACATCACACTAATGAGGGGCTTAAAACAACAGACATTTATCATCGTGCAGCTCTGGCGGTCACAAGTCTGACAGGTCTCACCAGGCTGAGGTCAAGATGATGGCAAGACTTGGTTCCTTTCTGAGGGGTCTGAGGGACAGTCCACCACCTCACCTTTCTAGCTCGGAGGCTGCTGGCTTTACTCCATCCTCCAGGCCAGCAGCGTTGTGTCTCTGACTGTTCTTTCATAGTCAGTCTCCCTCTGACTGCAGCTGGGAAAAGCCCTCTTCTTGAAGGACCTGTGTGATGAGATTGAGCCCATGGGGAAAAACCAGTATAATCTCTCCATCTCAAGGTCCCTCACTCAGTCACGTCTGCTAAGTCCCTCTGGCCATAGGAGTTGCGATGGTCACAGGTTTTGGGAATTGGGGTTGAACATCTTTGGGGGACCATTTGTCTGCCTACCACAGAGGATTTAGGTCCCACATGGGAGGTGTTTTTATGCAGTGGCCCTTCCCAGTCAGCATGCTGCCAAGTTTTCCCTGGTCTGTAAGAGGAAGAGGGAAAGGGAGCTGTGAACTATAGAGAAGGCCCTTTTGTCCAACACGGTGCCTCCCTCACAGGGACCGGGGCTGCCCTGGGCGTGGGCCTCAGTGTCAGCCCTAGTCTCTCGGTAGAATCCACTGCACCCTAAGCTGACTCCAGAGCCACCCTCCCTAGTTCCCAGATTGGATTCTGCATACTTTTGGAGTGGGGATGGAGGAGAAGCCAAGACAGTGGAAGCAAGGAGGCCTGGATGTGTTGGTTCCAGTGCCAGGCATATTGAGAACAACTTTGGCTTAGAGCTCAATCCAGAAGCATTTGGTTATGTGAGATAAAGACTGTCAGGTAGCATAATTTGTGTGTGTGTGTGTGTGTGTGTGTGTATATACACACATAATAATAACTCCTTATATATGTTTAGCAATGCCTCATATACATAGATGTTTCATATATAAGTAAGTTTGTCACACTGACTTTATTATATGATTTATCTTGTGGGGAGGATATAGCTCAAGTGGTAGAGCACATGCTTAGCGTGCATGAGGTCCTGGGTTCAATCCCCAGCACCTCCTCAAAGAATAAATAAAGAAACCTAATTACCTCCCCCCCCAAAAGAAAAGATTTATCTTGTAACACTCAAACTTGTATACATACTACTTTGGTTTTATAAATATTATGCTTTATATACCATATCTAAAACTTAAAAAAAAAAAGTAACAACATTGAAAAAGAGGTAAAAATCGCGGTCCCCTCCTCTGGCTGGTCATATGCTCTGAACCAGAGCTTTGAGAGGACAGGACAGGAGTGACGAATTCATCGAGTCTCCCTCTGAAAGATGCTTCTCTTTGCAAATTCTTCCTTTTCTGCATTTCCCTACCTGTAAATGTGGAGCATGAGAGTGAACTTTTGAGTTCTGAGGGCTGAATGAATCAGACCTGAACTAAAAGGTGGCGTTTAATTCTTGCTCATGTGTCGGTCAGTGAAACAAAAGGCTGTTGGGGGAACAGGCCTGTGTGTTAGGTGATCACGCTGTGTTTTCCTCTCCGTTCTTTTGCAGAGCAATCCTAGCGGTCCTGCTTGGTCCTGGTGGATCCTGGCGGTGCTTCCGCTGGAGAGGAAGGCTCAGCTGGCCATCCTGGGCATGGTCTCGCTCAAGGACCGTCTGCTCGCCATTCGGCGAATATTAGTCATCATCACGCGTAAGATGAATAGTCGGCAGGAGCTGGTTACCAGCAGGGAGAGAAATAACTGACTTTCTCTGTGAGGGTTTCTGGAAGCTGTTGCATTTTTATGAGGAGTGCCAGGCAGGGAGGAGTAGCCTCCATCCGTCCTGCTCTGTAAAATGCACATGGTTAGGGCCACAGAATGGAACACTTAGCAGACACTGACTCCTACTCAAAAGGTAAAAGTCTGCCTGCTGGACTCTGACTCTGTACAAGGTTAGCCTGAAATTTGAAGGGAGCCTGTGGTTGGCAGACAACCCAAGAAAATCTCTTTGAAACAGATGCTTCTGGTGTGCAGTTCACTGATAACAGGGGACAACCAGGATGGGAGACAAGTGCTTTAGGTTTTGCACGAAAGAAGACTCGTTCCTAGTAAAGTGTCTTGCGGCTCTGGATGGGGACAGCATGCTTTGGTGGGTGGATGGTAAGAGGGAAATCACATTTTTATCTGAAAGCATATTTCTCAGAGGACAGGCTAATCGAAAATGTGCTTGGGTTTTGTGTGTCACTGTGACGTTGTCTGTAAAGTTGTCCAGTGCAGGGGCCGACGTTAGTCCTTCCCCGAGAGTAGCATGGAACCGGACAGAGCTGTGTTTTGTGGCCTGCAGTAGCTCAGATGTAAATTGCATGTTGTAATCAAATGAATATCAAATACAAGAAGGTGTATCTTGGATATAGAAAAATCTGAAGACGGTATAGTTGACTGGAGGATATATATTTACACACACGCAGTGAAGAATCGATAAAGGGAGCTAAGCCTGTATGTGCGTTGAGGTGTTAAGAACGCAGCCGGAATAGTGCAAAGGGTCCCTTGAAAATGTAACCCTGTCTCATTAATTCAGTGGATGTGAAGCATTTAGGAAACCGTCATCTTTCTACACAGACGCACATTAGAAATTAGGCCCATCAGTAAATTTGAGGTCACCGTCCAGCCACTGATACATGAAGACATTGAAAAGCTGCTTGAAGTGGGTTATCTGTTTATGCCAGGAAAACATACTGGGAGAATATTCAGGGAGAAGGAGACGGGGATGGGATGTAAGTGTTTAACCAGCTTTTCTCCAACATCAACCTAAAGATTATCTTTGTTTTTGTTTTGAAAAGGAGTTTTATGATGATCAGACTGGGAGTTATCTATTAAAAAACCAGTGTGTGCAGTGGTCCCTGTGGGGCATATTGGTGGTATTGATTGGGAAAACCATTGGAACCCGAGGTAGTAAGTCGTTCTCGGTGGCCTAACCTAACCAGCTGGTGCATTTAGTTGGCTGCTTGGTCTGTGAGACGGATGTTCTTCACCAAGAGATGGTGAGAACCAGCCTAGAGAATGAATCACAGCTTTGAGTTTTGCTCCATTCATTCCAGGTGTGTGATGTTTGAGGTTTAAGAACTGTATTTAATGATACCAGATGTTGGTGGTTTATCAGCCCATCAAGCATTTAATTAGAAAGACTTTATCATCGCACTTGTTTTTCATTGTAGGAGTTTTCAGCAGCTGAACTCAGTACCGTCATGGGCGTGAGCAAACACTGTTCTTGTCTAACTTAGTCATAAACAGAAAATGTGAAAGTATTTTGCAATCAGATGCTTCCAGCGCCTCACAGAGTGCTCAGCTGTAGTCAGGCCTGTGTCCTCCTCACCGGTTATCTGCCGTTTTATCAATCCTTGAATCTTGCGAGATAATCCACGTACAAAGAGGGCAGCTGGAGCAGGCTGACTGGCCTCGTGTACTGTATGGAGCCCCAGGTACCATAAGAAGAGCTTCCAAATGGGCTGCAAAGTCTGCCACAGATTCATCTTTGTCCACATGACTGTGTGATAGATGAAATCAGTGAGGGAGGAAAGACTAGGGATGGCTTGGGAAAGATCGGTTCCTGTTTAGTGAGCCCGTTGGTGGAATATCATCCTTGGGGTTTTGCCATTTGTTTCTTGCATCCGTCTGGGGCTCCCCCAGGTCCTACCAGCACGTGTACAAGCTGTCGAAGACCCGGCAGCCCAGGGTCACAGGCCCAGATGAAGGACTAAGTTCTTCCAAAAAAAACAACCTTGGGGATTCCTCCCCAGGTTTAGAAAATTCTTTTACCGCTCTTAGTTCAGTCTTTGCCCAAGGGGTGAAGGACACCTGAGGAGCTCCGTCCGCAACCTTGGGTAGTTATATGTTAAGTGCCATTTGTCTGAGAGTCTCTTTGGAGTGGAAAGGCATCTCAGACGGAGCATTAGGCAAATGTGAGCGCTCAGGTGAAAAGGGGTCGGGGGTGGGGCAGTGAGAGTCACAGCCGTCGTCACGTCTGTCCTGTCATTGTTTTTAGGCACCTTTTTTGTCCTTAGCCTTTAATTTTTCTTTATCCTTTTGTAACAAGTCTTTTAATGAAGCTGTTTTGGAATCTTGAAATGTTCTGTAAGCTCCTGCTACCGATTAAAATCAGCGTCTCATTCTGTCAGTCCAGTTTGGGGTCCTTCGCTCTCTAGTGTATTTCTTTTTTTTTTTTTAATTTTTTTTTTTTTTTTTTTTTTTTGTTACAAAGGCGTTTAGTTTGTTCTCCTCATCAGCATCACTGATATTCTCATGGTTCACATTTCCCAGTACGGCTCCTCTTCTTACAGTAGTTAATGTGCTCTCTCACTTAGGGCCCGGGGAGGGGGGCTCGGCCCAGGGCAGGGAGGGCGGGCCATCTGTCCTGCGTGGAAGAGGTGCGGGTGAATGGGCGGCCGGGGGAGGCGGAGGGGCCCCCCCCACAGTCGTTTTTGCTTTGGTCAGTGATCCTCCACTTATGCTCCTTCCTGGCTGCCCGGGGCGGGGGTCCACGCAGCTCAGGGTTGGGCAGGGTGGGGAAGGGGGAAAGAAAAGCAGCAGGCGGCCAAGGAGCAGGGAGGGCAGGGTGGGGGGGGGGTGCAGGGGTGGCCCCTGGGGTAAGGCACAACCCTGTCTTTGGCTCTCCTGGTGAGGAGTTTCCTCCCCTGCACCCCTGCCCAGCTCCTCTCTCCACCCCTCACCCCCCCCCCGACCCCTCTACACACAGTCCCGGGGCACCTCCTGGGGTTCCTGAAATGAGAGGGCTCTGCCACCCACCCAGTGCTGCAGGAGCTTGGAGAAGGAATAGGGGCGAGCCCCACCCGAGGACAAGGCAGGGAGGGGCTGGGCAGGGGCCTGCCTATGGCAAGGGGGTTGGGAGGGAGAAGACCCCAGTCCCAGAGAGCTGGCCCCCGCTAAGGCCTGGAAAGAGGGGAGCGCCTGGGGACTCCTGCTTCCTTTTGGGGTCTGGCTGGTGCCCTAGCCCACCCCTGGGCGTCAGTTGTCCCGGCGGCTTGCCAAGTGACCCAGGATATTGTGCTTTGGGATTGATGCTGGGGTGGGGTGTCTAGGCCAGGATGAAGGGCAGGGGAGGTGCGACTAAGGTGCTTGTGCTTTTGCTGGGGGTGTCCACTCCCCCCACACACTCGGGCCGGCTGAGGGGTAGGTGCCGGGGCCAGGAAAGCAGAGTGATACTCGCCACCCTTGCAACAAGTAGATGTCAGGAAGGACCCCCTACCTGCAGGCTGGCAAGGGCTCCTGGGTAAGGGGGAAGGCCTCCAAGTCAGATTCAAAGGTCCAGCTGGCACCTACTCCACCTCCCATAATCCCCCTGCCTCTAGAAAGAGAGAGAGAGGCTGCTGGGAGCAGTGGGCTGGTCAGACTAGGGAGGAGACAGAAGACAAGGGCCAGAGACAAAAATGTGAAATTGCTAAGAAATGACGCCCTGTGTGTGTTGGGGGGCTGGGGGCGGGGAGGTAAAAAACAGAATCCTTTGAGTTCACAAATAAAACTCAAAAAAACAAAACCACTCGTGGAGCTGGAAGAGGCTAGGAAGAGAGGAATGGTAAAAGAAAAAAATTCCGCAATCGCTAACAATGGAAGTGGGCTTGGCCCTGCCAGGAACTGGGCTCAGCCAACTGACCAAAACCAGGGATGCCCTTCCAGTGTAGCTCCGTGGGGGACGCATCAGGGGTGAGGGGGAGCTGGCCAGACCCACAGGAGCCCAGGCAGAGCGGGGGTTGGGACCCCACCTTGGAAACGCAAGCCCACACCCCATATGCACGCGCCTGTCCCCGGCCCCCTACCCCAGGGACCGAAGGGAACATCAGATACGGTCCTGTTGGTTTCCAAAATAAAAGGAATCTTATACTTCACTATTTCATTAGCTAAAAAAATGTTTTAGAAAGTATATACAGGGGGTGGGGGCTGGGAGCCCTGCCATGGGGGCGGGGTGGGAGTGGGGAAGGGAGGGAAAGGCAGCAGCCCCCCCTCCCCCAGCCTGCTCCCCTGGGTTCCACCCCTGGTCCTACTGTGTCTTGTATCTTCGTTTGTTTAAAAGCAAAACTTCTACACAAGCATGCGCACACATATGCACACCCACATGCTTCTGCAAGCCCCGGAAACCTCTCCTCTCCTGAGACCCTCCGTCTGCCCTCAAGGGCCCCCTCCTCTAGCATATTTCTTAAGTGAACAGTCTTGTCTGGTTGGAACATTCCCCACAATGGCCGTTGTCATTTTGGGTTGTATTTAGTAAAACTTTATCATCTTGTTAGATAATTGCGGCTTTCCTGGGATGTCCAAGGGCAGGGGGATTTAATTATTACGTTTGCCTTTAAGATTTGAAAAGTCATGTCATGTGACTCTTCCCAGAAGAACTATGAACGTCTAGGTTCCGTAGTTTTTTTAGCAAGGCCTGTAAAGGTTGGGCCATAAGGGAAAAGTTTGGGATCCAGTTTTGACAGTAGCCTGCCGGCGGTCCAGGGGAACCTTGCAGGTGGAGTTTGGTTTTGAGCTCTGGGACGTTCAGGGTGCAGTGAAGCCTGTTTGGATGTACATGCAGTCCCTGTTCTGCGATTAAATGTCCTAAATACCGAACTTGAGGGTGAACAAGTTGTCATGTTTCCTTAGTGACTTTGTTACTTTTAGGCTAGGAGTGTAAGCCAGCAGCTACTGTATCTTCTTGTGAGGAGGCTCGTGAAGGGGAGCAGAGAGGTAAGTCGTCCACATGTTAAAGTGAAGTTTTCAGGGAACGTGATGCCATGTAGATCGGCCTTTAAAGTTTGTGAGAAGTCAGAGGGCTCTGAGCAAAAGTGTGGGGCATTATTGTTCAGGGGTATTGCTGTCCTTCCCAAATTAAGGCAGAAAGATACTGTCTGGCTGTGGCTCCTGGGATGCTAAAGAGATCACTGCATGAATCAATCACAGACAAAAAAAAAATTGCTGTCAGCAGGGCTGGAGGCCAATAAAGTGTGAGGACGGGACAGCAGTGTGACAAGGGATGCCAGTATTGTTTGTGGCTCAGAAGTCCTGGGCGAGCCTCTGTCCGTGGCCATTTGGTTTCTTCACAGGTGACACAGGAGTGTTGCAGGGACTGGTGTCGGGGGTAGTGAGGCCCTGGGCCTTGTAGTCTCATGTTAATGGATTAATGCCTTGGGGGGCCTCTTTATTTATAGAGAACTGATTAATTCTGGGGAGAAGTGTTGAGGGATGAATTTGGACCTTAGTGGGAAGGGCGCTGTGGATTCTGCTAATATCAGGTAAGGATTTTGCCCGTTGCAGGAGGGTGGTGGCTGATCCAGTAAGGATGTGTGACTAGTGTCCTTGGAATTAGCTCTAGTGCCATGGGAGACGGAGCAAGAAAAAGATGTTAAAGGGGCATTCGATTCACCTAGTTGGCAGTTTTGGTTGCTGCTGTCAAATTCTAGAATAATTTTTTCCCTTTTGGGAGAAAGAAATTACAGCATGATATTTTTGTAAGAAATCTTGGCCCAATAAGTGAATAAAAGGGGAGGGGCTAAGGAGAAAGGGGCGGGTAGGTCTCAGAGGGCCTCAGCAAAAGGGGATTTTGGAGCCAGGAACCCCCACTATTAGAACTTCTTAGTACTCTGAAGCAGGGGCTGGTGGGTGGTGATGAGGCTGAGCGCTGAGGGTGTAGCTCTGGTGTCAGGAGGGACAGAGAGAGATTCATTCCCAGCCTGGGGAGTGGTTTCTCCAGGTCGATTGAGGGAAGGGACTGGGAAAAGCCTCTGTAGCTCCTCGCAAGTCCCGTCACCCTGGAAAGTCTGGTTAGAGGGCTTGAAGTTACCTGGAGTGCTTAAGCTTGTAGCATTATTTCTTGCAAGGTCCTGGCTTTTTGCGGTAATGACCAAAACCCCTTGCCAGACATTTGGTCCTGTCCAGAACATCTGTTGAGACAGTTGGTCCATGGTTTGTTAAATAATAGAAAAATGTAACTTTGTTAAAATTGTGCTTGTTACTTTTATTGTGATTCATGGTGAATTGAGGATTTCACATTCGTTCTTGTTCTTCCTGGCCGTTTAGTTCAGTGGGGTTATTCTTGAGCCTTTGTGAAGAATGGCTGCTCTCATGTATGTGGCTTTATATTAGTTGTATCTGTCAGTAATTTCAGTTATATGAGTTTGACTTTGTTGGTATCATTATGAAGTTGGTGGCCGTATTCGAGTGTGACCACCAAGAACCTGGGTGGCGACTTGTTCATTGCTTTGCTGTTTATCTTTTAAACTTCAGTAAATCTCCAAACCACAGGGTGATGCACGACCATCAGCTTTTGGAATTTAGTGAGCCAGCCTTCCGTGGCGCTGTTCATCCTCTGATCATCCATCATTCAGTCCATTACCAGCTAGGCTACCGAGGCAAGAAGGGTTACTATTGGCAATACAGCCACAACACAGTCATTGGACCAATAAAATGTGATAGTAATTTTTATGTATTAATTCTGTAGACAAGGGTAGAAATGTTACGGGCTCTCTGAACCCAAGGACGTTTCCTGAGCATGGCCATTTTTGACAGGACCAAATGTCCACTAGTCACATGATTTGTTCTATAAACTTTTAGTATATGGATTTTGGATGTCCAGTTGAATCAAGTTGTGGACCTTTGTCTTTTTTAGTGTCGTCATATATAAGTGTGTGTCCTGGTGACTTTAAAAATAAAAGAGTCGCTTGACCAGCAAAAGTAGGTTTACTCGGGAGTCTGCTTCCCGCACGAGATGCAATGGACATCCTCCCCCTTGGGGCCTGTAATCGACGGTTCCTTCCTGTTGTTTGTCCCTCTGTTGGGGTCTGTCACTGACATGCTTCCTGTGATTGATGTTGGAGTGGTTCTGCATGAGCACAGCCCTTCTGGTCTCCCTGCTCCATTTTAGTGAGGTTTTCCTTTTAAAAATTATCACTATATTTTTATGTTATGTCTGTATTAAAATTATGTATCTCTGTACACGTACGTATACACACATATATAGATAGATCCATTTGGTTACCTTTTATTTTCTCCCCTTTATCCAGGGGATTTTTTTTCTTTTTTTTCTCTCTCTCTCTTTTTTTTTTTATTTTATTTTTTTATTTTTTCTGTTTCAGGTCTTTAGCCCCTTGAAGTGTGAGGTTTTTAGTTTCTGTCTCTGGCTGATTAGAGGGACGAGGGGGCGGGGGCAGGAGCCTGGTGCCTTAAGCAGAAGCCTCTCCCTGAGACAGCTGCCGACTGTAGCATAATCTATTCCTTTCCCCCCTTTCTCCTTCTAAATTTTTTCAGAATGCCTTTTTAAGGGAAGGTCTAGATCGCAGCGGAATACGTGAAGGAAGTCTGCATAGGTCGTGTGGCTCAGTTGGCGTTTGTAGCCCTTAAGAACAAAAATGGAGTTTGCAAAGTGACCTGTCTGTAACCTCTTACTTTCAGGGATCATTTTCAAACATTCCTTTGGGACGTTCATGATTCAATGTACTCCTTTAACTGGAATGGTCTGGACTGGTTTCTCTCATACTGCTTACCCACTCCCACCCCCACCTAATACACAGAATTTTGCACTGAATTCTGAAAAAAAAAAAACAAAAAACAAAACCTGTTAGCAGGTCAGAAAATTCTGTTTACATATTGCTCTCCATGCTGGCAGAGGATGGTGTCATTAGCATCTTATAAAATTATAGCCTTTATAAAACCAGTTGTGAAATGACCTTACCAGTTAAGAATTTGATGTGTATTTTTTTTTCTATTTAATTAGAAGAGCAGGTTTGAACAATCAAGTCAACGTAGATAACTTTAAAAGTCATGGCTTTTCCTGTTTAGGGACAGGCAGCGTGTTAATCCCGTTTATAGAAAGTAGATTATTCCTCTGGTTTTCCTTTCATTCCCTAAATTCAGGTCAGGATTAAAGATGTAATAATAGTATTTGGCATTTCTTGTTGCTTGAGTGAGGCCAGACTTCAGTGTTGCAATATTTACTTCCTGTATTCTTGTACTGTTCACTTTAATTGGAATTGTGTATCTAGCATGTGGTATTTGGAGTAAATAAAAGTGTTGTAAATGTCCTTTAATAAATCATTGCCCTCAAGCAATAGGGCAGAATAACTGGAAATTCGGTCAGATCAATATGTAGGGTATTGTATTAATGTTTTGTGGCTGCTCTCCCACCAATTACCATAAACCTAGTGGCTTGAAACAACAGGAATGTATTATTTCGAAGTTTTGGAGGTTGGAAGTCCAAGATCGAGGTGTCAGCAGGGCCGTGCTTTCCCAGAGGCCCTGTGGAGGGACTCTCTTTGATCACCCCTTTCTGTGCAAAACTGCTAGTTTCTCAAGAGAATGATATTTAAGTGCTGTCTCTAGCATGGTTGTTGGAAAAAATTGTAGCTTAGAAGTTTTAGTTTTCACAAGTTGTTGGTGACGTCATTTAAGTTAATTAGGGTAGTTGTCAAATTTGGGAGAGCCTAAACAGATTCTTTTGTATATGAGCTGTAAGATGCAGGCATTTTTCAGGATATCTCATGTAGTAGTGACTAAGCTTCATCACTTTCCAGTAGGATTTCTGTGATGATGAAAATGTTTATCGGTGCCAGCGAAGTGGCCACTAACCACAGGTGACTCTTGTGCACTGAGTGGGTGATCAGTGTGGCTGGGAGACTTGAGGTTTTTATTTAATTTCATTTTAACCCTTGGCTTTCCACCCAGACATCGGCCCACTCCTAGCCCGGGGGTCTCCCTCAGTGCCCTCTCCTGGGCCTCCCTCCAGGCCCAGTGACTATGTCAGCTGACTGGGGCCTGAGCCAGTGAATTTAGTGAAACCAACCAAGGACATGAGCTTATGAAAAAAGTTGTCTACCTCACTCACCTATGTGTGCTCAGAATGACTGTCGAGTCAACATGTTTACAAAAGAAAAGGCATGTGGTTCTGGAACACACTCCCTTTTATGTTGTTGAGGCTCTCTTAGCATGAGGTCCAGTGTATCAGTCAGGATAGACTATGTGATGCCACAGTAACAAGCAGGCCCCCAAGTCTCATTGTCACCAAATAGCAAAGGTGTTTTGTTCACTTACATGACATGTCTATCCATGGTGGGCACCAGGGATGCCTGGGGCAGATCCCCTTCAGTGCAGGACTCGTGGCCTTCTGCTGGGAGAGCTTTGGGCTGCCGGCCCCTTCAGATGGCCCCCTCACCCAAGGTCATACCCCTTCCTGGGGAAACTCACATTCAATGATTGATCAAAGTGACAGCATAAAGGGTCCAGCCGTCTCAGCTGGACAACTCTCAGGGCCCGTTTAGCTCCCGAGCTCTCTGTGAGCCCAGTACAGTCGACCTCTCCCTCGTCCCCTTTCCTCTTTCTTAGGTGTGACCCTCACAGGTGTTGTTCCCCAGGACACTCCTTAACAGTCTCCTGCTTCCAGATCCAGCCTGCAATGGTCTAATACCAGGACTGGGCCAAGAAACCAAGTGATAAAGTGGGGTTTGGGAGCTGCATTACTCACCACTTTCTGGCAATAAGAACCCCGTCACTGGTCAGAGAGCCCCTGTATGAAGTGACCATCTAATCGTTAAAACTTTCACTGGTGGTGAATTGGGATGGTGTCCTCATAAAAGGAAATACGCTAGTTCATGCAGTGTATCAGGCCTTTGAGAAATGAGTTACGAGCTGTAAGGACAGTGGAATTGGGTAGCTGTTGCTCAGACTGATTTGATGCTCGAGAAAAAGCTATGAACATTTAACCTCCAGTCAACGCCCTGGGAAATTTTGAATACCTAGGTTCCCGTGAACTTTCTGAACCCACAGAAGTAGCTTGGAGATTATATACCAAGGCACCTTCCTCTAGGGGCTGACGCCATGGGCCCCTCAGAACCTACCCCCACCTACCTTCTTAGTCACTAAGCTTATAACTAGGGTTAAATCACAATAAAACCCACGTGGGGACATTCTGAGCCTGATAGGGAGTTGGCAGGACAGTACTATATCCCGAAGGAACCACAGGGGGCAGCCTGTGTATTCCAGCAGAAGGCAGGAGCCTGTGCGTAGGGTAGGATTCTGTAGGTGCCTCACCAAAGAGTTTGGAATACAAAGTTGAATAAGAGAGAGCTGACTGATGTGGGAGCAGTCTCCTGGGGTTCCGGATCTACTTAACACACTGGCAAGGACCCAAGGAGATGGGGCAGTGCCCCGATAACGAGGTACCAGCAACCCTAAAATCCAGCTCAGAGGGAAAGCCCATTACAGAACCCGGCCCCCTGGTGGTACTTGGGGTTAGAGAATTCCAAAGCAAGAGAGGGCACCTGACGCAGTAACTGCCAGAAGCAGGTGCGCCGTCACCGAGATGCCTGAGGGGTGGAGGGAGGGAGGCTGCCCACCGGTAGGTAGTTACGCGGATGGTCATTAAAACAAGTGTCCCTGGGGCAGAATAGACGGACCGCCAACAAGGGGGCTGCTCTGTCTGTACCACTCAGAGAAATCAAGGGGCCATGACCAAGCGGGAGGGGGAGCTGCCCCAACAGAAACTCCAGTTCCTTTGCCCAGTTTCCTTATCTGAGTCACTGAATGAAGAAGAGACCAGCTCCCCAGGAGAAAGGGGGCCATAATAACACCGTGATACGTTTCTCTGGTTCCTTCTCCAGAAGTACCTTCAGCCATTCATCCAGCTACAGTGCACCAAGGAAAGAGAAATACTTCACATTTCAAAGACTCCTGGACGTAGGGTCCAGGTCTGTATTGTTATCCAGGCACAGGAACCATCACGTTGGCACCTGTGTTCGAGTGGGGTAGATGAGGACCAAGTGAAACATGCAGCCCTGGCCGGGACCCAGCTCACTGTGGGTCCTTTGGTTCAGACTCCCTGCTGCTGGTGGTCGTGTCGCTGGTCCCTGAATGTTATGATCCAGAGTAGACAACTTCGGGGTTCTTGGCCTGAGAGTGAGAGCTGTCGTGGTGGGGAGGGGCAAACAGAAGCCTCTGAAACGACCCCCCTCCCTCAGCCAGATAGTGTGTTGAAACACGGTCCCGTCCCAGTGGGATGGCAGAAGTTGGTGTCCCTGTTACACATCTGAGGGACGCAGAGGTAGTGGTCCCACTGTTTCTCCAGCTAATTTAATAGTCTAGCCCTTGCTAAATCCCAGTGGATCCTGGAAATGAGAGTTTATTAAGACTCCTTTAAAACCTGAGCATTAGCCCTGATTGCAATCTGCCCTACCAGCTGCTCCGTCTTTGCTAGGATATTAACTTGGACCGAGAGGCAAATGGTGTACAAACATTGACTAAGTAAATGCATGTCCTACCAGAAAAGAGACAGCTTGCATTCACGTGAAACAAATGCATACACTTACGGTTTTGCCCCAGGACTAACATTGAACCTTCTACCCACCATCATCATACAGTCTGAAGGGATCTGGACCATCTGGAAGTTTCTGCAGAACATCACGTCACCCTGCTGTACCACTGATAACCACCCTGATCAGGCTGGATGAGAAAGAAGTGGTTTGCATGTGGAAGGCCCAGGTAGAACACATGCATTCCAGAGGGTGGGAGAGAAACCCTACAGAGGATCGGGGCCTGCACCTCAGGAAGCTTTTCAGGGTCCAATGATGAGAGGCACGCAGGAGCAGGGCCTCCCACTGGAAAGAAAGAAGCATAGCATCTCGGAAGCCTCTTTAGATTTGGGGTGCAGCGTGTTGCATACCTGGGAATACTGCTCTGACCGTGTACAAGAGGAAACAGAAAGCTGCCGACTTGGGGTGGGGCCCAGGCGCTCCTTCGCTGAACCACAGCCAGGTGGATGTATCATTGTTGGGAAAGGAGCTGTGAGCGTTTATGGCAGATCACGGTAGGACAGTCGCACCAGATACCCCTTTGCCCCTGGAGAGCAAGTCTAAGCCAGTTCTACCTTGAGAAGACACCCCTGGTCCGCTGCTGGGTCCTGGGAGAGACAGAACCTTTGACCATGGGGCATAAAGTGGCTCTGCGGCCCCAGATGGCTGTGATGAGTTGGATTCCAGCAACCCTTCCCCCAGGACAAGGTTGGGTGGGCCCACAAAGATCCATTTTAAGATGGAAGTGATGTATCTACAGTCACTCCCAAGCGAGAGCAGAGGGGCCAGCGAACAACACACGCCGTGGCGCATGCCTGCCAGTCACCCGCTACTCATGCCCCGGGGCGGCTCACCAGCTCCTTCCTGTGAGTGTCCGGGGAGTTCTGTGTGAACAGACGAAGGAGGGAGAAAAAGTCCAACTCTAGCTCGTGGTCAGGTGGGCTCGGTACGTATGTGTAAGCTGAAAAGAGACGGCAGCTGTCCGCACCCTCACTCAAGGGTGGTCTTGGAAGAGCAGCGAGGAGAAACCTCCCAGTCGGCAGAATTTGGGGCAGAGCAGCTGGTGGTCCATTCAGTGCGGAAAAGAAAGGAGGCGGGGATTAGAATGTATATGGACTCGTGGGAAGTGACAGGTGGCTTGTCTGGATTCAGGAACCTGAAGGAAGAAGACGGGAAGACCTGGGCAGGGTCCGGTGTAGAGGTGTGGACAGACTTACAGGGGAGGAGGGTAGAGCTCAGGGGTAGAGCGTGTTCTTAGCAAGTGCAAGGTCCTGGGTTCAATCCCCAGTCCCTCCTCTAAGATAAATAAACTTAATTACCTCCCCCATCCCCCGTCCCCCCAATTTTTTTTTAAATAAAAAATAAATACAAATGGAGTCACTGGCATCCAAAGTGGAGCTGGGTGGCCGTTGTGGATGTGGTTTCAGACATGTTCCTACATCACTGAGAACTTGCACTTTCTGAACTCCTACTGGACTCAAGGACACCACCAGCCGTTCTCAGAACAACACCTGCCAGCAGCTGCTGGCTGCGGCCTTGCGGTCTCAAGTTCTCCCTGCAACTGTGCAACCGTTTTGGACCCCCAACTGATCCTTGCTTAACAAGGATTACAGCCCGCCCGCCCTTACTAGCAACAGTTCTCATTCCTGGCAAACAGCTTGTGTAATTTTGTGGGGTTTGCCTGCACCAGCCTCCCCACCTTGGTAGGACACAATGCAACTGCTGCTTGAATCTGTTTCCGGGGCTGAAGTCTCCGTTTGACTCAAATAAAACTCTTTTCAATTCTTAGTATACATTGGTTGATGGGTTATTTCCACCAACAACCTCAGAACTGAAAGATAATTAATTGGTGATAATTTGTGACAAAACAATAGGAAACTCGTGCACTCCAGAAGGGCTGTTTTCCAGGACCTGGCCCACCCCCCTTGCCCATCCTCTTCAGCAGGAAGAATGTGACAGCTCTGTCACAAGAAAGAGAGACCCACCTTGGCTCGTCAAACCAAAGGTTGCCATGGAGACGCCCAGTAAGCCCGACACTGGCAGGGGTCCGTGTTCCACATGAAATCTCAGAAGCTGACTTTTGGAAAACACAGCAAGTGATGGGGCTTTGTTTCAGGAAGAAGGAAGCAAGAAACTGAGAGGCATGGGCAGGAAACGGAAACAACAGATTTCTGTGCCCCCCCGGCAGACCAGACTGTAAAGCTGCAGGCCAGCTGCTGCCCGCACGGCGTGACCCTCTTGGGTGCCCAGCACACAGGCCGCGGCACCAGAAACGAGTCGTGCTGTGCTTGCAGGTCCCTCCTCGTGCCTTCGCCACTGCAAGATGTTGCAGAAATGCCTTGAGGAAAGACCTTATTTCCAGTGTATACCTTGAGGAGCAAAGCCAGGCAGTTAGCAATCGGCACGAACACCGACCTGGAAATAAGTAGCAGGACCCTTAGAAGCTCAGCTCACAACTGAGGCCACCAGATGGCTGCTGGGGTCGTGACTGCTCTGTCTTCCAGGAGTGTACAACCTAGCCATGGCAGCCAGGGCCTTGGGGCCAGAGGAAGGGAGGGGACGAGATGGCAGACACCTAGTTTGCACTGGGCTGGTTCTATGGTGCTTTCCCACCTCCCATCTCTGTACAGATCTGGGTGCACCCTCACCCCCAGGTGCTGAGGGAGAAAGGGGCAGGGAGGGGGAGGATGGACACTAGCAAGGACCGTCTCTAATTCAGTGGTTCTGAGTGTGGTCCTGGATCAGCAGCTACAGCACTGCCATCCAGGAGCGCCACTCATCTCAGCTTAATTTACATCCCCCAGAAGGAACAGGGAAGATTGTCTCCTCGCCCAGCAACGACCTAGCCAATGAGAAGCCACCACACCCCCTAACTCTCGCTCTTCCTCCAATGAACTTTCATTGAAAATAGCCCCTCCCAACTTCCTCCTTTCCTCTGTAAGAGTCTTCCTCTCCTTTGTTCTCCGGACTTGCCTATGGTTCACCCTAGTTTGCATGTCCAGAATTGCAATTCCTCTGCCATTCCCAAATAAACTCAGTTTTGCTGCCTAAACCACCTACCTTCCTGTTTTAGGGGTTAATATTGTCATACAACAAATGCTTAGAATGAATGCGTGAAAGAGTGAGTCACATGAGTTAAATAACACTTTGAGAAATTTTACGTGCCAAGGGCTTTATATATATTAATTCCTTTATACCAACTTTGTGAAAACTTCATGGGGGTGATTCAGTGTTATTCCCCTTCTACAGATAAGGAAACAGGCTTCGAGAGATTAAGGCACTTGCCCCAGGTCGCGGTAAGTGTGGAACTGAAACCCTCGGGTTATCATTGGTCAAGTCCTGTACACCTGCCATCACTGATCAGTTGTCTACGAAAGACTTGCATGTTCTGTGGAGGCAAGTAGCCTAAACAGTAAGCTGTTGGCCCAGGTTTTACAGGAACTTGGAGTCATTGGTGTCTAGTTGGAGCTGAGCTGGTCAAGTCTCTTTGCTGTGAGGCTTCAGGGGTCTCCGGTTGGGCTAGCTGCCGGTCAAGCTAGGCAAACCCAGTGGAGTAACAGAATTGGGACCTGAAGACAGAAAAGAAGGCAGGAACCCCATCTTAATTCATCTCTTCAATATGTGCATGGAGCTCAGCTTTAGGCTCACAGGTGAATCATAGGTGAATCATGAATAAAGGAAGAAAGTGAGTTCAGAAAAGGGGGCCCTTTTGGTGACATTCCTTCTGCAGGACAAGGGACTTTGCGCCGTCTGCTGGACGTTCGCGGAACTGCAGGGACTGAAGCGCAGGGGTGCGAGAGGCGGGCTGGTTCCCCCACCACGCACTCAGCTCAGCAAGTCTTAGCTGAGATCCCAGGACAAATGTCTTCGAGAGAACAAAGCACAATCGCCCTCGCACAGGCATTGATCGTGGAACAGAACGCTTCCTTAGGCCCACTCTCTGCATTTTTTCTCATCAGAAATCCCAGGCAGAGCTGGACTTCCCTTTATGGGGGAGGGGAGTGGGAAAACTGGCTATAAATGCAATTCGCTTTTCCCACTGATCTATATCATGATGCGTCGTACTTTCTGGTTGACCTTCGATGTACAGGCTGTCACATGATACAGTTTTACATTCCTCTGTTCTGGGGCCATTTTGATAACTAGTTAATACTTTAAAATATCTTAATACTGAAGAGCTCCGGTCAAAGGAACCTTGGAGTGAGTTCTTTTATGAAGGCAAGAGCCTTTTTACAAAGCAACAAGATTTTTCTGTTTTACACATTCAAGTGATCTTTTAAAAATTCTGGGTGGGGCTCTAGCAACCCCATTGTGATCATGAGGTAACTTTGTAACTTTGTGTGTAGAAGTCATGCTTCAGGGCTGATGGAGCAGAAGGTGGAGGAGTTGGGGGTTCTCAGATGACATCATGCAGCCATCTACCCTGGGCCACCTACCCCTCTAAGTTATATGAGAGAAAACACCCCCTACCTTGTTCAAGCACCGTGACTTGATAAATGTTAGGAGTGGCTGTATGCAGTTTCTTGCTGGGTGGCATTAAGGCGAGACCTCCTAAAACTTCTGACCCTCATTTTCATTTGTAAAATAAGGGAGAGTCTAAGATAACCCCTTTGGACCTTCCCCTCTCACGTAAGAGGCCCCTGTTTCCACCTCCAGAATATGGAGGTCACCCCAAAGCAGAGTCTCCTTGATTTCACCTGTTGGCCTTGATCTTTTCGCCAAGTTGCCGCAGCCTGGTTTGGGGGCGGGGAGGGGGATAGGGGAGGCGGAGAGGCCAAGAGAGGGCAGAAGTGGACCTTGAGGTTAGCGGAAGGTTGGAGACAGACCTTGAGGTCCTGATCACCGCATTGCTGTCCCCGAAACTGCCTCACGGTGGCGTCCTCAGCCCACTTCCTGAGCTCAAGGGTTGCCCTGGTCAGCAGGCCAGAAGGGAATGTGTCCCCACAAGCTCAGACTACCTCCTCCTACTTTGTTGCCTCTTAAACGTCTAACAAAAGACATCAGTCTCGTGATTCTTTTTTTTAAAATGAAGAATTAAGAGCATCTAGTGGCAGCACTGGGAAATGGCCACACGGTGTCGCTGCGCGCTCAGGAACGAAGGGACACGGCGGGGCGGGGCCGGGGAGGGGCGGGTCTCAGGCGGGTTTGGGTTTGAGAAAGGAGCTGCCCTAGGAGGGGTGAAGACGCTCCTCTTCTGCACAGCTGAGTCCCTCCCTCCAGTCCGGAGGAAAGAGTCTCCGTGTAGGAAATAGGCTTTCAGAATAATACCGTGATTATTGTTGTTGTTAGAGGATTTTGGAATTCTTGTGTAATCTTTTTGGCTCACAGCTAATGACAGCTCCAGATCCCCTCCCTAGGTCAGATACCCACTACAATAAATCGAGGCCAAAGCCGGGGGCTCAGAGGGTCTTGATGCAAAGTGAGAGACTGGCTCCAGCTGCTCGGTGGATGGTGCCGGCCAAGACCAGGGTTTGAATCCCACGCTGGCAGGGTGACCCCCTTCACTTCTCCAAGACTTGATTTTCTTATTTATAAAATGGGAAATCTAATCTCCACTTGGGTCTGGAGTCAGTGCAGACAAGCCATGGAGAGGCATCAGCACATGAGCGTGTTCCTCCAGGGTTGGGTGCCCAGGGAAGAGAGGCCTGCGGGGCGGCGATGGCCTGGGGTGTGAGCCGGGACGTGTTGGCCGTTGGGGGGGCCTTGGGGAGATGCTCCATCCACAACTTCGTCCTCTTGTTCCGCAGTCCAGGGGAAGGAGCTGGTGAAAATCAGTGAGAGCTGGGAGTCCCCCAGAGGCCGTCCCCTGAGAGCCGTGCCCCAGGCTGTGCAGCCTCCGGTGTGGCACCCTCCTTGCCTGCCACATCCTCGACCTGGTGACACTGCGGGGGGCAGTCGTTCAGCTGGTCCCATGCAGAGCTTCCTCTGGGGACAAATGTCTCAGCTCCGCTCTAGAAACAAAGCTCAGGTTGGTCTGAGCCGCCCACAACAATGTGGGGTTCCCACAGTCCCCCCAGAGCCAAAGTTGGGCCACGCAGGCAGCAAGAAGGAGGGTGCTGGCCCCGCACCTGCATGGAGCCGTCCTGCTTGTCTGCCGGGTCTCCCCAGCGCCACGGCCATGCGGGTGGAAGGACGCATGACAAGGAAGTGCCAGCCCCTCTCCTTGCAGGGGAAGCCAGCCCTGGGCCCCTGCAGGCACCATCAGCGTGGATCTTGGAGTGGAAGAGGAGGTGGGAGCGTGGTGCCTGCGGGTGGGCGGGACCCAGTGGGTGCCAAGTACTAACCAGTCAAACGAGGAGCCTCCTCCCCGGGTGTGAGAGAGGATGGGAGAGTCCTCCCTCCCAGAGCCGCGGGGAAAGAGAGGACCCCCACCTCACCCCATGAGCTGTATGCAGTAGGTGCTCAATAAGCTTAAGTTGGAGCCACACTGGCGTCCGCCCCAGCCTGCAGAGCCTGGGTCACTCCCTCCAGCTTCCCCTGCAGCCTGGCTTCTAAGGCCTATTTTTAGCTTCAGTGCGTGTGTCGGGGCAGCTCTGTGTAATCACCTCAATCGCTCAGCTGGGAAGAGCTCCTATCAGAGCCGGGAGACACAGTGGGGTCAGCAGTGCAGACACAGGTATGGACGAACCTGGGCCCCGGGAGGTGCAGGAGAGCAAGGACAAAGGAAGGGCCGTGCCTGGGAGGGGAAGTGGTTCCCAGCCTCCTGGGTATCCGACCCAGGGGTGTGCATGTCATGCAGGAAAAGCTGGTTTTGTGCACATTTTGGTGATCTGATGAGACTCTACCTTCCAAAGGTCCTAAATCTAAAAGCTAAGACGCAGTAAAAGAAACTAAGCCGTGAAGCCCCAGGGAAGTGATTCTGAGCTTAATCAAACGCCCCCCCGCCCCCCTGGAGCCCCGTCGGCTTGGCTGGGCCGCGGTGCCCAGACAGTGGTCAAATGTTACTCCGGGTGAGTCAGTCAGGGTGTTCCTGGACGAGAGTCACACTGGATGGCTGGACTGTAAGTAAAGCAGATGGCCTGGCATCGCAGGAGGGGGCCTCACCCAGCCCGTTGCAGGCCTGAATAGAACAAAAGACGGACCCTCCCTCATAAGAGAGAACTCCGCTCACCAGACAGTCTTCACACTGGACCACCAGCTCCTCCTGGTTCTGCACAGGTTTTAGCCTTTGGACTTGACCCAGGACAACCGGTCTGCAATGTTGGACTTGCCGGCCTCCATGGTCACATTCTTTACGCTGAATCCCTTTCTCTGTACACGAGCTGTCGGTTCTGTTTCTCTGGAGAACTTAGACGAATACAGGGGCCTTTTGTAAATTCTGGCTTCTTGCAGCCACTGGGCACTCCGTGTAGCACCAAACCCACAGAGGCAACCAAAGCATTTTTGAACCCAACAGTCCCTGAGCAGCTAGCAGCGCCTCACCCCCCAGAAGGGCATTTGCTCCTGGCTGCGGGCTGTGGGGAGGGGCGCAGGCCCAGGGAGGGGGCACGGTGGTGGGGTGAGCAGTCAGGGCTGCAAGGCCAGTGTGGTTGACCAGCCAGGGGCCAGGTCACAGCAGAGAGGATGTCAGCCCCCTGGGGAGGAAGCAGACCGGAGTATCCCACAGGTAAGTCCCAGTGTGCACCTGCCGGTGGGGCTGGGGTTCTAGGAGCCATTCACCTCTGAAGTAGCAACTTAGGGGATCATCCAGAGCCGACTGACCTTAGACTGGATTTTGTTATTGTTTGTAAATTCTCCGCAGGCCACACACCCTTTATTGCCAGCGTCAGGACCACCACGCCCACCCTGCTTGGCAGGAAATCCTTAGAATATCAAGAACATCCAAGCAAAGCGCTTGGTTTGGTGGTTGTCATTTTGGTTATTTTTAAAAGCCTGGATTCCCTTGGGGGTGTGCAGGGAAACGTTCCCTTAAAACAACAGAAATGTGATGTCAGCCACAAGGTAGGTCACGGGTCATCCAGTGGTTATATTTAAAAAAAAATTGAAAGAAACAGGCAAAATGTTAACAATAGAATTAATTTAACCCACTGTGTTAGTTCAATATGTAACCCATATGAGTTATTACACTTGTGTGTGGATTTCAAACTCAGTGCCCTTCTCCGTGGGGACCCGCCACCCTGCATGTGCTCAGTAGCCGCGTGCATGGTGTGGCTTCTGAACCAGACAAGCCAGAGAGCCTTGCCCTGTGGGCAAAATTAATCTAAATCAAGCCGGTGGCCACTCAGAGCCCCTCAGCACTTGGAGATGTTTTGTCCACTTGGTTTTGTTTTTAATAAGATGCATGTATGCGCCATTTAACTCTAAATATTGATAATGTGTCGCCATTTCCCCCAGGGGAGCAAATCCTCCTTATTTCAAAAGCATGAATGGAATGCTGGCCTCCGAAGGTGGAGCAGTAAGTGAATGCAGAGGGGAGAGGCGCTTTTCCTCTGCAGCTTGGTGCCCCTGTCAAAAGGCACGATTTTGCTCCCAGGGGAGGTGACCTGATGAGGAGGGGAGGGGAGGCCGGTGTGGCCATTTTGTGGCCCCACCCATACCCTGGACTGGGAGTCTCCCTTCTAGATGGGGCGGAAGGCAGGCACAGAAGTCGGATCCTGGGTGTCCTGGCTGGACTTCTTGCGAGGGTCCAGGCGGCAGCCCTCACCCAGGTGGCCTCTGCTGGCAGGTGAACGTAGGCTGGGCTCTCATTCATCTGACTATGCTGACTCCTTCCCCATGGACCCTCTGCCTCCCCAGTGCCCACCCCTGACGTCTGGGCATTGTAACTGCACAGCAGCCCTGGAAGCAGCTGCAGACCATCTGGAACCCTGGACCTGGGCAAGGGTGTTACACTCTTCAGGAGAAGGGCAGGCAAAGTTCAGAGGATCACACGATCCAGTAATCACATGGGATACACTCCCCCGCCCAGTCCTTCCGCTCAAGTCACGTCTGTGTGATTCCTTTGGGTTGTTCGGTGCCCAGGAGGTCTTGCCTTTCAGTTGCTGGTGGTATTTTGTTGTATGACTCCACATCCACATTGAGGAATACACTTACGATCTCTGCACGTTGTGTAACTTACTGTGTGTGTTTTCCCTCAGCTGACAAGTTTTAAAAGGCATCCAAGGAACGTGTACCGCCCTGTAGAAAGCCTGGCAGCTGCGCCCAGCTGACACGGGTTCTCGCTCATTTGAAATGTTAAACTGATATAAAGGGTAAAAAGCACACAATTTGCAAATGATTATCAAATACACAATATTCTTTTTTTTTTAATTGAAGTACTGTCAGTTACAATGTGTCAGTTTCTGGTGTACAACACAATGTCCCAGTCATGCATATACACACATATGTTTTCAAAATACACCATATTCCTTATTGTAAAGGCTACAGAGCCAACAGATTCACACAGAATTTTTTTTTTAATTGAGGTGTAGTCAGCTTACAATGTGTCAGTTTCTGGTGTACAGCATCATAGTTCAGTCATACATGTACATATATATTCATTTTCATGTTCTTTTTCATTATAGATTACTACAAGATATTGAATAGAGTTCCCTGTGCTATACAGTAGAAAATTGTTTATCTATTTTATGCATAGTACTTAGTTTCTGCAAATCTCGGTTTTGCACAGACTTTTAAAAATGTTTTTCTTGATCTCTCGTACCCTTTTCAACTATGTTTGGCAAATGGACTGTTTCTGTGCTTCATGTGATGCCTGCTCTTGGTATTTTCTGTGTCTGTTTTCATTTTGCTTGCATTTAAAAAAAAACTTAATCGATTACTCTGTCATTTGATACTTTGGGGAATAGAATCTGAAAAATAATTCTACGTTGTTAGTGAAATTCATGATATCCCTTGAGGATTAGCAACATTTTCTGTTAGTGATTTTGTTATTTAAGTTTAGAAATGGCCTTTTAAAGGAGACACCTTGTGTTTCAATTTATGCCTGTAACTTCAGTGTGGCTTGCTATTTCTTGGCAAAATCTACTATCAGTCTTTATAATCTTATCACCAACAATAGTGTCACAAAATCAGGCTACACATAAACGCGTAATACTGAGGGCTGCAGAGGACCCCAGGCTCTCACCATCATAAGGTCACTGAAGGCCTGGGTCAAAGCAGCCTTTCCAGGATGGTGGGTAGGGCCTGACTGCTGGACGGAATCCTGGGCGGAAAAGTGAGGACCTGGCCAGCGGGACGGGGGTGGAAACTCCCAGGCCAGCCGTGAAGGAAGGGGAGGTGGGGCAGAGGCTGGTTCCATCGTCATGTGGCCCTCTGTGGTGAGCCAGGGCCAGGCTCCCTGACTGTGGCGGGTGTGGGTCTCTCCCTTCTCATCACAGCAGGTCCTGGCATCTCAGTTTTCCTCCATCCCCTCTGGAATCCGCATTCTCCAAGCCTGGCTGCAGAGTGTGGGCTCCCAGGCCCCCCCTTCTCCTGACCCCCAAAGCGGATACACAGATCTCTTCTGCTCCCACATCTGCTTTGATCATCCTGGTGACAAAAGTCGGGGTTACAGAAAGCACAAATGTGAGCAGTTTGCAAAAGATTCCTAAGTTTTGCAAGCTGCTGTAGTTCCTAACTTCTACTGGGGATGGCAAATGGAAAGGTGACAGGACCGAGGGCCAGACTTATGAAGTGAAATCTTCCACAATACCAAAAATTACCAAGAAGATATTCCACACCATCAGCCCCACTGGCAACTCGATCAAATTCTAATAGGTTTCCACATGCATCACATTGATTTTTAAGAAATGGGAAATGATAGGTACCAGGGTAGACCTTGAAGTGCCGGTGTAGCCTCCCTCCAAAGCCTGCGTGTGCACACGTGGGAACACATACACAGACTCACACTCACACACACACACACACACACACACCAGGCAGCGAGCTCTGGACCTTGACTCCTCTCCCAGCAGACTGCCCGCTGTGCAGACTCTCGTGATCATTGCATGGGGGCGCTCCTTGGAGGAACTAAACAGCTAAAAGCCTCTCATTTTATCCTTAAACTTGAGAACATCCTTTGCGCTGTCCTCCACTCCTCAGTAAAACAAAAGAAAGTCATCTTGACCAAGCGTATGTTCTCAAACCCAGGCCACCCTTCCCCCTGCCCCTCACGCGCCGAGCCGCTGTGCTGACCCGAGGGACCATCCGTATCGTGTGACGTCGCCCCAGGTTACAGGTCTGCCCTCCTCTGATGTCCACTTAGGTTCTTTCCGAAATGAAAGCTCCCAGTCGCATCGTTTACCAGCTCCGGGCCTCGTGGGGTTGTTCTTCATGTCAGGCGATCTGATGTGATGGAAACATATCAGTCAAAACTGATTGAAATGCGATGCCTCTTGGTGGTTCTAATTCACATCCCTGTTTCTGGCGAGGCTGAGGTCCATCTCACGAGGCACGGATCAGCCTGCTTCCTTCATCCAGGAACTGCCCGCCACGCCCTCGGTGTGGGTGGTTTCTTAACGTAAGAGTGTCTTTGGCCGTGTTTCTATCCCAGGGGAAGGCGCTGCTGAGGGTGAAGCGAAGGACCCGAGCAGGCCAGAGGAGATGGGGCCCAGACCCGGGGGGAGACTGGACTAGACTGGAGAGGGGGCCGGTCCTCTGACAGGAAGGGGAGAAAGAAGGACCGTTCACCAGGCAGAGGCAACTGATGGGATATGCAGGAAACTCATGCCGTGGCCTTTGTTTTCTTATCGGGGCGTGGGTGCCAGCATGTGCGGGAGGCTGTGGGCCTGGAGAAGGATGCTGCGGGGAATGCGGTGGGAGCAGCTAGCCAGACCGTGTGCGAGAATGGCCAGGTATCTCTGAGGGTCCTGTCGGTGGTCTGGTCTGGAGCAATGCTGTCACCGTTGTGGACACCTGGAGCGTGTGCTCGCTGCCCTGGGCTGGAGCTGTGGGTAAGAGGGCCACCAGCTACTTCCGGGGGCAAATGACTGTGCGACCGTCAACTGGTTTTAGGCCCTGTGGTGCGTCTCTGCTGCTGACATGGTCCAGAGATGTTCCAGAATCTTCAGATGGGGACGACTTACCCACAGAATGACCCCAGCAAAGGGAACGTTCAGTAAAGGTGACAACTATCCCAATAGCCAGAGGGATTCGTTCAGTCAGTTCCTCGGACACCGCTTCCTTTTCCTGGAAATCATCTCGGGTTCTAACAGACTGTGGCTAATCTTGATTTCAGTCACAGTAATTCCGCCAAACAGTTCCTTTTAGAAACTTTTGCAGGTGAAACCGACTTGTGTTTTGAAAGTGAACATGTGTATCATCGAGTTGTGTTCGTATAAAACTCTTGGTATCCATGTCTTGAGTGGCTCCAAGGACAAATGACCCCAAGACAGATGGCCAGAAACAACAGGAAGTTATTCTCTCACAATTCTGGAAATCACAAATCCAGAGTCAAGTGCCACAGGGTAGAATCCACCCAGAGGCGGCAGGAGGGGATCTGTTCTTCGCCCCTTCCAGCTTCTGGTGGGGTTGTCAGCATTTCTTGATTTGTGGCTGCATCACTCAGACCTCTGTGTCCGTGTCCACGTGGCCTCCTCTGTGTGTCTCGTATAAGACACTTGTCATTGGACTTAGGGCCCCCTTAGGTAATCCAGGATGATCTCATCTCAAGATCTTTAAATTGATTTATCTGCAAAGACTCCTTTTCCAAATAAGGTCACATTCACAGGTTCTGGGGATTATGGTGTGGACACATTTTGGGGGGGCACCTTTCAGCCCATTATCCTACTTGCTCAGGCAAACCTTCTAGAAATCAGATGTAACCTAAGGCATCTAAGATGAGTGACTCAGGGACTCCTGCAGAGTAAGGGCCACAGGCATCCTGGAGAAGATTTCACACAGTCCCATTGCACAGAGGAGAACACTGAGGCTCTGGGGAGGAAGCGGCAGAGCCCAAGATAGACTGATAAGACTGCCTCTCCTCAGACACAAATCCCCATACCTGGAGACAATATTCACTCTCCCTTCCTGCAAACAGCAAACCTCGTTTGAGCATCTGTTCTTCCATCCAGAAGTCCCGGCCGTGGGCGGACTCGGTGGCACATACTCAGGGCAGAACACAGGGAGCAGTAACCTATCTATTTTGGTGGAAGCGCCTGATGCTTCTTGGCTTGTGTAAACCACTGCCCTCTTAGACCGAGGCCTGGAACACATCTGATTTTTCTTGAAGAGCACAACTGATTTTAAATATCATCTGTTGTAAACCTCTCTGGCTAACCTGCAATATATTTCAGAAAAAGGTTGACTTGTCATTGGGGGTTTTTGTGGAGGGAGAGGGGACTGATGTGACAAGCTGGAGGAAGGGCCTAAGTTCGAAATCATCCCTGATTTTTTAACAACTAAGCTGTGTGACCTGGGCCAATTAGCTAACCTCTCTGAACCTCCTCTTCTCCACCTATGAGATGGGACGGTGACCCCCAGCTCTTGGAACTGGTCTGAGGATTGTTGAAGCAGTGAAAGCACTTGGCAGGCAGTCACTACTCTACCAATAAAGGAAAGGTGCTTACAGCCTGGGCGTAAGGTAAGATGCAGTGATAGCTACCACGTGTGTGAGACCGCGGTCCCAGGGCCTCACATGTGTTCACTCAATCCTCTTAACGACTCCGCGAGGCGGCACTTATACTCCCATTTTACCGGCGGGCAAGCTGAGGCTCAGTGCGGGCGAGGGGCCCAGCCCACGGCGGAGCTGCGCTTGGAGCCCGGCCTCGATGCAGCCTCTCCAAGGTGTCAGGAGGAACGCGAGGAGGGAGTGAAAGGGCTCAGGGTGGCTGTGCGGGCACAGAGAGAGAGGATGCCCCTGGCTGGAGACGCGCGGGAGGGCCTCAGGACACAGGCGGCCCTGAAAGGGTTGTGCGGGATTTGAGCAGAGGTGGGTGTGAGGCGACTGCCCCTCAGGCGTCTGCACAGCGTCGGGGGCCGGGGCTGCTCTGGCCGCAGCGCCAGGCTCGCACCTCCCACCAGCTCTTCCGGCAGCTTCGGGAAGGGGAGCCGGCCCCTCTCGGGCGGGGGTGAAGATGCCACGGAGAGGCCGGGCTTCAGGGGCCGAGAAGATGCTGCTGGGTCTCGGGGCTTCTGCACCAGGCAGGGTGACTCGTTCGGGTCCAAATCGAGGGAATTACGAGCCCTTCACCCAGGACAGGAGGTGTCATCCGGGCTGTCCCAAAGCTGGCTCAGGTGGTCACGCTGTCACTGAGCAGCAGCCTGGGCCTTCGGGACACAGCAGAAAGCCCCGCACGGCCCCTCACGACGCAGCCGGGGCTCAAGGGGTCCTGGGGGGCAGGGCTCAGGGGACAGCATCTCCCAGGTGGCACGTGGCTGGCAGGAGCATCATAGAGCCGGAGCGGGGGGGTGGGGCCGCGGGGTGGGGAGGGCGCCTCGCCTGCCTGGACCCCCCTGCAGCCCCCGCTGAGTTTTGGGAACAGAGAAGGAACCTAGACTTTCCCCCCAGAAGGGACTTTCTCACTTATGAAAGGAAGACGCCACTGGGGTGGTTGAGTAACTGGGGCAGGAAAGCCCGGCGTCTGCTCCCGGCGCTAGAATAACCCGGGCAAAAATAGCCTTGTGGGTGCTTTTGATTCTTTTCACCAGGCCAGCCTCTGAGAGGGTCTGTGGTGTGTCCCGTGTGACCGTGTGCCCCCAGAACTCTCGGTTCCCCCTTCTCACTCTCCCTGGGGAGCCAAGGGGCCCTGGGAGGAGAGGTAGGGTGGTGGTTGGGGGGGTTCTGCACCCCCGTGAGGAGCCATGTCTGTGCCTGAACCCCCCTCACCACCTTGTCCCACCCCTGCAGGAGGCCCCGCCTGCCAGCGGGGGCCACAAGTCACACTGGCCCCGAGGGAATAAGCAGACACAAAGCAGGGCCCTAAGGATGTGGGGTGAAGATGGTTTAGAGATGTCAGGACACAGAGAGGGTGGGGACTGCACAGTCAGCTGAAGGAGGGGGACGAGGACAAACTTTCTCTCTTCCCACCGGAGCCCCTAGCCAGGGATGCTGTGGAGCAGCCGCAGCATCGGTGAAGGACCACAGGGGAGCAGGTCCCAGAGCTTCAGTGTTTGTGAGGCAGAGGAGAAGCAAGGCAGGGACACGGTGGTGATGACCAGGTCTTCCCGCAGGTCCTCACCCCCGACCCCACTCCAGGTCCCCGAGCCCCTCCGGGGACCACACTGCCGTGGGATGAACACACAAGGGCCTGGGCTTCTCTCTGGAGTGTAATTTCTCCACTTACCAGTGGCATCCAAAAATTTGCTCCGTCTCCCAGGAAATAATTAACTAGTGTTAGGATGGTATCAGAAAACTGCTAATTACGGTGGTGAGCTCATGCAGCGATCTGGGGACTGGCGGAGCTGTAGTTAGCAATGACAGAAAAGGAATATATTTGAGTGTTGGGTGCTGAACCCGGCTTCTCTGGAGGAGGTGAGAGACGAGGCTGCACCCAGCCAGGGTTGGAGCCCCTGGTCCTGAGACTCCTCCGTCTCCTCCTGAGAGTGTGGGGCAGGGTGGTGGGCTGGGAAGTTCAAGAGGACGAGAGGAACGCGGACAATGAGGGGGCTTGTGTCACTGGGTCTAGTGTCCCAGAGGGACTGGGTGTTGCTTGTTCCTACCCCAAACTCTCACACTGTCTCAGGCTCACACACTTAACACACTCACACTCATGCTCACATACCATCCTCGTGCACACTCACTCACACTCATCCATAATCTGCCGTACCTCACACCTCAGTGATGGAAAGTGGCATCTGCCTGGTGTTCTGTGCCCCGGCTCTGTCTCAACGCCCTGTCTAGGGCTCTAGTCTCTCTAAGAGTAGGGACTCCTAGAGACTGGAGCCCCACTGAGCCACCCCCGCCCCTCCAGCAGGTGGAGGAGATCTGGCAATCCACTGACTGAGTTCCTTGAAGCTGGGCCGGCCTAACTTGACCTATAGAATGCGGCAGAATTGACTTTCTGGGTCTTCCAGGGCTAGGTCCTAAGAAGCCTTGAAGTTTTGCCCGGACCTTTAAGAACATTTGTCTGGGGAGTAGGCAGATTCCAAATTAGAAGTCCAGCCTCTCTGAGACCACCATGCGGTGAGGAAGCCCAGGCGAGCTGCGTGCAGTAGCGTTTTGGAGAGAGAGATTGCCAGTCCGCCCCCGGCTGCCCCAGCCACCCCAGCAGATCACAGACATGTGAGTAAAGTCGCCTTTTGATGATTCCAGCCCAGCCGCTGTCTGACTGTAACTGCGTGAGAAACTCTGAGAACCGCCAGTACAATCCCAGTCGGCCCCCAGAATTACAAAAAATAGCTGGATCCCAGGAGCGGTGGAGTTCCAGGCAGAGGAACAGCATGCACGAAGCCCAGGGCTGCTTCCTCAGACGTCCTGTAGAGAATCAGGCTTCTAAAAACAGCTTGGAACCAGCTCTTTAGAACCGTTGTACTGCTTGGCTCTCAGGCGGTGAACAGATCTTGAGGGACATTTAATCCATCTGTAGATGACCTGGGGGAAGAGGTGATTCATAAACCCCCTGAGATTGTAGCTACGTTCGCTTGGGTTCAGGGGCATTACATTTCTGGGATTTAAAAGGCGCCTGAGAACTCTTTCTAAGAATTGGGGTAGTGTTTTACATTTTGAAAACAGAGTTTTCTAAGCCAGCCATAATTAGGCTGGGAACTAAGAAAACATACTCCTCGCTGAGCACGAAGCTGATTCTTTACAAGAATCAAGGGAAGCGATAGCATTTGGGTCAAGACCCGTGGATTTCCTACTTACTCTCTGTTGACTTAGTTCATAAAAATAAGCATTTCGCCCTTGAGCTCTAAGAGTCCCGAGGGTTGGAATACATTTGGTAAGACTAAATGTGAAGAAAAGAACAAAAAACCCCAAATCCAAAGGAAGCCGGGAGAGCTCTGGCGTCCGCTGGCCCTTCCCCAGGTCCTAATTGTGTCCCAGGGCCCCGGCCGTGCCTGAGCTCGTCCGGGGCCCCGAGCGCGAGGTTGAGCAAATGAACGAAGGCGGGCGGAGCGGACAGGGTTCTGCCCAGGCGCCCCTGGCGGCCTGAGCCTCCCAACCCCGAGTACTCAGCCACCTCTGCCTCCAGGTGGCGCTCGAGAGCCGCCGTCCTGCGTCCACCTCAGAAAGAGCCCTGTGACCCCACCAGGCCTCCAGAGTCAGCCTGTCCCGGAGAGCCCCCGAGGCGATTAGAAGCTCCGCGTGGAGCTTTCCAGAAGTGAGGGGGAGACAGGGTTGGAAAGCATCTCACCGCCCCCAGGCAGAATCCTCCATTGAGTTTTGATCTTATTGGAGTAAAAGAATTCACATCTTAAACTTTCCAGCCAAGGAAACTAGAATATTCATGAAAGGGTCAGGCTTGTTCATCTTGGCTTTCGGCTCCCAGCTGCACGTGTTGTAACACCTGGCAGAGGCTCTCTCCAGAGCCAGGAGGGCCAATTCTTTGTTGTTGGTGGTGGTGGTGTTTTGGGGGGGGGTAGGGGAAGGTAATTAGGTTCTCCTTTTTAAAAAATCTTTTATTTTATTTTTTAATTCTTATATTTTATTGAAGTGTAAAATCTTAGCTTCAGGTGTGCAGCAAAGCGACTCAGTTATACATATACATACATATATGTATTTTCCTATTCTTTCCATTATAGCTTATTATAAGAAATTGAATATAGTTCCTTGTGCTCTACAATAGATACTTGTTGTTTATGTATTTTATATACAGTAGTGTGTATCTGTTAATTCATTGTTTTTTTGATGGAAATACTGGGGATTGAACCTAGGACCTTGTGCACGCGAAGCACATGCCCTACCACTGAGCTGTACCCTCCCCCCCCATCCCAGGAAGGCCTGTTCTTCAGCAACCATATGCTGCCAGCTGCCAGCACCCAGGCAAGGACCAGCACTTCCTTTAATTGTCTTTATGGAGTCTCATGTTAATGGGAGATTTTCTGGGGTTTGTCACAAATACATTTCTGGTTCGAGCGCCCAGTAGAACAAAATGAACCACAGTCAGGCTGACAGGCATTGCTCTCAGAAGCTGCATTCCTGTCTGGTTCTCCACGTAATCCACGTGTGTAGCTGGGAACATTTAGAAACAGCCTGTCTCCTCCTGGTTTTCCCCTAGAGTACATCCTGACCAGTGTTAACGCTGCACTTCTGGGTGACGCGTGTGTGGTTCAGTTCCCACAGGTGTTATGCAACCCAGCATCAGAGAGAAGACCGGGGTGGTGGGGCTAGAAGCCGGCAGTTCACATCTGTGAGAAGCTGATTGTGACCTGCAGGGACCAGGTTCCCAGGGCAATGGCTGGAACGAGAGGGGAGGCTGACAGGAGCCAAGGTGATGCTCGGACAGTACCCCGCTCCCAGGCATGGGCCCAGCAGCACGGGGTAAATGCTTGCTGTTCAGACCACACTTCTCCATGGAGAGAGCATTGCACATAAATGAGGTTCGATTGCCCCGCAGACCAGTCCCCAAACAACTGGAGCCACAGTCTGGATGAACTGCTCAGGGGAAAAAAACAACCACACCATCAGGGCTCTCACTGTGAAGGATGGAGGACGACAGAAACACCGTCACATCAGGGAAAATGGTGTTTGCGAAGTTTCATCTTGAATGCTAGTGCTTATGGAAAGCGGGTTTCCTTGAAGAAATAGAATGAGTAGTTAGAGACTCACGGAGATGGAAAGGCTCTTCTGGGTACTTTCCAGAGCTTTCCAAATGGAGAACAGCAGAGTGTCATTGTATTTACCTGCACGGCTCCTCCTGGGTGTCCCTGGATCACCGACACTACTTTTACATCCTTCATCCCTTGTGCTGGTTCACATTTGGCTCCCAGTGGAAGGCAGAGAGGGCTAGGATGTGGGTAGAGAATTTCCTGGAGAAACTCCAATGAGATTCAAGAGAATGAGGAGGAAGCGGTTAGAAGGTTGGAGAAAATACGGCGGGCATGTGAGAGACAGGATGTATCTAGTAGAATTAACTAACTCTCTGGATGGAAATATTTACTGGATACTGAGAGACAGAAGGTCCATGATGGGAGGATGGGGGAGGAGAGGGAGGCACGCCTGGGGGGAAGCCGGCTGACACACTGGCATCAGAGGACGCCGTGGACCCAGGAGGGCTTGGCTCCTGCCTGGCAGATGGAGTCAGCGTGGAGCAGGGATGTGGGGCACACGTGGTCCTTGTTCAGGCAAACAGAAACACGTTTCCTGGGGTGAAAATGCACAACGTGTGGGTCCCAAAGGTGAACTTGCATTTTTTTTTTAATGTTTTGCTAGGATCTCACTGCAGTGGAGAAAAAGCTTTGCGTGTTTCCTGGCATTTAGATTCTAGCCCTGAAATGTTCCTGCAGGTCAAGATTTATATAAAATGCTCAGAGGAGGCTGTCATAGGTTTTGATGTGTATTTCATAGTTTCTGGCATACCACATGGTCTCACAAAGAGATTTATGAAAACGCAGTATTTATGGTACAATATCCATGTTTTATTCAATGTGATTACATTGCGGCTAAGAGAGAGGCTGTGGCCACAGCCTCACCACGGAGTTGGGGCTGGGTGGGACCAGATGTCCTTGGCCTGGCCGTGTCAGTAACCTCCCTCCTTGGGTTCGTAATCTGGGGGTTCTCCTGCCTCCGGGGCGGGGGTGGTGTGGGGCCTGCCTCTTCTCACTTTGCAGGGAAAGAGCAGCACGCCCCTCCTTACCCGCCTGGGCAGGCAGGGGGCCGAGCAGAGTATTAGTAACACAGTCGGAGACGAGGCCTCAATCTTATCTGAGCTAGGAGTCCAGCGCGTTATCCAGTCTGCCGCCCCAACTTATCTAAGGAACCACACAGTGCAGATTCATCCTTCAGTCCCAGCTCCCCAGCGAACCTTCCCTCCTTGGAAACCTGAGAACCTTTGCTTCCAACCTGGCCCTCTGGGCCCAGAATCAGATGGGCCTGGCTCCCCTCTGATCTCCCTGAGAGTCTGTGAGCCGGGGGTCCCGGCAGCTGGAGTAACCCTACCCCCGCACAATCCAGCTTCTTTTCTTTTCCTGGACAAGATTTATGTGGGCGGGTGTGGTCTTACCGCCGACATTCCCCGGAGAGGCCCCGAACCCCCGCATCAGCACAGCCCCATTCAGCTCCCTGCTGATGGGTTTTCAGATAAAGTTGGGTTGATACTTAAGGCAAATCGAATTTGCCTGTGATTCACAGGACTTAATGGTTTGAGTTAACCCTTACGAGGCAGGGGAGCCCAAGGCCCCATCTGTAGTTTTAGATGCTTTAATCTACCCGCGGGCTTGGGCTCGGAGACAGAAACAAACCAGATCTGAGCCCTGGCTACTCCACGTGCTGGCTGTGTGACCTGGGGCTGGTTACTTAACCTCCCTGTGCCCAGCTTCCTTCCCTGGAAAGCAGTGTAATAACAGCCTTGAAGGGTTGCTGGGAAAAGCGCATACTGAGCACAGTCCGGCACAGAGAAAGGTTGGCTAAAATTTTTTTTTTTTTTTTGGAGGGGGGCAGGTATTTGGTTGGTTTATTTTTAGAGGAGGTACTGGGGATTGACCCAGGACCTCGTGTATGCTAAGCATGCGCTCTTCCCCTGAGCTATGCCCTCCCCTGAGGTTTGCTATTATTACGAGGTCATTTCATTAATCTGCGTTAGCCATGGAGCTAACGGCTTTGCTGTTGTTGTTTGATACAGGTCATCGCTGACAAGCAGACAGTGTCACATACAGAGAGGCCGCCACAACCCAGGAAATGAGTCTGGAAACCAAGACTCAGATCCAGGGCCATGATCCATCCATGTCTGATGCTCCGTCCCACTGGTCCAGGTACTTGACTGCTAAGGATGCTGGGGGTGGAGGGCAGGCTGAGTGACACGAAATAATAAACTACATTGTGCACACAGCGTAGCCCCTGCACGTGGGGGCTGGGGGCACCTTCCACACGGGGCCACCAGTGCCGTGGCTGCAGGCGTATCCCTCCCACGGCGGGATGGGCTCCGGCTTCAGTGCATTCCCTTTTATTTACCTGGCGATGTCAGTCCCAGACAGCCCGGGCTTGGCTGCTGATCTGAATGGTAATCAGCCTCTCCTGTTTCCCCGTCGTCGTTAGAGAACCCCGGATGCTAATAGCCTCCCCGGGGAGGGGCTGCAGCCTTTCCGGGTGTCTGTGCTGTGCTCAGCCCCCTGTGTCCTCATAGGTGGCAGCTGGGGATGAAAAGGATGTTGCAACTTGGCTGACAGTTTCACTTAAAAAAAAAAAGAAGAAAGAAACAGTAAACACTCATTTCTGTTGGCCACAGTGGAGTGACATTTATACTTTTGGACAGTCACTCCAAATTACTTTCTGCAGAACCTCCATTTTATCGTATTTGTTTTTAAAGCCTAAACGCCTCAAGTCTGTTGATTTCTCATTTGGGACCCCAAGAAATTGTGACCCCAGCCTTATACCCCACTCAAGTCTTCTACACACAAAGGGGGCTGCGTTGCAAGAGCCCCACCCCACACCCCCTCCCCCGTGTGCAGGGCACCCAGAGAAAGGACGTGGGCTCTTACAAGAATGATTTTATTGTGATGTCCTTGAAATTGGAGCTAGCCATTCTTTCATTGCTCTGTGTGCAGCTGGATGGATTGGGGCCCTGCCCCTGGGGGCTTCCATTCAAGGCGAGATTCTGGAAGCTTCTTCCCGAGGATTGATGGGGCCCTTCCTGCTGCCCAGACCCTGCTGTTCAGCCCTCCCTGTTACCCGCTCTCCCACCAGTTTGTGCTGAGGGTGCAAGGCAGACGAGAGGGTGCAATGCCTGGCAAAGAGGCCCCGGCCTCCCTGCCCAGTGAAGCGTGGGCCTCCCTGTGGACGTCCAGCCTGCACCAGGCCTGCAGCCACCCCCTGGGAGGACACAGGTACTGACTGCAGGGACTGCTGGGGAGCTTTCCATTCCCACAGCTAAATTCATTCCATCAGAGTTTTTCCTTTGCTTAAGTCTAATTGGTGCAGTCATCATGTCAGAGCGAATGTTATTATTTTAGTCAAAAGCAGTAAACTAGAAAGACATTCTCTATTACAGCTCTCCTCTCTGTCCTAGGGCTAGGATCCTTAGCAAAGAGCCAACGAGACCTAGTTATGTTCTGCCACCACCAAAACTGGCCTGTTGGGTTTGTCCCAAATCATCTTAAACAAGGAGGCGAAAAATCTCATGTAGAGACTACATCTACATAGATGGAAAAAGACGGCTCTGTGGTGCCTTCCTTCTAGGGCCTGTTATTCTATCCTGTAGGATTCTACACTACACATGATGCTAGGCACAGTAACGGAGGCAGTGTGTGTTTGTTGAATGAATAAACGAAACATGCAGTGTCCTTGTGTATTACACTGTGGCACATGGCATGAGGCAAACTAAACACCAGCTCCACCTTTGGTGAGCTGGTGTCCTGACTGTCTGTGGGTGTTGGATGACAGGTCCCAGCGATGGGGGAAAAAAAAATCTAAAACAGAATTCTTGTTTATGCTTTCCTCCAACAAAATGCATATCAGATGTCAGAAAAATCAGAATGTCTGTGGGTAAGATTACAGTGCAAAGTTTTATGAAGTCATCAAGGTAAATCCTATTTTGCCAAATTGCCACAAAATTGTGAATGTTCTCATGGCCCTGATTCAGAAAACGTTCCTTAAACAAAGAACATCTTGATTTGATTGCATTTGTTTTGGAGCCCATATGCTATGGATTTTTTTTTCCAGTGTGGTATAAACATATAAGGATGGTAAGTGAAAAATGAGATCATTTTTCAGATGCATAGATTTCCAACCGACAATCATATAGAGGATGAAAACATGGTTAAATGTAATCAACACACATTTAATGTGATTATCATCTAATACTGAGAACTTTACGCGTAGGGTATCTGCTCCCTTTTTGTGCACATATTTATAATCTGTCAGTTAAGACAGTATCTCCTGCAGGGGACACAACACTGTCCTCAGTATGTTGATGGTTCTTGGGAGGCTTTCTGAGATGCGAGGGAAATGTCACAAAAAGCCCACGGTTCCATTTTAGGTCGAAAGCATTAACTCTGGCTTTGCTGTGTTTTAACGTGTAGCCTAATGCCCAAGAACCACTGTGAACAGCCCCGGTTTCTCTTCACAGAATGTTGAAAATGAGCTGTTGTCTTTGTTTGCTTGGGCTGCCAGAACAAAGCACCACAGACTTAACGTGGCTTAAACAAGAGAAGTGTCCTCACTGCCTCACAGTCTGAAGGCTGGAGGAGATCAAGGTGTTGGCAGGCTTGGAAGACCTGCTCCGGGCCTCGCTCCTTGGCTTGTTCACATGGCCTTCTCCTTGTAGAGGTGTCTCTGTCCAAGCTTCCCCTTTGCATAAGGACATTGGTCGCGTTGGATTAAGGCTCATTGTGCTCTGCGGTGACCTCACCTTCACTAATTGCATCAGCAATGATCATATTTTCAAATAAGGTCATATTCTGAGGTACTGGTGCTTAGGACTTTAACATGTAAATTTGAGGGGAACACGTTTCAACCCATGACAGCTATGAAGGGGTCTGCCCACAGTGCATGATTTAAGGCCCCTCCGCCCTCCTCCCTGACCCCCTCACCGTCCCTCCCCGAACCTGTCCCCACAGGTGACTGAAACACCCTTTCGAGGCTTGTCCCTTGGAGATGACTTAGTCGCTGGGAATCTGACCTTGACTGCAGTCACTCTGAGAAGAGGTAGCCGCATGCCAGTGTCAGTTAACTCTCTAGCACTGTGGCTCTCCACCTGGTGGCTGCAAACCTTCACTGCCAGATTCTGATCAGCGTGTGAATTTTTACAAAACTGCACATTCAGCCTGCCATGCTACCGTCTCTCAGAAGGGGCGTTGGATTGGTGGGACCACAGATGTGGTGAGAGCTGGTCTACCTCGTGGCGAGAAAGAGCGGAGAGCAGGGTGTTGGGTCCGGCTGTCAGGCTCCGCGTGCTGAGTGGTGGCAGCAACGCCGGGGCTTGGAGCACGGACAGCCCTTCCCACACAGAGATGCAGGGCTGAGACCAGAGTGACCACAGGCGCTCTCTCAGGTGCTGATGTGACATTGTGGGGGCAACTGCTTTGCAGCTACTGCTGAGCTGTCTTACTGCTTTTTGAATATTTATTGAGATTAACCTTCTTCTAGTGTATTCAGAGGGCATCCCAGACAGAGAAGGAGACAGCCTGCTATCGGCAGGTGCAGCTTTCTGACTGGGTGGCTCACAACTGTGCAACATGCCATGGGCACCAGAAGGGACAGGAGAGACCCCTGGAAAGAGCCAAAGGCAAAAATCCGAGGCAGGAGTATTCGAGGGAGAGGAGCCAGGCTGAGCTGTGTGAATCCTGACCCAGCCTCCTTCTGGCTGGTGGGGGCTTTGGACAAGCTGCCTGACCTTTCTGATGGACTCTGACCGCCCCCATCCGTCCAATGCACATCACAGTGCCCGCCTCGGGGAGCTGTCATGACGGTCAGACTGGCACAGGGTGCCCACAAAATGCACTGTAACGGCTCCAGTATCACTGGCAATGTCGTCTCCCCCAGCCCTCCCCGGCGGCCCAGCCCTGGCTGAGTAAAGGCATCCACCCTGCAAGACCGTCCCAAGTTCACTCGATGGCTATGAACTTGTCTTTGCCACAAAAGCAGCTCTCAGGGTGAGAACAGGCCTGGAGCCCTCCCCCACCCACCCCCTCTTTGCTCCTGACCTGCTGCTGAGTTCTGCACACACAGCCTGGACAGCACACCCTCCTGAGCAAGGAGGGGAGGCCGCGGGCAGGAAGGGGAAACCAGCCTGTGGCCAAGGCTGTGCGCACCTGGGCTGGGTTGGTGGCCACACTGCGAAGCAGGCCTTGCTGGGCAGCCGGGAGGCGGGGGTTTATAGCAGGGTATCTGTCATCCCCTCTTTGGGGCCCTGGTTTACTTTTTTAACTTTTGTTAATGTGATTTGCTCCTCCAGTAACCCACTTCTGTCCACCCTCCCTCCTGACACTTCCCTTCACCATTTGTGTTTTCTTCTTCCTACTACGTTTCTCTGTCTGTCTGTCTCTTTCTGATTTTCTTCAGGCAAGTAGAGTGGGGAACAGAGGCCTGGAATGAATGAGGGGAAGTATTGGAGCGAGAGGCCATTGTGGTTATTCTGGAAAAGAGTGTTTCGCTGATGCAATGGGGGTCGGCCAGCTCTCGCTGCCCTGGCCCCAGCAGACGTGGCGCTCCCTGCACGACTCGCCCACCTGCGCTCCGCTTACTGCCTTCTGAGCCCTCCTCCAGCAGACCTGAAAAATGGCACCTCGCCGACCGCAAGTTACACATAAGAAAACCGAGGCTTTGAAAGACTTAAACGTTCCTTGTTCAGAGACCCACAACCAGTTGCAACTGTTGATGTGCTGGGGGGATTGAAATGAACCCTGCCACATGGCCTTGGCCAGACCTCCCCTGGCTTATGTTCACACAGGCCATCTGTGTCCTGACACCCCCGTGAAGCCTCACTTCGCGCACACACGTGCTTACAGATGTCATAAATAGCTCCTGCAAAAATTCACCAGACCGAAATGTGTTTCAGACCTGCACTGAGATGGGTCCTACCTTTTTTTCTGTCTAAATGCTGCAAAGTTAGGTAAAATTCTGAACTTCCCAGGAATGTGCATCATTTCACTTCTCGAGACGGGCTGCCAAAATGGGTGTGTAGTTCTCCGTCTTCTTTTTCACACTGAGGTTAGCTAGATTATGGTTGCTGTTGATTATTTTGGATGTGGACTCAGACTATCGATGAGTTTGTGTTGTTTTTTTCACTTTCCAAGTCAGTACGAAGAGGTCCAGCTCATTCTTAAGATGTGCCGAGTTCCCCCGTGTGAAGGCCCCAGTGTTTATTTTACCTTCTTCAGTGTTCATTTGGGTTGCTTCTGTGCTTTTAATATTTTTAACTTTTTAAACAAAGCCACAAGGAATATTCCTGAGTCTTTGACCCCTTGTAGAAGAGTTTTGGAGGCTTAAAGCTTAAAAGTAGAAATACCAGGTCAAAAGATAGGACCTTTAAACATTTCAGGAGGTATTGCTAAGCGGCAAGCCAAAAAGGGGTGCTGACTTACACTCCACCAGCAATGCACCCAGGTATCCATTTCTTTCTCACCTGCTCACTGACACTGATTCTCAGCTCCCCCAGTCTGGTCAGTGAGACAATGTGTCATTGTAGTGTAATGTGCGTGTTTTGAGTGTCTCCTGAGGAAAGCTGCGGCAGTGGCTTCCCAGGCATGGGCTGGTCCGGCTTCTGGCCTGTCTGCTTCTAGACTCTTCTCCCACCTCACATTTATGTCAACAGGAAATGCCCACTCATTTCTAGAGGACGCTTCAGCAGAGCCCAACCAGAAAGGCAAACCAGGTTCAAATTCACACCCTAAGTTCAGAGCAGAGATGAAATGACTCTTGGACCAGAGGTACTCCCATACCTTCCCATTAGCCCGGTGAAGCCTCAGTACATCACCCTCAAATCTCAGCACTGGGACGCTTTCTGGCCACCTTGATACGGCGGAATGATGGTGAAGAGGATTAGTGCCTCAAGGATGGTTCTGTTTCACAGGAAGGTAGCTTTTCTGCAGCCAGGCAGGCAGCTTCCTCAACAAGCATGCAGGTGGGGACATCCAGCTTAAAGTCAGTGTTCCAGGACAGAGGCATGGCCGTGGAGCCCCAACCCTGCTCCTGCCGCCACCCCCACCCTCTCCCATCAGTTTATACTGTTTCCAACTATTTCTCATCTCGGCACAGGGCACTGTGCTGCCTGAGGCGTTGCCTTGTCGGCCGTGGGTCTTACCTCTCCGATAGGATCATGAAACTCCTGAGGGCAGAGACCATCTCTTATCCTTATTTGGTGTCCAGCCCACCCCAACCAGCCTCACCCGTGGTGCAAATGAGTTCTGGTGCCACCCTGGATGGGAAGGGCTCCCGTGCGCACGGTCCAGATTCCCCTGGCGGCCTTGAACTGTCCTCCCTGCGACCAACCGGCTCCAACTTAATCTCATCTAATGAGGCCTGGAAATAAGCCAGTTCCAGAACTGGCCAGAAATCTGACTTGTCCAGGTGGCCATCAGACCACCCCCAAGTCAGGCTGGACCTCTGCCCCCAAGTGAAACTTCTCGTAAAACATGTGCCAGGTTTCTTTCCTCAGACATAGACTCCTGAAATTAACTTGTCACCACTCCCCCCGGGGTCCCTGCCTGATGGAAGGCCAAACTATGTATACTCACGTACCTATGTCTGATTTTTTTTTTGAAAAGAAAAATGCTCCCATTTGTAGCACTATGTATATTGTTTTAATTTCTGAAGATTAGTTTTTGAGTACCATGTTGCTTTCACGGTACTTGGCCCAAACGTGATTAAGCCTGCTTTAGGTAAGCTTCACACTCCCAACTGTGAATAACATAACTCACTCTACCCCACTTACAAAAAGAGGAAACACGCAAAGCTCATTAGAGGTTCTCAGGAATTCTTTCCGGAATTAATTGCCAGATTTTATACCCCATTAGAACCTTTTCAGCTCTCTTTAGGGGCCATTCCTGAAATCAGGACTTTATTAACACTTCTGAACACATTTGCTCTATGACACCTTCTATGAAAGGAAAAATTCTTTCCTTAAATTTTCGTACCTGCAGAAGAACATTGTGGACCATAATATAAACAAAGGCTTGTAGATGGCTGTGATCGATGAAGAGATGGGTTGCAAAGGGGCCAAAAAATAATTGATGGGTAAATGGAAATGGAATGGTTGGACACCCTGGGATAATTCAGCCTGGGGAAGAAAGGTTGATGAGTGACTTAAAAAAAGAAAGCCAAGTTCTCTCTGTTACAAAGCTTTCAAACTTTTAAAAGTTGGTGAGCATTTTCACACAGTTCTATGTATATTTAAAATTTCCCTTTGAAACTTCCTTTTTGACCAATGGATCTTTTAGAAGTATGTTGTTTAATTTCTAAATGTTTAGAAGTTTTCCTGCTTTCTTGAATTTGTAGGTTGATTTTTGCCAAATTGGGAGAGTTTTCAGTCATTATTTCTTTGAATTTTCTTCCAGTGACAGTCTCTTTTTCTCTCCTCTGGGACTTTAATGTAACAAATGTTGTTGGATCTTTTGTTATCATCACACTGACCCTTGAAGCTCTGTGTTTTGTTTTGTTTCAGTTTCTTTTCTTTTTAACATTTTTTATTGAGTTATAGTCATTTTACAATGTTGTGTCAAATTTCAGTGTAGAGCACAATTTTTCAGTTATACATGAACATACATATATTCATTGTCACATTTTCTTTTTGCTGTGAGCTACCACAAGATCTTGTATATATTTCCCTGTGCTATACAGTATAATCTTGTTTATCTATTCTGCATATGCCTGTCAGTATCTACAAATTTTGAAATCCCAGTCTGTCCCTTTCCACCCCCAACCCCCTTGGCAACCACAGTTTGTATTCTATGTCTACGAGTCTGTTTCTGTTTTGTATTTATGTTCTTTTTTTTTTTTTTTTTTTTTTTAGATTTCACATATAAGCGATCTCATATGATATTTTTCTTTATCTCTCTGGCTTACTTCACTTAGAATGACATTCTCCAGGAGCATCCATGTTGCTGCAAGTGGCATTATGTTGTGGTTTTTTATGGCTGAGTAGTATTCCATTGTATAAATATACCACATCTTCTTTATCCAGTCACCTGTTGATGGACATTTAGGCTGTTTCCATGTTTTGGCTATTGTAGATAATGCTGCTATGAACATTGGGGTGCAGGTGTCATCCTGAAGTAGGATTCCTTCTGGATATATGCCTAGGAGCAGGATTCCTGGGTCATATTGTAAGTCTATTCCTAGTCTTTTGAGGAATCTCCATACTGTTTTCCACAGTGGCTACACCAACCTGCTTTCCCACCAGCAGTGTAGGAGGGTTCCCCTTTCTCCACAGCTTCTCCAGTTTTTGTCATTTGTGGACTTTTGAACGATGGCCATTCTGACTGGTGTGAGGTGATACCTCATCGCAGTTTTGATTTGCATTTCTCTGATAATTAGTGATATTGACCATTTTTTTTCATGTGCCTGATCATTTGTATGTCTTCCTTGGAGAATTGCTTGTTTAGGTCTTCTGCTCATTTTTGGATTGAGTTTTTTTGTTGTTGTTGTTATTAAGTCGTATGAGCTGCTTGTATATTCTGGAGATCAAGACTTTGTCGGTTACATTTGCAAAAATTTTCTCCCATTCCATAGGTTGTCGTTTTGTTTTACTTATAGTTTCCTTTGTTGTGTAGAAACCTGTAAGTTTAATTAGGTCCCATTTGTTTATTCTTGCTTTTATTTCTATTGCTTGAGTAGACTGTTCTAGGAGAACATTTTTGAGATGTATGTCAGATAACATTTTGCCTATGTTTTCTCCTAGGAGGTTTATTGTATCTTGTATCTTGTCTTATGTTTAAGTCTTTGATCCATTTTGAGTTTATTTTTGTGTATGGTGTAAGGGAGTCAGTTTATTTTCTTTCTGTTGTTCAGACTGGGTAAAATCTATTAGTATTTCCTCAAGTTTTCAAATTCTATTCTCTTTACTATTGAATCCATCCAATACTTTAAAAAATTTTTCAGTCATTGGGTTTTTCAGTCGTACAGTTTCCCATTAGTTCTTTTTTATAACTTGCATTTCTTTGCTGAGACTTAAAACTTTTTTTCATTGGTGTCAACAGAATTTTAATTGATTGTTGAAGCATTTCTATAATGATTGCTTTGAAATCCTTGTCAAATAATCCCAGCGTCTGATTCCTCTTAGTTTTGGCGTCAGTAATTGCTTTTTGTCACTCGAGTTGTGGTTTTTCTCTTCTTGGTATGACTAGAGCTTTTTTTATTGTATCCTGGACATTTTAGCTATCATGTTAGCAGACTGTCTTTTGAGGTTTAGCACCCAGGCTACTTTTGTGAGCTATGGTTACAAAAACAGTTACATTTCACAGCCTTCATGGTGCTATTTTGATCCGCTTGATTTTTTTTTTGTTTTTTTGTTTTTTTGTTTTTTGTGCTGCTGAGGGTCCCACTGGTCCTTCCTGGTGTTGTCACAGAGGGTGGAGGAAATTTCTCTAGGCTGGTGGCTCCAGATGAGGGAAGGGGACACTGCAGGACCTGGAAATAGTGACTCCTGGGCAGGACCCCACCACCACCTTGGGGGGCAGAGAGGGCTTCCTGGGACAGGTGCTTATTGTAGCAAGTTCCCTCTTGCTGACACCACCTTGCCACTTGGCGCCTCTGGGTTGGAGTCTCAGGCCTTTGCCAGGAGACAAAGAGACTTCCTGGGCTCAGAACATCCTATGGCAAGATTCCCCCTTGTCAGTACCGTCCAGCTTCCTGGTGTCTCTCAATGGAGGCGGCTCTCAAACCAGCAGGAAGAGAGAACACTTCCCTTTGCTACTTTTTGTCGGCAGGGCTCCTGATCCATCGCTTTGGTCTTGGGGGCAGGACTTCTGTTCTGTCCAGGGGAGGAAGGAGCCCACCTGGGCCGTTTTCTGTTGCAGAGTTGGGGGCTGGAAGCAAGGGGCCTGTGTCACTCTCATCCAGTGGGTGGAGGGTTGGGGAAAACATCACAGCCATGTTGCCCTGTTGTCAGCCTCCAGTCAGTTCATCTTCCTCTTTCCACCTTTCAGGGCTCTCCTTGGTTGCCTCTTATATTAAAGAGAAAAATATTTGGGACCTAGGGCTGGACAAAGGGTTCTTAGACCTGACACCAAGCACACAACCCAACTGACAATTTGGACCTCATCAAAATTAAAAACTTGTTCTGGGAAAGACCCTGTGAAGAGGATGAAAAGACAAGCCACAGACTGGGAGAAAAGACTTCTAAATCACATGTCTGATGAAGCAGCAATGTCTCAAAGCTCAGTAGGGTCAAGGCTGTGAGAGAAAAAGCCACAGACCCAGAGAAAAGATTTGCAGAAGTCACATCAGATAAAGGACTGCCATTCAAACTATACAGATCACTCCTAAAACTCAACAAACACAGACACATACAGCTACTCGGGTGAATACCTTGGATGGGTCTAGTGGGAATTATGCTGAGTGGAAAAAAGCCAGTCCCGAAAGCTTACATATTATACAATTCCGTTTAAATAATTGTATTGAAATGAAAAGTGTAGAAATAGAGGACAGATGAGTGGTTGCTAGAGGTCAGGGGCAGATAAGGGTCGGGGAAGGAAGGGGGTCTCTATAAAAGGTCACAGAGGGATCCCTGCCATGAGGGAACCCTCCTGTATCTTGACTGCAGTGGTGAAGGCAAGGACCTACATATGTGATAAAATCACACAGAACTCAACACACACACACACGAGCGCAAGTAACACTGGGGCGCTGAGTGAGATCAGTGGATTGTGTCAACCCCGGCCAATGTCCTGGTTGTGGGGCTGTGCTGTGGTTTCAGGAAATGTTGCCTCTGGGGGGGTTTGAAGCTGTCTCTCTGTGTCATGCTGAATGTGAATTTACAACTCTTCCAAAAGTTTTAAATTATTTATTAAAAAAGGTCATGGAGCCATTCACTTCTTGGGATGAACTGAAGCGGGGCTTTGCGTGTGCAGGGCACCTGTTGGCAACAGAGAACAAAGCCTCAGGTTTAGTACTGATGAGTCTGGAATTGAACACAGACAGCTGGCAACTCTGCTGTCGTCCTCAACTCCTCCCGGGCTCTGAGTGGTGCGTGGGGCGAATACTGGGGGGAACCCCTCTTGTTCACGTCTCCTCCCCCAAGTACCGCTGATGCCAACACTCCACACACACAGCGAGTGTGCTGGGTGGGGCTTTTCTGAAAAGAGAGAACTTGTTATAGGTGAGGCTTTTCCTGTAGGTAACATTTTCCTGTTGTTTTTTGTTTTGATGAGAAAAACAGATGCATTGTGGTTAAAAAATAATCAAATAGTTTCTATATTACGATTCTTTAATAGATGTGAAATGTTATTACTTTTTAAAATGTTAACAATTCGTTACAGTTAAAAATTAAGCATAAACCTCTAACATGATAAACTTTAATAATTACATGGCGTTCTTGTGCAGGAGAGCAGAAGGAAATACATCGTGAAATATTTGTTGTTTATTCGTAACTAAATAGAGCTCAGCTGAAGCATTATCTGAAGAGAAGCTTAATTAAACCTCAGGAAATACAAATAGAAAATACGGAATCAGTAATTCTGTGCAGAAGTCAAAGTTGCCTGGGTTCCTCAAGGAACTCCGTGGACACCTTGTACTCATATGCGCATGAACTGGTGTCTTCCCCACGGCTGAGTTTTTAAAAATTTGTATCATGTTATGTTATAAACTTTTCTCCAAATCAATAAAGCCCCTTAATGAACATGATTTTAATGGCTTTATAATGTTCAGTGGAGTAGATACATCATCATTTTCCTGACCAATGGAGATTATCTGATACATACAAATAGCATGGAGATATACATATATATATATATAGAGAGAGAGAGAGAGAGAGAGAGAGAGGTAGAAACTCTGACCTCCAGTGGGATGGTATTAGGAGATGGGGACTTAGGGAGCTGGCTGGGTGTCGATGAGGCTATGAGGGCAGAGTCCCCAGGATGGGGTTAGTGTCCTTATAAGAAGAGGAAAAGACCAGCACCCACTCCCTCTGCCGTGTGAAGACGCAGTGAGAAAGCATCCAGCTGTAACCCAGGAAGGGGGCTCTCCCCAGAACCATGCTGGCACCTTGACCTTGGACTTCTCAGCCTCCAGAACTATGAAAAATGTTTGCTTTTTAAGCCACCTAGTCCATGATTTTCTCTTATAACGGCTGGAACTAAGACACACGGTCCATTCATCCACGCTTTTAGCTGGCCTTTATAGTAAATAACTCAGAGAAGGAAGCGTGTGTGCGATTCCTACATAAGAGAAGAAAGCAGACTGTGCGTGCGCTTTATCAACTATAAAACTTTATCCATAAGGCATCCCCCTTTATTTTTGATTCACCAGTTGAAGGATGAAAGTTAACAGGGAGAATCAAGAAAAGTTCTTTTTTCTCACACGTTGCATCGCAGTTTATCTTCTGGTCCTCGGAGGTACCCAACCTCTTCCTGTTTTGATCTCCACGTGTGGCACGAAATGGGATTACGAAGGAGTTTCTTAGATCGACTGAAAAATGAAGGGAAGAAAAACTGGGGCTCTTTTTGCCAATTCATCACTAGAATACCTCTGCTCATCTTTTGCCCCCAAAGGCCACATCCCATAGAGGTTGCATAAAATCGCGAGGCCGTGAACCTGGGCTCGAGAAGCTGCCGTTTTAATTCAGGCCCTCGATGCAGCTGCCCCGTCCTGACAGATAACTGAAGGCATGTTTCAGAGTGGCCGTTGCTGGGTGGGGAAAGGGAGCTCTGATTGAATGACTACAAATCCGAGGAGAAGTGCTAACACTAGTTCGCATTTGTGCTGTGCAGAGTCTACAGGAATCTGCCCTACCCTGTGTCGATGGCCTGAAAGTCGGTCAGGGATTTTTTTTAAAGATAAACATTCTTGTATTTCCATAGTAAACACTGTGTAGGTCATTGCCCACCTAAGGGCCCAGCTGATACTGAAGCTGCGAGAATCAGTCTGCTGAGTTTCTGTCGCGCGGGGGTTTGGTGGCTGAGCCAGGGCTGCTTTTGTAGCAGAGGGTGGGGCGCAGTGGAGCGGGATGGCACAGAGGTGCAGACCTGCCTCCGGTCCTTCCCCAGAGGAACCAGCAGCAGCCTTGGGAGACACCCAGAGAAGCACAGGGGCCCCTGCCCAAGGTAGGGCACTTCTCTAAAACCAGATTTCAGGAGCAAACAGCAACTGCACTCCCGTATCAGGAGGGAGTGCCTCCATCCTTTCCCTCTGGCTGGTAGGGGGCCTCCCGGGGCCAGGAGCAGCCCCCAAGTAGCCTAGAGAGGTGTGCACTGACTTTGGGAATGCTGCGAAGGATAAACCAGCACCGTGTCTATTCAGCAATGCAGTTGGGAATCCCTGCACCTCTGCACGTCGGGCCCCGATGCAAAACCCGGGTCCTCCACCCTGGTCAGGGCTCTGGCGATGAGGACACCGGACAGGGCAGAAGGATGTCACCTCCATGCCCGCTAATGAGTTCTTCTGTAATCTTGGGGTTTCCAGCCTGCCTCTATTAAAATGTGTAAGTTAGAGAAAAGCCTTTCTGGGAAAGAAAGGAATGTGTGCACATGACATTTTTATGGAAGCATCTGGATGTTTTTTAAACAACCACCTTAAAGGATTCAGACTTCCAAGGAGTGGAAAAACACAATTGTAGAAAGTAATCTTAGCCACACTGACGTCATTTCCCTGGGCCTCAATTTCAACATTAGTAAGAGGAGGAAGGTTTAGCTGGTTGATCTAATTCTGGGGGATTCCCTGAAGACCCTCTTTTGCTTAGGAAAGCCTGCGGCATGAGGGGGTCAGAGGGAGGACAGCCAAGACCTTGGCTGAGGCTGGGTGTACAACCAGTGAGGGCTCGGTGTCCAAGTGGGGCATCTGACGTCCTGGCTGCCAGGAGAGAGTTTCTCTAACGCCGATTCCAAAAGGAGTGCTTGGTTCTCTGCACCTGGTTCCCCTTCACAGATGGGACCCGGGACCCAGCTTTCAAGGTGAATACTTCCAACACTGGGGAAAGCAGGTCGGAGGGAACCGAGTCTGCATTCAGGCTGGCTTGCTGACTGTATGCGGACATCAGGCAACTTATTTAATTTCTCTTTATCAGTAAAATGGGAATAACAACTTTTTAGATTCTACTTCATGGGTTTGTTGTGAGGGTTAAATACACGGGAACTTCCCAAGCAGAGGACCTGGTGTACAGGAGTTTTTGCAACGAACAGTGATCACAACGGTGACCTCAGAAGAGCCCACGGGACGGCATCTGACACATCTTGACTTTGGCCCTGCATGAAGGTCACCGTCTTCCAATATCTGCATGACTCGTATATGGGAGAACCATTAAAGGCCATGTCTACGCCCTCAGAGAAAGACTGTGACCTCAGGGCAGGGCTGCAGGGTTCCTCAGCCGAATGTTTGCTCAGGACATGGAAGAGGTTCCAGTGCTGAATTGTGAAAAGTCCTGGACGAGGATGAGAGCTGGTGGTCAAGAGAACCACGGTGGACATTGAGGGGCCCCCCATCAGGACTTACTCCCTGAGATGCTGGATTCCTGCTGAAGACAGCCCTTGGTTGTCAGCCCTCTGCAGGAACAACTGTTCCATGCTGGATACAAAGGTCCAGATCTGTCCACCCACCTGGCTTGGGACACCTCTGAAAGGCCTTCCCTGCTCCAGGGCCCCTGGTGGAGGTGGCCGAGGCCTTCGTGGAGCCTGTGTTGTAGCTCAGCTTCTCACCTGGCCCAGTCCCGCTGCATTCCCGTCCCTTCACTTCCCTGGGCTTCCCAGGTATTGATCCCAGGAGCCCAGAGAAGAGCACAGAGGGTCCCTGATGGTGGGGATGGGATGAGGGGGGTGTAAGACAGAAAGAGGAGGTTGGAATGAATGACCTTTGGGGCATCCTGTGTGTGTGATGTTAAGCTTGCATTTCAGAGCCAGGAGGAGTCTGGGGTGCTCACTAATATGGCTGGTTCCCCAGCCCTCCCTTAGCCCCAGCCCAGACCCACTGGACCGGACCTGCAGGACCAGATCCGCTGGACTGCACTGATAACCAGCTCCAGGTTCATCCATCCAACCACCAAGAGAAGACATCTGCCTGAGAAGGTGGGCCTTGTGCTCTTGGCTCCAACAACAGGTACAACAAGGCAGAAAGTTGTATGTCGTCTGAGGCCAGGTGGGAGTCAGCTGATGCTTTTCTGCGCATAAAGAAAGAGGATAGGGACCAGCCTGGACATAGTAAGTCTTCCACAGATGCAACGCCCCAGTAAGAGAATGTCAGCGCCCACTGCCTGCTCCCCTCCGCCCCGCACCCAGTCCTCACACCATCAGTCACATGACCTCCGCTTAGAATGGTTTTGCTGTTCATATTTCCTGCCAGGCCTTTTACTCCAAACAGCTTTTTTTTTTTCCCCCGAAGAGAGAATTTACATAGGTTATAGTAAGAAGCATGGGTGGTGGGGGTGGTCAGAGATTATTTGCATCTTTCGAATGCAATTATCAGAGGATGTTGATTCTCATCCAAAAAAAGGAAAAAACCTCTAATCGACAATTAAATATTTATAGGTCACCTTATTATTCATTTATTTCCACAGGAACTCAGGAAAGCACCCAAATGTTATAGCTGAGTTAGTCATTCGGTTCCAAGCCTGGCCACACAGAATGAGCATGAATAATCTCAGGAGCCTGTGCTGTGAAATTCACAGCTCGGTTTGACTTGTTTCTTACTCACAGCTGGAGCTGGCCTCCAGCCTGGCACCCAAACACTTTCTCTCTGATGGGTTCCTGCTCCAACGAGACTGTAGTCGGGGCAGCGTGCTCAGAGAAAAGCCCGTGCTTCAGAGCACACACGCCAGCGTGGGCATCGCATCTGCAGCACTGGGCAGCCCCTCTCTGCGCCTCACCTGGCTCACCTGTGAAGTGAGCTGATCAACTCCTTCTCTGGCAGACGACTCACAGGGCTCCTGGCATGGAGGCTCTTAGCACCTAAAGGGCTGCACAGGTGTGAGTCTTCTACCTTCCAGGGGGATGAACTGTCCCGGGGTGCACAGCAGGCGGCCGGCCACCTCCTCCTGCTCACAACTGGAAGCGTGTTTAAGTGCCCAGAGCGGGGAGGCCAGGAGTAGGGGATGGAGAGGGTGCGAAGGTACTCACCCCTACCCGGCAAGGCAGAAACAGAACAACAAATGACAGCACAAGGAAGCAAATGCTAAGCACCAAATGAGTGGCCAGGATAAGGTTTCCAGGATTGATGGTCCAGAAGCACAAGATCTGGGAGGCCCAGGATGGCTTTCTGAGGCAGTGGTTCAGCCACACAGCAGCATTGATTGTGGAACTGAACCCAGGTGTCCGTGCCTGAGCCCCGCTCCCAGGGCCTCTGATTTAAACTGGCTTACAGTGGAGCCCAGACATCTGGATTTCCCTTGGTCTCTCCCTTGATGCCAGCTTGTGCCAGGTGGGGATCCACCGTGCAAGGAGCAAGGTCTGAAAAAGGCAGGACCTGTTGACCTCAGACATTTGAGTGGCACTTTTTGTATTCATATACTTTAAAAAAGTTTTTTTTTAAAATTGAAGTATAGTTGATTTACAGTGTTGTGTTAGTTTTTGGTACACCATAGTGGTTCAGTTACACACATATATATTCGTTTTCATTATAGGGCATCACAAGTTATTGAATATAGTTCCCTGTGCTGTACAGTAAAAGCTTGTTGTTTATCTATTTTATATGTAGTAGTTAGTATCTGCAAATTCCCAACTCCCAGTTTATCCCCACCCCACCTTTCCCTGCTGGTAACCATAAGTTTGTTTTCTATGTCTGTGAGTCTATTTCTGTTTTGTAAATAAGTTCATTTGTCTCATTTTTTTAGATTCCACATGTAAGTGATATCATATGGTGTTTGTCTTTCTCTATCTGACTTAGGTCACTTAATATGATGATCTCTAGGTCCATCCATATTGCTGCAAATGGCATTATCTCAATGTTTTTAATGGCTGAGTAGTATTCCATTGTATAAATACACCACATCTTCTTTATCCAGTCATTTGTTGATGGACATTTAGGTTGTTTCCATGTCTTGCCTATTGTAAATAGTGCCGCTGTGAACATTGGGGTGAATATATCTTTTAGAATTGGAGTTTTCTCCAGATATATGCCCAGGAGTGGGATTTGAACAGCACTTTTTTGTTCTAGGTGTTTTTGCCTTCATGGTTTCAAGAGACCCAGGCAGGTGGGGAGGTGGGAAGGAGTCACAGCAAAGGCCTGAATGACAGTGATGTTTCCCTTCCAGGGAATCCTGGCGCCGCCCTTGGGCTCCGTGCTCTGAACGCTGTCACCTCCACCTGGAGCACTTATTCCTTAGGGAGAAAGGACTGTCCCTTCACTGGCCCATAGGAGTGGTGGGGCGGAGCCAAGTCTTTGCAGCCTATGCAATTTGAGGATGTCCCCCCCCAACAAATGACACAAAACTACAACTACAAAAATCCTAGGCTTCGTTAACTTTAGGATAGATGAGCCACTGGGTGGGTGGTGGGGACATGCTTAACCTGTCATCTGGTTAAGAGCTCTGCCCAAGGTCCCACAGCGAGTAGCCCACAGGACCCCCATCCGCATCCAGACCCAACTCCGTAACCTCTCAGCTGCTGCCAGGAAGCAGGTGTCCGCCCTACCCTGAGTCATTACAACGCTCTTGTTTGATCATCAGTCCCATGGTGGACAGTCTGGCTTGTTCACAGGGTTTCCGATGAAGCTTCCGAACAGAGACCCGGGAGTGGACTCTGTTTCCATCCCAGGTCCTGTCCCAGGAGTGTTTCCCGGGACTGATGCCAGGCATCCTCCCCCACAGGGCCAACCCCATCCCCGCTCGGAAACCCTCCCTTAGCCGCGCAGGCCAAGCTCCAGATCGTGCAGGGAAACCTCAAGTGGCTGGGGAGGGAGGCCAGTGAAGAGAGCAGGGGCCGGGGCCTGGGGGGATGCCTGTCCTGGAACACGGGCTGACCTGGTGAGGTGATGGGAAGAGAGAATGAGGCCCAGCCCTGCACCCCAGCTTTGTAGCCTAAAAATATTCTATTCTCTATTCTGAAAATAAATAAACCTAATTACCCCCCAAAAAAACCTTAAAAAAAGGAAATTGTATGTACTTATTACTCCTTTTTTTCAAAGTATTTTTTCTTTTAAAAATTATTTTGCTTATTTATTTTTAAATTTACTTTTATTTTGGGGGATAATTTGGTTTTTTATTTAGTTATTTATTTCAATGGAGGGACTGGGGATTGAACTCAGGACCTCGTGCATGCTAAGTAGGCACTCTACCACTGAGCTACACCTTCCCCCCTGTATTTATTACTTTGTAGTGAGTAAGGAGGAAGACTGCCTACTCAGTCAACTAGACACTGAGGACTTCTGGGCAGAGACGGGGACGCTGCCCTTCCCTGAATCACCATAGCCCTTAGAACATGTGCCCGGGAGATAGTCTGGATGGTCAAGAAAGGTCCTCAGACTGGCTTGGAGCCAGGAGCGTGCATGCTCAGAGCTTGCAGCACCTGGGGTCCAGTGTGACTCCGCTAACCTGGAGCCACCATCCAGCCACGTGGAGCTGACAGCTTGTAGTGAAACTGAGCGTGGTACTGGATGTGCAGGCTGGGGTGGGCTTGGGCAGAAGGCACAGCTCCCAGGCCAAGCACAGTAGGGCAGTCATGGGTGAGGCTTAAGAAAACCTTAAAGGAAAGGATTCTTTCTGGAACCTCGTTACAAATGGTTCTGAGGACAGGAGTATGGTGTGCAGGGCTCTGAGTCGAGGGAGCCGGAGTCCAGGCCTGGCTCTGCTCTGCTGGCCACGTGTGTGACCTGGAGATAACATCCCCCTTGCTGACTGATTCCAGGGCTGAGGCAGAAAAGGACCAGGTGGACCCGGGTTGCTGTGTTATGCCGGAAAGTAGGAAAGCACTCAGAGAATGACTGGGACGTGTTATAAGGACTCAGGAAGTAGGAGCCAGCCTGGCAGTGTTCCCACTGACCAAACCTGGGACAATGTGAACATCAAAGTACATAAGGACCGTAAGATTTTAAACCATTAAAATAACAGGAATCATGAGTCTGTACCCACACACAGACCCACAGGCATGTAGGAAAAGGAGAAGCTCTTTCTTAGCAGTAATGCCAACTAATAAAGATAAAAAGACTGATGGAATTTACAAAGTCACCAATTTGCAACTATCACAGTTAACAGTTGATTCAGGCAAAGAAGCATCAATTTTGCTAAAAATTAGTGAGTGAAAATTTGATGACGAACAGGTTATGACCCAATAATTTTAAAAGGAAAATTGGTAAATTTATTACACATGAGAATCCTGATAGACACTACCTTCACCACGCCATCAGCGTTCACATCACCAGTAATGGGAGAAACTGACATCAGGGGCTGGTACCCTGAGAAGCATAGCATCAATGTTAAATGTCCTGAATCTGGTAATCATGTGTCATGTCAAAAAGTCACAAACGGTGTCCTCACGATCACCACTTCTCAGTGTTCTCAACTTGTACAATCCTCCCCCCTTGAGATTGGGCAGAACCTATGATCTTTTCCTATATTTTTCTTAAATTGAGGTATAGTTGATTTACAATAGTATATTAGTTTCACCCACCCTGGGACCCAGCTTTGCCCACCAGTGAGCCAGCACTAGCCCCTGGACCCCCCCAGGGCTCTGCAGCCAGCCACTTGGTGACCTGGCCCCACCCACCAGCAGCTGGAAGCCTTCCTACAAGGCAAAGCCTGCCAACCAGCTGGATCTGGGGGCCAGCCACGCCTCCGGACCACACACAGTAGTCAGCCCACCAGGAGAGAAGGACCCCCACAGCCTACATAGGGGGCACCCCCAGAGCATATAGCTCTAGTGACCAGAGTGGGGTACATTGCTGGGACACATAGGGCATCTCCTACAAAGGCCACTTCTCCAAGGTCAGGAAGTGTAACCAACCTACCAGATACAGAGAAATAAAAGCAGCAGAAATGAGGTGACAGAGGAACATATGCCAAACAAAGCAACAAGGTAAAAACCCCAGAAGAAGTAAGTGAAGTGGAGATGGGTAATCTGCCCGGTAAAGGGTTCAAGGTCATGATCGTCGTAAAGATGACCAAAGAACTCGGCAGAAGAATGGATGCACAAAGTGGGAAGTTAGGAGTTTTTAACAGAGTTAGAAAATATAAAAACCTTTTTCTAACCAACAGAATATGGTAAAGAGACTAGAGGTGCTTGACGACCCAGCCACCATCATGCGATTGCATCACGGAAGACAGGAGCCGTGTCTTGCTGGAGTCTCTCACTCTCTTGGTTTGGAAGAAGTGAGCTGCAACTGAGGTGAGTTCGTCTTATCCTGCTCCCCTATTTTCTGACATTTGGAACTTGGGTTTGCCTTTACTGCCTGTGTTAGTATTCATTTGTGTTCATCTGCATCGTGGGTTGAAAAGTTCACCTGAGGCATGGTGGCGAAACTGTTACCAAAGGCAAGTCCATGTGCCTGCTGCACCCCGAAGCCAAACTGAAACATTGAGGTTTGTGTACAATTCTCTGGTTGATGTCAAGGTAACAGGGTGTTCAACACTATGAACCCCTAGGCGCCAAGAGATCTGGGGGCTACACGTTCTCGATCATCAAGTAGTTAATTTCTTCCCTTTGGTAGTGGTTTTTAGCATCTGAAACACTCAGGAAATATACATGAGATACTATTATCTGGGTGCTTCGGAGAGGAGCTGCAGCAGACAATACGGGGGAGGGGTCTAACCCTGGAAGGCCCCTCAGGGTCCTGCTCAGTTACAAAACTGGAGCACCTTGGTATTTGCAGCATTCCAAAATCATTGTTTTTAAACACATGATTTCTGGAAAGGAAATGGGCTACTTAGTGCAAGGAGCTGTAATTGTGACGCTTCAGGTCACCTACTGGCTCAGGTCTCCCAGGGGAAGCCATCCTCTGCCAGACCTGCTCTGGGTGACCCTAAACCGCAATCAGAGTCTTTTTGATAATCTGTTTGTGCAAACTTTGCTCTTGGCAACATCTTGGGGCCATTCCATCACCAGAGCCTTACTGGTAATTGGTGACGATGATGATGCCAGCAGAGGTCCTTTGAAACAACTGAGAAGTGTAAGTCTGAAAGGGACCCTGGTTATCACTGGAATTGAGGCAGAGGGGTTTGGAGTCCAGGCTGGAGTTTCTTGACAAGTGAATCGAAGGTTACAGGCACATATCTGTGACCTTCTCTCAAGGAGAAGGGATATAGTCAAATAACTTCAGTGAAGATGGTGCCGGGGAACGAGGGACTCCGGAGAGCTGGATGGGCCAGCATCAGTGGTTAATGAGCTCCCCAAAGATGACCTGTGCCTCGGTGTGTCCATCTGTGAATGGCCGTCTTTTCTCGAAAGGGAATAAGGGTGCACTGAGGTAGCGCAGGTAATTCAGAGCAGAGATAGCTGGGTGACAACCAGCCTCGGCCCCACTCTCTGATCTGGGCCAGGCCGACTCAGTCCAGCTGTGGGTCTGGAACGCCAGGCCTTCGGAGTCTCTGAGAAACGGGTCATGGGCATTTCAGCCCATTAAGATCCATGGCTGGTCATGCTTTTCTCGTGGAAATAATTCCTTTATTCCTGACACTGCGGTTTGCTGGTAACTTGCAGCACATGGAAGGGGGTTCCTTTCTTTTCCTGGACAGATGATGGCATTGTAACACTTCTGTAGGAAACAAAGCTCCGGCAGCATCTCCCCGGGTTCCATTGACTCCAACCTTTAGGACGAGCCTGAGGTTTTGCCTTTGAGCCCTGGGCGAGGCAGAGGAATGCCATAATTTCTGTATTTTCTAATAGGGAGACATGAAAATCTTGTATTTCTATGAAAAGGGTGTTCCCACCTCATTGAAATTCAGGCTTGAACTCTCCACCCTGGACGCGTCCAGAAGCCGTTTCTCTAACTTTGGAAGCAGTGAGCTCGGGAGAGAGGTTTTCCGTCTGTCTCCTTACGATGCTAAGCTGTTGGTGCCGTTCATTATTTATTACATGTCCCACTTTACATTGAATTGGATTTCCCTGTTTGCCGGGGTTTGAGAATTCAGTCGGGTTGGTATAAAAATAGGGTTGGCATCCGATTCTGCCGACTGATTTTTTCTGAGCGATGTATCTTGGGGGGATTTGTATTTACTCCAGAACTGCTTTCACTCTTAGCCGGGTCTTGACAACTACTCTGGTTGTTTACACTCGTATCAGACACGCCTGGATGACGTATGTGCTTGAAATCAGCCGTCAAGAGATAGGTCTTCCGAGGCTCTGCACACGTGTGGGGGGCTGGGCTGCCCGCCCCCAGAGGTGAGGACAGGACAGGGGCGTGCGGTCACATAGTGACGCTCGGGGCGGGGTGGGGGAGGGGGTTCTCATGTTCACGCCAAATCCACAGCCTCAAAGTAGGCAGTTTGTGGCCTGTGCTTTTAAAAACAAACACATTCACAGACTAAACAACTGATACTCAAGACGTCTCCTGGTCCTGCAGGGCAGCCAGTGCTGTGGCAATGATGTGTTTATCACATGAGGCGGCCCAGACCCAGGTGGAGAAGGGAGGTGGGTTTCTCAGGCCTGGGGCCTCGTGCTGGGCAGCCCCCGATGGGCATCTTGCCCCTCCAGCCTGGCAGGGACACAGCTGAGAGCCACCACGGGATGGAGTGCAGCCCCGCACACCCCAGCCCCCCAGGGACAGGGCTCGGGGTCTGGAGGAGAGAGCTATACCGTGGCGCCAGCATCCCTGCAGTTAAAGCGCCATTATGCACTCCCACGAGCTGGGGAGTTCTCTCCGTGGCAATCCCTGGCCACTCATCTCCTGCTAGCAGAGGGGCAGGGGCGGCGAAATAGCTGTGAAGGATGCTAATTTCCTCACAACCCAGTCGAATCATTTCCCGGCCAGCATCCTGCTTACAGAAATACCCTATCAGACACAGAAAGGAAACGACTGGTATCTTTTGCACCATAATTAAAGTATCGCTGTTCTCAATAAAACATCATCTAGAACATCCCCCTAAAAAGTGTTGTTTACAACAATCTCTGTAAATGTAGCATTACCAGCTATCGACAATGTTAGTTCCCGTACCATCTCCCCACGGTTCTTTTGATGTGCTAGTTCGGAATAAACAGACTTATTTTTGCTGTCATCCAACACTGCCTTTAATTTAATGGAGACGTTATTAAGATAAAATCTCTATTCAATTCCATATTGTACCATATTAACACACCCAATTAGTAATGCTTTATCAGTTATGAAGAAAGATGATGACTGCTTTTAAGCCAAATTACCTTTATCATGATAGCACATGCAGGGAACCACAAATGTTTACCCAGTGTATGTTAATTCTTACTTAATTTTAACACTGCTTTTATCAAGCAAATTAACCAATGAATTTTATTAAAGGGAATGTTCTCATAGAAGAGAGCTTCCAACACTACATTCCATCTGCTTTTATTTATAGAATTTTGATGGTTTCTTTTCCTCTTTCGTTTCATTGTTAATTAAGAGGAACACGTGGAAAATTGAACATTTGTGCCTAATTTTAGCAGAATTGGGAATAATTAGACATATCTTCTTGTTAATATAAAGATTGTCAGCATTGGGACTGCAGGCTATTCATTTAAATTCTCGCAAAGGACATTAAAAAACACGATGGAGTGATGGTGGTGGGGGGTGGCGTTGACACACCTTGGAAACTCCCAAGGGGAAAAAAAAAGCTTACCTTGGTGATTTTACCTTAAGGAAATCAAGCAATTCTTTTCTATACTTTAAGAAATGCACCTTGCAGTATAAAAGAATGTTATAGCAGGAAGACACCTTAAAATTCAGGTTGGGAGTGTTCGTCCCAGGAATATGTAAAGAAACTTTGCTTCCTTTGACTCCAGAACAGCCCTAGGACCCAGGATTCTGTGATTCAAACTGTGGGGTGTGTATACTGATGGGAGAGATGGCAAGAAAAGGAAAGCTTGTACTGAGGAGCTTCTTGATCTTCTTGGGCTAGACTGTCTTGATCTAAAATTTCTTCCCCCTCCACACTCCCCAAAATATCCAGTACGGTAGCAGCGAGTCAGTGGGAATCAGCACACCCTACGGGGTAGCAGCTAGTAATCAGAAGCCGCCAGCTCAAATCTTAGCGGACTTAAGGGTTTGAATTATGCTGAATTATTTGCTTGCTCTTTGGAAACCTCCTGGGAGAAAGAATGGATGCCCACCTTTAACTGCTTTTTACAGGGGGAAACCAGAGTGACTGATCTGCTCAAGGGGTGCATCTGGGTGCAGAGTCAGTGAGCAGCTGGATGGCGCCACTGGTGTCCCCAAAGCCCCTTCGCGTGTGCCGACTCCACAAGCAAGGGGCATGCAGCTGGCTGTCTCAGAACCTCTTCATATGGACTTGATGGTAGCTGTGCCAAAAACAGACCTCATACTACGATGGGTCAGGCTGCTTGCATTGGCCCAGACTGGCCAGATCTAACACTAAAAGTCACGTGCTCATGCAAGACTCATTCTTGGGGAGATTGTGACTAAAGTACATTAAAAAGAGAGCGTGTGCCCTTCCTGTCCCAGGCATTCATGTCCACTGGCTGAAAGGCTGTTGGTCAGGACACCTGGGTCCTTCTGTTCTCAGTGTGGACACTTACTTGTGTGACCTTGTGCAAGTCACTTGATTTCTTTATGCCTTGGTTCCTTATGTATAAAACTGGGCAAACAGCCCCCTAATCTGTAAGGTTCAACAATTAACATGTGTTCAACTAATTAGTGCTCAGGATCATCTAAAGAAAGAGAGAGGAAATAAAATTGTTTTTAAGTAGTTGACAACATTACATGGTGCAAACCATCATTGTCATCATTATTATTATTTTTTAAATGAAATCTGACTTATTGTTTATTCCCTCCAAGCCAAAAAGATCTGAACTCATTACTGAAAAATAGATTAGAAAATGTCTATGGATGGAAGGGAGCCCTTTCCAGTTGCAGAAGAACCTGGAAGGGCGTCTCTGACAACCCAATTCTAGTTTAGATGCTCAGGGTGTTATTAAATATCTTATACGCTTGAGAATAAACAAAGGATATTCTATCAAATTGGAAAAAATAATTTGAAACTTTGTTCTTGCCAATATTCAAGCAGCAATTTGCCAGTAGTAGTGGTAATAGTAGTAGTAATAATAGTAGTAGTATAGTAGTACTAATAGTACTGTTACTACCACTGCTATTACTACTACTAGTAGTAGTATGGTAGTAACAGTAGTAGCAATAGTAGCAGCACTACTAATAGTGGTAATTGGGGTGGTAGTAACAGTAGCAGTAATAGTGTCACTACTACTAATAGTAGTTATATAGTAGTAACAGTAGCAATAATAGTACTACTACTAGTAGTAGTATAAAAGTAACAGTAGTGGTAATAGGGGTGGTAGTAACTGTAGTAGTAATAGTACTACTACCACTAGTAGTAGCATAGTAGTAACAGTGGTAGTAATAGCAGTGGTAGTAGTAATAGTGGTATGGTAGTAACAGTAGTAGCAGCACTACTAACAGTAGTAATAGGGGTGGTAGTAACAGTAGCAGTAATAGTATCACTACTACTAATAGTAGTAGTATAGTAGTAACAGTAGCAATAATAGTACTACTACTAGTAGTAGTATAAAAGTAACAGTAGTGGTAATAGGGGTGGTAGTAACTGTAGTAGTAATAGTACTACTACCACTAGTAGTAGCATAGTAGTAACAGTGGTAGTAATAGCAGTGTGGTAGTAATAGTGGTATGGTAGTAACAGTAGTAGCAGCACTACTAACAGTAGTAATAGGGGTGGTAGTAACAGTAGCAGTAATAGTGTCACTACTACTAATAGTAGTAGTATAGTAGTAACAGTAGCAATAATAGTACTACTACTACTAGTATAAAAGTAACAGTAGTAGTAATAGGGGTGGTAGTAACTATAGTAGTAATAGTAGTACTACTACTAATAGTAGTAATAGTGGTCATAGTAGTAATAGCAGTATCGTTGTTCCCACTGAGTTATGATAGCTACTGGAAAGCCAGAGTTGTGATGGCCAGCCTTACAAAACTTTATAATAGCCTTTATTAAGAATATAATGTATCCAAAGCCACTCTACACCTTCCTCAAACTAGCACGTTCCAGCTATGAAAGTCTCATAAAATTCAGAGCCTGGCAATTTGCCCTTCACCTCTGTACAGACCATGTGTTAGGGAGACCCTCCCCTACCCCACCACCTCCATGAGACGGCAGCTGGGCATCAATATTTTCCACTGTATAAAATGGCTTGTGGGGAGTAAACATATTAATTTGACCCCAAGGGAGAGAAGGTGAGAGCAAATCAACTACAGCGAGCCATTTACGTTGCTTATTTCTGAAGACGAAGCCTCCGTTTATTTTCATCTTGTAATTGGGCACTTGCCAAATATGTGAAAATCTCGTTTTCTGTCTCTGTAGCCTATGTGTCTCCTTACTTTGATAGGTCTTGTTTTTAAGAAGTAGCGATGGTTTAAATTATATTTTAAACAGGAAAAAAATCAGTCTTCATATAATTAGTGAATGTAACCAGATTATTTGCAATCAACATCTACTTAATGCCTTATTACCCTAATGGAAGTTATTGTAAGTGATGATAAAATTGTCAGAAAGAAGTTATGCTAAGTGATGATAATTGGCACTATTAAGTGGTAAAAATCTTTTACCTTCTGCTTGGATTTTTTGTTAATCTCGACACAAATTCATCCCTAATGAGAGAAACTGAAGGGCCCGTTTATGGCCCTTGGGCCAATCGGGGAACTATGAATTGAATGCTGTGTCCCCTCAAAATTCAAATGTTGAAGCCCTAATCCTCAATGTGATGGTGTTTGGAGGTGGGGCCTTTGGTAGGGAATTAGGGAGTCAGGTCACGGGGATGGAGACTTCCTGCTGTGAGTGGTGCTCTCGTAAGGACAGACATGAGAAAAATGATGTCTCTCTCTGTCGTGTGAGGGCACGGCGGGAAGGCGGCCATCTGCCAGCCAGGAAAAGAGCCCTCACCAGGAAACGAATTGTCTGGCATCTTGATTTTGGACTTCCCAGCCCCCAGAACTGTGAGAAATAAGATGTCTGTTGTTCAAGCTGCTATTTGGTACAGCAGCCTGAGCTGGCTAAGACAGCTCTCACCCACAGCCAGAGGAGATGTCGGAGGCAGAGGTGAGACAGGCATCGGAAAAGCCCTCATCCGACTGCCGGTACACTTTGCAAGGCTTTGCCCACTCGGTGCATTTCTCTCTGTTTCTCATCTGTGGCTTTTGCTGTTGATCTGTGACTCTGAAGCTTTGTGTTCGAGAAGGAGTCGGACATGAAGTGGTCCTTCTGCAGGCAGAAGTGAAACAAAAGCAGTGGCATGCACCATGTGAATGAGGGAAGGACAGACCAGGGGAGAGGGCTTCCCCGCCTCCGGGCCAGGAACCAGGAGCGGGCAAGCACGGAGGACTTGCCCTCGCTGGGCCTGGCTCACATCCATCTGGTACCCACGTGATTCCTTCGTCTCTTTTCATTAGCACTTGTTGGATAAACTGAAGGGGCAAATGAGTAAATACGGGTTTCTAAGCTCGCGCAGCTGACTCTGGCTTGTCTACTGAAAACCCTGATGCTGTCTTTGCGTCACTGTAAGCAAGGCTGATGAGGCAGATGTGAGCATGTTTTCAGGGGTGAAATGAGCAGCAAGTCACCAGAGAAGGGTGTGGGGGTGAGTCTATGGCCCGCAGCTTCCGGGTTATGCTGCTCCTTAAGGAAAAAGCAGTATGTTTGACACTGGGGTATAAGCTCTGTGTGCGTGGCCGGTTTTAGTTCATTCATTCACTGCTTTCTTCTCAGCACCTAGGACAGGGCCTGGGAGGCGCTCAGCATGTCAGTACTCCTGCAATGAAGGCTTATGTGATGATCACTAGCACCCCAGTTTGAAAGAGAAAATGAAGAAGCCACTTACCCCCCTACTTCCAGACTTCCTCTTTACATCACTCTTTGTCCTGCTCCTGCCTTTGGAGAGGCCAGTGTTTGGAAGCTCCAGTGATTTGCATTCTCCTTCCACTGCCACTGGATTTCATTGGTTGGCAAATCTTGCCTTTCTGACCTACAGTGCTCTTTGTATTCCCTGCACAATGGCCCTGGGGTTGGCCTTCTTGTCTAGGCAGCTATGCCAGCCTCCTCCCAGGCCTCCCTGCCTCCACAATGCCTCCCTCCGTCCAGGCCGGATCCATCTCCCTCCAGTACAGAGGCGATCATTTCCCCTTTGCTCAGGAGGTAGCAGAGGTTCCCCGCTGCCCACAGAATGAAGTCCAGGTTACTTGTGCAGGCAGGGAGACCTACTTTCTGAAGCTCAGACGCACTTCCTCGCCCTGGCCTGCTCTGGACACATCACATTTTGGTGGGGCTCCTTTGAAGCCAGGGATATTTGGCATGGCTGTTTTAAAAAGTAAGTTTTATTACTGTTCAGCTATGGGAGGCTGGCAGATTAGGAGACCTATGGAAAATATAGTTTGTTCCTCACAGTTCCCAAGAGGAGGGGACAGGCCATGCCAGGCAGGGCCATGGGGGAAGCACCAGGGTGGGTCAGGAGGCAGAGAGAGAAAGGGGAAAATGTGGGAGGGTAAGAGCCTTTCTTGTGGTTCCTGTAGGAAGGGACAGGCAGGGCAGGGAGGCAGGAGAAGCAGTTGAGGACTGGCTAGTGTGAGTAATTTCAGCCTCTCTGCGACTTACGGGCTGTCCCTAGTTGTCTGGTCCTGGCCCTGGGGTGATTAGGGGAGGGGACGAGTGACCCTGAGTAGATGAGATGGTTGGGGATGTGGAATCTGGATAGGTTAGTTTGCATATGAAAGGTAGGCTCCCAGGTCTAGGAGTTGGCCAGCCCTGGGGATGCCTCATTCTCTCTAGAGGTATCCAGACCCCAAGGTGTCAAAGTATTAGGAAACACAGAAAATAAAAAATGTAATTAATACTATGGTCTAAAAAAGGACCCCAGATTATTAAGCTATTGCATAATGCCCAGAATAGCCACCCTCCCCCGATGCTGGCTTTCCCCCGTTCCTGAGACTCACTCCAATGCAGAACCCCCTCCTCTTTCTACCCTCAATTCTTGACTTACCCTTAATTTGCTAGAAAATGCTCAACAACTGATGGGGAATTAGACTTGGCTTTTCCTGTTCGCTCCCAGGGGAACCGCTGACCCTCACTGTCAGAGGTCCCCTGTGCCTCCGTCTCTGTGCTGATGGCCACTTTTGTCTGAAAGCCTGCTGTGGTCCATTTCCTTCACAATTGGCTATTAAGAATCCAAACCAGTCATCTGTTCAGCTAGGTATTTGCCATTTGCCAATTCATAACACTTAAAATAGTCATCTAAACTATTTTGTTAATTTTTAATAGACTCAGTCTGAGAGACGGGACGCCAGTTCCTGAGGGCAGACACTCGGCTCAGCCTCCTGATTATTGAAGAACTTGGCCAAGGCCCCGAAGGCTTTTCTTTTCCATCCCATAGATTTTTATTCCAGCTTTAAAATAACATAAATTCCACCTGATTACTCACTTCCTTATTTTGTTCAGGCTGAGTCATTAATCAGTTTTATTAAAAATGGTGACTGACCCAAACTGCATCGCATGTGAAGGTAATTCACCTTCAGTATTTCTTCGAGAAACATCCTCTTTTGAATATCTTATTTTAGGGTTTTTTTTTTTAATGGACAAAACGATAAGAGTGGTAGATTGCCATTTTTTATATATTCTTCAAAGTCTTTCTTAAAAAGGACATATCACTCCATCTTCTCAATCTATTTTATTATGTCTTAGTAGCTTTTATAAAAGTTCCTCTACATGTATATGAAACAGAGGTTAAGCATATATATCAAAAGCTAATTAAAGTCTATTCCCTAATCTGACACTTACGTGAAATAGATATAAAAATATCTTCATGATTGAATGTTCTCCAAATTTCTTCTGTGACTGAGGTTGTAAAAAACTCTCAGAGTAGAATCTTGCTACTTGCCATTCATTATGATGATGTTTTCAGTGCTCTGTAGATTTCCCATCTGTGTGTAGACGCCTGTGGGTAGGAATAAAGGCCATCCAACTCTGAGTTAGTTAATTGCAGCTAATCCCACAGGACACAATCATTGGGTAAAACACGTGGGATCAGCTGATGTCGAATTTGCTTATTACCGTTGATGGTCAGTGCAGAGCAGAGCTTGCTTGGGTGGAGGATATCAATAATTTGGGACACACACTAAGTATCTTATATAGAGATCTTCTCATTAACATACTCTGTGAGGTAGGTGCTCCAATGATCCCCGTTTGACAAGTAAGAAAATGGAGCCAAGGCCAGGCGAGCCTGGGCAGCTTCTCCATACGCAGAGCCTGTCCCCTGCCATGGACAAAGGGCCACGGCCCTCAGCACGCTGACAGTCAGCTCGGCATCATGATATGCCCAAGAAGAGACCTTTCTGAGCCGCTGGTTCTGGGTTAGGGCCGCCTGAGCCGCTGGCCCTGCACCAAGATGTGGCAAAGCCTTATTAAGAGTGTTTGGATCCCCACGAAGCCCTACTGTACCCACGTTTACCAGGAGATTTGTGTAGGAACGGGGTTGATGGTCTTCACGCTTACAAAATCAGGAGTGCTGATGAAAGAAGTAAAGCCTCGAAAGCTTCCAGTCCCGCGCCTGCTCGTGCTCACCAATAACCAGCTTTACGTGGACAGAACGTCAGTCTGGCCGTGTTGGTTGGGAGCGTGGGACGTCGTGTTGACTTGTAGATGTGCCAGTGACCTCATGCATGAATAAACATACCTGTGAGATCCGTGAAGAAAACCAAAAACCAAAAACCAATATGCCCACAAAGAAAATCAGATAATTCATTACAAGATGCCCTGGAGATTTGAAGAATACATGTCGGCAACCGTAGGGACCAGGAACCGCAGAACCTTCACTGTCCCGTGTAGACTGTGCACATCCTGGGGGCAGGACCCGTGACTCTTCCTTTCACTTTGCCCACCAGCTGTCAGCCCTGCACGGGCCACGAGGCTGTGCTCAGAGGAGGAAGACCTTGGCTCCACGGGTGGAGCACCCACCTGGGAGGTCACATGGGAGTCAGACTCCTGGTTTTGACTCTTGGCTCTGCTCTGGGCTGGGTGACGTTGGGCAAGTCACCTAACCTCTTTGAGTCCCAGCTTTCTCATCTCTAAAGAGCGGGATGAAATCTGCTTCCTGTGGTGGTTGTGAGAACAAGTGAGAAAATTATTGTGAAAGTGTTTTGTAAACTGTAATGGATACAAATAGAAGCCATTAAGCAAGCTCCAGTTGAATTGTAACACTCTGATGCCCAGGCACGGAGACCTCCAGCCACCTACCTTCCAGGCATCTCGCAGTCCTGTGGGCGCCAGTTTCTGAATCCACATTGGGCAGGTTCCCTGGGAATCCTAAGAATAAAGGTGGATATAGTTGGAATATAGAAACTCCAAGCCAAAACTCCACATTGCCAAGTAATTCTGCTGGCGGTGCTCTGGGGTGGCTGCAACCATCATCTGTAACATTAACTGTCACTGTCACTCACTGCATGCTCGCCACTTCCCATGACCAGGTGAGGCAAGGACTGTTATGATCCCATGTAGCAGTGAAGGGAACAAAGCGCAGAGAGGCTGGAGGGTCCCTGAAGGTCAAGGAGCAAGAAACAGGCAGAGGCAGGCTGCTGTCATTGCACCTGACCCCTTGGCTATGGACCTCCAATCTCTCCTCTCTGGGAGCTGGAGGGGTTTCATAGGGCTGCCAGAGCTGTGGATCCCACCCTCGGGGGCCAGTTATGTGGGGGATGGGATATCACAGACACCCCCAGTCTCTAAAGAGCAAACCTCTCTCTGCTCTCGCCGGCTCCTCACCGCTCCTTGCTCAAGTCAACGGAACAGAGAGAAGTGTCACTGTTTTTCTCTGACTGACCTTTCTGGGGGTGGGTGGGTCCAGGCCAGGCCCTGGAAAGCTGATACCCTCAAGGCACTTGTGAGTGGAAGCGTGGGGGCCCAGCAGTCAGCCGGGAAGGCTGGTCTGGCCTGAGGGAGGGACGGAAGGGGAGGTGTTTGGTTTTGGGGTTTTATTGAGATGAAATTCATGTAACAGAAGATGAACCACTTCAAAGTGGCGTCTTGCACATTCACAGTGTTGTGTAACCATCGCCTCCATCCAGTTCCAAAACGTCTCCATTACCCGCCAGGGGAGACCTCGCAAGGGGAGGGCTTGAGGTTGTGGGCAGTGGAGGATGTGCTGCACTGCCCCGGGCGCACCCCAACCTCGACCTCCAGGCAGGTCGACTTAGGATGTTTCTGCAAAAGCAGATTCCCCTGGGGGGGCCACTGCCCCGACCCCACGTCAGCGCAGAAGGACATGGGAGACGAGGCGGGTGCGGTCTGGACAGAGAGTGTATCTGGGGGTGTTCAGGAGTGTCAGCACGAGGCCACCAAGGGTTTAAGAAGCCAAGGTTCCCTCACCTCCAAGGTCAGTGAGGCCCCAGTGGACATCTGGGTTATATCAGCCATTTGTCTGCCTAAAAGGCAGCTTCTCGAATAGGCACAGAACATCTCCAGGACAGAAAACGCCTTCCTCTGAGCTGTACCCACTGTACCTTGTATCTGCAGAAGCAACTGCGCTTCAGACAGCCGCCGTAAATTGTCCATGAAGCAGAGGCTGCTTTCCTATTGGCTCCAGGATCCTCTCCAAGGGGTAGCCCCATCTCTCGCTGTCTCTGCCTTGGGCTGATAATGGTGCAAGGCAGGCAGGCCAGAAGGGAGCGGGGGAGGGGAGCCCAGAGCTCCTGGCCCCGCTGGCACTGTTCCCCTTGGGCAGGCAGGAGCCCCAGCTTCCTGGAGCCCCGCAGACAGTCTCCGGGGCCAGAGCCGCAGGCATCCTTCCCCAGCGGGGCTGAGGCTGCCCCCTGCCCCTCCCCCGCCGCTCCTGCCGCCTGCCCCTCCCCTCCCCCCCAGGCCCCAGTCTGGAACCTGAGCCACATTTTTCATTTCCCTTCTGGTGCATTTCTGGTATTTCTTAGTTGCTTTACAGAAAAAAATCACTTTGAAGAATATCTCTGTTCTTTAAAGCGAGGCACACCTATGTCCGCCTGAGCTAAAGTTGTATTTTATCCAGGATTCCCTCATGTTGTGATTACTGAATGGACAGTCAGCCCTGCTGGGAACGGCAGCGAATATGACTACAGACAGGAAAAAAAAAGATGCACTCTCTGAGACACATTTGGCAAAGTAAATCCCGCTTCTTACAAGAAAAGAATGTAATGAATTTTTCTCTATTTTTAGTCACGCATAAATCCCTTTAATACGTTTGAGCTCAAAACTCCATATTTGTCTTGGTCTGAAGTTAAATCTACAGTTTAAAGGACAGCATGTTTGCCCCACGCGAGGTATTGAGGGTCTCCAAGTGGAGGGAGAGGTTTTCTGGCCCCAGGGTGTCATGGCAACCCCGGAATGGGGACCCTCAGACACCTGTGGGGTGAGACAGAAAAGCCTTGCTTCCCCTCCTTTCTTGGGAGCAGACTGGATGGGGACAGAGTGCCCACCGAGAGCCTGGGAAGACCTGTTTTGATGTCTAGTCAGTATCAATGGCAGGGGATGATTTTGAACTTGGCCCCTAGGGAATTTAAATGAAGGCCCAAGTGGCAGGGAAGGGGAGGTGACTAAACTGAAATAAAAAATGAAGAAAAAGAAAAACTGTAGCACCAGGGTCACTGTAGGACTCTGAGTCTCCCTATGGAAGGATTTCAATTCCTTTTTCATTCGTCACCGATGGTGAGTCCTTGCCTTACCCCAGGGGTATGACAGGCTCACATGGAGGGAAGGAGGGAGCCCGACACTGACAATCAGAGGTGCAACTAAGTGGACTTCACTACGAAGGTGGTCAAGGCCATGAAACCTAGAGCCACATGAGGGACACACCATGTCACTGGCCCCACGGGAGCCAGAGGGACAAGTGAGCAGAGAAGAGTGGTGCTCCTGACCTCGGAGGTAAAATCCCTGAGGGACACTCATGGGAGTGACCACAACCCTGGCAGGAATCTGGGGGGACTTTGTGAGTGTGTTGGGGGTAGTCAGGGAGTGCAGGCGAAGGACCCAGCGAGCTACCCTCCCTTGGCCACACCTTCCCGGTTGGTGTGATTTGAGAGCCCCACCCATACAGTCTTGCATCAGGCAGCACAATCGAAGTGGAAGAAAAGCACTGCAGTAGAAGTTGTCTGTAGCCCAGGGGATGCCGCATCCTTGCCACGTGCCATCTTTAGTGCGTAATGCATTCGGAGTGTCTCAGACCCGGGAGGTGCTGACGTCACTGTGCCATCCCTACAACTGACCTCCTCCAACAGCCACCAAGTCCGGACGGTGCAGAAATCGCAGTGAATACTCCCTGCGCTGCTGGTGAACAGCCCCACCCCCTCCTCTTTCCTCCCCATCAGGAACCAAACCCACGTGGTACCCCTGGGTGCTTGGCAGGGTGGTACTGTGCCTTTGTACGATGCCCTGAGCTTCTTCAAGCCCTGAACAAGTTCTCTCCCTGTCGGCCTTCGACGAGGCAATGAGGCAGAGATGTTCATCTTCACTTCCTCCCTGAGAAATCAAGCCACAAGGAGACTCAGCCACTTGCTCCGTGGAGGAGGTGAGGGTCAAAAGCCCTGAACTAGAGTGCAGGCTCCCTGGCTCCCCATCTGCCCACCCTAACCTTTGGGATGGAGGCATCTTGTTGGAGTGATCTTTAAAATATCCTTTGGAAATGAACACAGATAACTAATTTTTCAAAAATCTCCGTAAACTTTAAGATGACAACATGCAGAGGATCTCTTCCGTGAGGCTGCCCAGTATTGACAGCACAGTTGGAAATCAATCAGAACGCTTTACTAGAAGCTCCCATTAAAGGAGTTGTGAAGAGGACCCCTGCTACCTCCCTGATCTTTAACTGCCTTTTGTCTTCTCCCTGCACTCTAAGTGTAACCAGTGCCACCCTGAGCCCCCTCCACATGGTCGCCAGGTGTGTCCGCAGAGGCGCCGTCGCTGGAAACCTGCAGGACAGCTGGCCCCTCGGTTTTCCTCACAGAGGCAATGAAATGCACAACTTGGTCTTGGTCTCGTTTCTCAGCCCGATGTTTTGGTCCACGTGGAGTCGACAGAGGCTTTGAGAAATTTCTAACTGAATCTAACAGTGAGGAATCTGCTCCAAAGATTTCATTCTAAACTTGCACATTCCACCACCATTTTCATTCCCTTAAGGGCAGAAACTGAGTGCCTGCTGTTCTTCCTGTAATGGTTGGAGGAACCAAATCTTTCACAAATGTTCCTTCTTTTATATGAGCAAATGGAAGGACCCAAGCCAGCCAAATCTCACTTTTTAAGGGAATTAAAATTTGAGATGAGGACATTTAGAGAAGTTTTCTGTGTAATTCAGAGCTACAGGGAAATCTAGATTGAACACAGAAGTCGTTTCCAACCTTCCCTGTAGCACTGAAAACAGCACATGCTACCTGCGCCGTTGCCAATGCCTGAACTCCGGCTAATGTACTCGGTAATTGAAGAAACAAAACCAAACCCTCAAATTCCTGAGTACTTTTGTTTAGATTTTTATTCTCAAGGCCAATTATTTAAGTGGAGACCTTCTGCCTTAATGAATGAAGGTTTAACTAAGGTTTCCAAAGGGTAGCTGACACATAATTATCCCTGCAAACAAGGCAGAAACATCCATACGTATAAAAATAATCAACAGACAAACCAAACCAAACAGACCAACACCACCATAAGGGAAACAAAAAATTATGAAAACGGTGTTTTCCCTTCCAACTTTATCCTCAGCTCCCTGGAGACCTCTTATTGGAAAGTCTCTGCATTAGCTGTTTTCTGTCTGCCCCCCACCCAAGTCCCTTCCCTCCCCTCCTCTGTCCTGTTCTGTGCCCCAGGAGGCTGACCTCTGCAGAATGTATCTCCTGCTATTCTGTCTGCTCAATTTCTGGTGAGATTCAGCCAATGGGAGAGACTGGCAGGAGGTCGGAGGGCAGGAAGAAAGAGAGAGAGACTGGGGTATTTCTTCCTTACTTGCTCCGTATATTGGTGTTACCCCAAAACTGGGTTCACCTCTTGGTGGGTATGGAGCCAACAGACACAACCAAGCCAAAGAGCAGGAGAAGGAAGGATTTATTACTTGCAGCAAGTAAGGAGAATGCCAAAGATCTTTCCCAAAGCAATGTCTCCCTGAACAGCAACATTGGGAGCATTTTATGCTAAGGGTATATGCATATTCATGAAGGGGCTTGAGCAGAGGAGAATTCAGCATAGGACTGGGGTCAAGGTCAAGAGAGTCTGAACTTTAGTTGACTGAAGTCAGGAGAGTCAACACCATTGTCCTCTACCAGGGTGGGAACCCTAGTTCCTGCAGGACTCGGAGCCACGTACCAGATGGGATGTGTACCCTTGAGGAGGAAGTAGGACTCTGTTTTACCTCTGAATTATTATTTCTTGACTCTTTCCTTTGTTCCTGCATTCCCTCACTTCCCTTAAGGTCATTCATTATGGAGATCTGTTTAAGGGCAAGCATGGTGGCCAGGCTTAGATCACAAAATGGCGTAGACCAAAATGGCTTCTCTTATGTCAAGAAAGCCATGCCCGGCTCTCTTTCTTCAGGCACCCCCTACTCTATCAGCTTATGCTGGTGCTATGTTTCTGCTTGGATCAGGCCCCACAACTCCATCTCTCCTTTGCTCCAACAGCACCATTTCTTTTGATTCCTCAGCCCCGGGAGGGCAGTGCCTTCCAGTGTTGCAACAGCAGCTCTAGTTGGTTTCATAACCTGCCTACAGCTCTGTGATGGTCCCTTCACCAAACTCTTTGGTTGAATTCTGCTTCCTGCTGGGACCCAGACATAGATTCTCTTTACCACCCAAGACAGATTAATCAACTACCCTCCAGGGCCCTCCACATTCTTCTCCAATCCCATTGATCACCTCTACTGTAATCTTCATTGCATGTCTGCTGATCTTCTTGTTAGACTAGGAGCTCACTGAGGCTTAAGGCTGACTTTTTTACCCTCCAACACCAGCATCTAGGATGCTAACAGGCCTAAAATGGGCAGTTAGATGATCCTGCTTGAATGAATATGTAAGCACATTAAACAAATAGGATCTAAATGTTCTTCTGAGACAAACAAAATCAGCACCTGCTACATGCCAGGCCCTGGGCTGTGATGGGGCCAGAACCATTAACAAGACAGACACACTCATGACCCTGAAGGAATTTCTAAGCTAAGGGAGTGTTAAGGGAGTAGACGAGGAAATGGCTGGTTGCCATAGTGCGTAAGAAGTGCTTTGACTTGGGCGGGGAGGGGGGCTTTATAAACATCCCCCTAAAAACTAATCCAAACTGGGAGTGGGCAGGCAGAGGAAGTCTAATTCAAGGTTGTCAACCTTCAATGTCTACAGGGCCAAGCAGGCTAGGACAGTGAGTTAATCCAACCAGGTGGGGGCTGAGTGAACTGGGGAGAGCGTGCCTTATCTCAAGTGGGCCCCTGTCCTCAGCTTAAGTGAATGGAGTCCTGGAGCCATGTGAAGCCAGCATCTATTTCCAATTTTCAAGAGACATCCAAAAAAAGTAGATTTTTATTTTTAAATGTCCAGAATGAATCCAAAAATATGAAAACACAAAGGAAAACCAACAAAAGGTATCGATAGACTAGATGCTGCCTGCTTCCCACCGTTGGCCTAAATTGCTGGTTAAAAGAATGAGCAAGAGTTAGCCAGGTAAAGTGTGTGTGTGTGTGTGTGTGTGTGTGTGTGTGTGTGTATGTGTGTGTTGAGGTCTGGTGGTAAGTGCTTCAGTGGAAAAGGTTCCAGGTAAACGGAACAGCATGAGCAGATACCCCAAAACAAAGGCCGAGTCTGGCAGGTTGAGAGCTTTAGTGCAGCCGGGGAAGCGATGAAGGGTCTCACAGGCCTGGGTTGTGGGCACTGCTGATCGCCTTGCTACTAGTCTTCCTTCTTCGCTCCTGGAATCTCTATGTTGTTTAGCTACTTGGCAACATGTGGTTGAGAGGAGGGACCGCCCTTCCCTAGACCAGGGTCCAATCCAGTCACGGTCATCCCATTACCTTCCCAGCAGCTGGGTTAGCTCTGGCAAGAATACAGTACTTGCTAATGAAACAGTGCAGGAGGAGTGCTTTCCAGAGTTTTTCCCACTCATTGAAAGGGTCTTGTAGAAGCAAACACATCGTGGGTGTGGATATATCCTGCCATCTAAGGATCAAAAGCTAAACCAACTCTAGAGGACAAATCAATATCCTGGAAAGACAGAACAGCCAGATGGAAAGATCCACATTCAAGGTAAGGTTGTTGGGCTGATGAATTAACCAGATCTGAAGCCTCTCTTCCTGGGACATCTTTTTGTGTGGGGTGTTCCATTTTCTTAGCGTTGGACCACTATGAGTTGTATCATCTGACGATTACCGCAGAAGTGTACGAAGTGAATCACCACGTCAGGGAGTTGGAACTTTATTCTGAGGGTACAGGGAAGCCACTGCAGGGTTTTAAGGAGAGAAGTGTCAGATCCAATCTGAGTTTTAGAAGGATCACTCTGACTGTTGTGACCATAAGGGATGGGAGCCAGGAAGCAACATGTATGTTTTAATTTGTCCCAGAAACTCTGGATCCCTAGAAGGTAGGAATGGTGTTTCATTAATCTGTCCCAATGCTTTTCATATGGTTGGCACTCAGGGTTTGTTCAGTGAATGAGTTCAACTGCTGAGTGATTTTATCCCTTCTCTTACTGCAAGAACAGCTGGAGGTCAGCCTCCAGCTGTGTCACAAGTAAACTACCCATAGGTTTCTTGTCAAGAATTGCCTGTTAACTTTCTCCTTTTTCTTTCTCCCTTTCTTCCTCCCTTTCTTTCTCCCTTTCTTCCTCCCTCCCTCCCTCCCTCCCTCCCTTCCTTCCTTCCTTCCTTCCTTTCTTCCTTCCTTTCTGTCTTTCTTTCTGTCTTTCTTTCTTTTTTCCTTCCTTCCTCCCTCCCTCCCTCCCTCCCTTCCATTTCGCTACAGCGTTCCTGTATCCACAATCAGCTACACAATTTATTTGCCCCGTGCGAAATGAATTTGTAGGGTCCTTTATGCAAAAAAAGTGGAGGAAAATATCATTAAAGGCACTGAACTATAAAGGGTTTTCCTTTCTTACATCTATTTCCTCTGCTGACTTCACTTATAAAACACAAGTTCAAAGAATTACTAAGAATTTAAAGATGATGAGAGCAGAGCCTTAAATGCCAAGCCTGGGACCATCTGAGCGCAGGGCTTCGGGGCTGCACAGCTGGAGCCCATTCAGCGCCGCTGCCTGCAGCCCGGAGCCGGAGCTGAGCGAGCCGGGCGCTGACGGGGGAGGAGCCCAGGCGTGGCTCTAACTCCATTCTAGTTGTTGCCTTAAGTGGCTTTATAACTACATTTAGGGCAAATTTATGCGTCTATGCACTTCTGCCTGTCTATATGTATTACATTTTCCAATTAAAACTTTAAGTAAATGAAGAAGGTAAATTCATAGTGAGTCTAATGCATTTTCTAAACTTCCTTCCCCTGGGAGCTTTCTCTTTGTTTCCATGATTGTTTCAGGTGTTTCTACCTTACTATTCATTCCCTTCTAACTTCTCAGGAGTAATTCAGACTCCTAAGTCCCAGAGGGCATGCTTCTTTGTGATCCTGCCCACAATAAGGAAACCAAGAATAGAGTTCAGCGATGAATTAATGGGTTAGCTTTTTCCTAAAGTGCTATGTCAAGACCAAAGAAGAACCGTATCACACATCAGAGAGCACAACCCAGTCTCTTCAGTGCGCAGGCAATGTCTGTCCCGCCCCTTAGTGTTCCTTCCTTCCATAGGGTCTTTTTTTTCTTTTTCAGAGAAAGACCAGAACAAGCTCCCTCTCCCAGAGTAGCAGGATGGGCAGTTGTCCTAACAGAAGGATTGCACATCCCCATCCCTGTCCTGCTGGTGTGAACCCTTTGTGCCTCCTCCAGCTGTTGGTACGGCACCATTATTGCTGCCCCGAGGGTCCAGGATGAAAAGGGCTCTAGTCTCATCAGATGATGGGTGAGCTGCGTATTCCTTGTCTATGTAACTGAGTTGTTAGATGGTAATTGCAAAATGAGGGAGCTGGACTACAGCAGAGCCTTTGCACCAAGTGATCCATGTGCAAAACATACTTCCCCATCACACTTTATCAATCCACGTCTTCATTTCAACAACACACATTTTAAAAAAATTTTATTTTATGCTATCTGGAATTAAGATATGCCTTGCAATCAATGATGTCATACATTCTTTGCCGAGGATGGTGACATCGTTGCCTTTGCCTATGCAGGCGTTGACCCCGGAAACACTAGCATCAAAACTTGCAGAATGGGGATCATTGGCCTGGAGGAAAATCTCAAGATCACAATGGAGCCCTGCACTCCTAGGGGCCAAGTGGCTGCAGGACATGCAGGTGGGGAGAGGGGAAGGGGTAAACCAGGCTATTTAGCAGCTTTCTCAAAGCAGGAGTCAGGCAGGCTGACTCTACAGAAAAGCGACAAAGCTGAGAAGCCCAGCACCAGCTGGTTTTAGGGCCTCTTAAAAAAATGTTGCATCACAAGGAGCTTGGTGGTCCTTCAGCAGAGAGAGTGACATTGCCCAGGAAAACATCATGTCTCTGAGGCACACCGTGGCTCAGGAAATTTAGGCTGAACATGAAGAGGTTTTAGGTATGTCTGAAACAATTGATTTCATTTTCCTTTTTATGGATGCATGAGAGTGATGTGTGATAAAATCTGTCTAATTAGAATGGCTATTATAAAAAGGAAAACAAAATAGCAAGCATTGATGAGGATATGGAGAAATTGCAGTCCTGGTGCATGGCTGGTGGGGATGTAAACTGGTGCAGCCACTGTGGAGAACAGTATGGTGGCTTCTTAAAAAATTACCCATAGAATTACCATAGGATCCAGCAATCCCACTTCTGGGTATAGACCCCAAAGGGTTGAAAGTAGAGACAGGAACAGATAATTATACATTCATGTTCAGAGCAACATTATACACAATAGCCAAAAGGTGGAAGCAAACAAAGGGTCCTTCCCCAGATGAATGGATAAGCAGAATATATATATGTACATACCACGGACAATTATTCGGCTCTACCGAGTAATGAGATTCTGACACATGTTACAATGTGGATGAAGTTTGAAGACGCTACACTAAGTGAAATAAGTCAGTCACACGAAGGACAAACATTGTATGAATCCACTTATGTGAGGTCAAACTTACAGAGACAAAGTTGAAGTGGAGGGGCTGTGGTAGGGGGGAGATGGGGAGTTACAGTTCAGGAGGTAAGAGTTTCAGTCTGGGAAGATGAAAAATTTCCAGAGATGGACGGTGCTGATGGCTGCACAACAATGTGAACGCACTTGCTGCCGTTGAAATGTACACTTGAAAATGGTTACAATGGTGACTTTTCTGTAACCTATATTTACCACAATATTAATCTATCTTGTTAAGCCTACCCAAGCTCTATTAATAAGTATAAGATAGTCATTTTAAGTGATAAGAAAGCATTTTGCCAGAGTTAGTTGACAGCACCTTCCTTTTTTCTTTTTCAATGGTATATAAAATAAGGGTAGAGCTTTCAGTCATGACAGCCTGGATTTGGGAAATATGGCTGTACGCCTTCCTTTCCCTCCTCCCTCCATATAAAAAAGGCCCACATGAGAGGTTCACGTTTGAAGAGGAAAAGTTGTACTTAACCACATCTGTGATCAATTGTTGGGATTTACTCCGTGTCCAGCTGGTCCTAGGAGCTGGGATTGGATACCTAGTTCTTTTTTGTTTTGTTTTTTTGGGGGGCAGGTAATTAGGTTTATTTATTTATTATTATTATTTTATTTAATGGAGGTCCTAGGGATTGAACCCAGGACCTTGTGCATGCTAAGCACACGCTGTACCCCTGAGCTATACCCACTCCCCCCTAAAGACCTACTCCTTGACCTCAGTGAACATAGAGCTTCTTGGTAAGGTAGAAATAATGCAGAATGTTTAGGTATAATTGTGAGCCCTAGGGTAGGAATTTTTTTTAAGTGGTTCTTAGAGGCTGAGAAGATAGGGGAGGAAATTCAATGCCAGAGGGGCCAGAGGAAACATTTTGGTGTGAAGGAAATATTCTGGATATAATGACTGTGATTATATGATTGTGGTAAAAAATTATCAAATTGCCTATTTAGAAACTGTCAAGTTTTATTCCCTGTAAATTATATCTACTTAAATAAAATAATGCAAAGAGAAAAGGGAAGGAAGAAAGCGGGATAGGGGGGAGGAAGCATCTGGAGAGCAGGATTCTCAGTCTGAACTCTGCACCGGGCAAGTCACTTTGCCTCTCTTGGCCTCATCTGTGAAATGAGATGTTTGAGCTAAACCTCTGAGGTCTCATGTTACTTCTCTGCATCCATGGAAATATAGAGACAAAATATAATCAAAATGAGGCACTAAAGAACAGAGCAGAGACAGTGCTTGTGTGTCCCCAGATGGGTCACTTTTCTTCCGGGGCTTGTAGCTCAACTACATTTCCCAGTGTTTCCAGCAGATAGGTCCCCCCAGGTGGCTGATCCTGGCCAAGGAAACACAGTCAGAAATTAGGTGTGGTCAGAAACTCAGTGTGCCCCTCTCAGGCCCGGCCCCTGGAGCATCCCACTGGGATCCTCCACTCTCTTTGCCCTTCCGTGGTGCCCTCGGAAGCCACGGGTTGGGAATGTCTGTGCCACGATGGACGGTCCTTCATTCCTAGGTCATCCTCTGCAGAGGTGCCGCCCAGCCCACGTGGACTGTGACGTGAGCTAGAATTACATTGTCATTGTTTTCAGCTGCTCAGATTTTATTTTCTTCTGTTTATTTGAATCATTAGCCTACGCTGAATAAAACACAAAGCAAAGTATGAGTTCAGTAGCAATCCTTCAGCTAGAGGAAGGTGCAGGGGAGAGACCCCTGACAGGGGCCCTGAAGCCACAGACAAAGAGGGAAAGGGAGACACTCCAGCCCTGGCAGGCATAAGGGTTCAGAATTTGGAGATTTGGTTGTGGTTTGTTCTGAGAGCTGGAGATGAATAACTGATGTAATGATCCATCTCCATGTTGCTTCCCCTCCCCCCAGGAAACCCCCCAAATATCTCCACCATCCCATAATATCACCAGGAAATATGCAACTGGCTCTGAATGGATCTGGCAACATGGAAACAAAATCTGCATGGCCTTAAAGCCCAGGCCCCGCACAGGGTGGGTGTGTCCACTCTGCAGGTGTTGACAGTTGTGCTCACCTGAGCTCAATCTTCAATCATTTAAGCCCACAAACCCAGACCTAGAGGAGGAGGCAAAGCAGACAAGGGTGGATGAGGTCCCAAAGGTGCTCCTTGCAGGGCAGGATCCTCCCCTGAAGGAGGTGAGGACGAATTCTATGACCCCCGCTGCTGGGGAGAAGTCACATCCCCAGGTCCTGCTGGGGGGACCCACCACCCTGGAGCTGAGGCACTGGGCTCACCGCAGGGCACCAGGTGGGGTGCGGGTGCGGCGATAGGGAGGGAGGCAGGCGGAGAATGGAAGACAGCTAGTCTAGAAGAACTGACTTGACTTGGTAGAGAGGCACTTGTTAATAAGCATAAAAATAAGAGGCAAAACCTCCCTAAAGGGTTCAGAAGAAAATTTCCAATAGGTCCACTCAGTTGGCCCCTTCTCTGTGACTAATTGAGCTCCTTACACAAATAAAAAGGGATGAGTGTTTAGCCAGAAAGCAAAACAGGGGTTGTTTCCTTTCATCTACAAAACAGCCTCTGAATTCCTGCAGCCTCTACAATGGATTCAGCTACACAGACCAGGCTTTTCAAGTACTTCATTGTAACCTCACACCCAGGGACAACGGGTGACGTACCAGCACTTGTACAGGTGAGCAAGGACTGGCAGTGATTGGCTGCGAGTGGAAATGGAATGGAGGCAGTAGATTGGGGCCAGGCTGGGGAGCAGGGATGGCGAACAGGTCCCTCAGCCTCCCACCCCAGGGCCTTTGCACTTGCGTTCCCCTTTTCCCTTGAAGACTTTCCCCCAGGTGTTTGAAGGGATGGCTCCCTCCCTCCTTTCAATTCTTGACTCCATTGTTCTCTTCAAAAGGTCAGAGATGACCACTATTAGCAAAATAGCCTCCCTGCCCCAGGAAACTCCATCTCCTTCTCTGCTTAATTTCCTTTCAATACGTGATTTTCCCTGTCTGATGTTAAATTATGTATCTATTTATCTGTCTTCTATGAGGGCATGTCCTTTGTTGTGCTTTGTGCTGTGTCCCCAGGGCCTGGAAGAGGTACCTGGAAAACAACAGGGTTCAATAAATACTTGTTTGCTGAGCAGTCTTGCTAGTGGCCGTTCGTTCGGAGGGCTATACTGAGAACGATTTGAAGCATCAGCACGTAGTCATCGACAGTGATTAATATTTTGCCCAGCGTGGGGGGAGGCGAAGCCAGAGGGTAGGTTGGCAACACCGCTGTCTAGTATTGGGGTTGAAAATGGTGCTGGGTTTGTAAGGCAACACTCTAGGCTTACAGATGAAACAAATGTCACAACGAAAATGGCAGGGGAAGAGATTCCACCAGGTCAGGGCAGAGTGGGGCTACTGTAGGAATTAGCGTGGGGCTAGGAGGCTGTGGTCCAGGTAAGCCAGGTCTGGGTGGTGAGGCCCTGTGCAGAGAGGGTGCCTGGGATTTGGGGTCATTTGTGTAAAATTCCGTGTGCATAAAAAGAACCTATATACCAGGACCCGAAACTAGGGGCGCGGTGTGCCGGTTGGGGCTGGCTACACGGGGAGGCGGGGCTTATTTGAGAAACCGCCCAGGGTTAGGAAGGAGGATTCAGAGACAGAGGGACCAGTCTATCCATTGCCACTCCCTGGCCTCCGCAGCATCCTCACGCCCCCCCCCCCCCAGCTGTCCCACCACCTTGCTGGTTCAGAGCAGAGCTGCGAAGAGTTCATGAAAGGGGAGTGAGCAGGGAATAAATAAGCCCACAGGTGAATGTCACTGCACTACATCCTTCTAACACTTCTTAGGTTTGGACTCCTTAAATCCACTGGGGTCACAGTGTATTCTTCTGTAATCTGTTAGATCATTAAGCAAAACTTGAACAGAAAGGAAACTTCCACCTCCTTTTTAGATGAGAGAATGGGCCAGGCAAAGTCAAGACTCTTGTCCATCCTATTTTGAATTGTAAGTAAAATGTGAGGTCTTAAGTAATTATCCTCAGTGCTGCATCACAATACTGCTGGCTTCTCAGGGACAGCTGCTTTCTCTCTCCCTCTCTCTCTCTCTCTCTCTCCCTCTCTCTCTCTCTCTCTCTCTCTCTCTCTCTCTCTCTCTCTCTCTCTCTCAAAGCAAAAGAACAGAACATCACTGAACATCTTGGAACTGCATCGCCCAATTTCTGGGACAGGATGCAGAACCAATGGGCACATCTTTATTTCTCCCTCCAATATGTATTCTTGTGTATTAATCTCCTTCCCATTTCCTGAAGTGTCTTCCAGCAAACGATGACAAACACAATATAAACACCACTTGCGGAAGAGATGGTCTTTTGTTAGTTCTTAGAAAGGCCTGAATTTCCTTCCAGGCTCATGGGAACCAGCCAATGTTTGGGAGTGAAGCAAATAGATCAGAACAGTAAACACCAGGCTTTAGAAATACGTTATGCTTCTAATGGTAAAATAATTATAAGCAAGGGCCTTAAAGCAGGCTGTCGTGTACCCCTAGGAAGAATTGTACCATTACAGCTTTATGCTAGATTAAGATTGGAGTTTTAAATGATTTAATTGTGTCTCTCTTGAAGTGGGACTGCTTTATCTCTCGAGACAGGGAGAAAATAATATTTCATTTCGTATTTATACTATTTCTTTTTCCCAAGGAGCTGTTTGGATTTCAGAACTGATTTCTCATGCAGAAGAGATATGGAAATGTCAGGAAATTAGGCAGAGTTCCGTTTTAGCGATCGCCACTCGCGGGGATGTAGTCAGCCACAGCCCCCAGAGTTTCGGGTTCTGGTACACAGGTTCTTATTATGCAAATAGAATTTTACACAAACGATCCCAAATCCCAGGTTATTCATTTCTCAATTGTTTATCGCTCACTTTTAAGCAAGAATTGGGTTCAAAAGCATCCTGGTTATAGACGGCACATACAACTCCTGCTACCCGCATCCCCCTTTCTGCCCGAGTGACTGTGTTGATGCCACTTGAAATTACCACCCATTAGGATTTATTTTTGCAAACCGACATGCCTCAGCCCAGATACGGCAGATCATTAGCAGGTGCAAATGGAGGCTGGGGAGACGAGTACCCTCCAGCACCTGTCACTTCACTCTGACTGTTGCCTGGTCTGATAAAACAGAAAGAGCAAGCAAGGGGGTGGAGCACTTCTCCCAGTGGACACTGAGCTCCCAGAAAATGAGGCAGTGCGCTGGGCTGAGGCAGTCGGATCTCACCAGAGAGACGGGGATAAATGTATGTCTCTCCAGTCACTCAAGAAAATGATTCCAGCGGGTGGCAGGAGTCCAGGGGACAAAGAAGGGTGAAGCCACAATGGGAACGACCGTCTGAGGCATGGCGGTGGAGAGGTGGGAGAGACACTGACAGTCAACCAATTACTACAGAGACATCAAAGGCGCTGGCTGTGCACCTGGCACTGAGTTTTCTAATCTCTGGCAGAATGAAAGGCTGGCCCAGTGTGCGCTGGCAGGTGGATGCAGGTGGTACACGTGGGCATCTTCTGGGCCTTTACTGATCTGTCCTCTCCCATCTCTGCACTGCGAGAGCCACCCTGCAGGTCAGAGAGGTTGGACCTCCTGGAAGATTTTCACCCTCCCTGGAGGCCTTTCCCTTCCCTGGGAGAGCTCTCCCTCCACCCAGCTGTGCCTACATCCCCTCTCAGTGGGCCAGGGAGCCTGGGACCCCTTCCCCCACCCCTCCACTCAACAACAAACTAAGACCCTCCCAGGGTGCCTGGGAAGGAAGCCACTGCTTAATGAGAAACAAGTGAGAAACAACAACCTATTAACAACTGCCATTTGATAGTTAGTAATTGATGCCAGAGACATGTAAAAGGTACCCTGGTGACTTTGTTAAAACAAAGTAAATGGGTGGCAGTCCATGGAGGTAAATTTATTCCTTTGACATAGCATACTTTTCAGGATGACCAGTTATCCTGGTTAGCCCCTGGCCAAACCGGGATGGTTGGTCACCCTATTTCTATTTAATATCAGAGTACTTAGTTTCGGATCGTGTAAGATATACTACTAAGTTTTTCAGACCTGGATAGCAAAAATCTAACAGGTGATTCATTCTGTTAGCTTTATCTCCAGAAATGCAAGTATTAAGAAAACCTCCTATGGATCAGCCTAGCAGGTAGACCCCAATGGCCCTGGAGTTGGGTTACAGAGACTTGAAGCTTGACCTCACCAGCCCCAGACTGTATGAACTCGGGCAAGTTGTCCCTCCCTCCCCCTGTGCTGTGGTTGCTTTATCTATAAAGTGGAGACAATAGAACATATCTCAGGGGGTTGTTATCTGAATTAAATGAGCCAATACATGTGTGATACTGTGATTTAGAATAAGAAATAGTTTTTTAGTCTTCATCCTGTCTCTGGTACAGAGATCCTAAAATCTATGGAATTTCTTGTGATGAGAGCAATGAAGGTGTCATTTGTTATGTGAATGAGGCACAGTTTGGAGGAGCCTAAGGATGGAGGGTGGTCACCTGTGGGACCAACCTGTGATTAGAAGGTTGGAACTTTCAACCCCAACTCAAAAGGGGCTGGAGGCTGAGTTCAGGCACCAATGGCCAAAGCGTTAATCAATCATGCCTGTATAATGAAGCCTCCATAAAAACTCCAGAGGACGGGCTCGCAGAGCTTGGTGAACAGGGGGAGTTGCAGGAGTGGTGCGCCCAGAGAGGGAATGGGGGCTCCGCACCTCTTCCCCTTCCCTTGCCCTCTGAGTCTTCCATCTGGCTGTTACCGAGTTACATCCTTTTATAATAAACTGGTGTTTTAGTCAGTAAAATGGTTCTCTGGGTTCTTTGAGCTGCTCTAGCCAATTAATCAGTCCCAAAGAGGCGTTTGTAGGAACCGCTGACTTCCAGCCAGCCGGTCGGGGCACAGGTGGCAGCCTGGGCCTGTGACTGGCGTCTGAAGTGGGGGTGGTCTTGCGGGACTGAGCCCATAGCCTGTGAAACCGTCTCCCAGGCAGATAGGGTCAGAGCTGAGTTGAACTGAAGGATGCCCAGCTGGTGCTGGGAGAATTGCTTGCTTGTTGGTGGCATGGGGAACCCCCCCATGCATATCCCCCATGGTGCAGAATTGGGTGCAGAACTCTTAACGTGCAAGAGGGTTAGAACAGCCCTGGCACCCGGTGAGGACTTAATATGTCTCAGTTATCATCTCTCTTGTCACCAGCCTCGAATTACTGCCGAGTACAAGGGTTAAAATAAACATCCCATCCCTCCCATCAGCCTTAATCTTCAGACACTTCCCTCTTGAAGTATCTTTGGAGGGCTACCCAAAGTCTACCTTTAGCATAGGTATCACCTAGAAGCTTGTTAGAAATGCAGATTTTCAGGTTCTAACCCAGACCTAATTAATCAAAACATCTGGGGGCAAAACCCAGGTACCTTTCCTGGACACCCTTTCACTCTTTTATCTTTTTGGGGCTTGCCATCCCATCCTGATCGTGGTGGAATGCTGGAACGGAGATGAGGACGCCACCTTCAGAGGAGTCACCCTTCTGGTCTGTCTGGTTTGTGGGTCGTGATCTCAGGGTTTCACCTAAGCCACCTAAGAGGGTGAAGTAACTTGGCTCTGTTGAAGCCTGGAAATAAAAACGTCCTTGAGAAGCATTATGAAATTTCTGTTACTGGAACGTGGATTAAAAAGGCTTGCTGGGGTGAGCCACTAAATCTTTACAAATGTTTAGGATAAAGCACAAATGAGAAAAACATGTTCAGCGAGGCTTTTTTGATTTTGGCTAAACTGTGTTCTTAATTCTCTTCTACTGAAATGTGTTATGATCAGAAAGAATGACCTCTGGCCGGGTGGCGAGACCATTGTCCTTCCGTACTTGGGGTGACTTCTCCTCCAGGCGCCGTGTTCTCTGTTTCTCTCTGATTCTGTCTCAGTTTCTCTCTCCCACCCCCATCGCTCATGACACAGAAAGTCAGTATTTGGGGTTCGCTCATTCAGTAATGTTACAGTGACAGTCACAAACACAGTCTTCTGGGTCTCTGGCAAGCTTTTCAGATGGATGTAGAAACTTGGGTGGGCTCAGGTTTTTAGTGATTAAGACAGCTGCAAAGAAACTGATTGAAAATGGCAATGAGAAAAAAGTAAATTGTAGGGTACAAAACTAGACCTCTATGATTTTGTAGTATTTTTGAGTAAAATTATTTTGGAAGTATAATATACATGCAGAAAATTATACAATCATAATCATTATGTAAGTCATAAATATGCTCAGTGATTTTCACCGAATGAATCGCATGTAATCTCTTCCTAGATCAAGAAACAATACTGCCAGCCCCGTGGAAGCCCTGTTTGGGTCTTCTTTCATCATTACTTTTACCCCTAAAAGTAACCGCTATCAAGACTCTAATCAGCAGCAGTTTTATCTGGGGGTATAAGGAGGCATCTTTTTGTGAACAAGTTCTCTCACGCAAAATTGTGTTTGTGAAATGTATTCGCGTAAATTGCACGTGGCGACACACATTCTGTTGATCTGGAGCAGAAACGGGCAGACTACAGCCCACCCCAGCCTGTCCTTGTATGGCCCAGCAGCTAAGAATGGCTTTTATGTTTGTAAAGAGTTGTAAAATGGAATAAAATAAAATAACAAAATTATGCAGCAGAGACAATATGTGGCCTGTAAAAGCTAAAATATTTCCTCAGGAACCCTTGACAGCCTAAATTTGATGTAGAGAATTGCACTGTGTGAATAGACCACAATATAGTGGTTTTTTTTTTTTTCCTACTGCCAGGGGATATTTAGGTTGTTTTCACATTTTAGCCAACATGAGGATCACTGCTATAAACATCCTCGCATATGCATTTTGGTATCTTTGTACACACAGCCCTGTCAGGGATATACCCAGAGGTGGAAATACAGGCGCATAAGACATGATGATAGTCAGTGTTAGTGAATGTTTGCTGACAACAGCTGTACACACTCTCCAGCAGCGACTGGGAACTCCAGTTGCCTCACATCCTTGCCAATACTTGGTGTTGTCTTTTTAATTTTTATCAGTATGGTATATGTGTAGGGATATCTCCTTGCAATTTGGGTTTGTATTCATTTGATGCCTCGTGATGTAATCACTTCTTCCTGTGTGAACATTTGCATATTCCTTTTGTGGTGTAGTTGCTCGTGTGTTTTGTCCAAGGTGTGTCTATATTTTCCTTATTGATTGGTAAGCGTATCAAATGATTTGTTAGATAGGAGTTGCAAATACTTTATTCTACTCAGTGATTTGTACCTAAACTCCCTAATGGTATCCTTTGATGACCAGAAATTCTTAATTTTAACATAGTCTAATTTACCAGTTTTCACTTATGGTCAGTGCTTTTTATATCCTTTTTAAGAAATCTTCACCTATGCTTAAGTCATACTGATGTTCTCCCGTGTTTTCTTCTGGAAGTGCTGTTGTTTACTTTTCACATTTAGATCTGCAATTCATCCAGAGTAGGTTTCTTTGTATGGTGTGAGGTGGATGTCAAGATTCATTTTTGTCCTCTGTAGTATCCAGTTGGTCCAGCACTGCTTTGGGGAAAAAAATGATTATTTTTCCACTGTAGTACAGGGTCACCTTTGTCATAAATCAGTTACAGTGTATGTACAGGTCTGGTTCTGGACTCACTAACGTGTTCCATAGGATTTCATCTATGGTTGAGTGAGAACTTCAGCTTTCTTCCTTAAGATTGTCTTGCTACTTTTTGGCCCTTTCCATTCCTATTTAAATTTATTGAATTGAGGAGGAAAAATGAGATTTTTACAGTATAAAGAGTGACTATGATCAATCTCTTCATTTATTTAGGTCTCCTTTAATTTCTCTGTATGTTATGTTGTAATTTTCAGTGCAGAGGTATTACAGTTGACCTTTGAACAACACGGGTTTGAACTGCACAAGTTCACTGATATGAGGATTTTTTTTCAGCAGTAAATACTACAGTACTACATGATCTGGGGTTGGTTGAACCCTCTGATGCAGGACCACAGATTTGGAAAAAACGCTGATACAGAGGAATAACTATACATTATATGCAGATTTTCCACTGTGCAGGGGGTTAGTCCCCTTAACCCTGCGTTGTTCAAGGCGTCGACTGTATATAACTTTAATTAAATCTGTCTCTAGTTAATGACATTTGTTGATGCCATTTAAAGGTTATCTTAAAATTTCATTCTGCGTTTGTTCCTGATATATAAAAGTATCAGTGATTGGTGTATGTTGGCCCTGGATTCAGTAGTCTTGTTAAATTCATTATTAATCCTAACAGTTTGTAGAGGTTTTTGGCTTTTCTACATACACAGACATGTTGCTGTGAATAATAACAGTTTTATTATTTTCTTTCAATTCTTGTCATTTTTCTTGTTGAATGGCCATATTATTACAGTATGATATTCAGTAGAATCAGCGATATTGAGCATCCTTGTTTCATTCCTGATCGCAGGGGGAAATCTTTCACTATTTCACCATTAAGTTTGTTATAGAATTTTTGTAAATACCCCGTCATATTAAGGAAATTCCTTTATTTCTAGTTTGCTATTTTTAAATTAATTATATAGATGTTGAATTTGGTCAAATGCTTTTTATAAATTTGTTCAAATAATAATACAGTTTTTCACATCTACTCCGATCATTGGTGAATTACACTGAATGATTTTTTTCAGTCATTGCTAAAAGAAACCCAACCTCTTTGTGATCCATTACATGCTTCATAAATTGCAGAATACAATTTGCTAAAAATTTTTTTAGGGTTTCACATCATAATGGAGATTGAAAATTTTTTTGTATTGTCTTATTTTGTCTGATTTTGGTATCAAAGATATGCTGGCCTCATAGAACAAGTTGGGAAGTATTTCTTTTTTAAAAACCTGTTTTCTAGAGGAGTTTGTGTAAGACTGGTATTATTTCTTCCTTAATGGTTAGAAGTATTTACCAGTGAATACATAAGGACCTTAAGATTTCTTTGTAGGAAAACTTTTTATTTAAATTTCAAAACAAGATTTTTTTGAGATGCAATTGACAGACCAAAAAAATACATGGATTTAAGTGAATCATCAGATAAGTTAGAATATACATACTCATGAAACAGTCACCAAACACCACAATTAAGATAATGGAAATATCCATTGTTTTGAAAAAATTTCTTGAACTCCTTTACATTACCTGCCTCCTGGCTTTCCCTGTGCCCTCTCAACAAATGATCAGCTTTAGGTCACTTTAGATTATTTACATTTTCTCAAATTTTATAGAAGTAAATCACACGGTCTCTTCTCTTTTTTGTCTGTCTTCTTTTACTCAGCATCATTATTTTGGGATTCATCCATATTGTGCCATGTATTAATTCACCTTTTTAAGCTGAGCAGTGTTCCATTATATGGACATAATACAATGTATTTAACCAGTCACCTACTGATGTCCACTTAAGTTGTGTCCTGTTTGGGGCTATTACAAATAAAACTGCTATAATATCTGGATACAAGTTTTGGTGTGGTCATACATTTTCTCTTTTCTATCTAGCAGTGAAATGGCTAGAGCACATGGTGGGTATCTCTTTAGCCTTTAAAAAATCTGCCAAATTGTTTCCCAAAGTACTTGTGCCATTTTACATTCCCATCATCAGCATATGAGAGTCGCAGTTGCACCCCACCCTCTCCAACACTTAGCATTGTTGGACATTTACATTTTAAACCTTCTAATCTATGTGTAGTGGTATCTCATTGTGGTTTTAATTGCATTTCCCTGATAATTAATAACATTGTGCATCTTCTGTGTGCTTATATGCCCTCTGTGTATCATCTTTGGTGATGTGTCTGTTTAAATCTCTTGTCTATTTCATACAGGGCTGTTTGTTTCATGGTTATGGTTATGATAAATTCTTTCACATTTTGTATACCTGGAAATGTCTTAATTTTTGTTGAGTAAAGAATTCTGCATTGACAGATTTTTCTTTCAGATTTTGCTTCACTGTCTTCTAATTTTCATTGTTTCCACCAAGAAATCTGCTGTTGGTTTTGTCTCATTTCCTTTGTATATAATTTGTGTCTTTTATCTGGAAGCTTTCATGATTTTTTTTTTCTTTTCACTGGTTTTAAGCAATTTGATCATGATATGGCTAATTAACAAACAGTCATTTGTTTTGTTGCTATTATTGTCCAGAGGTTGTTAGAATTTTGCCCAGAGTTTACAGTTTTCATCAGTGGGAGGGTGAATCCAACACAGGCTACTCCACCATTACTGGAAACAGAATTTCTTATCATGAAGTTCCAAATATCTACTAATTTCCACTCCAATTTCTTCTTTGACTAATAAGTTAGTTAGAAATTTATATAATTTCCAAACATTTGGAGATTTTTTTAGTTATCTTTTGTTACTGCTTTATGGCTTAATTTCACTGATAGGTAACACAGAAATTTCACTGTTTGCTTTACGGACCAGAATATGTTCAATGTAGGAAAATATTCAATATGCATTTGAAAAGGATGGGTATTCTGTCATTTTTGGATGCAGTGTTCTATATGGAACAATCAGGTCAAATGAATTAATCATGTTGTTCAGGTCTTTGATGGTCTTACTGAATTTCTTGTCAGCTCATTCTGTCTTCTAATGAGAGATGTGCATTAAGATGTCCTAAGAGGAGACTGTGGATTTGTTTATTTCTCCTTTTAGTTCTATCAAGTTTTGTTTTATGTATTTTGTAACTAGGTAATTAAATGCATACAAATTTATAATTTTTGCATATTTCTTGGAGCTTTTATTATTATGAAAGCCCCTTGTTATCCTTAGTGATGGCTCTTGCTTTAAAGTCTACCTTGACAGTTTACTAGTAATTGGTAGGTTTGCACAGCTACACCAGCTTTCTTCTGCCTTGTACTTGTAGGATGCGTTTTTCTTTACCCTTTAATTTTCAACATTTTTGTTCTGTCCTTATATTAAAATGGGTCTCTTGTTAGCTGCATATGGTTGGGGTCTTTTTTTAAAAAAATCCATTCTATTACTAATGTGCTTGGATAGTTGCCATCCTACCTGTTTTATCGATCTTTCATCTATCCTTTTTAAAAAACTTCTTCCAGATAATTAAAAGTATTTTACTGTTCCACAGTTTACCTCTATTTACTTTTAGTTGTGTATTCCTGTACTGTTCTTTACATGGCGACCTTAAAGACTACACTGGCTGCGCTTTTTACTTATTAAGGTTCCATATAAATTAGTTATTTTGCCACTTTTCAGTCTAGGGCTTTTAACTCTCTGTACTCATTGTCTGCTTTTTGTCTTGTGGTTGTCATGAACGTTAATCGTACATACAGGCAGACCTCAGAGATAGCTCGGGATTGGTTCCAGACCGCTGCAATAAAGCGAATAATGCAGTAAAGGGAGTCACGTGAATTTTTTATTTCCCAGCACATATAAAAGTTATATTTACACTCTATTGTAGTCTATTCAGTGTGCAAGAGCATTGTGTCTTAAAAAAGTACATACCTTAATTTAAAAATACTTTATTGCTAAAAAATGCTAAGCATCTTCAGAACCTTAAGTAAGCGGAAATGTTGCACAAAAACGTGTTACAGCTCAGTGTTAGAGCTCAGTTGTGACAGCAACCTGGATCTGGGCAAGAGTCCAAGCAGCACTTGGAAAGTTGGAGAACTCAGGTTTATTGTGCGGGCGGGCCCAGAGGAGTTAAAACTCCAAGTTCTGGACCCCGTTGGTAGGTTTACACAGGCTTTTATAGGCTGCCAGTTTACACTTTGCAAGATCTTATGCAAATAAGGTGTAACAAAAGTTGACTAATTAGGAACAAGCTTTGTAGAAATGGACCAATCAGGAGGGAGAGAAATAACCAGTTAGGAGTGAGCTCCATGCAAATGAAGTACTACCAATGGACCAATCAGAAGTGCAGGAAATAATCAATCAGGAGTGTGCTCAGGGAACCAATAGAATTTTAGGGGTAAGTTCCACTTTCCTAGAAGTAAGCCCTTTCAGAGGCAAAAAGTGAGATAGAGCTGCTGGGCCAGGGAACCGATGGTGCCAGCAGGAGAGTAGTGGCCCTGCCTGAGGGTCCTGCCGGTCTTTTTTATGGGGCTTCCCACCTCAGTAGTAACATCAAACATCACTGACCCCAGATCACAACAACAAATATAAAAATAGTGAGAAAGTTTGAAATAGTGTGAGAATTACCAAAATGTGACACAGAGACATAAAGTGAGCAGAAGCTGTCAGAGAAATGGTGCTAATAGACTTGTTTGATGCAGGGTTGCCACAAACCTTCAATTTGTTGGAAAAAAAAAAAAAACAACAAACCAGTATCTGTGAAGCACAATGAAATGAGATATGCCTGCACATTTTAAATCACGTGAGCTCTTGTTGTGGTTGGTAGTTTTTCTCCTTTCGTCTTTATTCCTTTCCGCATTTCATTCTGGGATCATTGTCCTTCTGCCTGAAAAGCCCAGTTTAGTATTTCTTGTGTGAGGACCCCTGGTGACAAATTCTCTGTTGGTCCAAAAACATTTTTATTCTTTCCTTAATTTTTTAAAGAATATATTTTCCAAGTATGAAATTCCAGTTTAGAAACTACTTCCTTCCAATACCTAAAGATATCTTTCCATCGTTTTCTGGCTTCTGAAGTTTCTGTTCAGGAGTCAGGTATTAGCCTCGGGGCCCATTGCACGTCTGAAAGCGCTGTGACTGTTTTTTTGACTGCTTTTTAATATTTTCCCTTTGTCTTACATTTCTTCACTTTTACTATGAAGTATGTAGATATACTTTTTTTTTTAGGTTATTTATACTGCTTGAAGGTCAGAATCATTCCTGAATTTCTGGCATGATGCCTTTGGTCAATTTTGAAAAACTGTCAGACATTATCTTTTTTAAAAATTTTTTTACTTAAGTACAGTCAGTTACAGTGGGTTGATTTCTGGTGTACAGCACAATGTCCCAGCCATGCATATACACACATACAGTCGTATTCATTTTCTTTTTCATTAAAGGTTGTTACAAGATATTGAATATAGTTCCCTGTGTTGTACAGAAGAAACTTGCTTTTTTAAAATCTATTTTTATATATAGTGGCTAACATTGCAAATCTCAAACTCCCAAATTTATCCCTTCCCACCCCTTTTCCCTGGTAACCCTAAGATTGTTTACTATGTCTGCAAGTCTGTTTCTGTTTTATAGATGAGTTCATGAGTGTTCTTTTCTTTCCTTTTTTTATTTTAAGATTCCATATATAAGTGATATCATATGGTATTTTTCTTTCTTTTTCTGGCTTATTTCACTTAGAATGATGATCTCTAGGTCTACCTGTGTTGCTGCAAGTGGCATTCTTTTATTTTTTATGGCTGAGTAGTATTCTGTTGTATAAATATACCACAGCTTCCTTATCTCTTTACATACGGTCCCAATCTCTCTATCTTTTCCTTCTAAAATTCGGGATGCCCATATTTAGGATCTTTCCATCACAATTCTAAATGTTCTTAATGCTTTTCAGGGGGCATTTTCCGTCCATTGTTTTCTCATTGTGTCACTGTATGTTTTCTACTGACCTATCTACCTTCGAACGTACTAGTCCTCTCCAGTTGTTTTCAATCTGCTAAACCTAATTATTACATTCTTCTGAAATTTCAGTTATATTTTTTATTGATGTACAGTTGCTGTACAATATTATGTAAGTTACAGGTGTGTAATATAGTGAGTCACAATTTCTAAAGGTTATAATCCATTTACAGTTATAAAATATTGACTATATTCCCTGTGTTGTACAATACATACTTGTAGCTTATTTGTTTTATACCCAATCATTAATACCTCTTAATCCCCTCCCCCTATATTGCCCCTCCTTCTTCCCTCTCCTGGCTGGTAACCACTAGTTTGTTCTCTGTATCTGTGAGTCTGCTTCTGTTTTGTTATGTGCAATAGTTTGTTGTATTTTTTAGATTACACATATAAGTGATATCATACAGTATTTGTCTTTCTCTGACTTGTTTCACTTAGCATAATACCCTCCAAGTCCATTTATGTTGCTGCAAATGGCAAAATTTCATTCTTTTTTATGGCTGACTAGTATTTGTGTGTGTGTGTGTGTGTGTGAGTGTGAGTGTACCACATCTTCTTTATCCATTCATCTGTTGATGGACACTTGAGTTGCTTCTGTATCTTGGCAATTGTAAACAATACTGCTATGAACATTGGGGTGCATGTATCCTTTCAAATTAGTGGCTTTGGGGTTTTTTGGATAAATACCACAAAGTGGAATTTCTGGGTCATATGGTGGTTCTGTTTTTTGTTTTTTGAGAGACCTCCATACTGTTTTCTTTTTTTTTTTTTTTACAGTGGCTACACCAATTTATCTTCCCACCAACAGTGTACAAGGGTTCCGTTTTCTCCACATCCTTGCCAATATTTGTTATTTGTGTTCTTTTTGAGGATAGGCATTCTGACAGGTGTAAGGTGACATCTCATTGTGGTTTTGATTTGCATTTCCCTGATGACTGGTGATGTCCAGCATCTTTGCTTGTATGTGTTGGCCATCTACATTTCCTCTTTGGAAAAATGTCTGTTTAGTTCTTCTGCCCATTTTAAAATCAGGTTGTTTGTTTTTTTGATGTCGAGTTGTATGAGCTGTTAATGTACGTTGTGTATTAGTCCCTTATTGGTCATACCATCTGCAAATATTTTCTCGCATTCAGTAGGTTGTCTTTTCATTTTGTCCATGGTTCTCCTTTGCTGTGCAAAAGCGTTTAAGTTTAACTAGGTCCCATTTGTTTATTTTTGTTTTTATTTCCGATACTTTGGGAGATGGATCCAAAAAAAAACATTGCTGTGATTTACATCAAAGAGTTTTCTGCCTAAAATTTCAGTTATATTTTAATTTCTAGAATTTCCCTTTACTATATTAGAGTTTTCTATAGAAATTCTTCGTCCTGTCATTTGCTCTTACAGACACATTGATCCTGTGTGTGAATGTGTCTAATAACTGAAACATCTCGATCACTTTTGTGTCTATTTTTATGACCGATTTTTCTCTTGACCCTCTTTTATGTATACTTGGTATTTTTAATTAAATGTCAAACATTATTTTTCTTCCTTCCGAGAGGACTAACACTATCCTCTGCTAGATAGCTCAAACACGGACAGTTTACCTTAATCCTTGGTTCAAAGCTATGTTACAGCCTTTGTAAGACTGAGTCCATCTCTAATTCAAACCTACATTTAGTACGTCCTCCAGACTCTCAGCTGAGAAAATAGGTGTTAGAGCTTGGAGGGTACCGGACTCACATTTTTATCTCCCCAGATACACAAGACCACTAAAACTTCAGCAATATTTTCCAGCCGTTTTTTCCCCAGAGGTTTCTGAGCCTTTTGTGTTGCCCAAATTAAGAATCAGGAAGTGCATCCAGGGAAAAACTGCTCTGGGTGTCAGGCTCACTCTCCTGGACTTCCCTTCCCTTTGATTCCTGGGCCCTTTAAGTCTTGGCTACCTTGGCAATCCCAAACTCCTATTTCCCTTTTCCATCCCTGTGAGATTTTCGGAAGCTCTTCTGACTTATCAGATGCTTGCTCGCCTTCCTCTGCCCAGTTAAACCTTCCCCTCCCTGTGTCAGGAATCAGCAGATGTCCCACGAGGAAGAGTAGGATGGAAATGGTGGAGTTCTCCTCAATGGGTTTCCCTTTTCTTTAGGACTCTGGCCCCTTGAGGGCTGGTGCTTGCCCCAGCCTCTCTCCAAAGCCCTCAAACAAATTTACTTTTATTTACTTTTCTCCTTGTTTTCAGTGGAAGCATCCATCAACTACACATCACTCCATCAGAGCCTCAAGAGAGCTACTCTGTAGGATCTCAGTAAAAAACAAGTTTGAATTGTGAGCCTTCAGATGCCTAAGATGATGTGTTCTTTTTTATTTGCCTACAGTTGTTCACATTTGCTGGCACTCTTGTTCAGGGCTGTTCTCAGGATAGTATTTTTTGTTGTGCTTACTGTAATGAATTAAGTGATGGTGGTGGGGGTAATGCCAGTGATCGTGTCTATGGAAGGAGACAGTTTTGAGATACTAAATCCCCCAGCAGTTCCACATTTTGCTTGTATCCATTTTTACAAGTAGTTTTCTGAGTCCCCTTGTGAGTCTCTGGTTCTGGTGCTCCAAAAGCCTAGGCCTTCAGGGCAAGTTAGAGAATGTGACATCTCAACAAAATTCTTGAAAGAAACAGAGTGAAGAGAGTAGAGGTCCCCCTGCTCAAGAACAAGGATGTCATTCCCCAGAGGTGGTGGTGATGGAAAGAGAGTGATGGGAGACAGCCTTGGGGACACAGATGCTGCTGGCATCCTGCCCCCATCCCCTGGCCCCAACCAACCACCTTAGAATATGCCCACCCGGCTTCCAACTGCCAAGACCGGCACATCCATGCCTGAGGGTTTTCTCTGGCCTCCAGGTCTCCTTTTGCCTTCCTCTGTGACAGACTGCAAGTATCCTATCAGCAAGCTAGTGCCTCCAGAAAGCAGCTTCCAACCGATGACAGATAGGAGTCAGTGTGCAAATGCTCCAGTCCCCACCCCCGAGTTGTGAGTTCCACAAGGGTTCCTGTGTCGTTTCCCCAGAAGGCGGAGTTCCAGTTGGACACTGTGGCTTGTTAATACCCGCTCTGGGCTGCTTTCCCTTCCCTGTCTCTCTCCCCAACCCCTCACTAGTGGTTTCTTCATCTTCCAAAGAAATGATTTGTGCTCGAATCCTTGTCTCAAGAATCTACTTCTGGATGACTTGAACTAAGACCTGGCTTAGATTAGCACAGATGCGCCGGGACCTGGCCCCCGGACAGGAACTGGAGGAGATAACGAGACTCCAGGAATGAAAGGCTGAGGATTCATGAGGGCTTTGGGCCGGGGGCCGTGGTCAGCCTCCCAGACCGTCTGTGGGAGGAGTGTTAAATTAAAAAGAATTTGTTACCCCAGTGAGTGTTCTGTTTCCCAGCTGGGTAGGTCGTGGTAAACCACATCTTGAAAATAAGTGAATGACTCACCAGCTAAAAAACAAGTGCTTTAGTGCAGTGCAAGTGTAGCCTGGACTGAGCTTTTCATCAGGATGAGGCATTCCATTCCTTTCGCTGTTATTTCCCTGTATCAACCATTGAAATGTTCAAAAACAGGGAAATTATTCTGAATGTATAGAAGCAAGTAGGTACGCATGATGATTCTAGATGACATTCATTTCAGATCTTCTGAAAGACTTCAAAAAGGAGGCAGAAGTAACTTAAAAATTTTTTTTTCTTAAGCTGTTCAAAGTACGATACAAAATGGAGTGATTTTCCTCATAATTTCTTTCCAAAACTTCCACTTTGCTTATTAAATCTTGAAACTGGTGATTAAGTTAAGGCTGGAAAACTTAAATATGGCCTATTGGCTTCAGAATACCAGGAAGCATTTTCTAGCAATTGAAATGTTCATTATTGCCAACCGACTCAGTAAATGCGCTCACGCTCTGTAAGTGACGTTCTTCTGCATGTGTATATTTATACACAAATTTGTCCCCAGCACACACATGTTCAATTGACTCCTTATGCCATTTCTTCTCTCCTCAAGGTAGAAGGAAACCTTCTGCATCCCTTTAGAAGGGCAGCTGCAGGAGATCACACTAACCCAGTATCCATCATCCAGCTCACTCCAGGTATGACGTAATGTAGGAAACACAAACTATACAATTAGAAGATCTGTCACAAATTGAGCACCTGTGAAGTTTGTTAGCATTCAACCATCCCTCTTCACTTAACAGCAGAATCTACTGAGTCAACAAATCAGCATGCTTTTGGTCAGCATGCTAGATATTTTTATTTGTCCCTCTAGTTCCAGTTTCTCCCTTCCCACCTGGCGTCCCGAGAGGGTGAACTCTATCAATGTAGTCAGTGGGCTCTCTTGCTCTCTGTATTCCATTTAGGTTTGACCAGTGGGTGTCACTGGGGAGGAGACCAGAAGGCAGTAGACGAGTGATGTCAGGGTCATCGTTCTCCCAGCTCCCTCTCAGCTGGGTTACTGTGAATGGCTTGTGTCCCTCTGCCTGAATCCCAACTCCTTTGAAGCACCCCTCCCCTCCAGCAACAGCATGTTCCCTGGGTCACAGGACAGGGTTTGCAGAATGGAGGTGGCTGGCAATGGCTTCCTGATATTGCTAACCCAGGTATCCTTCAGCGTCCTTTACTGGTTTCCCCTAACCCTGCCCAACAACATTTAAAAACTTTGCCTTATTAAACTCTCCTCAATTATACTGTCTGAGTGAGCATGCTATCTGTTTCCTGCAGGGACCCAGGCTGGTACAGTTTGTCCCTCCTCGTTTGTCAGACGTTAAACGGAGCCAGACAGTGCAGTACAGTGGATCTGCAACGTAAGTCAACTGCAAAGTGAAATCAGACGTTTTGCAAAAGCCAGTGGGATTTCGGGAAGCAGAAGAAAGTGAGGCTGGAGAGAGGTCTGACTCACATGCAAAGCTGTTCTCTAATGCAGTTTAGCAGAGTTTCTCTAGTTAAAAATTGAACAGAAAATCCACACTTAGGCATTTCAAAAGAGAGTGATTTTAATGTCAAAGCATTAAGAGAGGCATTAGGCAAATATCTAAATCCTTTGCTGCTGCTGCCTTTTTCTTTTCTTTTTTTTTTTTTAATAAGAGACACTTTCTTTATGCTTGTGTCATAAAATTATGTGAAGTGAAGGGTGTCCTGACGTGTTCTGTTCTTCTGTTAGGAATATTGCACCCAAAAGCCACCCAGATAGTACTCAGTTTATTTCCTGCTTGTCTTAAGATTGGCACATGATTATAACTATCACCTATGTTTTAATAAGTGTGAGATAATCTTACTTTCATAATTTTTCACAATTAAGTCAAACTTCTTTCTCTGTTGAGTGTCCAGTTTTGGCCCCCAATTGAAGTGGATTCAGTCCAAGTGGCCTTTTCCTAGGACCAGTTATCCTTGGCTCAGGGGACCTTCTGAACATCCTCGGAGTAGCTGCAGAAGGTCAGTGGGGGAGAAGAGAAGGTCTGTTCCTTAGGAGATTTCTGAGGGCATCCCTTTGGATTTGGGCTCTGGAATCACACAGCCTGGGGTTCAGATTCCAGCATCAACTCTGCCACCTTTGGCCTTGGGGAACCACATCACTGAGTCACATCTTTGAAACACTGAGCTCAGGTCTCTAGCACCTGGGAAACCTTCAGTTAACGTCAGCTCCCACCAGAATTACTAAAATTATTGTACCATTGGTAGTTCTATTTAATATGCTGCTCTGTTAAACATTATATCAATTTTACTAAAATTAAAACAGTGAATGTTGCTTACGTTTTCACCAGTTTCAAAATGACTAGACTTAGAAAATAAAAGGCAATGGAATTAAAACAGGATTTCTACCTTTCAAAGGAAGTAATATGTAATTTATATAGAAATATCAAAACAAGTAGCAAGAAATATAAAAATGGATAAACCTGAAAAATAGCAGAAGAAAAAGCATTTAAATTAATTAAGGCAAGAAAAGTAAATAGGGGGAAAAAATCCTTTACCAAAGGGCAAACACCAGGTTCAACAAACTTCATCTAAGCTACTAGGCTCCTAATGTATAAATCAAAATGACAAAGATACACAAAAGTTAAAAGAATAAATAAAAACTCTCAGGAATATGCAAATCATAAAGGAGACAGGGAGGGACAGTATTTATATTCATAAAAAGTCAAATTCAATGTGAAATGCACTATAATTATAATGAGAAATGGAATAGTTTTATAAATTGGTGTAATCAATAACAAAATTAAAACAAGCAGAAACATTTATGCACCCCCAAACACAGCACCAAAATATAGAAGGAAAAATTTTAAGACAGTTAAAGAGTAACTAACAAACCTCAAACACAGGGATATGGTAACACACAGCCAGTGGCATATTGAGGATGAAAATAATATCCCACTCGCAGCTTCCATACTTTGGAACAGAGTTTCCCAACCAATAAGCACTCTTGTGCTGTAGGACCTCCCGAGCCCTAAGGTTATGCACGGAGCTCAGGGATGCTGAAAACTTCAGTTTGGCCCCCTCTGGCCTTGAGCAGCTTTTCCTGGTACTCCTCAGAGAGCTGCTTTGAGCAGACCGTGTCTGACTGCGTGCCCTGCAGTCCTGGAAGCCGGACAGACGATACAGCAAGCTCTCCCCACTGCGCCCCAGTACACTGAGCACATGCAGGGAAGTGTCTGCCATCAGGGAACCTGATGCCGCAGCCACCTGCACAGGTGAGTCCAGGTAGGGGGCCCACGGGGCAAGTTGCACAGCAAGCGTGAGACTGGGAGTTAGGAAGGATGAGTAGGAACACAGCCGGGCCTTGGGCCTACATCTCTGTCGTGTGTTTCAGATGCTTCTGACCCTTTGTGGCGGGCGGACGTGCCTTTCCTGCCCAGCTGCCGTGTGACTCTTCCAGCACTGTGTGTGCAAACTGAAAACAAGACTTCCCTCACTACTTTAAACTATTCATATAACGTTTCATTCCAGATCGGCTTTCATTTAGCAATTTATCTCAACAATACCTTTTTCAAGAAAAGCAAAAGAATGACTGTTAGTCTTTAAATACCATTTTATGGTTGTAGGAGTTTGAATGCCTATTTATAAAAATTTAAATTTGTCTTACCTATTTGTGTAAAGGAAGTTTGTGCCAGTGGTCACAATGGAGGATTCGAAGAAATGACCCTTTCAAAGTCTTGTTTAGGAATTATATGCAGCATATAACAAAAGAATAAAAAAGAGTGTTTATGAACGTTAAAAAAAAATGATTACACTGAGCCAGTAGGAGAACTGATACTTCAGTATTTATTTAAAAATACCTGTTCCTAAAATAATCCTTCCAATACATACGGCCAGGAATAAAATGAATGAGGTAGACACAGACATAAAATATCAGTTAACGTTCTGAACTGAAATTCACATACCTGTTTTTAAGCTCAAGACACCGTTTAAAATTTATTTTGGTAATGCAATGTAGTTAAACCTACATGGTATCGATTTAATGATTTTTTCCCCCGCTGACATGTTTTAATAACACGTGTGAGGTCTTATCACCGACCCGTTTCTGTGCTTTCAGCATCTCATTTGTATGCAAATTCTCAAGGTTGCAACTTACTCGCTGGTAAATGGTGCCCGCGGATTGAGTGGCTCCGTGATTGTGTTCCGCCCCTGTCTACCCTATTTGTTTCTTATTACGTCCCTGCCGCAGTCCCCGCTTTGTGTTCCGTCATGAATTACTGAGCGGTTCCCGGGGCCATTTTTCTGACGTGTGATGGGCGGCTCTCCCTCGTCCTAACGTGCTGCCGGTTGCCCTGTACTTTCTAAACCGAGTGTGTGAGAGCGGTTCCTTCCTCCTCTTGATCCATTTCCTTCTGTGACTTCTTTTTCAACTGCAAGTCTTTGGTCCTAATAGAGACGCGTTGTCGCACTTGCTTGCAGCCCCTTTCCTCCCCCTTCCACAGTCTGATTTCTGCGCCACTGAAGTTTACTACCACCAGTAAAATTATTTCATATACGTGTGTATGTTTTCGGTTGCTCGGTAAGGCTGAGAAATCTAATGAAAATTTCATGCGGGACGGTCTTGCCAGGGACGAACATTATGCATATAGATTTACATATAAATATAAACACAACGTGTAGACTTGTTTTTGCGCATGCACACAAGTGTGCGTGGATAAAGTGTGTGTGTGTGTGTTTGGAGATGTGCACGTGCTCTGGGACAGTAATGCCTGTGTTAGAACCCTAGGTCTCTCATTGGTGTGTGTGACCTTGGGCAGTTTCTTAAACTTCTGTGCTTCATTTTCCTCATTGATAAAATGAGGAAAAGGTGGTATCTACTTCATAGGGTTTCTTGTGTGAGGATTACATAAAGTAATAGAAACGAAGTGCTTCTGGGGCATTGTGGGCATTCAATAATTGTCAGCTATTTTTATTATCACAGGAAAAACAATAGATATACACAAAGAGACGTCAATCAGACTAGACCCCCTATTCACTCACCCAGAGTTGTAGCACCTGCGAGTGCCGGGGCCCCTGTGGGAGCTCTCAGGGCGTGGGAAGATGGGGAACCTCTGAGCTGTGCACCCATGATCCTGCAGTCTGCCCGGGTGAGGACCCCAGTGCACCTCCTCCCTCAGGACCTATTCTCTGTGCGGAACCTGGTGCCTGAATGGAGGAGGCTGCCCACTGTGGTTCCAGGCCTTCCTCATCCGTGACTGCCGGAGCAATTCTGTTGGCGCAACAGGGAATTGCAGGATTTGCGCACACACTTTCCCATCCCAGCTTCACAGAGAGGCTTGCTTATGCAGCCGACATGGGCTTGTTTCCTGGTTCTGGCAGACAGGACCAGCCATATTTCCTTGTGTCCTTACTCCCTGTCACCGGGTGTGATGCACCATGTCCCTCCAGGAAAAGCTCAAGAATGTTGCAGAGTAAACAGGGAATCGGCTCAGGGGAACAGCAGCTGCACAAATGCTCTTCCCCGGGGCAGAGGTGAAGCCCCTACTTTCTCTTGATGGAGAAGTGGGGTGTATCTTGGGTAGGGCGTCCTGCTGGGTGCAGAACATTTGCCCACATCTCTTCTGACTTCCTCTCATCACCACTACTCCCAGCTCCAGACACACCCGGCGGCACCACTTTGCCAAAGGGCTTTGCAGTTTCGACCTGCTTTGGGAAGAGCCCCCTTCCTATGGGAGGATGTGGCTCATGCCTCCCATTTCATAGGCGAGGAAACTGCAGCTCTGAGATGTCACAACTTGCTCAAGGTTACCCAGCACAACAAGGTTAACACATGACAGAACGGGAGCTCATAGTTGGCTTTACCAACTGCAGTGTAATCACCTCTTCATTCACGTCCTCCCTCAACAAATACTTACCGAGGGCCTGCTGTGTGTGTGATCGGTCACAACGTGGACGGTGCTGGAGCCAGTTCTGCCCGCAGAGCCTCCAGGCTCCCGGAGAAGGCGCATGACTAAGTGATTGATTGTAGTTAAGTGCAGTGGGCGCTGTGGCAGAGGAAGTACGTTCATTGAACATGGTGCCAGGTAGCTTAGCATGGGCGGGGAATAAGTGTGAATGAACTCATCTGTGACCAGCCCTGCCTCCAGGGGACTTGTCCCTGCTCACATCCCGGCCCGGGGTGGGGCTGTCTGTACAGGGGACAGTGGGATGCTGGCCTGGCCGAGAGGGGCCAGCAGGCTCCCTGAGTGCCCTGCGAGGAGCTCCTACAAAAGCATGAGCCCAGAGCAGTCAGCGACCTGCTGGGGATGGGCTACGGGAGTGGAGGGAGGTGAGTGGAGGGGGTGTGGGGGACGCCTGGCTGGGGACATTCGCATGGACCCACCGTCAACAGCTGGCAGAAAATGCATTCTCTGACCTTCTATTACAACTGTACACTAAAGGGTTAACCTTTTCCCTCTTTCTTTCTTTCCTTCTTTCCTTTCCTTCCTTCGTTCCTTCCTTCCTTCTTTCCTTCTTTCTTTCTTTTTAAATGAAGGCATTCTGCCTTATTAGGAGTAGCTCTCCTTGGTATGCAATGTATATATTTTATAAGTTTTCTGAATAGTAAGGTAAACAAAACAGCCATGAATATAATCCCCACTGCTTACTGAACACTCGTTACATCCTGTGCAGACGCAATGTTGGGTCATTTGTGCCATCACTCTGTGAGGTGGGTGTTGTGTAGACAAGGATGCTGAAATTAAGTAATGTACCCAAAGGGCCACAGCTAGGAAGTGGCAGAGGCAGGATTCAAACCCAAGTCTTTCTGATGTTGTATCCCACCCTCTTAACCACCAAGTCGCCCTTGGTACCATCCAACATGGCGGCAAATGCTACAGAGATGCTCATTTGCATGATGAATTCTGCCTCAGAGAGGAGTAATGAGGAAAGTTTCGTAGCCTCCGTGGGGACTTGCTGGATAGCCCACAGAAGTTAAGGTAGGCCCCAAAGGGGAAACAGCAGGGAAAAGACAGAGTGGCCTAACGGAGCCTGGATGTTTGGGAAATCACCAGTAGTGGGGTGGTCTTGGGTAGTGAAGAAGGAAGGAGGTTGTGAGAGCGGCAGAGATCATGCTGGAGAGGGCAGAGGCTACCGCTTCCAGCTCCTTGTCCACTGAGCGATGGAACTTTGGGATTTTCCTGTAGGTGAGGGGGAGCCTTTGAAGGGTGTGAGGCCTGGAAGTGGGGTGAGGGGAGTATAACGTTATCATTTGGCAGACTCTTACAAAGAAAATTTGGAGGTGGTTTGGAAAATACTCAGGAGCCTGTCACCTGAGAGATGAGTCAGGGAGCCAGGTGTGTCCACATTTCTGATCACGCACCTTCCTCAGTAAAGAAATCTTCATGATGTCTTCCCTGTAGATGTATGGTTACTCACAGATGATCACAGTGCAACTGGATGCATGCATTATGTGCATTAGAACGCATACAAAAAGCAAACACTAAAAAGTTAACATAAAAATAAACGTGAGTCTTGGGCTGTAGATGGGGGTGGTGGTTGCCCAGCGCTGTGAATGTGTTCAGAGCCACTGGGTTGTGCATGTCAGAACGGTGAATGGTTAGTTTTAGGTTCTGTGAGTCTTACCTCCATGAAAACAAACAAGTAAGCGTGTGAGGAGATACTCCAGTCTTCTCTTTCCACACCTCAGAGAACTGCTCGCATGCCTGGGGTACACGTGCCCCTCTGATGCCAAGGGAGTAAGGGCCTGGCTGTGGGAAAACAAGAGGGAGGATTCGAGGTGTGGTTTAAGAGCACTTGATGATTGGAGGTTGAGGAGTCTTTGGGAAAGGGAAGAAGGTGGAAAGACTCCCCATTTCTGTTTTGGATATAGGGAAAAAAGGGTTGTCCCCTTGTTGGGGACCTGATGTGGCCAATACTGGGATAATTCCCCAGTGGTTGGCATTGGATTGGCTGGGGGCAGTTTCTAGGCATGTCCAGAAGTGAATCGAGCCTGAGAGTAAAGATGGATGGCCCCATTTGGACAAGGAAACTGAGAGTCAAGCCTGAAAAGGCCTTGTTAGCCAAGGGCAGAGCAAGAGGCCAGAAGGGTGCAAACTCAGAAGTGGGAGACAAGGAGCAAGTTGGAAACAAGGCAGGAAGGGTTTCATGGGCCGCACGGAAAGTGATGCAGGCGGGGAGTTCCAGACCAGAGTTTCTGTCTCCTGGGAGGCATCCTGGGGGAGTGGCAGACTCGGGAGTATCTGGACATGGGCCGGGACGCCGCATCTGGAGCATAGAAGAGGCCACTTGGGAGAACATGAACCCTACGCTGAGGATGGAGCCGTGGGCAAGGGCAAAATTCAAGATGTTGGCAGAGGAATGGAAGCTTGGCAATGAGGTCAATCGCCAGACAAAACCCAGGAGAGTTCAGAGTCACTGGGCCAAGGGGAAAGTTCCAGAAGGAAAGAAGAAGTCACTACAGGGGGACAAATAAGACAGGAACTGAAAAAGCGTCCATTGGCTAAGCTCCCTGGTGACGTTAGTGAAAGTAACTGCAGGGGTGAGTGGGGGAGAGGGCAGGGACGTGGATCAGGACCCTGCTGCTGTGGATGACCGGGGACCGGAGAAGGGGCGGTGACACCCTTCGAGTAGAGCAGCCTTGGGTCGTCTGAGTCCTCATCTAGTACTCTTTCTCCTCCCCCGGCGCCTCTTGGTCCTAGAAAGTTCTAGAAGACTTACTGCAGTCCAGAGGCAGGGTGAAGCTTTTGGTTCCCATCTCTTGGATGTCCAGGCATCTCGGGGGAACCAGCAGAGTTGTGGACAAGGTAAGTAGCCCATCTAAGTCAGCATGCCTGATGATAAGAATGTATGTTAGGGATTCGAAAATGTTCCTGGGAGGGAGAGGCAGAGCACAGAGGACTTCCCCCTTGGCCCCCATGACCACACTCCTCTGGCTTGTGTCAGGTGGTCCCCTGGCGCGGGGCCCAGGCTGCTGCCTCCAGCCTTCTGGTGGACCTTGCCCGGCTGCGGGTGAGAGGAGGCCGGCTGGGCGCCTGGCGGGGGAGCGCCATTGGCTGGTTTAGTCACTCGCCTCCACACTTTCACATCCTCTATCAACACCTGCACACTTCAGCGGTGACCACACGCACTCTTCCTGTTTATACGGAAAGTGCCATTCAGAAAACTTGCCGGGGAGAAGGGAGCTGCACCTTCAGCCTCAGAAGAAGGCGGTTGAACGACTCATTTGGAAGAGAAAGAGCAGGAGCCCGTGAGGCGAAAGGTAAGGTCAAGCCAAAGAGCTTCTAGGCCCTCTGGGCTGCTTTGGGTGGAAAAGAAGTGGCCCTTCCTTTGTGCTCCTCAGGGGGTGTCTCGGAGTCAGCAGCCTGGCCCAGGCTCCTCAGGGCTGGACAGCGGGCGCTACCAACCCGCCCCACAGAGCGAGAATCCAGCCTCGGGAGCGGCCGGGCAGACCGGGGAGGCAGACTTGGAGTGTGATCCAAAAAGCTCACAGAATTCACGTGGGGGCAGCGTGTAGGGAAGGCAGCAACCTGGGTCAGGGCATGCTCACACATTTGTGATGGTGGCTGGGCCTGTGGGCCTCAGGAAGAGAGTGAACCCCCTTTAGGCCACTAGCTGCCTCTCACATAAAGAGCCCATGAAATGGTCACAGACTGGACCCCAGAGCGTGACCCCAGTGAGTGACCTCCAAGGCCTGGGGCACCACCCGGAGGCCACCACCCACTGCAGAAATAGCTTAGAACGCACAGCCTCTTTGTCATCACAGGCTGATAGCACTGCTCGTATTTCTTGGCCAGCACATTGTGTGTGTGTGAGTGTGTGTGTGTACACGCATTATGCACATATACATGGCCCACTATGTGTATATACAGGCAGATACACATGCAGACACTAACACACCTATGTAATATAAAAATAGCAATAGTGAGCATATTTTTGGAACTAGAGAGCTTATGGTGTGACAAGGGTTTTTTTTTCCCCCTAAGATGGGTATCCCTTGCTATTCAAGTCTTACAAATATAAAAGTGAAATCATGTTTAGTTATGCATTTTACAATCCATTTTATTCAAAGGGGTGAAAATCCCACAGGATGGGGACTGTTTAGATTAAGTTTAGGATTATCAGTCTGGGACCTGATATTGCAACAAAAATTAGCTAAAGGCCAATGCTAACATCAGTAAAGAGGTAGCAGTGAACTCATTCTTTGAGTCTTGAGTGCACATACGGAAATATCAATTTTAAAAAAAATTATAGTCTCTGCTTTTACCAGAAGTATGTGGCTCTTGGTGCAAAGCTGAGGAAGCCCTTACACAGGGCTGCCAGGGATTCCCCTCTCACAAGAGTGAGGTTCTGAGAGTAAAAACAGCATAGACATTCAGTATTCTAAGGGCTTGGTTTTGTTTCTGTTGGCCGCTATTCCCTTGCACCGGGCATTACCAGCACTCGGTATTCAGTTATGTCATGCATATTTTCACTTATTTATTGCATTTAGAAAATGGAAAACATATGCGTTGCTCATTGGCTAGACTTCTGGGTTCAAATCCCAACTCTAACACTTCCTGTGGCTTTAAGCAAGTCACTACACCTGCATCCGGGGTTCTGGCATCTGAGAAATGGGTACAGTAATAGTCTCTACCTTTTTTTTTTAAACCTTTTTTATTGATTTATAATCATTTTACAATGTTGTGTCAAATTCCAGTGTAGAGCACGAGTTTTCAGTTATACATGGACATATATATATTCATTGTCACATTTCTCTGTGAGCTACCATAAGATCTTGTGTATATTTCCCTGTGCTATACAGTATAATCTTGTTTATCTATTCTACAATTTTGAAATCCCAGTCTATCCCTTCCCACCCCCCACCCCCTTGGCAACCACAAGTTTGTATTCTATGTCTGTGAGTCTGTTTCTGTTTTGTATTTATGCTTTGTTTGTTTGTTTGTTTTTAGATTCCACATATGAGCAAGCTCATATGGTATTTTTCTTTCTCTTTCTGGCTTACTTCACTTAGAATGACATTCTCCAGGAACATCCATGTTGCTGCAAATGGCGTTATGTGGTCGGTTTTTATGGCTGAATAGTATTCCATTGTATAAATATACCACTTCTTCTTTATCCAGTCATCTGTTGATGGACATTTAGGCTGTTTCCATGTCTTGGCTATTGTAAATAATGCTGCTATGAACATTGGGGTGCAGGTGTCATTTTGAAATAGGGTTCCTTCTGGATATATGCCCAGGAGTGGGATTACTGGGTCATATGGTAAGTCTATGCCTAGTCTTTTGAGGAATCTCCATACTGTTTTCCACAGTGGCTGCACCAACCTGCATTCCCACCAGCAGTGTAGGAGGGTACCCTTTTCTCTACAGCCTCTCCAGCATTTGTCATTTGTGGATTTTTGAATGATGGCCATTCTGACTGGTGTGAGGTGATACCTCATTGCAGTTTTGATTTGCATTTCTCTGATAATTAGTGATATTGAGCATTTTTTCATGTGCCTATTGATCATTTGTATGTCTTCCTTGGAGAATTGCTTGTTTAGGTCTTCTGCCCATTTTTGGATTAGGTTGTTTGTTTTTTTGTTATTAAGTTGTATGAGCTGCTTATATATTCTGGAGATCAAGCCTTTGTCGGTTTCATTTGCAAAATTTTTTTTCCCATTCCATAAGTAGTCTTTTTGTTTTACTTATGGTTTCCTTTGCTGTGCAGAAGCTTGTCTCTACCTTTTAAATAAGAGATGAGCGAATAGATGCTACATTGAAAGGGCTCCATATATGTTAGTGGCCGTTGTTATTGTTACTGTTGTCGCTGCATTTTTTGCAGTTAAGCTGTCAGACATGAAGGGAAATGGTAGGAGGAAAAGATTAAAGGTGGGGAAGGGACTGTGTAACTGGATGTAGGGGGAGACACATAAGAGATCAGAGCCACGACACCAACACGCAGTCCTTTACCCTGCAGAGGGGTCCTGAGCAGGAGACCAGGAAAGGAGCAGGGCCCCTTCCCCACGAGGGTCCTGGCGAGAGAAACCGGCACTGGAATTCAGTGGACTTGACACCAGCTCTTGACTGAGTGCTTACACGTTTTGTGTGTCCATGTGCACAGTGACCAAAAGCAGATACACGTAACCAGGAACTCCAAATGACAGCACGTGATGTGTGCGTAGCGCCTTTCGTGGGAAGTGTGCGCTCGCACATTCCATGCTTTTTCTCATGTTGCTATGCCAGATCCCTTGTGGGATGGTGCCTGTTTTAGAAGAAAGCTGAGAACTAGCCTAAGCCTGTGGAGCTGGGGTCTGACTACCACCAGGCTCTGCTCCCAGACCCCCGCGTTGCCTCTGCAATGGGTGTTAAGTGATGGTGGTGATGGAATGTGATGGATGAGGAAGCCGAGTCCCAGGAGAATGAAGAAACAAATTCAGAGCCACACTGAGAGTTGAAGGTGTGATGGGGAGATGGATGCTGGTCCCTGATTTCCAGACCCTCTATTCTGCTCTGCCGTTCCGAGGAAGAATCTCCAGGTTGGCATCCTGCCTCCTGAGGTTGCCAGCTACGGGACTCCTTCCATAAGTCATTTTCTCTTCCACGCTTCGGTTTCTTTATCTGTCAAGTGGGTTTCACAGCCTGCCCTACATAGGTTACAGGGTTTTATGAGATTCCAGCGAGGCTGCAAGTGTAAAATGCTGTCGCATCTTTCTGATTCACATAAGAAAAAATGTTGAAAGCAACTCTCAGTAAAGGCAAGTTAAAAGAAAAGTACAAATGATGTTGGTTCTGCATCAATGTCATTAAGTGTGATTTAACTGATTCTTTCAAATGACTACTCTGCACTTTCTGCTGCTTGTTTATTCCATTACTTGTTTAACCAGTTTCATAAATGGAAAGTTAATTGCTTTCCAATTTTTCAATATCCCAAATCAAACTGTAGTGATTTTTCTTTGAAAAATCCTTTAGTGCAATCATTTTATCAGTTCCTTTAATTTCTGCCAACCTGATAACCAAATGGTGTTCCCTCATTTTTATTTTTATTTGCTTTCCTTGATTGTTAGCGAGTTGATTCCCAATGGTTTAAAACACAGCTTTGCAAAAGACTAAAACAGTATCCTTTATCCAGCCAACAGTCAAAATACATATTCCTTTTAAGGTGAAACCGCACCGTTTTCCTCATGATTAAAATACAAGCAGGAATTTGCGTACAGATACAAACCTATTAAAAAGCACCTCAGACAAATATTTCTCTTTAGAGTTTTTATCGGTGCTAAAACTGGGGGGTTATAATGAATACGAGGCAACTAGACTCCTGCAATAACTAATAAACATGACGATTTGATTTATTGCCCTTCCTCTGCTATAGCCTGTTGACAGATTTTTTTCTTTATGGAAAAATTACCAGGATTTAAATCTCTATCATATGGCGCTTAATTCAAACGACAATATGTTACCAGTTAGGTTCTGCTTAAACTTCCATCAGCGGGCGGACCCACGGAACATGTTGAGGAGGGTGACAATCAGATAACTAGTAAAGTGCTTTGTGGCCGATGTCTCAGGGCCAAGGAGCAGAGCTGAGACAATGGAGACAAGGGTGACGAGAGCATTTACGTTTCCCCATCCTGAAAGTAGAAATTGCGTCAGGTTCTCCTAAAAGTGCGCCAGAGTCTGTGTTTGAGTTGATAGTAGTGTGAGTTGCTATTTGCTGCCCATCTCCCACCCCCTTACCCTCCTGCCTCCTTTGATGATAAAAAGGGCCTTCTGCTCCCAAATCCTCCCCAACAGGGTGATATCTGCAGCTCGGCCGTCAGGTCCCCACTTAAGGATGTGTTTCAGGACTTCACCTTTCTCCCAAGCCCTGGGTGTTGACTACCATGAGAGAGAAATTCCTCTGAAGGGGGATGAGCCTCTTTCTTACGTTTTAGTTTTCCTCTCGGAATCTGGCCGTATTAGATCTTGCTCCTGCTGCAAGAGAAAGAAAGCAAACTGAGCTGTGCGGAACAAAATGGCCATCCTTTGGAACAGTTTTGGGGGTTGGCCAGGCTTAAGGGAGGGCAGCATGAGAGGGGATCTGAAGGCCAGGCACCCAGAACCAGTAAGAACACCAATAAGAGCCACAGCAATGGACGGGAAGGGATAGATTGGGGGTTGGGGATTGACAGACACACAATACTGTACATAAAATAGATAAGCAACAAGGACCTACTGTAGAGCACAGGGAACTATATTCAGTTACTTGTAATAACATATAATGGAAAAGAATCTGAAAAGAAAATATAAATGTGTCTGTATATGTAAAAAGAGAAAAAAAGAAGAAACACAGCAGTGAAAATGTAGGCACAGTCTGGGCCATGTAATATGGCCACCACTGTAACAGATATGACCTCAACGGTTCCCATATTAGGGCATCACTTTTGCAAAATACAGGATCCCCGGGAGAAGGGGGAGGGTGATGAGCGGCATCTAGGTCACGTGCCTGTCCCCAGGGAAAGGTCAGATCCACCCGTTTTGAATTCACACTAGGCACTGGAAGGCATCCCCCACCCCACCCCAGGAAGACTGGAGTAGTAATATAAGGGGTGGCTGCTTGGAAGGTGACAGCAGAAAGTGACCAATGTCTTCCACGTGGTTCCTGCACGGCATCTTAGAGTCATTTTCTCAGTCCCCACAGCAGCTTTGCAAAGTAGACACTGTGCACTCCCTTTACACACAGAGAATGGAGGCTCCAAGAGGGTAGTGACCTGCCCCCCGAGCACACACAGTTAGATGTGGGGCTCAAAGCCAGGCTGCTGGCTCTGAAACCTTCCACTCCAGCTGAACTGAGGGTGATCCCGAGTCCAGGCTACACAGAAGCAGCACGTGTGTTATTATCTGAATGAAACCCCTTTCCTCCAGGACACCACTCTGTACGGTACGTGCACTCCAGGCACACATAACCAGGAAGAATTCGGAGAAGAAAGTTAGGGGTTCAGAGGAAAAGCATCCCATATGTTATAACTTTGCCTGGGCTGTCCCTGTTTCTAAACACCGTAACAATATTTTTTGAAGCAAAGATCAAAGGACATATGGTCTGACTCATGGGTTAACAAAGGGAAAAATATTTGAATTTGGGACTTTCTGGGGGCAATTTGAGATGTGTGGCTACAATCATTCCCAGAGCACCTGGAAATCATGGAGTTCTTGGGGAAACACTGAAATACACATGAAATCCCGTTCTCCAAACTAGAGATGATTTTATCAACAGAAGTTCGGAGAGTCTTCTACGCCGGCTCTATGATTCCAAAGTTGAGAGGCCTCATGGCCAAGACAGGAACAAAGGTGTTGAAATCTGTTTGCCTCACCCATAAAATCATTTGAAATAATAAGAGAACTCTTTATCCGAATACGAGTAGATTTCTTATAGCAAAAATAGCCAATAAGAATGGATACAACTCTCAAAAGCCACTGCAATTTAAATACCTAGAAAAGACTTAGAGAAAACACACAAGACCTAGATGAAAAAAGTCTACTTAGGGACATCAAACATATAAATGGAAACACATAGCATGTGGAGACCAGAGAAGCAGACTCAATATGAACCCTCATCAACCTGTTTTGTATGCGAAAGTTGTCTTAAATAAAATTTCCAGTGCATTGGTGGAGGGGGGGAGCTCGATAAAATTCCAACCTGAAATTCTAATGAATTTTAGATAAGAGTAACAAGGATATTTGTGAAGAAAAGTTGGGGACAGGCATGGTGCTTGCCTTGTCAATATGAAAGTTTCAGTGGTCACAGAGTTCCAGGTGGGTGACCAGACCCGCGGGAGGGAGGAGAAAGTGTACACGCACAGACACTCACACACATGCAAATCAGTGTAGGGCAAAAGCACCTTGTCGAATCAGTCATATCAAGAATGGTTGGTCGTCATTTGACTTGATTCTTCAGTGGTTTGGCACAGTTGTGTTCCTTTCTTCCTTCTTGAAACATCTCTTTCTCTGCCTCTAGAACATTCATTCCCTTCTGTCTCCTCCCATCTCACTGGCTGCTCCTCTTCAGTCTCCCGTATGGGCCCCTTCTCCAACTCTTCCTCGTGTCTGGATGCTGGGGTGCCCAGGGCTCAGCCTTCCAACATCTCTGCTCTGTCTCCATTCACGCCCCAGGTGATCTGGTCCAATATGACCAAGGAAACTTACTTCTCCCAGCCCTGACCTCTTTTCTGACTAGACCCCCAGCTGTCCGACAACACTCAGCATCTCCACTTGAATGTATCTCCAGCTACACAACCCGTCCAAGACAATTCCTGATTTCCCTAACGCCAGTCCTGCTCCCCCTGCAGTTTCCTCACATGTCCGCAAGAGCCCCCTTCATTCTTCCAGTGTCAGGCGAGCATCTTGAAGCCACCCTTCACTTCTTCCTTTCACAACCCACATCTGATCCAGCAGCAAATTCCATCCATATGTCCTTGGAAATATATCCAGAATCAAGCCCGTCTCCACACTCCACCTCTTGGGTCTCCTACCTTCTCTGCAAACTCGTCTCCTTCCCACACTCTCCTGTCTTCATTCTGTTCTCAATACAGACCCAGAGGACGCTTGTAAAATTTAAATCATGTGATTGCTCAAAACCCTCCAGTGGACTCCTGGCTCTCTGTTCCAGTTATGTATTGCTTCATAACCAAGTACCCCAAAACATGGTGGCTTAACCTCTCAGTTTTGCACAAGATATCATGGGTCAGGAGTTTGGGTACTTTGGTGTGGGCTGGGCTAGAGGACCTCCTTCCAAGATGGCGTCTTCGCTCACATGCCTGGTGCCTCGTGGCCGCTCTCTCTCTTCCTGTGGCATCCCATCTTCCAGGGCTCTCCACGTGGCTTGAGCTTCTCATAGAAGGGCACTCTTGGGATTTGTGCACTTTTTCCATTGTGACTGTCTCTAAGAGGCAGGAAGAAGAAGCAGCCGCATGAGTTAGGGGCTGGGACAGCATCCTTTCTGCTATATTTTATTGGCCAAAGCAGTCATCAGGCCATCTCAGGTTCAAAGAGGTTGAGAGACAGACTCTCCTGATGGGGGCACGGCAAGGCCATGATGCAGCAGAGCGCCCGGGATGTTGCTGTGGCCATTTTGGGGAAATGCAGTCTGCGAACTCATCCATTACCAAAATCTCAAGTGCTCACCATGACCTACCAGGTCCTGCATGACCTGAATCCTACCACCCCTCTGAATTCTTCTAGTACCCTCTCCCTTTATTTGTGGTATGGCTTCAGCTAGAGTGGCCTCTTTGCCATTGTTTGAACAACCAAGCATAATCCCACCTCATGGCCCAGAACTGGTAGTTCTCTCTGCCTGGCATGCCCTTCCCTGGGTGCCCAGGTCACCTCTCTCCTCCTCCAGGTCTCCACCCAAATGTTACCATTTCAGAGAGACCTTTCTTGACCACCCTTGACCAAGAAAGCCATTCCAGCTCTTCTTTGTCTATTGTATTTAGCACCACCTAATATATTTTGTATTTAGTTGTCATGATCTGCTTCCTCCCAATAGAATGTAATGTATTGTCAGAACCTAGAAAAATGTCTGTTCATTGTAGGTTCTGGATACATAGTTGTTAAATAAATGAATGATTGGACAGGTAACTTTTTATTAAATGATATTGGAGCACTGTCTAACTGTTGGGGGTAGTGGGGAAGACAGTAAAATTAGATGCATACCTAATATATTAAACCAAAATAAGTTCTGGAAAGATTTTAATGTATCGGAATAAAGCTTGAAAATCAGGTGAAGATTAAATAATCTTGGGTGAGAAAAGTTTTTGTAAGCCTGATACTAAATAAGGGAAGTATAAATAAAAAGATAGATTTGACTCTGTCAAAAACACTGCACAAACAAGGAAAAGATGAACAGCAAACTTGGAAAAATGCTTCAATATATAATGAGTGCATACCATCCTTAATATATAAAGAGCTCAGTCAAATAAATTCAGAAAAGAAGAATATATAAATGCCTACTACGCATTTTGGAAGAAAAATTCCACCAGCTGTGTGGTGGCAGGCAAGCTATTCAGTTCTGCAAAAGGGGAAGCCATGTGGATTCAATAATCAAATATATGTATCTTTCTTAGAACTGTGTCTGGCATATAATGGTGTTTAATAACCATTAGCTTTTAATATTAACTCCTAATGCCATTCATGACACATAGATGGGACTTTATATTCATTATTTCATTCATCCATTCATCCATCCATCCATCCAGCTATCCATCCATCCATTCATCCAACCATCCATCCATTCATTCATCCATTTATTCATCCATCCATCCATTCACTCATTAATTCATTCATCCCTGGGGTGCCAGTGTTGCACCACTTCACAGGCTGCATCTGCCTTCTTCCCTCAATGACTCATAAATATAATGAAAAGAAGGCGCTGCAGGAGTTCTTTAATTCTTGAGAAGTCTATTTAAAAAGGTAGCCTCTCCCAGGAGAACTGCACTTACATTGTATCAATGATGCTAACCTGAAAAGCATACACATTTGAGGAGTCTAAGGGCTGAGAAGGTACCTGGTGGTGACACACTGAAAGGACACTTCCTTCCTCAGTTTGGTGAACAATATAAGGAAAAGTACACCCGTGGGGTCTGAGTTTCGCAGGAGAGGTAGTCTGCCCTCTGCTTGAAGGAACAGGGATGCTGGGGCACTGGGTTGTTGAGTCCATCTTCTTGTTCTTTAAATAGCGAGCTCACAATCTAGAATCTGAGAAACTCTGGACTGAAAATGCTGCTGTTGTATTTCTGGCCATTAATGAGTCTGTTAGTCAATCCTCATTGTCGTCTGGCCTGCAGTTATATTTTTGTTCCTTAGGAGATGCTTGGCAATCTTTGTTTAGCAATAAAGAATGAGCACTAACCTGCTCGACTGGCAAACAGCCTTCCGTCCTCCCGCTGGCATTTTTGTGGGGTCGTTGCTGCCTCAGTCGGGTTGTCTCTAGGAAGCTGAGAGGCCGCCCGACGACCTCATCACCCCAGAATGCATCAAATGATTTTTCTCATAAACCTTCTAAAAAAAACTCCAGAAAACTCTGTACTCGGAGGTTCCCTGGAAATCGCAATCTGAGACTATTTGTGCACGGGGATTTTAGGAAGATCTGTGTGGGCGGTGACCTGCCCGAGGGCACACGGCTGAGTGTGTCAATAGGGGCTACAATCCAGCCAACACCCCATTCGCCCAGGGGAAGGGGTACCTTTCCTTCAGTTCTCACAATGGCACCAGCGTGTCACCAAGCCCTGTGTCCACGGGGCTGCACCCTTAGGAGCAAGGGTCTCTTACACATGTAAATGGGCCAGGCCTGGGTGAGGGGAGTGTTTGGTACGGTAGAAATCTGTGGTGCTGGGGAGGTGGGAACTTTGCGCACGCAGAAGTCTTGAGCACTTCCATTTTAGGAAGGATGGCATCTGAAACTGAGACTCGAACCTTGGATCCCAGTAGCACTGAATGTATCAGTGAGCTTCTAGAAAATTCTTTGTGCACCCAATCCAAGTTGGGAGTCCACTGTCTTCGTCATTTGTTTTAGATGCTACATGCTTTTAACTGATAGGGAGCTCCTGAAAGTGTAACATATACCAGATGGCTCCCTTAAGACAAGGATTCCTGCCAGTAACCCTTGGCCATGACCCACCTCCTTCCCATGGACAGTTCAAGTTGTATGAGGCAGAAGCACAGAGAGGCCAAGTGTCAAGGCTTTGATGAGTGTAAGACCTCGATTGAAGTCCCAGCTGTGCCTCCTAGTATAAAAGAACATTCATGATCTCTCACCCAGCACCTCCCATGCACCAGGCGCTGGAAGCTGCATGACTGTGGGCAAATTACTTTCTTTCTGAGCTTCAATTTACTCTTCAGTTAAAATCGAGATCATTACGCATCTGGGTTGTGCTGAGGACTTGATGAGGTCATATATTACACACTCAGAGCGCCTGGGACATACTAAGAACTCAGTAAAAAGTAGCCTTTTGCTATTATGTAGACACTGGACCGACATCAGCTTTAACATGCTTATTACTTGAAGAACAAGTAAATTAGATGTGGTGGGAAGAGGGTTAATTCCTCAGATTGATGGAGCATTTTGTGAATAACAATAGTCGTTTTCTAAATGGCTCTGAGTAACCTGGAAAAGAGCGTTCATCCAGCACGCAGCCTGTTGGTTTCCTGGAGAGCAAATTGCCCATTGGAATGGCCTGACCATTACTTGCTCATAACATCGACTGTTTTATATATACATATCCACTTAGTTATAGCACATTTGCCAGGAAAACCACTAGGCTGATGTGTTTTGCCTAAATAGCCAATCTTTTTTGGTCTTGAATAAAGTGTCAAATATATGATTTAGATTTTATGTTCAGCTGATTGTTTACATCGGGAACATCAATCCAGAGTAATTGGCAAGTGGGTACACATTCAAATGATATGATGATGTCCTCGCCACGTTTTCCTGTGATCTTGGGGAGGGAGGGGAGAATCATTAGGGATTCTTGTCTTAGGATCTCATCAAGATAGATTCTTTGGTTTAGTTCAGTGGTGGCTGCTGCTAAGTTTGTCCACGGTGACTGTGTAACAGAAATCAGGAAGGCCTGACCCATTAGTGTGTGTTCCGCCCAGCTGTTCTCTGTGGTGCCCCAGCCTGCACATTCCTGGCTGGACTTGGGTCAGCCAAGGCGACAGATGGACTGGAGGTGCCTGACTGTTGACCCCCAACCTCTGACCCAACCCCAGAAATATGACCATAGGAAGAATAAACAAATTAAATATCTCAGCGTCAAGACCTTGGAGGTCATCATTCTAACCATACTCTCCTTTTCCAACCCATTTTGATAAGTGGTCATTGATTCTATCTGTTAAACAGACCCTCACAGCCCATTTCCAAAAGAGTTTCAATTACTTGAAAACTCTCCACTTCAAAATGAAATCAACCTCTTTGTAATTTTTGTCCCTGTTTCCCATTTTGCCTTCTGGGGTCACAAGTGAAGAAACAAAAGCATATGAGGTTGACTTAGGCAGACAGGTCATAGTTCTCTGTATTCAGAGCATCCTTTGGGCCAAATAACAATAACCAACATTTGTTCATCTCCAGGGACATGGGTTGGAATAGGCAGGCTCTGGAAAATTCATTGCTCGAACTCTGAAATTAACCTTCCTTGAGTGGGCGCCCCAGGTCATCTTTAACCAACCACTAAAAACATCAGAAGCCTCTTGAGAGTTTTCCCCATGAGAATGGGCAAAGGAGAGGGAGAGGGAGAGGGAGAGGGAGAGAGATGGAGAGAAAGTAGGGGTGGTATTGTTCATACTTGTTATAAAGGAGTCCCCAGCTGTGAGGGTCCATGATTGCCGACTAAGGCCGACTCCTGGGTGAGCCACACCCCATCCCGAGAGTTCTCCACGCCCCTGGGTAACTCACCAGCAGCAAGCTGGGAGCAGGAACCCTCTTGGGGCTGCTCCTCTCAGGCCTTGTTTATTCAGACGTTCAGAACATTTGTGTAGCAGGGGCAGAGAGCAATGGTTGAAGTTCAGAGGTCAGGCCGAGTAGGTCCTGGGGTCAGGGAGTTTCTGGCTCTGCCCCCAGCCAGCTGTGGGGCCCTGGGCAAGTGTCCTCCATCTTTCTGAACATGGGGGTCCTTACCTAACAAAGGGGAATAACCACCCCTAGCATCATCAGATTAGGCAATGGGAATGAGTGACAGCAAGGGACCAGCTGAAGTGACAGAGGGAGGCGGCAGAGCCCCTCTGATTGAAATGTGACAAATGCAGGTCAGTCGCCCGGACTCTCTAAACAGCTGAATCATGGGCACTGAACACCTGGCTGGGTGCATCATGTCCTTCTCTGCCTGGATGAACTGCGACTGCAAAACTCACCTCCTAAAGAGGAGGAGATGCTGCGTGACTGTACCAACCCCAGGACTGCCAACAATACTGCTCCAACCTCGCAGAGCAGCCTGACAGCTCACTGAAGCAAATTTATATGCATCAGTGCTGTTTTCATCCCCGACTTTAAACAACGTTAATTAATAATCCCCTCCGTTCTCAGTGTGTCAACAGAACTCCACCTTTTCATTTGGAAAGAAATTAAATAAATATATAAATAAAATATTCAATTATTGGAACCCAAAGTGAGAAAACAGAATTGATTTAAGAGGCTTTTGCTATAAAAAAAAAAAAATTCCCTGGGGGGTCACTGACTACGTTTTATGAAAAAATATCACACACTTATATTTCTACATTTCTTATGTAATAATTCTGAGTTTCTCAGGGGGCAAATAGTATTACAGGAGGAAAAATAATTATGACAAGTGTTAGAGATTAGTGAGCCGGATTTCCCCTGGTGTGCAACCAACATCCCGGGAGTGAGTTAAGTGCCTTAGAAAGTGACATGAACCCATGTCATTGAGTAAATTACTGCTCCTACGCACTAACAAGGGCCCTAGTGGGTTGGAAGAATTCATTCCGCTTCCCAGGCACCCAGCCTAATCCCGGTGCGGCAGCTGTGCTCGGTGAGAACCCAGATCTGCGCTCATCCGCATGTATTCCTGTCTTCCAAGCATAGTGGCTTCTTCAGGGTAGACCCCATGTCCTTACAATTCTCATGGTCCTGAGAGCCCAGGAAACGCTCCCCCAGCTTCCTGAAGAGAACACGCTTTGCCGCTGATCAATGCCTCCACTGCCCTCGTGCTGTTTCCCTGCCTACCTTCTCCAAAAGCATCACAACGTCCCGATGAGCACTAGGACCTTGGTGAGGAGGAGGAAACACAGCTGTTTCCCTCCGCGTTCTCAGCGCAAGTTGCTCAATGCATGCAGTGAGCACACAATGATGGAGTAAGTGGACCGTATTTTACTCAGTTATCTGATAGAGAGCATTTTCTTCTTCTCTGGTAGCTCAGAGTTGTTAGATACTGAAAATTGAATCCACGAGCCCAGCCCATTCCTGATAGGTGGAGAGCAGAGCTATTTGGATGCTCTGGTCCCAAGTGCGCGGGCAGAGCCGGGAGTGCCCAGCCTCGGTGGTGATAATGAAATGCTGACAAGTCACAGGCCTCACACGGCATTTCTAGAGTAATTCCTCAGCATCCTGAATGTGCCTATGAAGCCCTCTTACCCTCGGCCGCTGCTCTTCCCCAGCCTCACACGGAACTTCCCTCCACCACCCACGCTCAGACCAGCCACTGGGATCTCCTTTCTGCCTGAAGACTCATGCGTTCCCCAGGCTGGGACTCTCTTCCCTCACCTGCCGGAATCCTCCCCAGGTTCCTCTTACTGGTCACATCCCCAGGGCAACCACCACTCTGCATGGTCTACTCCATTCATCTGTATATGTTTACAATTATAATTTTGCTCATCAAATACCTTCCTCTGGTGACTATTCAGTGTTGGGAAGACACCCTCTGGGTCTCCCCCACCCTACTCCCAGCACCCTGGGGCCCATTTCTTTTCATTTTTTTCATTTTTCAGTTTTATTAGGTAGAATTATTACAGTTTTACTACACCTATACAATATATTGCATGTAAATACATATATACAACATACTGCATACATTTAAAAATTTACGAATATGTACTGCTCATTGTTTCTAAGAACAGTTTAGAGTTTTAGCTTTTTAAACTTACATAGTTTTCAAAGGAATAAGCCCAACTACAAAATAAGAATCAACAGAATGTAGTAGTCCACTCATAAAGGACAGTCAGATGTGTTCACACATATTCAAGAAACCAATCATCTAAGTTATAAATAAGTAGTTCAATTGTGTCTCTTTTTTTTTTAGATTCCACATATAAATGATATCTTATGGCATTTTTCATTCTCTTTCTGGCTTACTTCACTTAGAATGATGATCTCCAGGTCAATCCATGTTGCTGCAAATGGCATTATTTTATTCTTTTTTATGGCTGAGTAGTATTCCATTGTGTATATACACCACATCTTCTTTAAGTCCATTTCTTTCCAGTCACCATTTATCAAGCAGGAGCGCCAGGTTCTGGACACCCAGGATACAACATCAGACAGCTGAGACAAATCAGGTCCCCATTCTGAGAAGTGTCCATTTTTAATTCTTCTGCTTTTGCGTCCACAGAGACAACATGATTATAACTCTATTTTTAACTTTGTCAATCAAAGATATTATCACAGACTCCTTGATATGAAAGGGGAGAATTAAGCTCAATACTACCATCTCTCCTCTCCCAGAATCCTGGACAGCCCCAGTGTCTGCCATCTGTATTATTATCTTTGTTCTTCCTGTGTTTATAGTTGTAATTTGAGATAGTATAGTAAATCCGTATTTCTCGTTTCATCAATTTTTGTTACTATTCTATGTCCGATTCCTCACTTTAAAAGATGAAGTTACTGGTACCCCCGCCCTTCTCTCCACCTTCCATGTTCCACTTTGTGAGATAAACATTTTCTGTACACTTTGTCCTGAAGTTGGCCCCCGAGTCTCCATCCCTCACCCACACACTGATCAAGTCATGAGTTAGGAGTATGTGCCTTTTAATAAGTCCAACAGCATAACCCCTGGGCCAGTCAAGAGAGGATGTTCCCAGAATCAAGGTTCAGTGGAATTTTTCTCTCTCTGTTTTTCTCTCCCAATATGGCCACACTTTGGTTTGCTTCATGTGTGAATTATGGTTTTATTATGCGTTCAGCTGTATTACCCGTTCCTCACCCTACCACCTGTCCCTGGACTTTCCAACAGATGCTGCTGCTTTTCTTGCATTATTTGCCCTTGTGATTCATTTTCCCCAAGCATGCCTTTTCTATTCAGCACCCCCTTTCTTCTGGAGACCTCCATCCCTGGTCTCCCCACCATCCCTGTGCTCTAATATGGTCTGGTTACCCTCGCTCTAAGCCTGCTATGCAATTGCCATGTTGCAAGTTTTTTCCACTGCCACCAGGAGTCTGGATTGGAACCATAGTCTCCTAGACCCCACAACATCCTTCTTATTCTGCTCATTCGTTTTTCTAGTTATATCTCCATATACCGTTAAAGGAAAGGGTGCTTGAAAGAAAAACTTTTCGAGATCTTTCTGTCTGAAAATCATGACTCTGCCTTCTTGCTTGATTAATACCTGTCTAGACATAGAAGACTTTAGATAATGTTTCTTTTTATCTCTGACACATCAGAGATGTGTCTAGGTATAGCTCTTTTCTTTCATAGTTCTGGGCATTCAGAAAGCTCATTTAATTCTGAACAATTTTGTACTTAAGCTTTGGAATTTTTTTCTTCAAGTTTTTTTTTATATATAATTTTTTCATCTCCAGCCCTTTATGTGAAAACTTCTAGGCTGACCATCTCTCTCATAGTTTTTAATTTCTTTGTCTTTTCTTCCCTATATTCTAAGAGAGTACAGAGAGACTTTGGGTTTATTTTCTAGTCCATCTTCAATTAAAAAATTTTTTTTTCAGCCAGTATTTCTTTTAGTCTGCAAACACTGTCTTTTAGTCTCTCATTGTTTCTTTTTCTTAGCATTTTTTTCCTCATTTGAAGGATATGATATTTTCTCCAAAATTCTCTTGGCATGTTAATTAAAATGTTTTTAATGTTGTCTCTTGTTCCGTAATTGTCTTTCTTTTTTTTCCTGCCCAGGTCAGTTTTTGTTTCTTTTGGTCTTTCTTTTCCACGCCACAGTTCTCTCAATACCCCTGGTGATCCTTGGTTTTGCATTTCCACTTCAGGAAGAAGGAAGAAGTGTGCGTATATCGTGTTTATTGGGGCAGTTCTATTTTCTGGCTGGATCTCTCTCCTTTAGAGCTGTGAGTGGGATGGGGTGTGTGTCTGCATGAAAGCTTTGCTTGAGGGTAGCACGATGCTGAGCAACAACCATCCAGAAGATTCCTAAATGCTTAAGTGGCGAAGGTTTTATTCCAGTGCTCCAAGCCATTAGTGCCATTTACAAAGAGGAAACTAAAGCTCAGAGACTTGCCAGGGGTTAAATAGCTAGTAAGGAATGAGGCCAAAATGTGAACTGTAGTTTGCCTGGTGAACACTTGCATACTCGTTCCACAAAACCAAATAAATTTCCATATAAATTGAAAAATCGTGTTACGTGAATAAAAGCTCTGTCTTTTCTGTAAATAGACACTTTTCAGGTGCTCTGTGGTTCAGGCTTCCACCCTGATGGGCATGTCTTCAGCAGGGACTCTGCACCTTTCCATTCATGTAACAAGCCATCTTTTCCTCTTAAGCAATTAATCTACACTCTGCTATTAAAGAAAATGAGATAATTAAATTTCACTCACACTCAGAAGGCATCTAAGCAGAATGAACAGTTTCAGAGGAACTCTGAGCTGTGGAACTAGAGGGAATAATTTATTCCTGGATTGGGCAGGCCATGAGGTGGTTGAAATTTCTTAAATTATTTTTAGTAGGCATTAAGAAAGCCATATTCTTCCTAATTCTAAGATTTTGCCCTGATTCTGAAGGTCACTGCTCCTTCACGTTTTAAAAATCCACTTTGAGGGGAAAAAAAAACTGTTGACAACGAATAATGACTTTGTAATTTGAAAATTACTCTAAAAATTCAAAAATAAGCATGTATTGATCCCCTAGGTAGACCAGACACCATGAAATTCAACTGTGAATTGTTTTCTGAATTCAACATTTCCCACACCTTCCTGGGAGGCGGTAATAGGTGTTCCATGAAAAGTGCATTCCCAGGAGAAATGAGTTCGATGAAATCTGGGTTAAATGAAGTTAGTTTTCCTTTGCGGCTGGTCTTCTCAGAGCCTTTCGTTGCTAATAGGTATTGGGAAAAGCACATTTTGGGAAATGCTCAATTTAGAAAACCCACAGTTCGAGAGACATTGACTTATCTTATTAAAGAGCAATTTTGCCTTTCTTTCCTCTGCAGAGACATGTTCTCAATTACTCGCTCTTGGGCCACCTCTCCCAGCCTGTAGCTTTTCATCCCCGAGTGGTGTTCCATCTTTACTTTGGGCTGGGTAACCTCGCTGCCACATTCGTCTTCTTTCTCTGCATTTGGGCCATGACCACCGATTCATTTTGCGACCAACCCCGCACCTTGAAGATGCTGTATGTTAATATCTTGATTTTCTCATCTACAAAATGTTAGCACAAACACATGAGGTGTTAGTGAGAAATGAGGAAGAAAGGTGACAGCCTACGTATTACCTGAAGGCGATCATCAAACATCTGAAACACAGTTCCTGCTTCTGGAGAGTTCTCTCAGGATCCGTCATCTCAGTGTTTAGTAGATGATATCCCTTTGTGGTCAATAACAAGTTGAAAGTATATCAAAACTCAAGCTCTAGGATAGTCACAAGTGGACCCATAAGAAAGGTTCTGAGAGGATCCCAGTTGTATCGTACGGAGAAGGGCAGCTTGAGACAGTAACACTCATCAGCACCCACCAGTCTCTTGAGCCCGGGCTTCCCCAAGTTGTGTCAAGTCATCATGTTTGTCACTAACTTGACTGACATCTCCTCCTCCATCCATTGTCTTGGCAGCACCGCCCACCATCTGTCTGGGTGAGAACGTCAAAGTCATCCTCACCCTTTGGCTTTCCTCTCTAACTTGAATGCACTCCTTTTCCACTGGGCAGACTCATCCTTTAAGATCTAGCTCAAAGCCTGGACCACCTCTGGCACTTTCTAAATAAACGTATTCACCCAACAATCATTCTTGGAGGACTTTGTGTCCCAGGCTTCATCCAGGATTGCTGACTGGCAGTTTCCAGAGCAGACGTATGGGAACTTCATTTATTTATCTTCGCTTGGGAACCACTGCTATAGCCTTTATGACCACTCCCCCTTCATCTCTGCCATCTTTGGAACAGGTGTCATAGACCATTTCAGCTTCATCCCTGGACCTGATGACAGCAGCCCCTGAATCTACTTCTCTCCACACTTAGACTCATCAGATTAGGTTAAAAGGCTGAGGTGAAGTGAAGGATTCTTCAATCTCATGATAACCTTCTGAAGCTACATTTTTAATTGTCTCAAGAAGCTGAGGGGGAAGTGTATTTCCTCCCTTCAGATAAGTGGGAGTCACCAAAACTGTCTGGGTAGATGGGGTCCTTACCCTTCAGGCTTTAGGCTTCGGGTGGGATACGTATTCATGGGAAAAAACAAGACCTTGTCTAAGTAGGCAAGGCAGTAGGACCACTGAAAAATTTTCATTCTTATCATAATTTAATTTCACCTCCATAAAAGATCTTCAAGTGCAGTGATTTCTGTGGAAGACCTCGGATGGGGCTGTTAAGGTCCTTAATGAGGATAAATTCTGTAACCTGGTTACCCGCTAAATGTTTCATGTCAGAGAGCTGGTGGAAACACATATTCCAGTTGGGGCTAGAAGGTTCTTTTTTCACAGGTTTATACAATTGACCCTCAAATGATGCAGGGGTTGGGGCACCAGCCTCCATGGAGTAGAAAATCCATGTTTAACGTACCCCTGATGCTCTGTATCCACAGTTCTGCTTCCGTGGATTCAACCAACAAACCATCGCGTTACGCTGTAGCATTTACCACTGAAAAAAGTCCGCATGTAGGCGGACCCACCAATTCAAACCCGTGCTGTTCGAGGGTCAGCTGTGCTTGCAGGAGGGTTACTTCTCATTTTGCTCCCATTAAGCTTCTCTAAGAAGCTTCTTCTCAGGACCTGCTAATGCCTCCTCTTGTGGATTATTCATTGAACACCCCACTTCCACGACCAGATGACCTCCCTTTGCCGCCAGACTCCTCTCCCTCTGTTCTGATGGATTGGTGTGCATGTTTGCTAACCTAATTATTTAATTACATCCTCATCAGGACAGTCTTTAAAAGCACAATCTACCCCATTCTAACAGAGCAACTCTGTGGAATAACTACAGATCTATTAATTTTCTGGACATTCCTTCAAGACTTCACAACAGCTTCCTCTGTAATAATCTGCATCTGAATTTCTCGGTCTAATATTCTACATGGAGAGCACACAGGCTCCAGGAGTGGCTGACAGGGAGCCCCGTTGCTGGTTTGTGGCCTCAGGTTAAATACTCTGCCCCTGTAAACCACAGTTCCTCCCCCCGTAAAACAGGGGTAATGACAGTGCCTACCTCGTTTGGTTGTTAACGTGACTCAAATGAGAGCGCGTGTGCGCACTGCCTGCTGCATTGTAAACACTCCATCCTTGTTAGCAACTATTAAGCCTGTGATTAACTATTGTTCAACCCTCTCATTGTTTTGCAAAGTCTGCCAAGAATAACATAACATTGTTTGCTACTTTTATTGACTTTTCACAAGATTTTGTTCTGGGGTCAAGACCAGGTGAGGAATTAAGCAGCATGAGGTCAATGAAGATTCCTGCTTATTGATGTTTAAATGAACCTGCTCTCAAGTGCCCAACAGGCGGAATTGGCAGGAGTCCTCTCCTGAAGAGTGGATAATCTCTAGACGTGTGAAAAAGGGCCAAGAGGTCTAAAGTAGGGCTATGACAGTGGGGTCCCTGAGGGTAATCACAGGGAATTTTTGCTAGGGTACCTTTGGCTTTACCTGTGGGTGAAGAAGGAACCAGTAGAGACATTAAAACAATTGGGGCAATTGTAGAAATTCAGACACAGAACCAGGAGTCTCACACATCTCTGCCTGGAGGTATGATTTAAGGCTACATGTAGGAAAAGCCAGATTTGCCTTAACTGGGGTTTGTAATTGACCCCAGAATACAAGGAAGTGTATTCCATTGGGTCCCTGAGTTCCACAGTGTAAACACTGGTAAGATTTGAGTATGGAAAAATTACAAAGCAAGTCATTGCCAGGACCCCAGATTCATGACCTAAGAGTTCCTTTCTGAACTACAATGCCAAGAAAAAAAAAAATCCCATAATTATAACCATTTAAAATCTAAACTAGTAATCTTTGGCTCACGCTATTAAATATTTAAATAATTCATATAGAGTAAGAATAGTTGCCATTTGATGGGTGCTTACACTAGACGCCAACTCTGTATTATATCTTTCCGATATTATTCTATTTATTTGTCAACCAGGGAGCTATAATCATCACTCACATTTTACCAGTGAGAAAAATGAGAATCAGAAAGTTTAATTAAATTGCTGAAAAAATCACACTGCTAATAGAAGCAAAACAAAGGTTTGAACCAGATTTGCTGGCTCCAGATCCTGTGTTCTTAACTAATACACAGAATAGTTCACAGTCATCCTATGAAGGTCATTGTCAGAGCAAATTACCCAAATTCAAACAAGACTGTTTTTCAGAGCACATATGCATCTATTCAGCGAATCTAAAGAAGTTTTTGGATAAATAGGATATAAATGTGTTAGTGATCTAAAGGTTGAGTGAAGACTTGCACAACCAAGCTCCAGAAGAAAACAGAAATTAAAGGAAGTAAGTTTGGTGTCTAGAACTACTTTTCTCTGGGGGCCAATTTCAAAGGCAGTGGTCAAGTGACTAACACAAGCTGTTGACAGCCTTCTGGGGCTCAGGTGATGACAAAAGGATCCACAAAGGAAAAACAAAGCCTAATGAATCCCCATTATTTGGATTGGAATCCTGGAGAATGCAGCCTAAAAGAAACAGGAATTTGAAAGCAGACATGACCCTAAAGTTATTTCATTATAAGTTTAAATTCCCCCAACTTGTTAAATTATACAAAGATAATCCTGAATTACTAATACACCTAAGAACCTGGCAGAAATGGATGCACTTCTCTAAAGAGAGGTAATATCACTGTAGTCCTTAAATTACCTCCGAAAATTATTTTGCAAATAGAATGTCCATCATATAATAAAAAACTGGTTAGGAGGTATGAATATGAATAGTCACATGAATGACGTGCCAGAGGAAAAAAACAGACAGCAGAAGTGTACTCCTAGGGGCTCTAGATAAAGAAGTCATTAGACACAAACTTTAAATCAACTCTGCTTACAATGTCTAAATTTCAAAAGGATAAAGCTAAGAATTTCAGCAGAAGATAAGAAACTACAAAAATGAATCAAAGGGAAACTCTAGAATGAAAAACATGATGCACCAAATTGAGAACTCAGTGAATGCGTTTAACAGCAGATTAGATATAGTTCAGGAAAGAATTAGTTAATTAGAAGATATATTAGAAGGAAGTATTCAGAAAGAAGATTTTAAAGGACAAAAAAGTGAACATTTCAAAAGACAGAGTAAAAGAGAAGAGAGTGAGAAATTCTACTGTGCGTAAAATTGAAGTCTCAGAAGAAGAAAAAGAAAAAATCAAAATCAATAGCTACAGAGATAAAGGCTAAGAACGTACCCAAACTGCTGAAAGGTGTCAAAGTTAGTAAGAAGGCCTAAGCACCTCGAGCAGGATAAAGAAAAAGGAACCCATCGCTAGGCACATCACAGGAAGACTGCTGAAGGCAAACGCAAAAAAAAGAAAACCTTAAAACCAACCAGGAGGAAAAGATGCTTTACCTTCAAAGGAACAACAATGTAATTGACAGCTGACTTTTAAACAGAAAAGATAGAAGCCAGAAGACAATGATATAATATCTTTTCCCCTAAGTTCATGACTGCTTTTATTCCCTCCAGTCATCTCTTTTTATTAACAAAAAACTTTTAATGTTACTGCCTTCTGTATTGGAGAAAGGACATCCTTTATGTGCAGAAACTGGCAGGAGAAAATATATGTACTTGTTCTTTATAGTTTTATCAAGTAATAATTATTTTACCTATAATGTAAATTCACTTATGGCATTAACATATAAAGAGATAGTTAATATGCATTTTTAAGATTTTTTTTCATTGTGGTAACATATAATATAAGTTTTTCATAGTAATCATTTTTAGGTGTACAGTTCAGTGGCCTTAAATACATTCACACTGTTGTTCAACTATCGCCACTAACCATATCCAGAACTTTTTCATCATTCCACAGTGAAATTCTGTCCCCATTAAATAATAATTATTGTTTAATGATATAATATCTTTAAATTGCTGGGGGAAAAAAACCCTGTCAACTTAGAATTTTAAACCTAGCAAAAATATCCTTCAATAATAAAGGTAAAATAGAAAGTTTGGTCAAGATGGTGACATAGGAGGCTACTCTTTTCTTCCTGTGGACACACCAAATGTACAGCTATCCAAAGGGCAATTACATCTGAAAGAAATAGAGAACCTATCTGAGAGACTCCTACACATCAGGCAAATGGGAAAATACCAACATTGAAATGGGTAAGAAATGCTGACACACTCCTGCCATATTACCCACCTCCCCAACCATACAATCAGGTGGGAATTCCAAGCTTCTGGCTTCTCCCTGAAGAGAGAAGTGTTTGAACGCCACACTTAGCACCTCAACTTTTAAGACTCCCACCCCAGGGACAGATACCCAAAGCATCTAGCTCTCAAAACAATTGTGTCCGTGGGACCCATAAGACTATAGCAAACAAAGAAGTTGTTATAAGGCACACAAGCATTCATGATGGCTGTTCCCCCAGGACTCAGCACTGTTGGAGCAGTGAAAATCACCCATCTCAGTCTTTCCCTAAAGAGGTCCATCTGCAAATTCTGAAAGCTGTTACCTCAGGGTCAGGCTTCTAATCTGGCATACATCAACTGTAAGTTCCAGCTAGAGAAATTAGGCAAGAAAAATAAATAAAAGACATATAAATTGGAAAGAAAGGAGTAAAACTGTTTCTAGTTGCAGATGACATGATCTTACATACAGAAAACCCTAAAGACTCTACCAAAGACTATTAGAAATAATAAACAAATACAGTAAATTTTCAAGGTGCAAAATCAACATACAAAATTCTGTTGCATTTCTATGTGTTTACAATAAACTAGCAGAAAGAGAAATTACAAAAACAATCCCACTTACAATCACAATTAAAAGAATAAAATACCTATAAATAAATTTAACCAAGACGTTGAAGGTCTTGTACACTGAAAACTACAAGACATTATTGAAAGAAATTGAAGAAGACACAATAAATGGAAAGATATACTGTGCCCATGCATTGGAAGAATTAACTTGTTAAAATGTCCATATTACCTAAAGTAATCTACAGATTCAATGCAATTCCTATCAAAATCCCAAGGACTTTTTTTCCCACAGAAATAGAACAACAACAACAACAAAAAACTAAAATGTATAAGGAACTACAAACGATAAAGCAATTCTGAGAAAAATGAGCAAAGCTGGAGATATCACACACCCTGATTTCAAACTACATTACAAAGCCATTGTAATCAAAACAGTATGGTATTAGCAGAAAAACAGAAAAATACAACTGTTGAAGAGAAATTAGATCCTAGAAATAAACCCACATGTATGTGGACAATTAATTTATGACAAAGAAGCAAAGAATACCCAATGGAGAAAGGATAGTTTCTTTAATAAATGATGTTTGGGAAAACTGGACAGCCACGTACAAAGAGAAGAAACTAGAACCTTATCTCACATCATACACAAAAATCAACTGAAAACACACTAAAGGGATGAATATAAGACTTGAGACCATAGAACTCGTAAAAGAAAACAGACAGTATGCCTTTGACTTTGGTCTTAGCAATATTTTTCTGTATATGTCTTCTCAAGCAAAAATCATCATTAGAGATTAAGAGGGACACATCATCTTTTTTACAAAGTCAATTCACCAGGATGACATAACTATGCTAAATTTGTATGCACCTAATAAATATGACCTCAAATATATAAAGCAAAACTTGAATTATAAGAAGAAATAAATAAATTCTTAATTATAGTGGGAAATGTTAACATATCTCTTAGATATAATTAAACAACAGACAAAATATCAGTAAGGATAAAGAGCTTTGAACAATAATCTTGAAAATCATGACTACATATATGTATATACATATATAGTTACAAAATTGATCATACATAGGACAAGAGAGTAAGTCTCAAAATTTTTCAAAAGAGCAAAATGACACAGTATTTTCTGCAACGACAGTGCAATTGAACTACAAGCCAACTTCAAAAGGATAACTAGATAATACCATATGTTTGGGAATAAAGAAATATGCTTCTAAATGCCTAATATGTCAAAGAAGGAATCAAAATGGAAATTAGAAAATATTTTGAACTAAATCATAATGAAAAGTCCATACATCAGAACTCACAAAATGCAGCTGAAGTTATGCTTAGACAAAAACCTGTAGCACTAAATACATATATTTGAAAAGAAGGAAGGCCAAATATCAATGAACCAAACATCCAGCTCAAGAAATTAGGAGGAAAACAGCAAATCAAAATCAAAAAATTAGAAGGAAGAAACTGATGAAGATAAGAGCAGAAATGAATGAAGTGGAAAATAGACAATAGTGAGAAGCAAGAGAGACAAAGGGCAGTTCTTTGAAAGTACTAATAAAATTGATAAAGTTCTGTTGAGATTGATTTTAAAAACAGAGAGGTAAAGAAGCCATAAATATGCCATGTAAGGAATGAAGGGGGGAGTAACTACAGATCCTACAGCTACTAAGGAGATAGTAAGTAAACAGCATGACTTAGGCAATCAACCTGAAAATTCTCATGACTTGGATGCTTTTTTAGAAGAACACAACTTACCAAAATTGACAGAAGGTAGACTTAAAGCTATTAAAAATCAAATCCATAATTAAAATTTTTCCTTCAAAGAAAACGCTAGGCTCAGATGACTTTCCTGGCGGATGCCACTAAATTCTTAAAGAAGAAATCATTCTAAGATTACACAGACTCTCCCAGAGAATGAAAAGAAAGAGAGTTAAGTGTTCCCAATTCATTTTCAAAGGCTTTCAAAGCAAAAGCTAACAAGGTCACTTGAAAATAAGAAAATTCTACTCACGCATTCACGACCTTTTGTGCAGAAATTCCCCTCCCCCACCAAAAAAGAGCTCATTGAATCTATAGAATGTAACATGTCACTGCTGAGTTGTGTTTATTTCATGACTACAAGGCTGGTTTGACTTTTGAATATTAATCAATGTAATTCACTACATTAACCATTAAAGAAAAAAAAGGAGTCAAATAGAATCATCTCAACAAGTCATAGAGGACATTTTACAAAATTTAGCTACAATTCATGATTTCAATAAATAACAACAAAAACAAATAGCTGTGAGGTTAAAAAACTAGGAATAGATGGAAAATTCCTTAACCTGATAAAGGATCTACCAAAAAATGCCTAGTTTTGAAATCAGGAATAAGACAAGAATGCCCACCATTACTGCCTCTACTCAGCATTGTAGTTAAAGTTCTAGCTGGTTTAAGAAAAGAAATAAAAGTGTAAAGATTGCAGAGGATGTGAAAAAGCAGTCCTCAATCACATGATGATACTATTGAATTATTGTGTATATAGGAAATAAAAATAAAGCTACAGAGAAATTATTAGAATGAATAGGTTAGTTTACCCAAACACCTAGAGGGAAAAAAAAAATCTAACAAATGACATGTAAGATCTCTATGCACAAGAATATGAAACATTATTGATATCATTAAAGGGAAAGCTAAATAAACAGAGACATAGCATATTCAGCTATCAGAATACTCAGTATCATGGATGTATTTATTAGTTCTCCAAACATCTACACATTCAAAGCAATTTCTTTCAAAATGCTGAGAGGTTTTTTTGTGCATGCATGTGTGTGTGTGTGTGTGTGTGGTTTGACAAGCTGATTCTAAAGTGATAATGAAAAACAAAGACTAGGAATAGATTATCTTAAAGAAGAACAAGGTGGAAGTAGCTGTCTCTACCAGCCGTCAAAGTTTATTATAAAGCTACAGTTATGAAATGTTTGGGACTAACGCAAGGAGAGACAAATAGATCTATGGAAATGACAGGGTTGCCAAAGAAAAGGACTTGGACCAGGACCCGAAGACACATTTAACTTTGATCACTTGTGTGACGGCCTCCCCTGAGCCAGAGGTTCCTCTAACTCACTGTACACCAATCACATCACAATCTTGGTGGGGTTGAGGGGGTGGGGGGCAGTAGGCAAATGGAAGTTTTTCCCTAGGTAATTCTAATCTGCAGCTAGATTTGAAAACCACCTCCCCCAAAACACACACACACCTCTTTCTCCCTAAGCTTGGATGAGCAATGCAGTTTCTTATTTAAAATTCATTAGGAGAATGGAGAATGTGATTATATCATATCACAAAAATGTTGAAATCCCATTTAAATTTTCTGTCTTTCCCCAAAATTTTACTCCCTTAAGCTGCAGCCCCTTGCCACCCTTTCCGCCTCCAGCCAACCTCTTCATTTCTTCCTATAATCCTGTTAGTATTATAATTTTATTTTTTAGAACCATTTTCCCCTTTCCTTAGTTTCCCTAACCTACATCTCTATCATCACCTTGCTTAGAAAACAAAAAGTCTTTTCGAGGACTCACTCTTATAAATTGAAAGTACTTTTTTAATACATATATATATATATATATATATATTTTATTGAAGTATAGTCAATTAACAATGTTTTGTCAGTTTCTGGTGTACAGCATAATGCTTCAGTCATACGTGAACATACATATATTCATTTTCATATTCTTTTTCACCATAAGTTACTATAAGATATTGAATATAGTTCCCTGTGCTATACAGTATGAACTTTCTGTTTATCTGTTTTATATGTGTTAGTTAGCAGCTGCAAATCTCAAACTCCCAATTTATCCCTTCCCACCCTCTTCCCCACCGGTAACCGTAAGTTTGTTTTCTATGTCTGTGAGTCTGTTTCTGTTTTGTGAATAAGTTCGTTTGTCTTTTTTTTCAGATTCCACTATAAGTGACATCATATGGTATTTTTCTCTCTCTTTCTGGCTTACTTCACTAAATACTTTTAATTTAATGTTTTCCCCATCACATACTGCTGTGCGTGGCGTGGACTGTCTTCCCCTGTGTGTATTTTCACTACGATCAGGTAAAAGAGAACCGTTTCATTTCGGAGTGAACCCAAGTTCAGGCGACTCGCGTGGCGCGGGCTGTGTGGGTGCAGGGCTGAGCTCTCCGCGCTGCTCAGCCCGCCCTGTGACCACACTCCCCCCGTTAGTGACAAGGTGCTCATAGCTCCGTGGGCTGAGACCTCCACAGTACCACGGGGCCCCACACTTAGAAGGGCCCTGCGCTTGGGTTAAGACTCTGCTGTCATCATTTTGGAATTCTTAATAATTTAGCCCCCGAGGGGCCCCCCATTTTCAGTTTGCTCTGCGCCCTGCAGACTACGCGGGCAGCCCTGTGCTGAGGGGAAGGCTGGCCTGACTGTACTACGAGAAGTGCTCTGTGCAAGACTTTCTCTGGTTTCTCAGAAACCATTTCCTCTTTTCAGCTCTCAGGGTCCCACTGGGCTGAGCAGCTGGGTATTCATTCACCTGCCACTTTACTGTATCTCTGATGTTCATTTCCTGCCCCGGTGCAGCGTTTTCACAGCAGCCCCGCAGAACCGGCCTCTGCAGTGCCCGGTCCCCATCTCTCACCCTGGTCTCGGCACCATTCCCCTCTCTCCTCACTCTTTCCGCTCCCACCCTGAACACGCCCCGCTGACGCCTCCAGCCCTCCCCTAAGCAACACGCTGACCACACAGAACTTCTCACGACATGCTCTTCGCCTCTCTGCTCTGTCATGTGCTTTTCCTTCTGACGGGAATGCTTTTCCATCACTACCACCTCCACCCACTTGGACTGTCATTCCTTTAGGCCCAACCCAGATGCTAGCGTCTGCCTCAGGCAGGTGCCCTCACCCCCTCCCTCTTGCCCCTACAGCTTTGAAGACACACCTCCGTCATAGCAGGGGACACAGCAGAGCATACAGACATACATCCTCTCCCACCCACCTTACTCTGGGTAAGTCGGTCCTTGATGTGGGATGCGAGTCAGCCATTCTTTCTAGAAAGATCTCCCTGCACTTCCCTTGTCATAGCACTAATCGGGTTGTAACAATCTCTCCTTACTTCTTAACTCACCACTTGGCATGGACTAGATGCTCCATAATGTTTGTTCAGTGAAGGAAATATATCTGAAATGACTTGTGTGCTCATTGAGAGTATCATTTTGGGTCCTGAGCCCAAGACCTGGGCTTGGTTACTATCCCCAGTGACACCGTCCTTGACTTGAGGTCGTGTTCTTCAGAGGAGGGTGACAGGTGTGAGAATCTGGGCTGCCACTCACTCAGGCCCAAGAGGAAGAATTTCCCTTTATGTTGTAATAAACCTCATATTGTTGTCTAGAGAGTGACAGAAAGTAATGCTAAATTCATAAAAATGTAACTGTCTGTGCCAAGTATATAGAATTATGATAAGCATCACAGGAGAGTTGGAACTTTGGAAAACCACTAGGAACCAGCTCTTGAAAAGAGATGCTTTCTTTGCTGAAGTGGGGGCCCGGCCGAGGCCTGTAGCTTTAATCAGGCCTCCTCCCTGTCCTCCGTCGCACCCTTCTCCCATGATCCTGGGCTTCTATTTTCCACCTCTCATTCCTGAAGCTTCTTCCTTGAGAGCCAGCAAGGAGGTATCTCTCTTTGGAGGGGTTCCCTGCCTCCCTGTCCTGTGGTGGCCATTTTCCTTGTTGTGGCTCCAATTGCTTTTTGAAGCTCCTTTCTTCCAAGAAACCGACCACCAGCTGGGGGAAGATAAGGTGTCTCTCACTCCTTGTAGCTGTCCACCTGCTCCTTGTAGGAAGCTGACTCTCTCTCTCTCTGTAAAGTTATTTCCAACCAAGCAAGGAATTCTCTCTGCCAAAGATGCCGAAGAAATCACTTGAGCTTGCAAGTCTCAATATATTGAGGACCAGGAGAAGGAGTTCAGAGGAACTGAGCGCTGAGTGCTTACTGTAACCTAGTGATATGCTAGGAAGTTACAGGGAAATCAATTTGGGATTCATAAATATAAAGAAGAATGTTGTTCCAGGCCGAGCTGAGCTCCATTAAAACTGGAATAGGAAACCTTCTGGGAGCGCGAGGCACCTATCATTAGAAATGTTCGTGCGGAGGCTGAACACGCCAGGGCTAACGTGGGGTTCCTGCGCCAGGTAGGAGGTTAGTGAGAGAAAGCCTTTATGGTTTCTCCCAACTTTCAAGCTTCGGCAATTTCATTATAGGGTTCTAACCTTGTAATCTAGTTTATTTTTCAAAATACTGTACTTAATTAGTTGTTTTTCTAAACTCCTTCTGAAGTAAATCAGCTTCATACAGTGGTAATTAGCTTACTGGTAGAAACAAGGACAGCGTTTGGAACATGCATTTTTTTTTGTATATGCGGCAAGGATACAAGAAAGGCTGACTCTTACTGTTCCTGCGCTATCTGGCAGAAATGAGACTTCCTAGTATCCCCCGTGAGGAAGCAACAGTGCCTGAACCGGGTTAATAAATAACATGACAATAAAGAAACAATTATTAATATGGAATATTGAAAAAATAAAAAAGGCTGGAGCCAGAGTCATCAGTCCTCAGACAACTGAGCCTGGGTTTCTTATTAATTGACCTTCTTACAATTGGAGGGAACCCAGAAGGCAAGATTATATTTAAGAAAGAAAACATAGGCTTTTCCAAATCACATTATAGTGTTGCTCTTGCTGGGGGCATGTAGTCTGGGACATCTGGTAGATCTGACCATATGTGGCCATGTACAGAACACACTGGAGGGAACATGACTTCTCTGTGAGTTAGGTATAATGAGCAATACATGATTATACTGGCTTAGCCAAATAGGGTCTTATTTTGTCCTCCAAAGTCCTGAGCTAGGTAGGCAGTTCAAAGATGGTACAATTATGTGAAGAAACCATTAAGGACAGGGCCTCCTTTTAACTTCAGATCTGCCAACTTCAGTGTGTGGGTTTTGCCCTCAAGGTCCAAGATGACTGTACCACGTCGGGTCTTCTACTGCATTCTGCACAGAAAGGAGAAAGTGACCTAGAGGGGAAATGCTGCCTTTTCTGGGAACGTGAAACTTTCCAAGAAATTCCAGCTGACTTAAGCTTATGTCTCTTTGGCCTGAACTGTGTTACATGCCCAGTTCTTGCTGTAGTAGAGGCTGGAAAATATGATTATTTAAGTTGGGCTCATCACATCCCCAAACTTAGATTTTGTTAGTAGAGAAGAGGGCAGATAGATACGGGGTGGGCAACCAGCAGTGATGACATAACATGTTTGTCTCAAGCTTCTGATGATGCAGACCCTGCTCTCTGTCTTTCTTCTATGTCTAGATGGCAGGACCTCCACTATGGACTTGAGTTATAGACGTCACTACCTGATAGACTTTGTGAGCATCTTACACTGCTGTCCTTAGCCCGTCGATGCTGAACCATCAAGATATAATTATGAAATTTCTCTGTCTTCAGGACATGAGCCATAATTGGTCCACTTGCAACTTCTGGGTCTTCCAGGGGCTTTGTGGGAACCATCAGCTCCACGCGTGAATATTCTCTGGTGCCAAAGAGAAAAGATTCTGTTGTGACTTCCTTCCCACGTACATTTCCCCTCAGGCCTAAGCTAGGTCTCTTCCTGCTGGATGTGTTGGTCTGACTGTCCATTAACACTTAACGAAAACAGCAAGCACTCCTGTTTGGAACAGACCAACATCTTGAGATGTGGTGAAGCCAAGGAGGAGGTCCTATCTTTAAACAAGAAAAGATTTATGGCTCTTCTGACATCCTCCAGAGATTCCTGCCTGGCAGTGCTCAGGAGGGGTAACTAAAGACAAAACCTTAACATTTTCGAACTGACAGAGACAAAAAAAGACGTCCATCTCAGTCTTCTCATTTTGCAAGGGAAGACCTGAGACGTGACAGAAGGAGGGCCAACCCTCGGTGTGGGACAGCAGCACTCGGGGGCCACACTAGGAGAAGAAAGATTGCACAGAAAGTGGGAGAGGGCTCTCTCCCCTTCTGATGAGGTCTGCATCACATGCATGATTTAAGCCCCTGCAGGCACGAGAATGTGTCAATGCTGTAGACAATTCCAGCAATAGTCATGGGAGGTGGTGGGGTATTGTGGTCGTTAGAACCAATCTCTGATCTGCCCCTCTTTGGTTTGTGACACCTATCTCTTCTTTAGTTTACTCACACGTAAAATAAAAAACAATAAAAACGAGATAACATACCTCGTGTGGTTTTAGGAGGAATAAACAGCGTTGATAGTTACAACAGTACCCAGTACATCATAATACAGAAATGTTCGCTGTCATTATGATGACTTATTTCCTGTTCTCAGAGGTTCAGAGTCCTTGAGTCTTGCGTGCTGGCCAGTGCACATCTCAAAGAAGCACAGCTAAGAGCCAGGGGAATATCAAGCTTTAAGTCAGGACGGTTGGTTCTTGTTACCAGCACCAGGGGAACTTCTCATATCGCAAATGATGAGATTATCCCCCAAGTAGGTCAGCATGGCAGGAAGTACCTGATCTGTGATAGGAATTACTTTTCTGATCCACTTTTATGAATCGTCTAGGCCTTTTCTGCCTGCATTGTCATATTCAGTACATGTGCTTTGTTTCTTTCCTTTTTAAAAATTCGGTGAGCTTCACATACTGGACTATTGTAGCAGATGTGTAAGGAGCAACTCACACCAAACATACATTTGCATGAATTCTTACACTGAATCGACCTTTTTTTTTTTTTTCTAAAGGACTCTTTAATTGGACAATACTTTAATTCTCTAAACAATGTTATGGTAGTTGACCACATTTTGAAATTATCTTTGTCTCGTTTGGTACTTGAATGGCATGAAAAATTTCCCTCTGCTTCCTTACTCTCTCCCAAGGGTCATTTTCCCCGCTCTTTTCTCTGCCCTGCCTGGCCTCTGACCTGCCCAGCTCTGCTGTTTCTACAGACTTCTGAATCTAATTAATGTCTTGGTAGCTATATAAGTGAATTATGTAGGCAGGAGGATGCTGGAAACTTTGAGGAAGGTACAGGCCCTAGGGAAAACATGATTTTGTACCGAAAAAGAAAGAAAGCAAGAAAGAAAGCAAGAAAGGAAGGAAGGAAAGAAAGAAAGAAAAGACAGAAAAGACAGACAGAAAGAAAGAAAGAAAGAAAGAAAGAAAGAAAGAAAGAAAAAGAAAGAAAAGAAAAAAAGGCTGCTTATGGAGGGAGCAGAGTAACAGCAAAGTGTAAACCATCAGTAACATTCTTAACACGCGTTGAATGTCTTGCCTGACGAGTAGATATAACCTTAGGAGTATCTCTTTTGCCATCGCAGCATGGAATCTAGCTGAGGGGACATACAGTCCAAAAATGCCACCATTGCAACTCAGCCTCAGCCACGCAAGTGGGGTTTTGGCACCACTCCTCCCCTCCACTCCCTTTCCTAGCCAGTTCACCACCATTTGTGGGGAGTATGTCCTTAGATGATCTTGGAAATGACCCTGGTGGAAGGTTCTCAAACTTTCCAGAACGTGGGCAGGCAAGGGGGAGGGGGCCAGAGTGCTGAAGTTCTCCGCCAGAGGATACTGCCAGAGAGCCCAAGGCAGAGATGGTCCCTATGCCCCGTGTTTCCATGGAAACATAGGAGGAGTGATGACAGCCAGCACAGCCATACCATCTGCTCAGGACCTGGTGAACGATGAAAAAAATAGAACAAGAAAGGCACCTCAGATCCCAGACTAGAACCGCTCTGAGATAGCAGTGGAGAGGGAAAGGCTGGAAGACACCTGAACTCCTAGGTGGATTAAAACCAAGCTGTCCCGAGGCATGACATATTAGCATGTAATTTGCAAGCAGAAAGCCTAGAGGGCTGATCCCATAATCCCTAGACACAGTTACAAACACCCAAGAAGCGTCAGGTAGGAGAAGCAGACTGCGTACTGTCCAGGAGAGGAGGGGTAGTGAGAACAGAGCCAGCAGGGTAGAGCAGCACGCTTACTGTGCACTAGGTCCTGGGTTCAATCCCCAATACTTCCCTTAAAAAAGAAAAGAAAAGAAAGAAGACAGCGCTGGTGGAGGTGCACCAGGGCTCCCATCACCTTCCAGCAGGACCACCTGCACAGCTGGCTCCTGGCCAGTGGAATGGTGGGACTGTAAAAGGAAAATTTCCACCTGGTCACAAAAGACGTCTGAGTTGCATGCACATCTTCAGAACAAGGCATGAATTAATAAAGCCAGGCAAGGTCTCTCTTTCTCTCAATTTGTATCCAAAGGGAGATCTCAGTTGGATAACACAGATTTGCTTCTGGGTCTGTTGAGGAGGTTTCCAATTCCAGGTTGATGGTTGGTGAGCGGGCAAGTGCGCATGCCTGCCTGTCTCAGGCTGAGGAGGATTCCTTCGTGAGTCCCTTTCCTTCAGAAATGCAGCCCAAAGAAGCAAACCTGCCCCAGGAACCCCAGGAGCCCTTCTCATTTTAGCCACCTCCCCCAGCGGCTCTCCGGAGCTGGGCGCCCTCATTCCACTTTCTGTAGTACTGTCTCATTTATCTCGGGAGAGAAGCCTCTCTGGTCTCAAGACCTTTAGTATGCACAGATGCTACATCAGCTTCATAGGAAACATCAGGTTTTTTTTTTTTTTATCTTTAACTTTGGCAGCCTCTTAATTCTTTACCCCAAAATAAATAAATACCAAAAAAAAAAAAAACCTTCCCTTTTAGTTCTGGCATTTGAATCCCAGGAAATGCCTTTGTGTGTGTGTGTGTGTGTGGTGTGTGTGTGTGTGTGTGTGTGTGTGTGCGTGCTTTTTATTAAGGATTTAAAATTTTGACAACTAGATTAAGTGCTTGTTTTGGTATGTGTACCCAGGGGCTGGAGGATACTGAGAACATCTTAATAAACCAGGTGAAGAAGAGTCATAAACAGATCACCCTATAAAAGCTCTCGCTAACTGTTCTACATTTTACCTGTAACTAGTATTAATTTAGATTTATGTCCATGTCAACTTCATAAGAATGGCATTGACAAGATTATATGGGTTTCTTCAAAAGCCCCTATGCTCCAACTGGAGACGATCCACAAAAACATACAATGGAAATAAAAGAATTCATGCAACGTCCCCTGTATTCAAGGCCCCAAACTGGAAATATGAGCTATTCCTGAAGAAAAAATGTTTATTACCTTCAGTAAAACTGCTTTAGGCTCAAGTACGCTCATGTATTCACATAAGGCCCAATGTTTAAATTTGAATAGAAATCTACTCATTCCTACATGGCTTGTGGGGCGAGGCCCCTTAAGAGTGAACCCCTCTGCCAGCTCTGTAAGCCCCAGAGCTTCCTCCCTTGCCTTTTCCAGGACCATCTATTTAGCCGCAGCCTCCCTGGTGAGGGCAGATCTGTATCCTGAGCTTCGAGCCCAGGATGGGAGTCCCAGTAAACATGGCTATGTTTGTGCTTCAACCCCCGCCGTTGTGTAAACAGATGTGGTGGGACTGGAAGGAAAGCCAGGTCTCCCAGCAAAGGGTGGGAGGTCTCCTTTCTTGAGAAGCTTCCCGGCTGCAGCCGTGAGCAGAGGGACAGGATGCCTGTCTTGTCGGGGAGTGGAACTTGCAGTCCTTCCAGAGAGGGGCTGTTCCTCCCGCTCCCTTCCACCCTCCACCCCCATCCTTTGTTCCTGGGAACACTGTCTGGATGTCTCAGCCAGCTCACTTTTGCCAGAGCAAACATTTCCAACAAGGCTTATGCTAAGGAGTTGTTAAGAAGACAGCTTCCCCCCACTTCTCTCCAAATACATCGTAGACTGGGATTTGGGAAGACAGTCCTTCACACCTGTGCTTTCTCCCTTTACTTTCCCTTTGTTCTTTTGTGGCCCTGTTACTACCTTCAGCTAATGAGGGAGGTTTTTAGGGGCTGGGAGTTGTCAGCATGTAAAATGACAATCCTTTTCCTTCATACTACATTGATGCTCACTCTGCCTTAATTTCCTGTTTTACATTTTGCACATTAGTTATGGATATAATAAAGGAAGGCTGACTCCAGAGCTGGGGGAAGGCAGGGGGGCTGAGCATTGTGTAATCCAACCCCAAATAGGAAGGAATTCTCATTGGTCTTTTCTTCTCCAACATGTTCTCCAGACTCAGTTTGTGAATTCTCATTCAGAGGTCAGGGAGGTCGAGAGGGTGACTCCTAGGCTTGCCCCAGGTGGAGGGACTGTGACTTCTACCCAAGGGTCTAGATTTCTGGTGGCCGCAGTCAGTGGTTCTTCTTGCCTAGAATGAACAAAGGGGACATTACCAGAAAGGCCTCCCTCACAGCAGGAACTAGGGGGTTTGGTGCAAGTAATGGGACATTGCACTACCCTGTCCTGTTCTCTCCAGGAAGTCTTTGGAATCCCCAGCGAGGCTCCCAGAACTGTGGCCCAGAGGACTGGAGAGTCAGGGGACAAAAGAGGGGTTCTGGGTTTTGGCCAGCTGCGGAGAATTGGAGCTTTGGTCCTGTTCTAGGCTCCGGCTCCTCAGTACGTCTGTACAAGTAAGGGAGGGGGAAATGTTCTTTGAACTCACGGAAGTAATAATAATAACTTGATTTTCAGAAGATGCGGTGACACTCTTGTCATCCTTCTAGCTGACAGTGTGCCACTCCCCAGACAGGAGATAGCGCTGGGAATTCGCAGTCTACCCCCCAGAGGCCTTTCCCCCTTCCCTAGAAGAAATAAACAGAAAGGAGCGGGGTTTCCAGGGTCCGGCCAGCTGGAGGATCGGGTTGGGGTTGGGCGGGGAACCCCACTGCAGGCCAAACTGCAGGTCCCTCAGAAGAGGTTTCGTCTCTGTTTCCCCTTTATTTCACTTAACTGACTCCAGATATTTTAAACGGTTTGTTTACGGCGCTGCTGCCGGCTGCACGGCAAACTCTCCCGGCGCCCGGGTTGGCCCGGGCATCTCCCAGCACCCACCCGGGTCTGCAGCCTCCCCACCGCCCGCGGGGGCGCCCGGCGGGATCCGGCAGATTCCGCCCCCCCGCCCCCCAAGAAGTGCGTGCACCCCGGGGAGGGCCGGGCGGGGCCGGGCGAGGACCGGGGCAGCAGATGCGGCAGGCCGGGCCGGCTCAGCATCCCCGGCCCTCCGCGTCGCCGCCTGCCCTTCGCCCCGGCTCTCAGCCCCGCGCCGGGCGCCCCCGGGCGGCCGAAGGCCGGGTGGGCGGCAGGGGTCGGAGCGGGCGGGGCGGCGAGGCCTGCGAGCTGCCGAGACCCCGGGGAGCGGCGCGGGGAGCGCAGGGGCGCGCGGGGCGGGCGCGGCGCGGGGCTCACGGCGCGCGCGCGTCTCGGCCTCGCCCGCGCACACGCGCCTCCCTGAGGAGAAAGGCGGGCGGGCGGGCGCGGAGCGGCGCGGCGGCGGCGGCGGCGGCTGCAGCGGGCCGGGCCGGGCCGCCGCGAGGGCGGGAGGAGGGGCGGGCGCGGAGGGGAAGGTGGGGGGGGGGCGAGGCGGCGGCGCGGCGAGCTCGCCGCTCTCTGCTGAGTGTGCCTGCGCGAGCCGGCGAGCGGGTGAGTGCACCGGCCGCCGCCGCTGCCGCCCGGGCGGCCGGCCCGGGGGCGGGAGGGGGGCGCCGGGAGCCCCGAGCCGGGGGCGGGCGGCGGGCGGGCGGCGGCCGCTCCGGCGCGGCCGGGATGCACCTTGAGCGGCGCCTTTCGTTGCAGCGCGCGGGCGGCCCGAGGCTCTGCGGCGGCGGCGACGGCGGCGGCGGCGCTGACACCTCCCACCATGGACAGCTTCGACTTAGCCCTGCTCCAGGAATGGGACCTCGAGTCGCTGTGGTGAGTCCCCATGCCGGCCGGCGGGGCGGCCGCGGCGGCCCGCGCGCCCTCACCTGGGCCGGGGGCTCGGGCGGCCGGCCGCCGTGGGGGCGGGGTGGATCGGGGGCGTCCGCCGCGCCGGCTCCTTCCTGCCTCCCCCGTGGGGAGGCCCGGCCTCCTGCCCGGCTTCTCGGCCCCCTCTCCTGTGCCCTTCCCCTGGTGCTGCTCGTCTCAGCCCGGGGGCCGGTGCTCTGGGGAGCCAGGGGCAGAGCGCAGCCGTGGAGAGAAAAAGGACCGATTTCTAGAACGTGTCACTAGTGCCCAGGGATCCACCCCTCGGCCCCCTAGTCCCTCTCACCTCCCTTGTCCCTCTCACCTCCCTTCCCTCCGTTTGCGCCCCTCCCTCTTCTCCGAGAGTCCCCGGTTCACACCGGAGACCTCCTGGAGCGAGGGCTGCTGCGAAGTGCCCTGAGAGGATGCTCCAGCCTGCTGCCTGGCTGCGCCGGGTCCTGGCGGCCGCATCCTTTATGTCTCGCCCGCCCACTCCCACCCGAGATGGAAAGTGAACCTGAGGGCAGGGGGCGAGTGTTTGGCCATAAGGGAATTCCAGAGGCCCTGGCTCTGGGGGACTCATTTCCTCGAGGTTCAACAGTTCCTTGGGGCCCTTTCTTCACACCTTGCCTCTCCACGGTTACCCTCCTTCTCTCCCGGCTCCAGCCCACCGGCGCCCCGTGTGTCCCTTTATTCCGCGCTCGAGGCTCGAAGCCGGGGGAGCGGGCGGCCGGGGGAGCACTCCGGGTTCTGCTGCTCCAGGGTTTCACACTGAGGAGCTGCTGTAGGTAAGGCGCTGCTTGAAGCAGTTTAACTCTAGTTGCGGGTGTCTTAAAAATCCCATTGGCTGCTTTCACATCCCTCTTAACCAACCCCCCCCCCCATCTCCTAAATGTTTCCAACCACCCCTATTCGGGTGGCAGGATTACTGCCTGCGTATTCCTGGAGGAACTTGTGTTATGTTTTAATATTTACGGGGATGAACATCTGTGGAACAAGCATTTCACTGCACTCTGTTCTGCCTCTGGTAATCGCTTATTGTGGAGCTGAGTTGTGGGCTTTTTTTTCCCCTTTCTTTCTTTCCTTTTCTTCTTTAATTCAGTAAAGAGTTCACATGTGTTTCAAGCTGCAAGTGGTGTGCACATGAATATGCAATGTGCAATTTTAAAGCTAAACTGCTTTCTGATTTATAGATCATATAGATGATATGTGGCTGTGTATGTTTCTGGGGATTTAGGCTTCCAGTCACTTATCTTCCTAAAGCCAGGTGTAACAGACTGAAGTGGACACAAGGCTAGTGCTTTATCAGGCAGTTTCTTATATACGATCTGAGGACGATTAAGTACAGCTTGCTCTGCATAATACTGGCGCCTATAAAGTACACAAGGATGGGCCCTAATGTAATAAAACTTTTATATATTACACTGGAAACTTCAAAGAGCCAGTGTAGAAAGAATATGAAACATGTTATTACTCTATAAAAGTTGCTAATTACTGTGTTGTTGCTCCTGGGGTTATTTCAGCCTTTCATTTACAGATACCAATGACTTTACAGGTTTGCACTTAGAAATGTTGGTTTCTGGTGCAAAATCCATAGGTTTGCAGGTAAGAACTGTGCTTTAAAAGTGACTTTTGCTTTTAAGAGGCAGTTTTTCAGTCAAAGGGAAGAACTTTTTTTGTTTTGGCAGATTCTTATGCTGCTCGTCTTGCTTGCTGACTCAAACTGAAGCCCCCTTATGACTTTTATGAGTAATATTTTGCAATTAACAGCCATACTCCGTGGCTTTTCCAGCACAGGCCTGAGCTCTCGTTCCCTCTGCATCCTCAGTTCCCAGCTGAGTTACCTGGAGCACAGTTACTGTTGAATTGACTTGAAATTTACATTAGCCACAGTACTTTTATTATTTTTTAAAATTAAAAGACAAGCATTTTTTTAAAGTTGCTGTACATGCAGTCAGATTTTAATCAGTCCATTAATTTGTCTTTGGCTTATGAAACCATTCAGGCTTTCTTGCTTATAATATAGTAGGAGTTTGGCTTGACTGAGGGAGTGTTTCTAGTGTGCAGATGTAGAATTTACATCTTATTAAAGTTTATATATTTCTGATCAGCTGAAGATAAACCAAATTCCTTGAATGTGCATTTCTCAAACAGACGTTTTCTCAGTCATGGGTGGATTTTTGGATGGTATTTTCTAACTCAATTTTATGGTTGACTTTTAAGTTGTTAAGTTTTTAATTTTTATGGTTTACTTTTAAGCTTATAGGTGACCCGAAACAATTAACATTTGAGTGCTTTCACATCCATTGTTTTCTTATTTGAATCTTATAATAGTGGGAAGGGTATAGCTCAAGTGGTAGAGCCCATGCTTTAGCATGCATGAGGTCCTGGGTTCAATCCCCAGTACCTCCTCCAAATATAAATAAATAAATAAATGTAATCCCCTCCCCCCATTTAAAAAAAATGAATCTTATAACAATCCTGAAAGTGGTAGTAGTCTCATTTTACAGACGAGGAAATGGAGGCTTTGAACTGTAAAATGACCTTACTGAGACCATGAAACAAATGACAGCAGAACTTTTAAACTAACATTTGCCAAACAGCCATTTACTGGACACTCTTCTAAGAACCTTACATGCTTTAGCTCATTTAATCCTCACAACAACCTTAAGAAGCAAGCAAGTACTGTTGTTATTCCCATTTTACAGATTGGGAAATCAAGGGTGAGGAGGATAGGTAACCTGCCCCAGGTCACACATCTAGAAGTGGGGGAAGCCATCTTCAAACCAAGCATTAACTTCAAATCTCAGTCTTCTAACTTCAAATCCAAATATTTCCTATAATATTGCAGATGTTTCCCAATTTATGAGAGCAGTGCTGAAATTAAATACAGAACAAAACTTTGATGGACCGGAAGTTAGAGTTCTGCTATTACAATATCAAAGAAAGAGACGGTCAGAGCATTAATTATATTAATCTAAAATTAAAGATTTGGAAACAAAACATCATGATTTAGGAAATTATGACTGCTTCCCTATTCAAATTAACTTATAAAATGTATATAAATTTAAAATGAAGACCACTAAAAACTTCTTCCTGTAATTCATCTTAGAAAAACACTTTTCTTTGGAAGGGGGTAGGGGAAAGTACAGGTTCATGGCAAAAGAGAATGGTATTTTAACAATTTTTTTTTCTAATTGGTGGGTGTCATTTTCCAATAAGACAAATTGCACTTTGTTAGTCGTGACTGTGGCTTTGAACATGGGCTGGCTTAGTCTAGTGGTCACTGGAAGTGTCCCCAAATGGCTGTGGGGACAATATGAAGAGAAAAGCCCCGTACTGTTGAACGTAACCTTCTCTGCTTCCTTGCACACCCTTCTCCCTCCTACCCCACCCCTGAGAAACCTTTATATTTATTTTTCAAGGCAGGGGGAGCTTTAGAGCCTGAATTATCAGATAGCTGTTTCAACTTTTCTTTTCGCCCTGCCTTGAAGTTGAGAAGGGTTGCCCTCATTCCCACCTCTGATTCCACTTCCTGTTTCCAGTTTGAAGCAAAAGTGAAGAATGTGGACCGAGGTGAAGGCATTCATTCTGCACGCAGCTCCCCCACTTCACTCGGTAGAGCTGAGTCCTGGAAGAGTTGGGGATTCAGTGCGTTTCCAGGGGCAACGTCCAGAGGAGCAGAACCACCTCTCAAACTCTTGCTCCAGCCCCTTGGCTCTCCTTCCTGCCCTCCACCAGTTTTTGATCAGCTGCTGGGCATGTCAGCTGTTCCTCAGGGTCTTTAAAATAATGACCATCCCTTTTAACAGGGTAATGGTTGCTTTCACTTATTCGCTTAACAAATTTTATTGATCATCTCTTAAATACCAGACCTTGTGCTGGTTGCTGGAGGGGTTACAGAGAAGAGGAAACACGGATGGTGCGGGTTATTGTCTAGTGGGGACCAGACAAGTACACACATACAAAAGGAAGGTTTCAACACTGGTGATTCAGAAAAGAAAAAGACCATATTTGGGACCAGGGTGGGGAGGGGGGAGGTGGTGGTGGAGGAGGGAAAGAGGAAAAATTGAGTTTAAAAAAAAAAGGCTTCCATGGAAAAGGTGGCCTTTGAACTAAGCGTTGGAAGATGAATGGCATTTTTACAGACGGTGGGGGTGGGGTATTGAGAGGATGTAGCGGCATCTTGGGCAAAGAAAGAACTGGAACAAAGGCTTTCATGGTGTCTCTGAAAGATCCTTTTATGAATCATGGTGGAATTACCTATACCAAATATTTTAAAGATACAGAACTTTGTAATCACGAGGTGGTTTCAGTGAATGAGAAGAGCTTTCCAAAGTGAACTTAGGCAAAATTGTATTTAATCTTCCTTAAATATAGACACATTTTAGTTACTGGAGAGAAAGTCTATAGAAATACAACAGTAAATATTTGGATCTCTCTCTACTACCCCCCACTCTATACCCCTCCACCCAGCTTCACATAGGCCAGAATCCATTTTCTTTTGTTCCAATAGGCATTATAATTTATATTCTTTCAAAGTGGAATCTTTGAAATTCTAATGGATTGTATCACACTCATCAGTTTGTTCAATTCAGTAAGCATTCACAGAGAATATTAGGCGTCACTCTAGGTTAGGTACCAGAGAGCTGTAGCTTTCAAACCTTTTAGACCATGACTCACAGTACAAGTTTTTTTAACACTGCAACCCACTACATCATTTGTGTGCACACGTACTCATAACTGAAACAAGTGTCTTGAAATAACACCCATATTATGAGAGATGTGCTTTGATATTTTCTATTCTATTTTTCAAAAATTTCCCATCCAGGAGCTGAAACCTGTAGTTTAAGGGAGGGGGATGGGAAAACCCTACTGCAGTGGATGCAAAGTAAAGACGTGTTTGCCGGGAACTCGTAGAATAATCCGTGCGTGTAAATACCTGTACTAGGGCACAGACATGTTACGGAGCTGACGCTGCAATGGGAGGGGGAGGACGGCACATCCTGTGGCGAGGGTAGGCGACCTGTAAGACAGAGAAGCATGTGAAATGCATCTTGGAGGAGAAGCAGATTTTCAGAAGCAGAAAATGAAGGGAGGGAAGACCATGTGAGGTAAAACTGAATAGAAATAAGGAGGGAATAAAGCTTGGAGCTTGTTTGGCGAAGATAAAGTTATTAACTAACTCAGGGCGGAGGACTGCGCTTCTGCGGAGGAGGGGCGCCAAGCTGAACCACGAACGACTTAGTCTACACCTGGTGCTTCCCAGTAGTGCCTGCTGACCCACGTGGTTCTCTTCAAATCAACCACCGCCTTCCAGGCCTCCTCAGGCTCCCCAGGCCCTAGAGTCAGAAAATTGCCCCAGATCCTCCATCTTGACCCTCAGCCCTTTTCTCCAGGCCCTGGAGAGCAAACATTTTAAGGCCTACCCCTGTCCCTTCTGTCAGCCCTTAGGGGCCAAAGCAGTTGGCCAGAACTCAGAGGGCAGAAGGAGAGGTGCACCAGGGACCCAAGCCCCGCTACCTTCGCTGGGCGTGGCCTGAGCCCCGGCGTCCTGGAGCCCATTGGTCCCGAGCAGCCCAGTAGACTGTGTGCGTTCTCATTGGCCCAAAGTGGCTGAATGGTTGGCTGTGGGGGCTGTGATTGGCCAAGAGCCCCAGAGCATGCCCAGAGCGTGGGAAAGGGCCTTCCCCAGGTGCAGGGATGAAATTGTTTCTGAGCAGAGTGGCTTCCAGGGCCAGGGCGGGTGGGCTGTGCCCCCAAAGGGCTGGTGGCCAGCATGGAGGAGAAAGAGGGGATGTTCATGGGAAGAGGTGAAGTTCAGGGGGCTGGGAGCTGAGGGGTGCATCCACTTGTGAGGGGCATCAGCTTGGCACCGTGGGTAGTGTGTTTTGGAGAAAGCCAGGTGGGGAGACTGGTTAATTCAAGATGATGAAGTTGAGGAGCTCTGCTGGGGGCTGTCAGGACACCCGGGAGGATGTACGCTGGATGTGCCGATGAGACTTAACCAAGTGCCTTTTGATGACGATGAAGATGAGTATTTTGTGTAGGGAAATGATACCTTCCTGTGTTCCGGATTTTCTTCTGCGAAAATGTAGGAGGGTTATAAAATGCTAAGAATCTATTTCGGTAGAATGTCCCTGTGAACCAGAATGGGTCTAATCAGTGATACTAAATTTAGCAACTTGAACAAGGCCCTTTGGCATAATAATTGGTTAACGTAACAGCCAATTTAAGAAAAAAAAAATCTCTGAAAATGAAATGCATGATTTTTTTCCCTATGTAAATGGACTTTTTAACCTGGAATAAGTTTGCCTATTTAAATTTTCTTTATTTTGGGAATAAAGCCTTGGTGGCAAAATCAAGGCCATAAAAGATGATTTTTAATGTCATTTAATGGTACCATAATGTTTCCTTGTTTTGTTTCAAAGTGAAATCCATAAAACTTATTTTCAGTGTTGCCTGTTCTCTTTTGTTTGGGAATTTAATTGAGGTTTCTGAATTCAGCTGGCTCGAACCCCGCTTTCTGTCTGGCCCTGGGCAGCTCATGCTTTTTCTCATTTCCTAGTCTCAGTCTTGGCTTAATCACTTATAAAATGACAGCACTTGTACTGGCCTACCTCATAAGGTTGTGATGTTAAGTAATAAAAGTGTCAATTGCTTTGTGAATGCCAAATGTAGTTCTTTTATACCCTTTGCTTCCTTCAAAAAACCTCTATCATAAACAAGGAAGGCTACAGAAAGGCCACATTGGGCCAGGTCATCCCTCTGGTGCAGACTTCTGTCCTTGGCAGTGGGACCCAGGGACAGTTTTGAGTAGAGGTTGGTAGTATTTCTTAGTTGTACATCATTGTCGGACAGACAAATATGTCCTTACTTATGGTTGTGTGACCAACGTATGTAGATATATTAACCATTACATAATCTTTGATGTTTCACTGAGAATGTATTGAATTACCACCCATTACATCAAATGACTTCATTTGGCTCCTTGGGTCTCATTAAATTATGTCAGGCTAATCATAATTTAGTTTCAGTAGAAACAAAATACACACTTATGCCAGGATGAGAGGATACCACATCACCCAAGAAACTTAATGGGTTTAATCCATGGAAATGAACACCTGGGGACCTGATAGGGGGCTGGAGTGTTTCCAGACGTGTCACTGGGCTGCCCAAGGACATAAGTAAGATCGTATCTAACAGTGGTGTGACAGGGCTGTCTCAGAGGGCAACAATGACCTGTCCCTTGGAGGCTGTAGACCCCCCGCCAGGGACTTTGTAGAGATAGATTCCTGAGTAAGTGGACCAACAACAGTAAGTTTCCCTGAGTCCTTCCAGCTTCAAAATTCTATGATCATTTTCATCACGGGGCAGGAGTCAAGAGTGCCCAAGTCATTCATTGCATTCACTCGTGTATTTCCCCCTTTGCAATTTCTCCACTCACACAGAGAAAGGCATAGAGGGTCCTTACACTTCTTCACGTAATTTCTTCCCTGGAGGCTTGTTAGCTGAGGTAAAAAATGAGGACTGTAATTTGGAGACCACTCTAACATAGCAACTCAGTTTAGAGGTCTGTGCTTAACTTGAGCTGAAATAATTTTATTTTTCCTTTTTTTATGGACAGGAAATTAGTTTCCCCGAGCCCTCTAGAGCCCTGTAACAGGAGTCTGTTAGTCTTAGTTAAATTCTTCTTGTCGTACCTGTACTGTTTACCTGAGTTATGAAGTGACGGAACACATTTTCTGTCAATGTTCATTGAAATGTTAATTAGTTACCTTGCAGTTTAGACAGAAAAAGACTTTACTCTAGTGGATCATCACCAGTTCTGGGAAATAATCTGTCTGCTTTTGTCTTCAAATTTCAAAATATATTTGTTTTTCTGTAAAATGTATCTCGAGGGAGAAAAGACTTAGAAGACAGTTCTGAGAGCTTAGGTCCATATACTTCACTGTCGCTCAGGCGAGCACTTCTCAAACTTTAACATGCATCCAGATAACTCAGGGATCTTGATAAAGTACAGATTCTGATTTGATAGGTGTAGGGTGGGGCTACGGGACTGTGCTTCTCATCAGCTCCCATGTGTCACTGCTGGTCCTTCAACCAAACCTGGAGTAGCAAGAACTAAGAAGGTAAAAATTCCTTTGAAAAGAAGCTCTTTAAAAATACTATATTTTCTTCTTTTTATTTTAAGGAGGCCCTGAATAATAACATTACAAATCCACAAAGCCAGGAGGTTACATTTAGATGCGGCATTTATTTTATTTTCGTGGGTCTTTCTAATACAATTTTGATGAGTGAGGGGGTGGTTAATTGTATCCTAGTGGGGATATAGTGGGAAATAAACATAAAAACCTAAGTAAACAAAATTTGTAATAAATAGGCTAATCACTTTTTATAGCTTTGCAGTTCTTATCATCCTTAAAAGGCTGGGTCCTGCATCAGGAGCCGGTGCTGAGTAACTGGACACATTCTCACAGACCCTTCTGGATTTGTTGGGACCCTCACAATCGCTCCTGTAGGTGCCCAGCACTCGGAGCAAAGTCCCCATTGTCTCCCAGCCATTCTCTTTGGGAGGGACCTGGGTGGGGGTGGAGGGGTGCAGGGAGGTGGCCGTGGTGGGGAAGGGAGAAAAGCTGTTTGCAGAATCACTGCCCTACCCTGTGGCCATAGGTGCAAATCGCAACTTTCCCAATGTCCCAGGAGAAATCACAGCACAGCTCCAAGTGGAACCCCTGGTGAGTCTCAGACGCCACTGGTGGGGACTTTCTATCCCAGCACTGCCGGCTACCTCTCCCTGACCACACAGTGCCCTGAGTCCATCAGGTGGTCAAACTTAGCTGCAGTTTCTTTGTTTAATTTCCAACGGTATTTCATTAGAAAAATAAGTGCGGATAGCAGCGATTTCACGAGTAAATACAGCACGGTTGACTTTGAATGTGCTGTGAGATTGGTGGGAATTTTATTTACTTTGTCTTCTCAATGAGGGTTTGTGTGTGTGTGTGTACACACGCGGCGCGAGCGCATGCGCACGCGCGCGCGCGCACACGCACGCACACGCACTTCCATTCTCTGAGATAGGCCTGGAGGACTGTTGCTGATGGGAGCAAGCCAGATTGAGTTTAAACAATTGCGAACATTTCAGATTTGGGAAATAGAGCTGACTTTTCAGGGATGATAGTGACCAGTATAAATCTTGCAGCCTTGGGACGCACGTGAACCCTCGGAGGAAGTGCTCACAGTAGTGTCAGCCCGGCGTTCGGGGCATTCGTGCTTCTGGTGGCTGCGATCCTGCCTTGTGCCTCATACTCTGTTATGTTATCTGACAAGTTTTGTTTAACCTTTTCTTGTAAAATGCAGCATGACATTCTACGAATGTAACTTTTCCTTCAGACTGGGAAGAGGACAGAGGGAAAATACTGCCCTCCAGCATGAGAAAGATGGGGAAAGCAAGTGGTAGGTTATGGCTTTGGTTTGTACTAGGGTCATCAGATTAATGTGTTTTCTTTCACGTTGGAAAAAACACTATTTATTGGCCATCAAGGTACAAATAATGGAATAGTCAGATGACTTACACAACTCTCAAAAACAAAAAAAACCAAAAAATTAACTGCACAAAAGGGCTCTCAGAGCCACTGGTTTGCTTATTTGGGTCCTAAGAAGAAACACCCAAGAGTTCGTTCTCTCAGAACAAAAAGGCAGCTGATGGTGGGCAGCTAACTTCTGAATTTTGGTTATGTTATTCAGAATTTGAGCTTGTCTGAGAAGACAGGCCGTCACATGGCCTGCCCGCTCCCTTTCCTACCGACCATGTTCCACGACAGGGAGCCCGTTGGTGTCATTTCTCGGAGATGCTGGGGTGTTGAGTGTGGTCGGAGGTTGGGTCTTTCCCTCCGGCTGAGAGGCAGGTATCTCCACTGGCCGTGGACTCCACAGTTCACTGGAATAGAGGCTCGGGATCTGGAATGGCTGGGTCCCTCCGCTTTCTGCAGTGGGCCTCTCAGCCCCTTCTCCTGGTCTGCAGGAGAAACGAGGACTCTCTAGAGGAGAGGGCGTAGCTTTGGAGGCCTCCGGGGCTAAGGGGATAAGCTGTCCGTCATCCTGCGGAAGCAGGCTGCTGCATCAGCAGTGCTGGGAAGACTGTGCATCTACATGTAACAGCCTTCTCTTTTGGGTGTAATAGTTCACCGTGGTATACCAGCTGTACCGCTAGCTGTATGCATCTCAGATGAAGCCTTCGGCTTGGTCCCTGTTGTCTGGGCTCACGTCAGGTTGAGGCAGAGAAAGTCCACGCCATGTCTGAGCGCCCCGACCACCTGCTGCTCATGACATTTGGAGCCTGGGCCCGACGTTGCCGGTAGGGCCTGCTGAGTCCCCAGAAGCACGTCCACGTGCAGGAGGGGCCGTTCAGCTGGAACCATGGGGGCTCTCCTCGGTGTGTTTTTTTCACTGAAGGTAGGTCCTTCCCCAGAAGAAGGTATGGCTTCTTCTGAGAACTGCATCTTTTAGGTGGGTTTTCTTCAGACTGTTCATTTTCTAATAAGTAGAGTTTAATCTTTCAGTAGGAGCAGAATACCTGAGAAAAGTATTTTATGGGAAAACTGGTAAATTTTAGCTTAATATCTAGCCCCATCCACACATCCCCCCCCCAACCTTCTGCAACTTGAATTAAAACTCCAAGGCTGCGTTAACAAGTTCTGAGTATGGAAATTAAATATTCATAGTCTAAAAAGGAAGGAAGTGTGGTATTTTAGTTTCTCGTACTTAGGTAGATAATTAGTTACATAAATTAATTTCTATTCTTTTCTTTACTCTTACCATACCTCAGCAGGACAAAAGTAAGAGTTTAATGTCCTGAAATATTATATACAATAATGTAACCCAGTGTGGATGCTGTAAGCTGCTCTTCAGACCTCTCCTTCTCTAGATGTGTACATTTCTGGGTAGAGATGAACAACAGTTTATTAAGCCAGACACAGAAGGGAAGAGACCACATCTCTAGCTCTCAGTGTGTTTATACTACAGCCTGGAGTAGATTCTGTAGAATAATCTCAGCAGGGGTTTTACCTGCTCTAATAGGGAATCCTGTGGGGAACATAAAAGGGTACCCTACCCAGTGTGGAGTTTTAGGGAAAATTTCCTGGAGAAAGTGACATCTGATTTGAGTTTTAAAGGATGAATAGGAGTTATGCCAGGAGTAGGGGGGTGTGCGGCAGGTGCAGCAAGGTGAGCAGAGGCAGAGAGGTGAAACGCAGCATGTTGTGAGCAGCAGCAACGATGGAGTGCAGGTCAGGGGTGGGTCTGAAGCCTTCCAAGCAGGGAGTTGCCAGAGCGGAGTTTGGGGAGTGGAGCCCCAGAGCGTGGAGGGCCTTGCGAGAATTCCAAGGAGCTTGGATGTTTTCCAGTAGGTGATGGCCTGCTGTCTGAGCAGGGCAACACAGTGGTCACATTTGCATTTTATTATTATTTCTAGAAGGCATTTTGCACGGGTGACTCTGGTGACCGTGATGGGTCACGTCTGGAGGGTCAGGTCAGGCAGGGTGAGAGGCTGCCCAGCCCAGGCAGTGAGGATGGAGAGCAGGTGGGGACTGGAGAGGTGTGGAGGGAATGACGTCAGGAACTTGCTGACTGACTGGTTGGGAGACTGAGGGAGGATGAGGGGGCCAAAGATGCTTTTAGGAGACAGCTTGTGTGGTGAGGGAGGGAGTGGAGGAGGAGGAGCAGGCCGGGTCGGGAAAAATGAAGGGTTTGGATTTTTAAATGTTGCCTCTGAAATGCCTGTGGGCCCTCCAGAGAGAGCTGCCTGCAGAAAGTTTGCTGTATGATGTTTAGAAAAAAGGCAAGGACAGACGTAAAGATTTGAGAATTGTCAGCATCTGGGTGCCAGCAAAAGCCACAAGATTGGACACGATTCTCCAGGAAGAGTGAGGACAGAGCAGTAGGCTGGGGACACGTGGGGCTGTGGGAGGGGAAGTGGCTCATGAAGGAGGTTGAAAAGGGTGGTCAGAGAGGTAGGAGCCGTGAGAGGGTGGGGTTCATGGTGCACTGCTGGGGAGCAGTCACCTGCTGTGCGGAGGTCAAGGTGGTTACGGGGTTGGCCCTGGGAGTGGAAGAGCAGATAGAAGGTGGGGAAGTGGAGACTCTCAAGGGGAAAGATGGGGCCGCTGCTGGAGGAAAGTCTCAGAGAAGGAAGTGGGTGGGCCAGGCCCAGGACAAGAGGAGGAACCCGGGGTGGTCATGGATGTCCCTGCCCTGGGGGTAGTGGAGACTTAAAAAAAAAATCTCTGTGATAAATGGAAGTTTCAGAGAATGGAACCACAGAGAAGAGGATAGTACCAATATTAAACTATAAAATGTAAATAATACATGTTTCATAGATATTTTTGACTAATGAATGAAATAATTGACTAATGAATGAAAAATCTACAGGAGCCCCTTTTTAGCATAAATCTATGTCACAACCATCTGTAATTTAATTAGAGTGTTTTTAAAAGTAATTTTGATTCAGAAGGAATTTGATGAGGCTATATTGCCAGGAAAAATTAGCAGGCTTTTCTTTTCGTGGACTGTTTAAAATGGATTTCAACAGTTGGTCTCAAACACACAAGACCAGCAGAGTCAGGTGCCCTAGGACATTGTTCTGATATTTAAAGGCGGAATCTCCTTGGAAGGACATTTAGCCCATTTGGCCTCAGGGTTTCTAAGTGTTTCTTATACATGGGGAAGCGTGCTGAGCCCCTTATGTGGTGTACCATATCTCATTTAGTCTTCCTGAACCTGGGAGGCTGGTTCTGTTACTCCTTCTTTTATAGAGAAGGAAACAAAAGGCTGAGAGTATGTTGCCCAAAGTCCCACAGCCAGAGCGTGCAGAGCTGGGGTTTTAGCCCAGGAGGTCTGGCTCCAGAATCCTGGCCCATGGCCACCATCCTATAAGAAGTATTTCAGTATTTCTCAGTGACAGAATTATAGGGTGTGGGTTCTAAGGTCCCTTCCAACCTTAAATATTTGTGATTTGTACATACATTCATAAACGTGTGTGTGTGGGGAGGTGTGTGTGATCTCCACCAGGTACAATGAGGTATACGTGGAAAAGCATTTTGAGATTTACTTTTGGCTTTTTAACTCAGAATGAATAATATACTGTGTTCAAGTTACTGTGTAATTCAGACTAGTGGAATTCTAATTAAACAGGCTTTACTGTGCAAGGGTTGTCCGCAGTTCATTGTCATTTTAGGTATTGCGTTTTTTTGTCAATATTTAAAATGTATAAAAAATTTGTATACCCATAAAACCACTAATTTGACAAGTTTTATGGGTGAAGAAAACGGTAGCAACTGTTCACCACATCTGGGCAAATCTACCACAACACCTAGGTGTGACTTTATTAATAATGATAATGATGCTGCAGCAATAAAATTAGTAGAACTACCTTATGAAAGTTTTCTGAAGTTGTCTGTGAGGTGATTCTTCTTCACGTAGATTATCTTGTAGTTTCTTCTTAGTTTCTCGAGAGAGACAAACTGTGTCTTCTAGCTATGTGAGTGCTCCTATAAAAAGTGTGGCTTTGATGACATGGAAAGAGGAAATAGGCTTAATTTGTGTCACAAGATATTTGGGTGAAGTAAAATTAATAGGTTCTTGGCCTAAGGAAGTGTGACATATTGAAACAGATGACAAAAAGAATGTTAAATGTCTTCTTTAAAAATCCTTGTGAATAAGTCAAGTTAAATTTTAAGGAAGGTTACAAAATCCAGTTGGCTGACAAAATTCCAGAAAGATGCCATTTGACAGTGGGAAGGGCAGGAGGTTTGGAGCCAGCATGCAGTGGGGTCACATCCTGACTGTGCCACTGGCCAGCTGTGCTACCTTAAATAGTCACCTAACCTCTCTGAGCCTCAGTGCCCTCATGTATAAAATGAAGGTAATAATGCCCGTGCCACTGATTTGTTAGGCAGATTAAGTGAGATAATATCCCAGTATACCTACATAGCCGGGCACATAGTAGGTCCTCAAAAAGTGGTAACTTTATTGTTAATTCTTTTTTCCCTTCTCATGGTTACTTAATGTTTTGATTAGTGATTATATTCAGTGATTGTATCCATTCTTTTGCTGAGAAGATATTTAGAAGCATTGATGTGAGCCACAGTTTCAGTTTGTATCTTACTTTTTAAACTCATATCTTCCAGGTCTAGGCTTGTGTTTATTTAACGATTACAGAACACAGGTATAGAAGACAGGCTAACACTTTCTTCTGTTGAGAGCAAGGATTTTTTCTTACGACTCCGCAAGTCTCCTGAGTGCTAATATAATGAGCCCTATGCATTGTAGGTGCTAAGAATGATCTGCTTTTAAAATTTATTATATGCATTGTAATTAAAATAACAAACAATTAAAACCAGAACTTCAAAATTGGTGAAGCAATTATATTATTGTTCAGTTTAGCCGGGCTTGGGAGCAATAACTTTTGATAGCCCAAATGGACAATTTTCTTTTCCATCAGTACCAAACTGAGGTCTTCCCATTATTTCGCATGGATGACTGTACCTTGACCTCATATCTCTACTTTGATTCACACCCACATACTTGCTCCCCAGTCTCTGGATGTAGAATGACTCCAGATTCTCCCAAGGGATGACAGCTTCCCGTGGTCTTGGTCCAGCAACCCTAAGTCATGTTGTCACCACTTCTATAGACTTCAGAGTTGTCTGCTTTCTGTTCTCTCGACTTCCTTCCTCTTTCATCACTACATTAATTGCTGATACAGAACATAGGACAGCTTTGCCTCAAATTGCTTGATTCTGGCAAACCTGGAGATGAGTATGAGTCAGTGCATATTTCTTCCATATTGTTATGTGAAATCACCTTCCCCCAGGGGTAGTATATGACCTCGATTAGGTTTGTCTATTCACAGATAAGTTAAAATGGCGAAGTTGGTTCAATGTCAGGCCTGCAGCTGGTATCAGCCAGCTTTTGTTAGGCGATGCTGCGGTAAGAACACTCCCAGATCTTACAGTTGCAAAGTGTAGTTCTTGTCCTTGTTCTGTGGCAGTTGAAGGTCAGCTGTGCTCTAGTGTCATTTCATTCTCAGACCCAGGCTGGTGGAGTGCGTCTTTTTGGAACATTGCCATCCTCTTGGCAGAGGGGAGGGGGGAGCTTTTGCTGGATGTGTCATTTGGCTCCTATTTCATTGGCTTAATAAGTTATAAGATCAAGCCTGGTATCAGTAGGGAGGGAAATTATCTTTCCTTTCCAAAGAAGTGCTGCAAGTCACATGCCAACCAGCAGGGGCATGCGTCCTCTTAAAGGGAGGGCAGTGAAACTTTGGAAATAATTACACAGTCTACTATGTAATTAATCTGTGTGTGTGTGTGTGTGTGTAGTTTATCAGTGTTTTTAGATTAAAGAAAAATAGCAAGATTCAGAAAAGAGCTTACAGAACCCTCTGGTAGCATATTCTTTTGTATTATAGACGATTTCTGTCTTTTGGCCCATGATTTTCTTTTTACTGGAATTTATCACCTCTTCTGAATTTTCGCTGCAAGGAAAGGGGACTGATGAAAAACCTTGGTGAAAAGTTTTCATCCAAAGGACCAAAGTTTCCACATTATAAGCTTACAGCATTAGGGAAATTGCTTTTAAAGTATGTGTTTATTTAATATTTCATTTATAAACAGTTTGCCCTCACCATGGAGAGAATACTGTTATTCAATTATTATGTCCTGATTCTTTTCTTTTTTTTATGTCCTGATGCTTCCATTACTAACTTGACTTTGCTTGCTACTGACTAATTAGAATCAAATTGTAAATGAGGAGCAAACTCTCTCTGTATATGTACTCCATATATATATATATATATATATATATATATATATATATGTATATATATATGAATTATCTGATTTACAGAAGGGAATCAGGCAATGAATTATCTGATTTACAGAAAAAAAGTATCAATGTTTTCTTTAATGGAAGCTTTGTTTATAACTTTTGCCTGGTTTTGATTTTGGAAAAAATTTAAGCAACTGAAGAAGATGTGTGAAGCTGCGAATACATAAGGCCTGATAACTAACCACTGATGTGAACTATTGCCTGTGTGTTTATTGAGGCCCAACAGTAGAGGGGAAGGTGTGAAAAGAATTTCCTGGAACTTAGAGGGACTTCTCAGAGCTTAGTCTTACCCTTGGCCCGCTTTGTGCCTTGTGGGTTTTAGACTAAGCAGGGTCTGGATTTGAACCTTCAGAAAAGAGCTTAAGGGGACGCTTATCTGAAGCATAGAACAGTTTTGCCTTACTGTGTATGTTTGGTTTGTGTTACCTAAAAAGCATGTTCGATATTGTTGGAATAAGATCCCACTTCTATGTTAATTCTAATGAAGTTGAAGAAGGAAACAGTCCACACCAATATTGTGAAGGGCTTAATGGTGTTTAAAATCTCTGGGAGACTGGGCCAAAGTAAAAATATCAACTTAATAAGTGAAAATGTGGTCATTACTTTCAGTTCATATGAGCATCAAGATGCAGTATTTTGAACTGATTGCAAGTGAAGAAAACCCATTAGAAGAGAATTAAAACTTGAACGAGTTAGTGTTCTTTAATGGGTCTAGCAGAAGATCCTGTGTTGCTTCAAAATCTCTTCTAAATCTCATCACTTAACCTTCCTGGCTATGTGAGCAAAAAGGATCTTTCCCTTCACATTTTCTAGAACTGTGATACCAGGAAACATTTCTCCTGAACAGTTTTAAAAGCTAAAGTAGATTCTGAATCCTATAATTCTACATCTCAGGTTGTGATTAATGAAAATAAAAGAGCAGCCTTTTTAGTTGCTAGTAATTATTTAGTGATGGAAGCATGGATCACTGATATTTTTTACTTTATGTTTTTATATCTTAATCTTTTTCCTGCAGCCTTGCTGAATGTGTTATTAGTCCTAATAGTTGTGTAGTGGGGTGTGTATGTGTGTGTGTGTGTGTGTGTGTGTGTGTGTGTGTGTGTGTGTGTATTCCTTAGGATTTTATATATGCAAAATCAGCTCATCTGCAAATAGAGATGTTTGGTTTTTTCCTCTCTAATCTGGATGGCTTTCATTTCTTTTTCTTGCTTGTGTGGGCTGTTAGAACCCCCAGTACAATGTTAAATAGCAGTCGTGAGAGTGGACATCCTTGACCTGTTCCTGATCTTAGGGGGAAAGTTTTCAGTCATTTACTATTAAGTATAATGTTGTCTGTGGGTTTTCAAAGAGGCCTTTTATCAGGTTGTGGAAGTTCCTTTCTATTCCTAGTTTGTTGAGTGTTTGATTTTGTCAAAGGCTTTTTCTGCATCTGTTGAGTACATTGTGTGAATTTTGTCCTTTGCTCCGTTAATGTAGTTTATTACATTGACTGATTTTTCTATTTTGAACCAACCTTACATTCCTGGAATATCTCCCTTGGTCACAGTGTATAATCCTTTTGCACATGCTGGATTCATTTTGCTGTATGATTTTTTTAAAAAGCCATTTCTTCAGTTTCTTCATTACTGTTAGAAGCTTATAAATACTGGGGAGAAAAAGAAAGAAACATGATTTCCTAATGGAAATATGGAAGCTTCACTTCTGCACAAACTTTGAATGACTGTCCTTTCAGTGATAATCACATTTCAAAATACGCCTATCCGAGTGAGTACTCAAGTTCAGAAACTTCTACATCATGGCTATCTAAAGAACTCTGCCTTAACGCTTGATAAGAAATTCCCACATAATTTTATTTCTTACATGGCTCACTCAAATTTTAGGTCCTAACCTTTTGTGAGTCACTCTTTTTTTTTTTTTTTTTTTTTTTTTAGCTTAGTTTCCAAATCAGTAAACAGGATTAGGAGCAGCAAATGAAACATGGTATGTGAATATGCTCTTAAGATAAGTGACGCTAAGATATAATTATTTATACTTACGTGAGTGAGTATGTAGGTGTGATTATTTAGCACAGGGGTCACGGATTCAAATACCTTAAGGGACCAAGAAGACCCAGTAATTGTCTACAGCAGCCACACTATTGAATGCGGTGGGGCCTGTGGCCATGCGGAAGGTCTGCAGCCTTGTTTCAGTACCTTCAAATTCAAAGTGAAACAAACATAATAAAATGAAGAAAACAAATCAAACCACCACTCTCCTGGCCAGACTTCACATATCTGCCTCCTGTGTGGGACCCCTGATTCAGAGAGTCAGTGACAGAGTGTGAACCCTGGTGTCTGGTCCCAGCCCCACTGCGGAGAAAGTGCATAACCTCTCTGTTTCATTTTCTCATGTGAAATAATGACAACTTGCCTGCTCCAAGGGCTGTCGTGAGAGGCCTAAATGTCATAACGTCTGAAAATGCCCTGAAAACTGTCAAGCCTGTACACATGTGAGGGATATTGCTGTTTCTCTGTTTCTATCAATCTCAACTTTTCAGTGAAGATACTTTTCTTGTTCAGAAGGTTCCGTAGCTGGACACTGGAAGACTCTGAAAGACCAGCTGGAAAAGTCCCCTTTTGACTGAATGAGCTTGGTACAAATGTGAGCCCAGTTAGTAGATTTCCTGGACTTGAATCGCTACCTGGCTCATCCCGTTGTCATTATGGTAAAATGAGCCATTTTCTTGTTTTCCTCGCCATGACTTTCTATTAGGTTTGTGAATTCTTTGGACAGTATGGCAACATGGTTCGTAGTCCTCACAAGCCAGAGATGGTGTCCATAAGGGTTTTCTGTGGCTTCCTTAACAGACAGAACGTCAGAACTTACCCTTTCCTGGTGCTCTAATATGTGAAAGGGTGGTTTCCAGTTTTCTGGCGGCAGTAAATCGAATGCTGGTAGCTCGAAGCCTCTGGGGGAGGTTCTTTGGAGCACGATGTAGATTGTGGCCCGGCCACCGCAGTGTCTGTCTCCTTAGTCAGCAGGGCATCGTGTAGGAACTCACGCTTATAAGTTTACTGGGCTCCTACTATGCGTGAAGCACCCGGAAGAGGTCCTGTGGCCTCTCCTTTGGAGAAACATGAAGTCTGGTTGGAGGAAAACCAATATCCAAGAAGTAACCCTAGAAGCTGGACTCACAGACTGTTAGCTCTGCCTGGATGGAAACTTGGAGGTCATCTCTGCAGCCCAGTTCCTCATGTTGCAGTGGAGAAAACTGCCTATAACAAAATGTTAATGCCTCTGGGGTTCTCAAGGATAGCTTCTTCTCAGAATCACCTTGGGATCCAGAGTCTCTAGATCAGGAGACCAGGGATTTACGTTGGGCAATTCTGGTGTAGCCGGTTTGCTTAGTGGACTTGGGGATGGGGACAGTCAGGCTGTGAGTAGTTTTGGGGTTTGGGGTATAGAAATCTCGGTGGAAGGCCAAAGGGCCTGATGGAGGACTTGCATGTTGCAGTGAAAGTGTGGACAGGGATCTTCTGGGATAGAGCTATTGGGTGAGGCACAGAGTTGGGATGCATGGCTCAGGTGATGGGAAAGGTGTTTGACATCACGTGACCCTTGGACAGCAAGGGGTTGAAGGGGATTTCATACCCTTGCTTTGAAAGGGCCATGACAGGACCACGACATTCTGATAGTCACTCTTTTTTTTTTTTTTTTTGCTATGTGTGGAAGGTTTTAAGAAAGTAGTTGATTGTATTGCAAGTAATTCTGCCATCCCAAATTCATGGTGTTTGGCAAAGCATAATTTTTTTTCTAATTTATTGTTAGTGTCATAGTTAGTACAGTTGTCCCTTGGTAGCCATGGGGGATTGGTTCCAGGACCCCCGTGGATGCCACAATCCACGGATGCCCCAGTCCCTTCAATAAAACAGTGTAGTATACTTGGCCCCACATCCCTGAGTTCCACAGCTGCGGATTCCAGGTTGGTTGAATCCGCCATGGCTTGAATCTGCAGCTGCGGAAGCTGTGGATGTGGACGGTCAACTCTGTCTTCAGTGCCTTCCCCACATTGTTTTCAGATGGACGCTGATGATTTTGTGTGCTTAGTTGAAGTATTTCTTGATGATAAAGTAATTGATATGCAGTATGCTAATGACCATGTGCATAAAGAAGTGTGCTATGGACAACCAGTGAAAACATGAACATTTATCAACTATTCTTTGTTGAAAATAATTTTCTCAAGAAAGTGAGTTATCTTTATGATATTTTAAGTATTACTAAGATACATGAAATTGGACAATATCTATATAGATTCTTTTTCATAAATAAATGTGTTTAACCACTGTGTATAGTAGGACATCAGTTTCCGTTTTTGGGGTTTTTTTTGGTAAAAATATCTGTCCACTTTATATTTATGAATATCTTATAGCTGTGTTCATTTTACTTTCAAAATGTGGAGCGTATATATATTTTTTGTACTGTAACCATTCTCCCTGGTGCGTGAGTTGGTTGAAGTCACGATGGGGAGCGTGGACTTAAGCTGATGGTCTGAGTTCTGCCCCCGCGCCGGTGGACCCCGTCAGCCTTGAACTCCTGAGTTGTACCCACCACGAAGGATTACTGTCAAGGTTAAATGCGTCAAGATGTGTAAAACGCCTTGAGGTTATCTAGTTAACACCCCTCGTTGTACACACTGAAGAGTCTGGGGCTGGTGCTAAGAGCTCGCTCAAGGTCACAAGGAAGTTAGAACCGGGACCAGAACCCAGGCCGCCTGGTTCCCTGGTGAGGAGAGACCAGAAGGAGGTCAGGTCTCTCTGCTGCCCTTCCTTTGGTGTCTGTCACTTGGTCTGGCTCCTTGCCACCCTCCTCTCCCTCCTTCTCTCTCTCTGTGTGTCTCTGTATCTCACCTGTCCCGTGCCCCCATCTCTCTCACCAATCCCATTCTTCCTTGTAACCTGGAGGTTAGGGAGCCCTCTCACATCATCTATCCTTCCCTTCCGTTCCCTCTCCTTCTCTCCCCTCCCTCCCCTCCCTTCCCCAGAAGAGAGCCTCCAGCTTCCATCAGACTCCCAAAGGCATCCGTGGCCCCACTCCCGTGAGTGCAGCAGTTTCCCACTGTGAACAGGAGCCGACGTGGCACTCGGAGAGGAAGGAGTACGCGATTCCTCTGCTAGTGTTTCCAGCTGCAGAGGAAAGGGTGGCCACTGATGGGGTGCTTGGCCGAGCCTTCCTGCCAGGTAAAAAGTGGTTTTATCATGAAGACACTGCTAAACCTCCCCTTGACTGCCCGAGCAAGCAGGAGCCTGGAGTTCCACCGCTGGACTGTTGAGACATCTCGGGCCATCTCAGGTGTAGAGAGTGAGCCAGTAGGAACTCAGCCTATGGGCTCTCGCTTCACCTTAGTGTTTCCTGAGAGCCCAGAGGACGTCAGGTGCCATAGATTTGCTTAATTGCAAATGAGCTGTTTACGTAGACTTTCTCAGAGTGAGGAATACCTACTAAAAGAAGAATGCTGGTGTGTGCGATTAAAGTAAAACTAAGCAGGCCAGTGTTGTGTACAAGGACTTAGGAATTCAGATGCGTTTGCAAGGGCCATTTTATAAGACTGCATATCCTAAGGCCTTTTCAAGTATTAGTTGTAGTCTGAGTTATCCCGAAGGTCACCCCCCAGTGATAAAATCAAGACCAAACAGATTCACGTGTCTCTCTGACCGCTCTAACGTAGCCCTTGAGTTTTTCCTCCACGATGCAGCATTCAGATTTGTCACACAACAGCTTGAACACAGCTGATGGCCCTGCAGTGTGTGTTGCAGTGGGAAGATCAAGGACTTTTTAATATAGTCTGGCTGGACTGGACCAGGAGTACAGAAGGGGTCTGTTTCTCCCCTGGCAGCCAGTAGAAGACAGCGCACACTGGGGGCGTTGAGTTAACCGTGGCCAGGCAGGAGGGCTTTATCAAGATGACATTCTTTTTGCCAAGTATGTGTGATAAAGCCAGGGTTAGGCTTTGGGAATTCAGACCTGGTCTATGTTTAGAATCCAGAAACCACGATAGGGCGGTCAGTGCTGCAGTCAGTGTCCAGTCTGTGTCCAGTTCTGCTAAAGTCAGATAGTTGAGGCATCCAGGACAGTAGTGCACTGTCTTCTCTGAAGTTTGAGTTTGTGCCCTCATTTATTAGTTCATATTTCAGCACTTTCCAGTTTCCCCTGACCTTTTGTTTACTTGTGGGACATTTTTAGAAGGATTTGAATAATTTTTGATGAGAAAAACTCATCATGAAAAATTAAAGTTAAGAAAACATTAGGGCTTCTACACTTTGGCAAAACCTTCTTAAAGAGCTTTTCAAGGAACCAGACATTAAAAATTGCTAAATCAAGGAAAGAAATGTCAATAGGAACTTTTCTTTAAGACAGTTTAAAAAAAAACATGTATACACAAGAGCTTTCTATCTGGTTACATCTCATTTTTCCCCCTGATAGATGCACCTTCTCTATGGAGGCTGTCACGGGAGAGCTGAGGGTCGATGAGAGGCCAGTGTGCCTTTCCTCTGGCCTTGCCCATCGTTGGCATCTGGTTTTTTATTTCTGTGTCTACAAGGTGGGGATGCTGATGGTACCTTGTCTCATGAGAATTAAATGAGTGAATTCTGACAGTTAACCCAGGATAGAGCCTTACACTCAGCACTCAGCAAATCATAACTGTTACCCCCACAATGATTCTGTGCATCAGAAGGAGCGGGGGGGAGTGGGGAGGGTAGAGCTCAGTGGGAGAGTGTGTACTTCGCATGCACACGAGGTCCTGAGCCAATCCCCAGTACCTCCACTAAAAAAGAAAAAAAAGGAGCAGAGGGTAAATAAGAGTCCGTTGCCCTTTATCTCTGATCAGAGCTCCCCTGGCAGCTCCCCCTTCCCTCTGCGAATCTGGAACGTGGGTGGGGTGTGGGGCACGCACTCCCAGGCCAGGCGAGGCAGAAGCACGCAGTGCAGGCGGATGGGAAGTCGGGGAGGGAGAGCAGAGCCTGGAGACTGACCAGGATCTGTCTGTTGGGGAGCGCACAGCTAAGCAGGCAGGCAGGGGTGTCTTGCTTTTCTGTGATTTAGATCCCAGAGGCTTTCTTTCTTATCTTCAAATCTGAATGAAGGGGGAGAGAATAGCTTTTTGGAGAGAATCCACGTGCTGAGGTTTGGAAACCACTTCATGGTTAGAGAGAAGACAGGTCTCTGTATCAAGATCTTAGATTTCACCATGATCATCCTAGTGCCCGGGGATGGTTGGCCTGGCTGCCCTTGTGGGTGGGGGCTTGGGCCCCCCCAACAGAACTCTCAGGAGCAGGAGGTCTTGTGGGTGCTGCCCCCCGACTGCTGCTCAGGCAGTTTTGCTGTTTCCGAGCCCCGTGTTTTCATGACTTCTGTGTGGCTCCCAGTTCTCCACTGGTACTGGCTTTTTAGTTGCCTCCTTAATGCAGATTATGATCTTCTGGGTACCTTCCTGTCTGCTCCCCCCCCACCCCCGCAAAGGCCCCACCTCTGGTTCTCAGCCCCATCTTGACCATCCTAGGTTTCCACCCCCTGTACAGGCCTTCTCTTTTGGAGAGGTGCAGGGTTCTCTGTCCAAGCCCCTTGGCAGTGCCCGGGGTGGGGAGCCACATTTGTGTGTTTTCCCCGAGGCAGAGCTGGGGGGCCAGGCTGAGAGGCGCTTGTCAGAGGCCAGTTCCCTCTTCCGGGAAGGCACTGGCAGTGGGGAAGCGGGACACTGAGGGGTGAGGGACGTACCTAAACATCGTGGCACCAGGGGTAGATCTAGTTCTGTCTGACAGGCTGGGGGCTTTGCTTCCATTTGTCCCCAGAGGAGGACAGCAGTTCCCTTTGGCCCTGAGAAGCCTCCAAAATGCTCTGATTCCTTTTTTTTTTTTTAATTGAAGTACAGTCAGTTACAATGTGTCAGTTTCTGGTGTACAGCACAATGTCCCAGTCAGATTCTTTTTCATTAAAGGTTATTATAAGATACTGAATATAGTTCCCTGTGCTATACAGATGAAATTTCTTTTTATTTATTTCTATATATAGTGGTTAACATTTGCAAATCTCAAACTCAAATTTAACCCTTCCCACCCTCCTTTCCCCAGTAACTATAGGATTGTTTATTATGTCTGCGAGTCTGTTTCTGTCTTCTAGATGAGTTCATTAGTGTTTTCTTTCTTTTTCTTTTTCTTTGTTAAATTGTGGTTCTTATTCAGTTTGCTGCATCCACGTGCTAGAGGACTAGAGGGGTGGTGCGTAGTATCTTACACACGATGCCAGTGATAGTGACATTGAAGTTAGTCACGAGCAAGGAGAAACAAGACCAGGATGTTCTGTCTTCACGGCCAAGAGCTCAAGGAACACCCAGCTCCAAGGGGGGCTGACCTCCTCACCTTTTCCTACGATGATCCCATTCACCCAGCACTCAGACACAGCCTAGGCAACCAGCAGACATACTTCGGTCTCAGGTGAAAATGAGCTTCAAATCAGGGAGCGAGCACTGGTGCAGGAACCTGGACCACCAGGAGAAGTTTAGATTATATCTGCAAGTGTTTATGCAGCCGGGGAACTTGGAGTTCTGTTGACGGGCTAGAAGAAAGTACAGCTCAGATCATAAATGGATGTGTCCTAGAGGGTCCCCCAACGTCTGAGGGCTAAGCAGGGACTGTGCGTGGTGGTGGGAGTCAGTGCGTGTGGATGGTGCTCCTGTTGTTGAATAGGGGCGGCAGGTGAGAAGAGGAGCCTGGATGGTCAGACTGTCTGCCCCGAGGAGCTTACAGCTGAGTGTAGTTGAAATCTGCTAGTTTGCTAGTTTCTACTTGGCTTTTTTTTTTTTTAAGATTAAGTATACTCTCCCATACAAAACACTTAACTCTATTTGAGAAAATATTACTTTGATTGTTTTATTCTTTCATTGGGAGATGTTTGCAAGTGCTTTTTTTTAAAAAAATACATTTATTACTGTATTATTTAAATTTTTTTGTGTGTGTGTGGCAGGATGTGGGGGGAGGTAATTAGGTTTATTTTTGGAGGAGGTACTGGGGATTGAACCCAGGACCTCGTGTATGCTAAGCATATGCGCTACCACTTGAGCTGTACCCTCCCCTCTGCAAGTGCTTTTAACTCAGTTCAATCTGGAGCAGAAATAAGTCTGTCCTCTGTGTCATCGTTTATGCCACTGATTGAAAACAAGGCTTGAGGCCACAGCCAGGAGCAGGGCCCTCTGAGACATTGTTTGGTTTGTGCTTCTGGGTCCAGACCACGTCATACGTACATACTCTTACAGATACAGTTCTGTGACTAAACAAAAGATTGAACTAATGGTCTCAAAGTCTCTTCTGAATCTAAATATATCATTTTGGTTCAAAACAATAAAAAACAAGCCTTTCAAAAGCTGTGAGTTTGAGGTGCTAAAAACTCCACACAGTATTTTGGATGGTATTTGTAGAACCTGTGCATTGACTTACCATCTCTTCTGAGTTCACCTGGCTTTGAGATGAAAGCTCGGCCAACCTGGGCCCCCTCGCCCTAGCCTCACGCTAGCCCACAAGCTGGCCCTGTGATGTGAACTGGAGCTCTCTGTGCTGCTTCCTAGTCTGAATATGCAAAACATGTACATTTTACTAAATGGAATATTTATTTCAGGGAAGTTTGCCAAGGGAGTGACTTAGGGAAGGAAAAATGTGTTTCTGAGGGACAGAGTTGTTGACAGTACAAGTAGGGACAGGAAATTCAGAGAACTGGGTTGGAATGTTGGCAGAAGTCATCAATTGACTGGGCATCCGTGGGTAGTCCTTGAACCTCTCTCAGTTCTTTCATTCTTCTTGGATAAAATAGAAAGTCTGGCTTAAATGGTCTCCAGTCGATCCAGCCTTAAGGATAATTCTGCAGTGCTGCGTCGTCTTCAAGTAAAGAAAATGTCACCCGGTTGGTATCTGTTAATGGACAAGATCATTGGTCCTGGAGGGGAGGTCATTGAGAAATAGCGTTTGGAGACTAGCTCCGTGTTTTCTAACCCCTGCTTCCCCAAACTCCCAGGTTGGTTAGATCAGGACGGTGGAGGTAGCATCTGTCTTGGTTCCCTGTTACTGCTGGAGCACATTTCCACAAACTTGGTGGCTTAAAACAGCACACATTTATATACAGTTCTGAAGGTCAGAAGTCTGAAACGGGTATCACTGGGCTGAAATCAAGGTGCCAGCAGGATGGTGTTCTTTCTGGAGGAAATGAGGAGAATCTGTCTCCTTGCTTTCCCAGCCTCTGGAGGTCTTCCACATTCCCTGACTCCTGGTCTCTTGCTCCGTCTTCAGAGAAAGCAGCCGTCCACCTCTGACCTCTGCTTCTCTGACTCTGCTCCCCGCCTCCCTCTTCTAAGGACCTGTGTGATGAGGTTGGACCCACTGAGATAATCCAGGATAATCTCCCCAGCTCGCGATCCTTAACTTAATCACTTCTGCAAAGCCCCTTTTGGCGAGGTAACATATTTACAGGTTCCTGGGATTAGGGCCCTTATCTCCCCTAGTGCACACCCATGATGTTGACGGCGTTGCACTGGCCTTGGGGACCGTGCCCTCCTCTCCAGAAGGAAATCTTGGTGGCAGATTAGATCATTTTCAGCATTCCTGAGGGACCTACAGCTGCCCTGCTCCAGCCTCTTGTGCTGCAGCAGAAAGTTCATTAAAAGGGAAAAGGGGAGAAAATGGGAAAAGAACTACACTGTTGGGAGCAGTGTTATCAGCTCAAGTGGAGTCAACAGCAAGGCTTTTTGGAAGGAGGGAATTTGATGTTCAGTCGTGCAGAGAAGGCAAATGGATGCCAAGGGCCAGAACCACAGGTTTTTTGAGGCTTGTCTTCTAGGAAATTTGGTGTGAGATATTAGGTTTTAGGTTCTCTGGGAGTTTGGCTGCAGGGGCCCCCTTGCACCTGACGTAGCGGTAACACGTATTTACTTTCTGATGGCGAGGCTTTTCTCTTTGGAAAGCACTGGGAAGTTGTCGAATCCTCTATGGGAAAGGAATTCCTGTATTTAGTCCGGAGGAGACACGGACGATGTTTGTGGTTCCCAGCCACAGAAGCCGTGATGGATCTGTACTCTTGATGTCTCAGGGGTGACGTTTTAATTGTCACTGCATTAGATAAGAACTTATCTCGGTTGGTGGTTTGAGGACGTAATTGAGGACAAGGCAGGAACAAATCGGTGACACTGAGCCACATCTTTTTCATCATAAACTCCAGCAACTTTGCATCCAGACTCAGATTTGACAGAGGCATTCATGTCATCTGAAGAAACTCAGTTTGTGTTTCTCCAGGCCCTTTTCACTTTCCAGTTTGCTTTTTTTTTTTTTTCAATTAAAGTATAGTTAGTTTGCAATATTGTGTCAATTTCTGGTGCACAGCATGTCATGTTTCAGTCATACATATACATACATATGTTCCTTTTCATATTCTTTTTCATTATAGGTTACTATAAGGTATTGAATATAATTCCCTATGCTGTACTGTAGGACCTTATTGTTTATCTATTTCGTATATAGTAGTATGTATCTGCACATCTTGAACTCTCATCCAGTTTGCTTTGAGAGAGGCATGCTAACCTGATGAACGCCCCAGTCCCTTCCCTGGGGAAATGGGGGAGAAGCACAAAGCCTGGGGCAGGGGCAGGGCGTGTGGGTGTGTCCCGTTAGCCGGGTGGTACCCACTCCCTCACCTGGGTCCCAAGGCATTCTGACAGCCCAGTGCTTTCAAGGCTCAAAACATCTTGCAGAGGTTACAGATGTTCCATTTCAGCAGAAGCTGAATTCACCTGGCTTTGAGATGGTTTTAAAAAAAAAAAAAAAAAAAGCAGAGAACCGGCCGGGGAACAAATAGAACATGAGATTCTGTGTCTGCCGTCATTGGAAACATCATCAGACAAAGGGACACTGGGAATTTGGCCAGAACCTATGAGGAAAAGTGAAAGCTGGAAATACTTATAAAATACCTAAATTTGAAATTTTTCCTAATTAGGGCAAAATTTTCCCTAATTTTTCCCCTAATTAACAGTTGTTTTTTTTTGTTTGTTTTTTGTTTTTTTGGTTTTTTTTGCTACTGTTGTTGCCATGTCTAGAAACGGATTGTTCTGGTCTGACAGTTTCTAGGAAATGTGGCTGCTTGTCCTCCAAGCTGTCTCTCGGTTCTGCTCCGTGGAAGGGTGTTTCCAGCGGAGAACCGTGGTGAGTGTCCTGAGGCAGAGAAGCAAGCGCCCCAGACAGTCATCTCTTCCTTTCACTGTGTGTTGTTTCCCTCCAGTGATTGGGGCTCTAGTAGAAAGAATTGCCCCCCCTCAACTGGAGGGGCATCATTGTGGCCCCAGACCATGTTCTTGGGCTGCTTAAGCACTTGTTGACTCAGTGAAGACATTGATCGTGGTGTTTCTGAAGAGTGTGTTAGAAGGGGTGGCTGGCTAGATGGGCGTCTGCCATGTTTTACCAGGGTCCTGACATTGAACTTCACCACAGCCAGCCTCTGTGTGCCTGCTGGTCCCCTAGGTGGGTCTTCCCTAAACTTATCTTGTCCCCCACCAAGAAACATGAGCACTTAGCTCAGGTCATTCTTGGGAGAGCAAAGGATATTCCCTGGAGCAGAGAACTCTGCTTGCGTTTCCTTTCTGGAGGGGTTACATTTATAGTTCATGGTCATGTAATTAAATGCTCTATTTACTGGCAGGAGTTGAGATCCCATCGTGGTCCTTTTGAACATCCAAATCAGAATTTTTTTAACCTCTTCAGGCTTCCTGCTGCCTCTGCTTCCCTCCGCTACTTCAGTTTGCCTTCCGTCTGCCTTTGAGGGGCAGTGACTGTTTCCAAAATACTCCTCGTTTCTCAGAGAGCTGGCGTTAGCAGGGTGACCGAGGTCAGCAGGTGCTCTGTCCTTGAGTTGTTCCCAGTCGGTCAGCCTGAGGAAGGGCCTGCCGCCCAGGTTGGATACTGTTAAAGGTGCGGTGCCTCTGCTGTCCCCTCTGATTCAGGGACAAGTTGGGCCTTTTAGTTTTTCACCAGGGAAAGTGAGGTAAAAGCACCTGTGAAAAGAGAACACTGTGAACAAGTTGTTGGGATGTGTTAACCTTCTTTAAGTGACTCATCTATTAATGAGCCATTTCTCGAGTCATTCTATCTCTTCACATGGTGTGGATTTTGTTGTGGGTCAAACAGCTGTAAAAATACTGGTTAGCGAAACTATACATAGAAATACCTGTGAGTACAAGGCATGTTGTAATTGAGTGTAGCTGCTTTCCTAGGGACACTGCTTGGGAGGTGAGAGTGATGAGGATGAAAGCGCACTGGGGGAGGGGAGGTGCCTGTGAGAGGTGGAGGAGGGACCGACAGAGGGGCGGGGGAGAGCCAGGAGGCAGGAACGTCCAGAAGCCTAGGAAGGGGGACGTTTCAAGGGTGAGGGGCCACAGAGGCATCAGCTCGGTCAGATCTGGGAAGTTTGCACTGGATGGGGCACCACGCCTGAGACCTCGACAGAACCTGAGGAGGAAGCCAAGGCTCAGAGCGATGAGGCATCTGGACCATGGCCGAGCCAGGAGGGGCCTGGGGGGAGTCCTCCTTCCGGAATTTTTTACTCAGTCTCCTTTGTGTTTACGAAGACTGGCTCCTCTGATACGACTGGTTCACAGGACCACATTGTACATGCCACGTGTTCTCCTGTCACATCATTTAAATACTTCTCACCTCATTTGTCTCTTTATTAGAGATACATCATGGATGGACTAAAATGCTGCTTTTTGTACACTAAGCTGCTTGTTCACAGTTTTAAATTTAGGTATAACCCTTTACATGTTTAAAAAAAAACAAACCTGATTTTCATGAAGTAACCATCTGAAAGCTCTTGACAGCAGCCTTTGGGTTATAGATGGTACCAAGTATTCTTTTAATTTTTAACTTCTGACCATGATATATGAACTTGCCTGTATTTGAGAAAGAGGTTAGTGGCTTGTGTATCTGGCTCTGGGTTGTGTTTTATTTGACCAAATAACATTTCCTGGAGCTTCTGGGTGAACAGAGATGAGACGTGGTAAGTGTGCAGGCTGGCTGGGGCTGTTGTGATGTACCAGCGGAAACGTATTGCCTCGCATTTCCGGGGGCTCCAAGATCAAGGTGTTGGCAGGGCTTCCGAGGGCCGTGAGGGCCAGTCTGTTCGTGCCCCTCTCCTGGCTTCTCCTGGTTTGCTGGCATTGCTTGGTGTCCTTGGCTTGTAGATACCTCATCCTGACCTGCTCTCTCACGTTGACATCCCATGTTCAGGTCTGCGTCCAAGTTTCCCCTTGTCATCAGGACATGAATCATAATGAATTAGGGGCCCACCCTACTCTGGGATGACCTCATCTTAACCAGAGTTATCTGCAGTGACCCTATTTCCAGATAAGATGACATTCTAAGGTACTTGGGGTTAGAGCTTCAACATATGAATTTTGGGGGGGATACAGTTCAACCTGTAACGGACAACAGTGTGGTAAGATCCTCCAACACTGAGTTTAAGGAACCACCTTCAACATTCAGACTTAACGTGTTGGACTTTACCTTGAAAGTACTTTGTTGAAAATGACATTTCACTGAAGTCCAGCAATAACTTATTCATCTTTAAATCTGTAAGTGAACTAGCCAAGTCACTTCATATGGGAACAGACATAGGGAACAGAAGGACTCAGGTAAAGTAAGAGGGGCGGCAGGAAAGAAGAAAATGAAGATAAAATGGCAAAGATAAAGAAAGTACAAATAAGAGGAGACAGCAATGGTAGTTATTTTGGGGAGCATGTTTCAGATGGAATTTTCTAGGTGCAGAAAATCTACCAAGTGCTCCAAGCACATTTTGTGGTAATAAGACCCATCAGGTCAATATTTGTGATAGGATGGATTCTTTGCATTCATGGCATTCATCCCACACTTAAGGAAAGCAAAGGTACAACCATCAGGGTTACTTTGGAGATGTTTCAGTTTGTTGTTAACACCTCCCCTCCTGGTGGGAGCTAGCTCTTTCCCTGGGGGTGGGAGGGTGGTGGTTGCGGCCTTTATCAGCAGGACAGGCCCCCTCACAGTGTGGCCCGGCTCAGGACTCCCCCCTCCACGGGTCCTGCCATCCATGGGTTCGCAGCATGTTCCCTTGAAGGCCACGGGGTCATTTGGAGGACAACCCGAGCACAGGGACACTGGGAGGCTGAGATGTCTCATTCTGCGGTTAAAATAGAAGTGATTTTTCTAGCTTTCCCATTGCTCGACTAGAAATCTCCAGTTTTCAGCGACTCTTCCCTGGTCTATATTTAGTAACAGACATCAGAAGGCATAAAAATACATGATAAATGCTGTTTCGTAGAGCAAGCTGGATTTGCAGACTCTCCTACCTGCAGGTACCCACGTCTGCTGTGCAGTGGGTGCTTCGCAGCTGCACTTTAGGGAGGCTCTGAAACAGGGAGGGGGTCTTCCCAGGAAACAGGCGGCTGATTTGCAGAGAGGGAAAAAAAAGCAAATCACAGGTCTGGTGTCTTGGAGAAAGGCTCAGCCCACTGACTGCGTCATTTGGTATTTATCCACAGTTCTGCTCAAAGCATGTTGAGGGGTGTTCCTCCCGGGCCCTCCTAACACCCATGCCAGCACCAGCCCCTTGAAGGAAAAACCCTAATGTGGTCCAGCTTTAGGTTGGAGCCAAGGTTTGGAGCTTTCTTTCTTCAGGCTCAGGGCCTCACAGAGCCCTACCCCCTCCCTCCAGACGTGTTCAAGGGTAGATAGTGTGTTTTATTGCACTGGGACTGTTGCTTCAAACCTGAGTCCGCATTTGTAGAGCGGGGCCCTCTGGAGTCCTCTCATTCGTAAGCCGTCTAGAGTTCATCACACAATACATGTTTTGTACACTGTTCACATAAAAACTCAGAATTAGAAGCTTTTCCAATTCAAACTTTTCTCCTGTTAGTCATTTTTGTTTTTAAAACCATTCTCTGTTTTATGTGATGACAATTTCAGAATTAAAATGAAAACTATTGCACACATACGGTTTCTTTTTAGAAAATGGTCACCTACTCTTAGACTGCTGTCGATAAGAATACATTTATATTATTAAATTGCAGCGTGTGTGGAGTCAAATGTTTCAGTGCTATAACTTCTAAAATGTAGAGTCTGTTCAAACAAACATTTGAGCATCTATGCTGTGCTGGGCAAGAATGTAACCATAATTTTATTCTATTATGTACTAATGTTATATGTTATAAAATGTTGTATGTTGTATGTTATAAAATGTTCATTCTATCAGTAACTTTGTTTTTTGTTTTTTCATGAAGTATAGTCGGTTTGTAATGTTGTGTTAATTTCTGGTGTACAGCATAGTGATTCAGTTATACATACACATATATATGTGTATATATATGTGTGTGTGTGTATGTATATATATACTTTTTCATATTCTTTTTCATTATAGGCCATTACAAGGTATTGAATATAATTCCCTGTGCTCTACAGTAGGACCCCGTTGCTTATCTGTTTTATATACACTAGTTACTTTCTGCTAATCCTGAACTTCCACTTTATCTCTCCCCACCCCTTTCCCCCCATAACTATAAGTTTGATTGCTCTCTGTTGGTAACTTTAAAACTGAAAGCCAGAAACAGTATATTCCGTTTTCAGAAAAACCTCATTTATTAAAAATTTTAAAAGCGATCAAACAGGCAATTTGCAATACAGATAGACTTTGCCTGAAACCATCTTCAGGGAGTAGACCTTTAGGTGTTAAAGATAATTACTTTGTTCAGTAAATCTCCACTCAACCTCTCTGCTGAGTGGGACACTTCTGGTGATGTGACCGAAGTGGGTCCAGAGACTCTTAGGGGCTGCGGCCAGTTAGGATCCGTCAGAAATGAAGATAATGCACTTCTAAAATCATCGTGTATGGAACAGTGTGAAAATATAGCCGATGATTAGAAGTCAGCGTCTCACTTCTCAAGAACACAGCTGTAGAATAGTGATGAACACTGTGGCATCATTGGAGGGGCCAGAGGATGAACGTAAATGAAGGGCAGGGATTCTGTCTCAGCCACAAACAGGGACGTTGACCTGAGGCATCAAATGATTGCTCTAGAAAGTGATGTATCTTCTGAAAATGCTCATATTTCTACTTAAGATAGTTACAGCAACGATGATTTCACATCTGTGAGTCAGACGGTTTTAATCTGCAGAAGGTGAAGTGTTTGACAGTTCCTTGTTCTCACGTACAGATCAGCTGCTTGGAGTTTAACCTTTAGATGTGCTCAGGCAACCACGCTTTACCATTTTTTTTTGTAGAAAACCACCCAAACAGAAACAGTCTAATAACTTGCAACGAGAAATACAGAAATCCAGGAGACATTTTTTTCACTTGATATAAATTGCTCCAGTTACCTCCTTTCTTCCTTTCTGTCTGGAGGTGTTTTAACTCTCACCCTAGTGTCGGGAAGCAACTTTACAATTAAAGCATTGGGGCCATTTGCGGTGATGTAAATGTGAGAACAGGATAATTCTTCCACTTGGATGCCTTGCAGGATTTTAAACGACTGAGGGTGACAGCTGGATGAAGGAAGGAAGAGAAATGGGGTCTTTTATCTTTGCCTGAGTGTGTGGGAATAAATGTGAGTTTTTAAAATTTTTATTTTTTTAAATTGAAATATAGTTGGTTTACAATGTTGTATTAATTTCTGGTGTGCAGCATAGTGATTCAGTTATACACATATATATTCTTTTTCATATTCTTTTTCATTATAGGCTATTACAAGATATTGAATATAGTTCCCTGTGCTATACAGTAGGACCTTGTTGTTTATCTATTTTATATGTAGTAGTGTGCATCCACAAATCCTGAACTCCCGATTTATCCCTCTACCTCCCCACCCTGCTTCCCCCCTGGTAACCACAAGTTTGTTTTCTATGTTTGTGAGTCTGTTTCTATGTTGTAAATAGGTTCATTTGTGTCTTTTTTTTTTTTTAAGATTCCACATATAAGTGGTATCATATGGTACTTTTCTTTCTCTTTCTGGCTTATAAAGAAGATGTGGTATCCATGCAGTGGAATATTACTCAGCCATGAAAAGCAATGCCATTTGCAGCAACATGAATGGACCTGGAGATTGTCATACTAACAAAGGAGTTTTAAACTTTGTGCAGAATTTATATCTTAAGCTTCTAACTATTACAAAAGAGCAGACAGTCACAGGCTTTACATAGTACTGCATTCAACTTTTAAATGCATCTTTATGTTACATTAATTTAAGGTTGTATTCATAAGGGTAAGGCATCTCCTTCAACGGATTCAAATTATATTGCATCAGGTTCCATCCATGCTGCCTGAAGAAGATAAGATGGGACAACAGGCAAGAAAATAGGAGACGACTGAACATTCACTCTATATAAGCCTCACTGTTCATTTTCAGTCAGTGAATGCTCTTAAGCTTGATCTTGTACCACGGAGAACACATTTTTTAAGGGACTACTAGTGTTTACTAGAAGTAGGCACTCTGCTAAGTATCGTACATATGTCATCTTATTTAAATATCTTTATGACTCATTTAGGCAACAACTAACATCAGTCCTATTTTACAAGTGGAGTTTGTAGGCTAAAAAAGTTTCTCCGTGTTCCCCAAATTGGGAAGCTTTGAGAAAATAGAGATTCCTGGACCAACTTCTAGGGAGTAGGATTTAGAAGTTCTGGAGTGTGGTGGCACTGTCTTTATGGCAAAGCCGTTCCCCCAGCTGGGTCCATGACACACCTGCATCTGGAGGCCACACTTGGTTGGAAGAGCCACCTACTGTCACACGGGTATGATAGTTTGAGGTTGTGACTCGGTCTGTGTGATTCCAGAGCTCACCTTCTGGAAGCGACCCGCATGGGGGCCTGAGCAGAGACATGTGAAAACCACCTGGCATTTGGGGAGTCCTCACTTTTGTCGTGTCTGACATCTTTCTTAGGGTGGGAGTCCCCTCCCACCACCCTTGACCGTGGGCGCCTGAGCCCCCAGTTCCCCAGGCTGCCCTTGCTCTGGCTGAGCAGCTCTGATGAGTATCAGGCCCTGCTCTGGGCACATGGCTTCCTGACTGTCACTGCCTGGGTCTGCCCACTGAAGAGTTAGTCAGTCCTGGCCTTCTGTGGCACGACAGCCTTTGTGTTACTCAGGGAGACCCAGCTTCTCCCTGCTGAGGCTTTGCTGCTTTGGGCTAATTGTGTCCGGTGCTGGGCTTGAATCCTCCACAAAAGACGTCCCACCGCAGCTCCCACCACCATCCACGACGTCAACCGTGGAGCCTCCCAGCCTGACAGGAAGTGTGTGGGAGGAGGATCGTGTCTCCCCAGGACCCGATCAGCTCTTAGCGTCCCTAGACCCACAGGCCACCTTCTTCTTTATTGCTTAGCTCTGGGTCAGAGTTTGGACACCTGGTACCGTTGACCACGCAAATCTGAATTTGACTTGTCAAGAAAGATCACTCTCGCTCCAGGTCAGAGAGACGCAGGATTTAAAACAGCAGAACTCAGGTGCTGAGACTGAAGTCAGTTCTCTGGAGGCCGTGGTCTCCAGTCTCGGCAGCCCCGGGCCAGCTTTCCCAGAACAGGCTGTTCCTGAACAGCTCCTTTGCTGCAGGAAAAGCAAACATATTTCTCTCCTATATGGAACCCTTCAGCCCTTTGTGTTTAAACTATTTCCCATCTTGTTTGAACGATTTTTTTCCCCTGGAATAAACATTTATTGTAGGCAGTGTAAACAACAGCTGACACTGTGTGTGTGTTGACTTTTCTGTCTGTCTTCTGAGCTGTCATTTAGTTCGCTGAGAGTCCGGTGACCTGAATTCATGTCTCTACCCCACGGTCACCAATGTAGAGTGTAGACAAGCCTTTTAATTCTCTGGGCCAGAGTTCTTTTGTGAAATAGGGTTAATAAGGATCCCTGCCCTAGCTTGTGGGGAGGGATGCTAAATGTCATGTCTACCCACGGTCTTGAGATGTCCAGAGAAATGGGTTACATAAAACTCCATCATGCTCTTGGAGTGTTTCACTGCCATTGTCATCAACGCCACTGTTGACTTAACCAGTGGCATGGAGACTGTTTTTCTAGGGTGCTATTTTGTTTCTTATGTTGCTGTTGCTCTTAGTTTAAACAGGGTGGAGTTGTCAGACATATTTACCAGGAAATTCTGACCTTGCAGGGAACAGACTGATCACTCAGAAACAGCTCTGTTAATTGATCTCAGATGAGCCTGCAGGCGGGTGGAGGAGGGCACATGCTCGCTCGGGTCTGGTCTGGCTCCGTGTATCCTCAGGAAGGAAGCAGATAAGAGCCACTTCCCCTGCAGAGTGTCCAGCTCTTTCCTTGGCTGTAGATTGGACTCCAAGAAGTCAATGTTTTTACGTCTCCCCGGGGGCCGGGGATTTCGGGTTATCTGGCTTTTTGAGCAACATCACTTTTAACCAAGTGAAGGTACAAACAGATCTTCATGTTTCCTGGGTGAGAGGGAGAGAATTATGGGTGGGGAGGTTTTGAGGAAGATAAAAGTCCATAAACTGATCATGATCATGGGCTGCACTGCCTTACGGCGCAACCCTGGAGCTGAAGGCAGGAGTGGAGGTGCTGTCTTGCCAGGTTCCACTTGGAGAAAGAAGCCCGCAGACTGTCACGTTTTCTGAGTATCTGTCCTGTTTGCCCCTCTGTAAAACGTCGGTGTGAGACAGTATTTCCTCTGGCTTCTCTTGCAGAGATGCTGTGAGGGTTAATTAACAGCTCACTTGTGGATGCTTTGAAAATCAAACAGTGCTTCAGAAACAATAAACATGGTTTGCTTCTCATCTGGGGCGAGCAGAAAGGATATCTCGTTTATTTAGAGTAATTTTAGGAAGATGGAAGAGGGGATGGTCCTCTTCTTGCAGTGACAGGGATGACTTTGTTTGAGACACTGCTTAGGTTGTATTAATATGTCGTCATTTTAAGTGAAGGCATACGTGGGCCCTAGCTGGGGCTGCCAGGACCTGGCGGCTGCAGACCCTCATAGACACCACGGCATCTAATCAGCATCTGGTAACTATGTGTCTACAGTGTGTCAGTTAGAACATTTCACTGTGCAACTGTATGTCTACAGTGTGTCGCTTAGAATATTTAACTGTGCAACGATATGTCTACATTGTGTCAACTAGAATATTTAACTGTGCAATAAAAGAAGTACTAATAAAACACATCTAAGAAATGGAAAATAAGATTAGAGGTGGCATTTTGGCCTTGATTCAAGCGGTACAGGGCAGAGGAGGGTGGAAACCAAGGGCGCTCATTGCCTAGGTCTCTTTGCCACTGACTCATCGGTTACTCACTGCTGCTGGATATTGAGAATCACCCCTTCCCCCCAAATACTCTGCTCTCGGTTTGATTCAGTACTATTTTGTTATTTAACGATACGTGGAAATTTTAGAATTCACATTCAAAATAATGAAATGAGTTAAAACGACAATTCGTTGATCTCTTGTTGGCTTTTTTTTCTCACCAAATTGCACAGATTTTCTACTTTCTTCCCCTCAAAAGTCCCTACCCCCCAAAATATCTGGAGGGCTTTTTTTTTTTTTTTTTAAACTACGAGTGAACTCCTGTTTAGCAACATTGACTACAAATGTGCTACTTGGGAATTTCATCGCTGAATATAATTGCCTTCTTCATTTCTTTTCCTGCTTAACTAGTGTATATAATCACTGATTTATAAGTGTGAGTGTAATGATGTCAGCTGTCTGCTGACTTGATTGGAGAACTTATTATGAAATGAAGTTAATTTTCTATCTTCTTTTCCTGGAAACTCTTTTACACTTAATTTTAAGCAGATAAGTGACATAAAAGACCAAGCCACTTGAAGATAATGCATTTAGAAATTGCTGATTGATGAGCCTCTGCTAACCTAATTTTGTTTTAAAAAGATCCTAATGTGTCTTTTGAGAATAGATTTTTAAATAGAAGAACAAAAATACTCTAGGAGAGGTGGATAAGACACCAGAAAAAAGGAAAATGGAGAGATTCTGACTCTTTCTCCAGAAATTATTTTCACATGAATCCCGGAGTTCATGTTTTACTCATGGTTGTCAGTTGTGGAAAATACTATTTCGCTTAATAGTTTTAATTAAAATAAATGTGTTTTAAGCAAAACCGTTTATGTTGTAAGAGAGAAGCAGCAACATTTTACACATCTCTTTCTTTGCTGGATTTTCTTTTACAGATTATGATCTTTTGGGCTGATTTCCATAAATATGCATATCACACTTGTGTTTCTGTTTAAATGCATGCATGAGTAAGGAGCACTGAATTTGATTAACTTTATTAACCATAAATAATGAAGTGTACTTTTTTATGTTAACCCTTATTTTATTGTGTATCAGCCTTTAGACATTTGGCTATCTGGACAAGCAATCATTTATATCCTTTAAAAAATATTTATTGCTTCTTTGACTAATTGCTTCTTATACGACTTAAAGCCTTTTGCAGTGGTACCATTTGTTAAAACACAGCCAGGAGCAGGCAGAGTGGTGTCATTTTTCAAAAATTTAGTGTCATTTTTATAGACAAATAACACTTGTAAATGATGGATAATAGCCAGCAGGATGCTGCATGGTATAAAATGTGCATGAATTATATTTTCTGGGAGTTAGGAGGTTAACTTGTCTCTGAACTAATTGAAGAGCTTTATGGTAAATGCAAAATGCTGCGTGCACATTATCGGCAAGGCTTAAACCAGCTGAAAAAGGGATTTTCCTTCCCCTGGGTATTATTCATTATCTCATCCTCTTTCTGGCTAGTGGATGTCTGCGGAGAGCATCTAATCGTAATGCATCCATAGGATTTATAAAAGAGTAGATGCTTTTTACAACGACTTGGCAGATTAATACTTTGCTTATTAGAAATGGGAGTTGGAGGTGAGTGAGGGCATCGAAATTATCACTGCATAATGATTATTTTTGTGTTTGCACAGGCCGTGTTTATCCGGCCAACTGTGGTTTCTGTCCCTGGGAAAACAAATGGTGGGAGATAGTCTTGGATTCTTCTACAGCTTGCAGTGTAGACATACTGGGAATTTAACACACAATGTCTGTGGAGTAAGGCTACCTCCAGAGTCTCTTTTTTTTTTTTTTTAACACTCTCTTACACAGGGCAGTTGTGTTACGGAGAAAACACACTGTCTCAAATTAGTAGCAGTTGGACTGTATGATCAAGTGTATTAATAGGTAAATAAAAACCAGAAAACTTCATCCATTCAATGGTAAGACTTTGCCTGCCCGAGGTGTGGTTGTAGGCACCTTTCCTGATGACTGGGGAGGCGGTGTGTTTGTGCCTTTTTCATCTTCCCCCTGCATGCTCACTGCCCTTTCTCCTGGGGTTCGTGGTGGGAAAGAAAAGGAGTTGAGGAAAGGAAGGTAATTATAAGAAATAGAGAGGATTTCTTACCTGACCGGTTTGGTCATAAGCTGGCTTTGTGTTTTCTGGGCTTAGCTGCTGTTAAACATCTTTTCTTTATCTTCGGTGCTTTGCAGTTTTATTGCACTGTGTCTGCGTTGGACTTCTTTTTATTTACCCCGATCAGTCTATCTGGGGGTTCATGTCTTATCACCTCTGGGAAAGTCTCAATTACCTCCTTGAGTATGTTTCCCCTTCCCTCCCTCCACCCTTTCTATTCTTTCCTTCAACGACTACGATTAGACTTACTTTAGACTTTCTCATTGTATTCTCTGTATTGATAATGTCTCTTTTCTATTTTTCACCTCCTTGTCTCTCTGTATTGCCTTCTAGGTAACTTTTTCACCTCATTAATTCTCTTTTCAGCTTTGGCTCATACGCTGTATGAATCTTGCTAGTGGGTTTTTAATTTCAATAATTATCGTTTTTGTTTTCAAATGTTTTATTTGGTTCTTTTTAGATCCAGTTCATCTTTTGTTGTTTTTTTTTTTAATTGTGGCAGACTACACACAACATAAAATTTACCATCTCAGCATTGGTCCAGTGTGCTGTTCAGTTAGCGTTAAGTGCATTCATGCTGTTGTGCGGCCGGTCTCCAGGATTCTCCCCATCTTGAAAACTGGAACTGCCTGGTCATTTTTGATAGTCACTTGCTGCTTGCCCATTTTGGGGATTCTATCTTCTGCTTCTTTAATATTTCATATGCAGTTACTTTATAGTCTGTGTCTGGCACTTGAAACATCTCAAGTGCATGGTAATTGAAATCTCTTGTTTGTTATTTCTTCTGCCTCTCCTCATGGTATTGCTTGGTTTCCACGTAAGTCATGATTGCCAGCTCGTATTTGGTCGATCTTAATCTATAGAGAAAGGGCCTTGGGGCCTGAAGCATGCTTTCTAGGGGAGTGTTGGCCTTTGCTCCTGCATGGGTGCTGCTGTCCTGAGAGCGTGTCCCCTGTACCTGGTGCCCCAGTGGAACCCAGCTGTTTTCCTTTAACTCTGTTGCCAACCACATGCTTAACGCCCCCGATGAGCCACCTGGAAAGCAGCCCCTCCTCATGGGACCCTTCCCTTTTGTGTGCTCACTGCCTAGGGTTTCTTGTTTGTTTGTTTTTACCTTTGTGCCCCCGGGCGATTGTTCTTGCTTTCTCTGAGCGCAGTGAAACTCTGGTGATGTTTGTTTTTTTTTTTCTTCAGAACCTGATTGTTTTACTGGTAGACTCCGAGAGTCTCTTGTCTACTTTGGAAGGCTGTCTCTGATTTTCAAGCCACTTTCCCTTGGGCATCCCTTCGGCTCCTCTGCTGGACCATTCCCAGGGCAGCCTTGCCTTCAGCTGCACCCAGTTCTCTCACTGGTTCTGATTTTACAGAGCTCTGCTCCGTCCATACCCTGCTGGGGTCACCCCATACCCTGGAAGAAGTCTCAGGATGACCTCTGGCCAGCATTCCAGGTGGAGGCCCTGCTGTTAAACACTGGAGTGGGTACCAGGGAGCAGGTGCTCCCCCGGGCAGTTTGAGCAAGCGTCTGGCCCTCTGGGTGATCCATCGGGGTCTCTGTGCCACCTGTGCAACTTTTCTGTGCACGGAAAACTATTATAAAACAGAAGGGATATTTAAATAAAATTTTAAAAATAATTACTATTACACAAAAATAGATATTTAAACGATTTTTCTAATACCTCTGAGAAATATTCTACGTGTAGTTTATTTGTACTTCAGCAAAACCTTTGACCGTCTTCTAGATGAGACATGAAATTTTGGTGGGAAAGTGGCCCAGGTAAGTAGACAGCATTTTGCATCGTGGTTAAGGGCATACAGCCCTTGGAGCCAAACTGACTGGATTTGAAGCCCGTTTTGTTCCTGTACCTCAGGTACGTTAACCTTCCTGTGCCTCAGTATCCCTATCTGTAAAATTTCTGTGCCTCATTGAGTGGTTGTGAGGACTAATGAGAAAACACGTACAGCTTACCTGGCGTGTCCCACGTGCCAGTGTGACACCAGGACTTTCACTGTTTCACCCAGCATTTTTACTGCCGATTCCAGTGACTATAAGCATCACACGTGGGTGGATATCAGGATGCCAGGCAGGGCAGAATGACATCATCTGTTCCCAGAGGCCAATGCTGAGGTGAACAAGGTTGCAGAGTGTGTTTTCCCCCTTGCTGGGCAGTAACATCGTCCCCTGTGCACCCTGGACCCTCTGGGTTCTCTCTGAGTGTTAGCAAGCGGGTCAGAGGAAGGCATGTAGTCTTGTGCGTCTTGTGTTTGTGGTCGGTTTATGTGCGATTTTCAGGGAACACTTCGTGTGGCTGGGATGATAATGCGTGTTCTGTGGATGCTGCTGGGTTTCATGCCTCATTCATTGTCCTTGTCAAAGGCACCTGCAAGGCCTCAGGGCCAGATCCTGGGTCGCCTTATTCTTGTCCTGACATCTGGCTTCTTGGCTGACTCTTGAGCCCGATGGGAACGTTGATTGATGTGGCCTCTGGATCAAAATTCGCTCTCATTTTCTCATTGCCCTTTTTGTTAACTTGCCTTGGTTTAGAAGAAAGGACAGATGACACTCTTTTTTTTTTAATGGCTTTATTGAAATATAATTCACACACATATAACTCATCCATATACAGTGTCCAGTGCACCACACTGTACCTGTAAAAAAAAAAAAGCATCCATGAAAAAAAGCAAAATAATAAGGTTTCCTTGCATTTTAGAGAAATCTATAATCCTTGTTGATCAAATGGATACCTGACCTTTAAATCAGCAAATGTGGGTGATGGGCCGTCCTCACCACAGTCAATTTTGGAACATTTTCATGACCCTTGAGCTCTTACCCGCCCTTCCATTCCCCACTCTCCCCAGCCCTAGAAAAACCAAGAAGAGTCTGCTTCTTGTCTCTGTAGAGTTGCCCGTTCTGGATCTTTTATTAAGTGGAACGATATAGTAGGTGACCTTTTGTGTTTCACTTATTTTGCTTAGCATAATGTTTTTAGGGTTTATTTATCCAAGTTGTGGCACATATCAGTACTTCATTCCTTTTTGGGAGGGGGGTTGGGGCGGAGGGGGAAATAATAAGGTTTATTTATTTATTTTAAAAATTTATTTCAATGGAGGGACTGGGGATTGAACCCAGGACCTCATGCATGCTAAGCACACACTCTACCACTGAGCTGCACTCTCCCCCAGGGTCACACTCCTTTTTTATTGCTGAATCACTTTCCATTGACTGTGTAGATCCCATTGTATTTATCCCTCTGTTGCTCGATGAACATTTGAGTTGTTTACACTTTTTGGCTATTCCAGTAATGCTGCTCTGAACATGTATGTACAGGTTTTTGTGTCAGTATGTGTTTTCATTTTTCTTGGTTGCACACCTAGGAGTCGAATCGCTGGTTCACGTGTTGTAGCCCTACCACACTTAACTGGTTGAAGACCTGCTGGACTGTTTTCCAAAGTGGCCACACCATTTTACATCCCCCCAGTAATGGATGCGGGTTCTAATTCCTCCGTATCCTCGCCTGCTCTTGTCCTCATCTGTCTTTTTGAATGTAGGCGTCCCTGCGCCTGTGAAGTGGTGTCTCACTGTGTCATGACAGGCGTTTCCCTCATCGCCGGTGATGAGCATGCTCCCCACATGCTGCTGGCCGTTAAAATACCTTCTTTGGAGAAAAGTCTGTACTTGGGCATCTGACTTTCATCATCCGCATTTGCTGATTTAGAGGTCAGGTATCCACTTGATCAACAAGGATTATAGATTTCTCTAAAATGCAAGGAAACATTATTTTGCTTTTTTTCATGGATGCTTTTTTTCTTCTTTTAAAACCTGTGTTAAAAACAGCCTTGGATTGTCTTTATGAAAAGCATTGCATGGAGTATCTGAAAGAGTGTGAGCTTTGGGTGCAGAAGATCTGGGGTGAATTCTGTGCCTGCCATTTGCCAGTGATACACCCAACGCATCGTCAGAGCCCCAGTCTCCAGCAGAATTGCTGAGAGGGGTACGTGGGGTTCACATTTATGAAATGCCTAGTATGTCATTTCTCGGCATGTGGTTAGTCCCTCACTACATGCTTGCTGTTTCTGTAGTGGACACTGAAACCCCAGCTGTCCCTCATTGTTTCCTGTGTGGTCCTCTCTCTAATGCCTTTATTTGAATATGCCTTCGTTCAGTCTTTTTCTCAGACAGTTAACGTAGTCATTTTATTTTCTGGCTGGTGTGATTTACTCCAGCTATTTGGGAGTTGAACTCTCCCAAGTTTTGGGGGTGTGTTCCCAAGGGAACCATGAAAGACAGTAGTTTTATCTTGATTGCCAGAAATACAGATGCGGAGGGATTCGTGGAAGATACGTCTGCATTCCCGACAGAGCAGCTCGCAACTTATGTAGCTGATTAATGCAGGCTGCCTCTTCACCAGGGGCGACTCTTCCTCCGAGGAGTCGAGCTTGACCGGAAAGACAAAGGCTTCTTCCACGAGATGGGAGAGACTTTACAAGATCGTGGGGCGCTAGGGCTGAGGGAATTAATAACTTGGATAAAGATACTCGTAGTGAGAGTGGGTGACACTTATTGTGCATTTACACTGTGACACGTGTGCTGTGCTCAGAGATGTAACCACACACGTAGGCATTTAATAGGTACCGAGATCCCACAGGGTTGAGAGTTAGAGACTTAGCGACGGTGCCGAGGTGACACTGCAGACCCAGAGCCGGAACCCAGAGCCGGAACCCAGCCTGGCCAGAGACGTCAGCACAGGTGTTTCTCTTTTTTCTGTGTGTGTGAGGGACCTGGGAAGCCGTCAAGTCTATGAAATGCTATCTACCTCCATTTCTTCAGCTTTTTCAATGGAACCAGCTGCTCAGACTGGATACTTTTCAGAGGGAAGAGGGCTCCATTAACATTTTGGGGCCAAAGGTAAATATCGGACTTCCCTGGGCGGACCAGAAGGCCTGGCCACCTGTATGGAGAGGCTTTAAAACAATTGCGTTTGGAGCCCAGGGAAAGAATGCGTAGCCTTATTTAGAACAGATGGTGTACTGTAAACACATGACTTAGGGGGAGCAGAGCCGCCTGAATCCTGCTTTGACTTTATCGTATTTATCAGGAAAAACAGTCTTGAAGTTGGAAAGGATAGAATAAACATGGTTAGGAGAAATTAAAGCCCGAGATCGAAGAGATAATGAGAGCTGCTAAAAATGCACTAAGGTCTCCCGGGCACTGAAGGAACTTGCAGATGTGACTGTGGAACTACGTTAGGTAATATTTTGTGGATCAGGGAGAATGGGATGCCTGATGACTGTAAATGATTTCAATGAACATATTCCAGTTTTCAACAGGGGGGAAGGAAAGCATAGTTTAGAAACTACAGATGGGTGAGCTTAAGTCAGTTTCTGATGAAATTCTAGAAGCAATATTAAACAGATGTTTGCAGACATCTACCAAGTCAGCAGTGGTTACTGGAAGACAGAAAGGATTCTCTCAGAACAAGTTTGTTCCTGTTTGGATGGGATTCTGAGCTGGAGACAGAATAGGAGTGTCAGATCGCGAGTGAATATTGACCTCACCAAACTGTGTGAAAGTCTCTCAAGACACAGCAAGACAGGGAAATGTGAGCTGTGGGATAATACAATTCAATGAGTTTATCTTTGGTGCAACCACCATTTTGAAACTGGGTGAGGAATTAATTGACATGCTGCAGCCCGTGGGCCATGGTGCCCTGCTTGTTTTTGTCAATAAAGTTTTATTGGCACGTGCTCAGGCTGTCATTAACATGTCTGTGGCTGCTTCTGTGCTGTGAGGGGAGAGCCGAGGAGCTGCCACCGAGACCTGGTGGCCAGTGCAGACTCGGGTTTTGGCTCTTCACTGCAAGTTCACTGACCCCTGTCCCAGGCAGAACACTGATCTTCAGATCAGCTTCCCATTAGAATCATGCAAAAAAGTTCTAATTAAAGCTTCCACCCCTCCCCTCCCAACGGAATAGGAATCTCTGAGGTTGGGCCAGGGCATTTCTTGTTTTTGAAGATTCCCAGTGATTGGAATGTGCAGTCAGGGCTGGTGGCCTTTGGCCCTAGGCTGTAGGAGCTGAGGATGTGTAATCCAGTCTCTGGAAGATGGGAGGTGAGAGGAAGTTCTGGTCCCCTAGAAGACAAGAATTGCACCCTTCCCGCCCCTCGGGGAACAGAATGACGTTGGTGATCGTAATGCATGTGAAGTCCTGCGCTAATGCACTAAATGTCCCTGCAGAACAGAGTGCTGGGTGGTGATTTAACCTCACCGTGATTCATGGGAAAACGGGCTAAAGATTAACTGCAGACTCAGTATTACTAACCTTATGATGGAACCAGGAAAGCCAAAATGCAACAAAACTAACAATAACAACCAAGGCAGTCTCAGCCTGTGATCATGTTAATTTAATGAAAAGCATTTAATGAAAAGCAAGGATAGAAGGTTCACCATATATACCCTGTTAAGGTCAGACCACACCTGTTAGGTATGAGCTCCTTCCTCCGAGAATATGGCTGATGGAGCTTTGGATTCTCACCCGGGGGTGAAACTTCCCAAGTCCCACCCTCCTTAAAGCAAGGTGGGCTGCTGTGGGAAGCCAGGAGGTCTCCTCTCTGGGAGGGATTTGAGCAGCGACTGAATGGCCATTTGGCATAGAAATGCCAACATCCTTGCTGGTCGTATTAGTCAGGGTTTCTCCAGAGACACAGAACCAGAGGATATGTGTGTATTTATATATAGGAAGAGATTTATTGTAAGGGGTTGGTTCACGTGGCCCTGGAGGCTGGCAAGTCCCAGGATCTGCAGGGACAGTCAGCAAACCAGAGACCCAGAGGCACCAGTGATGTCAGTCCGAGTCCAGGTCCTAAGGCCGGTGAGTGGAGGGGGCCGATGCTGTAAGTTCCAGCCCGAAGGCCTACAGGTTCAGTACCCAGGAAGGGTCCGTGCTTCAGTTCAAGTCTGAAGGCAGGACACAGCTCAAGTCCCAGCCTGAATGTCGCTGGACAGAAAGAATTCTTTCTTCCTCGGGGGCGGTCTAGCTGTTCTGCACTCCATCCAGGCCTTTGTTGGGTTGGAGGAGAGCCACTTACCTTGGGGAGAGCAGTCTGCTTTACTCGGGCTCCTGACTCAAATGTTGGTCCAGTCCAGAAACACCCTCCCAGACACACCCAGAGCAACGTTTGACTGTGTGTCTGGGCACCCAGTGGCCTCCTCAGGCTGACCCGTAAAATTAGTCACCACCATGACCATCTAGCATGGCGACTTCGTTCCATGGATGAGAAGACAGTCTCTGAGGACGTGACTTCCCAAGGTGCCCTGGTGGCCGAGGTCGCCCTGCACCCTTCCTGCCAGACTGTGGTGGACGGGGAGGGTGCCCTGATGACCTCTGGGTCCTCTCCAGGGCCCAGGATCAGACTGGCTCTGCTAAAAGAAATGGAGGCAGCATTGTGGGGGAAGGAGAAACCCTCACCAGGACCAAGGCCTGCAGCCGCTGGGCAGTGCAGTGCTTGACTGGAGGTGCCGATCCAGGAGGTGGTCACGGTCCCCCGGGTGACAGCCATAGGCTTGGATGTACTTGGATTCAACACATACACACCCTTCAGGCCTCCTCACGGAGCCCCCATGCTGGTGTGCAGAGCGGGGTGGACGCAAGGCCACCAGCAGAAGCTCCGCTGGAGGCCTTCCTTTGTGTTCTCGGCACGGGGGCTCCTCATGTTGAATCAGCGGATGGTTTGGGTGGAAGGATGCCAGGCACCCCCCCGGTAGCCTCCCCTAGGAGACCGCTCCTGACACCCGCCGTAACGGGCTAAGCGCCTACCTTGTGTCTGAGACGATTCCAGGCGCTGCACGTTCGCTACGTTTCCTAGTCCCAGACCCGCTGTGCACGTCCCCTGTGACCACCCGCACCCCACGGGTCAGAAGACAGAGCTCCAGGTGCTTTTTCGCCATCTTGGAAGGAAGCTGTGTGACCTGAAAGCCTGGATCTGAGTTTGCCGTGGAATGCCCCCACGTGCTTTCTCTCCCTTGGCACCATGAGTCTGAACTCAGGCATATTAATATTTTACTTATTTATTTGTATAAAATTAATACTCAGAAGATTGCCCACAGAGGCAGCTCTCTGTTTCTGTCAAGCAGCAAACCGTGGAATTCCACGGTGGCTGCCGGGCTGCCACAGGGCACAGTTCAGGTGTCTTTGTGTATAGATAAACTCAGCAGGCGGACTTTTGAGTGAAGCATAATTTTTCAGCTGCTGCTAAGAGGGAGCTAATTGATGACAAAAGGTAAACATAAAAATGACTCTTTGATTACCTGTTGTTTTAGAGTGTCCCCGCTTCTCTGCATCATTACCAAGGAGACTTAAAAGCTATGCAAAAAAGCCTCTTCTTGTACACCTGCCACCTCCCCACCTCGTCCCTTCCTGTCACACTTCCCCACCTCTTTTGTGGCAGCCCTCCACTTGGGGAATCAGGAATTAGTTGCTTAACTTTCTGGTGAGTGTATGAAACAGATCATGGATAGGAGGCTTGCATGTTGCAGGTGCCCAGGTCCGTGTGGTCCTCAGGATGGCAGCTGGAGGGTGTGGAGGCGGGTGCTGCGGCCCCACGTCCAGCCCCTGAAGGAGACTTAATTCAGGATGGCAGTGAGTGGACTTAGAAAGAATGCTTTGAGGAATGTTCTATCTAGATGTGCAAGTACATTATTTTGAGGCTTTAAATCATCAGAATTGGTAAGCGGACCTACCAAGTTGAATGGCAGTCGCTCATCCCAGCTCCAGCGCTTGGAGTAGAGCAGGGACAGGGAGAGTAGACAGCCTGGAAGTTTGGTGTTAACTGGGGACCTCACGGACCCACCCTTAGCAAGTGGAGTCCTAGGAGGCAGGACCCAGCTCCATGGGGTCCCCAAACGAAATGGGCATGATGCCCCCCTGCCCTCCCCTACGTCCATCTGTGTTGGGGACGTGGGTAGGGGGACTTGGATGGTCTGGAGTTACTGCTGGCATTTTCTTCATCCCTTCGCAGTTTACTTAAGTTTCGTGAATTTCTTAGAACATATGTAGACATCTCAGTCTTCTCCTTTCTCCTGTAAAAAAGCTTTAATACTGCAGTTTTAAAAAGAAACTGAGTGGCGTGCCTGCTCACCCGAGGCTCTTCAGTGAAACAGATTTAATCCACATGTGAACTACCCAGACAAACAGACGACAAGCTTAAAAGTCTGTTTCCTCCTCTCCCTCTGCCCTTTCCAGTTGCCCTTCCCGTGGTGATCGAAGGCCCTTTGAAAATCCATTTGTGTTTTTGTTGACTGCATCTCAGGTCTTGAAGACTCACAGCCTGGAGAAATATTGATTGCATTTAAGGGTCCATTACTTAGGTAAACCAAGTAATGGAAGTGATCTTGGCTCCCGCTGATCAGATCTCTCCCACCATGTTGGGAAGTTCGTGATCTAATTATTCCAGTTCCTGGTTTCTAAGGCGAAGGTTATATTTTGCTGAAACTTACCTTCCTCAACTTCTCCTTAAGGGGCTGTTCCTTCCTGGGGCACGTGGGCAGTGTATGTTGGATGTGTGTGAACTGGGAGGTGAACACACGGCAGGGACACACACACACACACACACACACACACACAATCCATGCCTGCAAAGCTCCCTAGGTTTTGGTTTTGACTCTGTCTGTGTAAGTGATTTAGGAGATGGGAGCCTGGTTAGTTTTGTCCTTTTCACTGTTTACTGCTTGGCCAAGGGGGAGGACACTGCTGCCTGACCGGGTTCAGTGCTGGCCTCTCCTCTCTCTCCCACAAGCTTTGCCTCATCCCGTGCTTTCCTTTTCTGGAGAGAGAAGACTGTTTTCAGTGCAGGGTGTTAGGGGACTGTGGTTAAAGGCTGCTGAGCTGCCGGCTTACCCAGGCATCGGCGACTCACCAGGCTCTTTGCTAGTTGTCCCTGCACCTTCCTCGGAGGCATCACATGGGCTCAGCTTGGATTTTCCTGCTCTTTTTTGAAACATCTTTTGACTCCCTCCATTGGGCCTGGTCTCAGGGAATAACAGTAGTGGGCTCCTCTTTCTGGGAGGGGAGGAGTGGAGACAGGGACTGCGGAATGACGTGCTCTTCTCACGGGTCCCCCAACAGCTGGACTGCCCACCCCAACCCTGCCGTTAATTCACATGAATCAGAGAGAGGCCGGCATCCCCTGAAGAGACCGTCAGCATCACCTGCTGCATGGGAGTTATGACTGTGGCCCAGGGGCAGATGGCCATACTCCCCGGGCAGGGCTTGCGGATGAGTGGTGAACGCCTGCCCTTCAGAGTTCTGGGGGATTTCTCTTGGTTGGGCAAGATCTCCGTGTGCCAGTGTTTACTTGTATTCATTAAGAAAGTGTGATTTCCCAAGTGTAGAATACCGTGTGGTGGGACTGAAGTATCTTAAAATTTAACAAAACACACTTTGTAGATACATCTTTTCCTAACAGAACCAAGTGCTGGATCTCTGTTCAGGCTGTGGGACGTGTGAGTCTTTATGGGAAATGTCTTGGCTGCTCGGTAGCGTGGATTCTTTCTGGGGTCCAAACGTGTAAGGTGTCTAGAATGTGCCTCACGGTAACCTTGTCAGTCCAGATACTAAGACACAACTGTAAAGCCGTTTCCAAGGGTAACTGCTATTTTAATGGGCCTAATGATCGTGCTAAAAAGCTTATATCGAGAGCAGTGCAGTCACATTCCTTGAAAGTCTGTGTCGAGTTGTGTGAAGAGTGTTCCGAGTTTGGCCTCCCACTCAGCCCGTTGGATTAGTTCTACTTTCCCGGCCTTGGATTCCAAGCTTATGGAAAAGTGGGAAATGGTGCGATGACCACGAGGGACCCCCCCCCACCCACCCAGTGGCTCTGCCCTTTGGCTGCATTTGCTCCATGGCTCTCGCTTTGTTTCCTGTATATTCACAAGGCGGTTGCAGATCCTGACAGTTCGTCCCTAATCACCTCAGATGTGTCTCTCAAGAATTAATTAGTTTATTCTTTTACACCATCTATTACCATTAAAACACCAGGAAAAATTAACTTTGATATGATAATATTATCCAGTGTTACAGTCCACATTCAGATTTCCCCAGTTGTCTCAGGAATTTTCCATATAGCTGGTTTTTGTTTGTTTGTTTGTTTGTTTTTTAATCCGGGATCCAATCAAGACTCATTTACTGTGTTTAGCTATCATATCACTTTGCTTTTTTTTAAATTGAAGTATAGTTGATTTACAATGTTGTGTTAGTTTCTGGTGTACAACAAAGTGATTCAATCATATACATATATATGTATACATACTCTTTTTCATTATAGGTTATTACAAGATACTGGATATAGTTCCCTGTGCTGTACTTTAGGACCTTGTTGTTTATCTATTTTATATATAGCAGTTTGTATCTGCAAATCCCAAACTCCTAATTTAGCCCCCTACTCCCTTCTTCCCCCCAAGTAACCATAAGTTTATTTTCTATGTCTGTGATAATCTTTCTGTTTTGTAAATAAGTTCATTTGTATCATTTTTTTTAAGATTCCACATACAAGTGACATCACATGATATTTGTCTTTCTCTGACTTACTTCACTTAGAATGATGACCCATGTTGCTATGAATGGCATTATTTCATTCTTTTTTATGTCTGAGTAGTATTCCCTGTATATATGCACACACCCCATCTTCTTTAGCCCATCATCTGTTGATGGACACTCACATTGCTTTGTCACAACCCTTTAGTCCCTTTTAAACCTAAAACACTCCTTCAGCTTTTTCAAAGTCTTTTGTGATACTGACCATTCTGAAAAGTCCAGGCTAGTTCTTGGGGAGTGTCCTGCAGCCTGTGTCTGTCCGATTGTTTCCTCTCATAAGATTCAAGAATGCCTCCTAGGGAGAGCAGCAGTCCGCCTGCCCTGTCACTGGTGGGCTTGGGTTCAGTCACACGGTTCACAGGGTGCCCACCAGATTTCTCCACTCTATGAGCACTACCTTCTGTGATGAGCATTTGAGGTGATCTTCTGAGATCACGTGAATATCCTGTTCTCCAACCATCTTTCCCAGGAGTTTTAACACCTACTGACAGCCTTTTCCCGAATCAGTTATTGCATTGGTGGTTTCTGTGCCCCAATATTTGATAGGAAAAGTCAATGATACTTCGGGGGCCAGAGAAATGACTCTGGGGAGAAAAGAGACTTGTCCTTTTGATGAAAAACAGAAGGAATTTGCTTTTTATATATTTAAAATAGAGTTTTAAATGAAATTTAAAAGCCCATGTTCATTTTGAATGCAGGCTTTAAAATCGTGAGCTTATGAATGTCTGAATTTTGTACACTTCATCTTAAAATTTGCATTAACAGTTTTACAGTCGAATTCTTGTTATTGGTAATTATTGCAGTATTTGGAATGAAAGTGAGAAAATGCCCTGAGTTCCTGAGTGAAAGATCTCTGTAGAAATGTGTCCCTCTGTAGGCCTATCAACCAAGGAACTCGATGAAACTCTGAATGAATCTTCTGTGTTTTTTAAGCAGTACTCATTGGAGAAATGGCTTGTGATAAATGGGTTTCACTAATTAAATCATACACTTCCATAGTGCATTACATATAAAACTAGACTAGAAAATAAATATAATTAAAGTAAACATGCCCTTCTAATTAGTAATTGTTTCTGCCATTTTAAGCAAATTTCAGAGTCGCAGAGAGCTGCTCCACTATAAACCTAATAATGAAGCTTGTGATAACAGGTGTAAACGAACACAATGGAAAACATTTACCGGGTAACATGCTAAATTAAAAATGACATTAACAAGTCTCATTTTCAAATTCACTGTAATTAACATTTGTTCAACCCGGAGATGAACAAGTGTGCGGTGGTAAGATGTCTTTATTTATAGCTGGTGACATTTGTCATGGCTTTATCTTTGTTAAATTGTAAACAACAGGGATGTGGTCCTTCCTAAAATATGTCACGTTTATGCAGTCTTAGACAGTTCTGACAAAGGGTGAAATGTGGTATCTACTGGTTTCGTGACGGTGGGTAACACGCAGGTGTGCCACCGCTCTGGCCAGGGGTGGAGAAAGATGTGAAATATTGAGAGGGGGTTGAGTCTGGAGATACGCAGGTACAGGGCTAGTAATATGCTCGACATGATAAAAGATTACGGTTCCCCCAAGTGTTTCCCCTCCAGGCACATATGTGCCTCTAAGTGCTCTGAATCGATGTTTGTTTCTGCAAATAAATATTATCTTAAAGGCTTTTTTTTTTAATGACACTCGTTAATACAAGCTAGAAACCAGAAAACAGAAGAAGCAGCTCTGCATCTTAATTTGTCACAGAGGACACGATGCTTTACTCCTTACAGAGAGTTTCATCACTGCAGTGATGATTGAGTGAGGAGTTTAAGGATTATTGCGCTGCTAAACATTGGCTTAAGTCTTAGAGCTGATTTTTTTTAACTTTTAATCACTCTGAATTTTTAAAAAATGTTAAGGATGTGTCCTAGGGATTGTTATTTTTCAGTTGTTTAAAACTTTTCGGTGGATTTCACTTAGCTGGTTTTGGGGTTTATCCTGGAGGTAGAGGTGGGAAGGTTTACAAGGACAGGGTCTGTGGTGAGTCCTTGTTAAGCCTGGCGCATGGCAGGTGCACAGTGGTGCTTGTAGGATTCTGAGACTCGGTACCTACCAAGTTCTGGAGCTTATAGCCTTGTTGGGAGGTGGAATTGCTCTGCACCATCAGCTCTCTTGGGACTCCAGCTGGCGACTCACCCTGTAGCTCTTGGGACTTGCCAGTCTCCATAATTGTGTGAGCCAGTTCCGTATAATAAATCTCTTTACACACACACACACACACACACACACACACACACACACACACACACACACATGCCCTGTTGGTACTGTTTATTTGGAGACTAATATGCCAACGTAGCAGGATTATAGATTAGAAATTTTACACACACACACATACACACACACACACACACACACACACAGATATATACACATATATTCACGTCCCAGTCATGCATATAAGGAAAGATTTAAGGCACTTCTTAGCAGACTATCAGATGTACAGTAAGAATGCATTAATGGTCTCTGTTCTTCTTCTTACTAAGAAGGACACTTGTCTGCAGTTGCTTGGCTGTTTCCTGTGCGTCTCAGAGGCAGAACAGGAACAGGGTGAGAACATGAGTGCTGCTGGGGGCTGGGGACTGCTGGCATTCAGCTCCCAGAGCCCATCACCTGCTGGCCTTTCTGAAGGGAGTTCACGGTCTTCTCTGGCTACCACTGGCCATGTGATTAAAGAAAATAGCCAATTCTTCCAGCTGCCCCCTTTTTTGGTCCCCCACCCTTTGCCATGGCCAGTCTCTTCCTTCCTTTCAGACCGGCGATCTCCCAGCCCTGAGCTTATGAGGATGGTTGGTTAGGGTAGGGAGGTGCTCTGGAGTCTGTGGGCGGAGTCTCTTTCTCCTGGAGCAGATTGTCATCACGTACCAGTCCCCCTCCCTCCAGACTCTTCCTGTCCATCTCTTCGAGTCTGCTTCATGGCTCAGTGTGGTCGGATGTGCTGGACGGTGAGCTGCCAGAGAGAGTCCGCGGGCCTCTGAGTGGGCACTACTGTTCTTTTTCCTCTTTGGGACATCTGTGGATTAGTTTTGAAGCAACATAAACATATCAGCATGCCCCGAACTAAATCTCAAGGGCCAACCAAAATTAAATGGCAGGTCAGATATCCTTGGGCCAGGGAACCAGCCAACAGCAGGCTGACCCACAGAGGGAAAAATGAGATTATATGTATTTCTACTTGCTGCTTTGGGGATTTTTTCTCTTTTAGCTGTTGGCTCTTGCATTGATTTGGGAAAGTGAACTTCTGTGGTGTATTGAGAATGAAAAAAAAATATTGAAAACCGGCATTGAGATTCATTGCACTCTATAACTCACAGAGACAGATGAGAAGGAGGAGAGAGAAGGGGTGATTCTGCATAAATTCAGTATTTTCATCTAGGGATTTTCCCTGTACCATCCTCAATATTTGTTTCTTAGGGGACTGAGGCAAATGAAAACAGAAAGAGCTATTTCACTGGAAACGTGTCGCTGTCTATGAATAGATCGATATTGTTACTGCCAGGGACAAAGGTTTATGAGCCAACTTCCACGAGAGAGGATGCTCCCAGGTACAAAGAGAGGGCAGAAGCGGAGGATGCATTCCTGCCCTCCAGGCTCAGACCGTGTGAGTGGGAGCCCTGGGCGCCCGGCTGTCCTGAGGCGGAGAAGATGGCGGGGAAGGGCAGGGTGACCATGCCGCTCACGGTCACGGCTCCTGGCGGGTTCACCTGGCCCCCCTGGCTGGGTGGGAAGGAAGCTGCCGCCCTGAGATCTAATTACCGGAGGCGAGGTGCTCAGATGTGAGCCGCCTGATTATGAAAGCCCAGGGCACATGTGCACGCAGAGGCCCCCAGTGTCACAGATACTGAAAAAAAAACCTTTTCTTTTTGACAGCAGATTTAAACTCAGATGAGCTCCATGAGGAACTGCAAATGTAGAAAGGAGCCTAGACTTTCTTAAAAAATAAAAGCACTCAAAACCTCAACAACAACTACAAAGCCCCTTTGGAATCATTATTTGAAGACAGATCATCACACTCAGTTTCACAAGAGTGTGTGAAAATGACTGTGCATGAATAGAGTCTTTTAAAAGCTCATAATTAAGGCAAAAGATCACCCCATTTGTTGAAGGTTTGGTAGATGGGAATAGTAAAAACAATTACTCTTTGTTGTATGTATTGGTTAAAAAAAAAGTTTTTCTTTTCTGGTCCTTTGCCTCGTGAAACCTGTTTTGAATGCAGCTATTTTTTTCCCCTTTCATTTATGTTCAATTTCTCTGAAAATAAAAATCTCAAGTCCGTGGAGCGATTTTATATCTTTTTCAATATTGCGTTCTCCCATGTAATTGCACGGGATGCATTTTGTGCGGCCCCAGACCAGAGCCTTCTGATCCCTGTCCTGTGCAGGAGAGCCACATGTTCCGCATGGGCCATCACAGTGTCGCAGGCTGAGGGGATGCTTGCCAAAGGGACTGGGAACCATGCACCACTGTGTCCCCTACCTGCCCTTCCTGTTGGAGGCTGAGGCCACGGGTGTTTGTCGGAGTCAAATCCGTATTCTTTTGGAAGATGCATCTGGCCCTTTAGCAGCTCCTCAGAAGTTCTCTTGGTCGTTTGAGAGTTTCTCCTGCACTTATCCCATGGTTTAGATATTAAAAGGGTTCCTGGCACTTTAATGTCCCAGTTTCTGGGCATAAGGAATGTGAGAAAGCTGGATTCTGTCTGCATTTGCAAAGCCTCTTCGAAATTTGTGAGGCTTAAAAAAAAAAAAATCCTCCGTACTTAAAAAAAAAAAAAATTCGAGTTTTGTCTTACCTCCATTCATAGGTGATTCTTCTACTGCCCAGTTTTAATTTCCACGTATCCAGTATTTCAGCTGGAGAGAAACATCCATGGGGATGATAGAGAAATGGTCTTTAAAACTCTCCCTGAGAAGCTAAAATAACATTGCAGGTTTTTCTTAGTCTAAATATTTCAAAATTCAGTTGGTTATTTATTGAGTGACTACAGTGTTCCAGGCAGTAGGTGCCACACCAGACATGGTGTGTGTTAGCTCAGGCTGCTGTAACAAATACATCATCGTCTGGGTGCCTTAAGTAAACAGACATTTATCTCCCACAGTTGTGGAGGCTGGAAGTCCAAGGTCAAGGTATCGGCAGATTCGGTTTCTGGTGAGATCCCTCTTTCTGGCTTGCAGAAGGCTGCCTGTGGGCTGGGTCCTCAGCTGGCAGAGGGAGAGAGATGTTCGGTATCTCTTCCTCCTAACAGGTCATGAATCCCATTGAGGGACACCATTCTTATGATCTCATCTAAACCTGATTACCTTCCAAAGGCCCCACCTCCAAATACCATCACTTCAGAGCTCTGGATTCCAGAGCATGAATTTGAGAGGAAATGCAGATCTTCAGACCATTATGCATTCTAGAAAGTTCCTCCATTTCTTCATTATCAGTCCTCAGGACAGCTCCCCAGCCCAGGCCACTTACATTTTCTCCCTTATGTTATTAAAACACTTGATTCAAGCTGGATGCATTCAGCTCACCTGAGTGGTTCAATCACAATTAGTGTGCAGCTGCTAAGTACGTATTTTTTAATGTTTCTTGGCTTCCATGAGTCCATTCTTTCTCAGTCATTAGGAAGCTTCAGGGGTGTGGATCGCCATGACTGTGACTTGCTTGATCCATGTTCCAGCACAGCGTTCATTTGTGTAACAGACACCTATTGTGGGCCTACTGTGTGCCAGGCACTGTTCTAGACCCTGCATTGAAAGGAAACAGCTTCCCTAGGGGAGCTTACATTTTAGTGAGCCAGAGAATCCACTGACAGCAAATTCCAGCTTGAGATTCATGTGTGCAGCAGAGAAAATGTGGTGGGTAGTAGGGGACATGCAGGTGGCGGGCATTGCGCATTAGGTGGCTGGGGAAGCCCCCCTGAGGAGGCGACATGTGACCTGAGATCTGAGAAGTTAACCACACAGAGGTTTGGGGGAGACGCTTTTCCAACAAGGGCAGCAGCGGGGATGAAGGCCTTTCTCCCGGCTTGTCACAGGGCAGAGAGCGAAGACGGCCAGTGGGCCAGGGGCCTGGGGTGGCTATGGAGTGGCGGGGATTTGGTGTGAGGTGGGCTCAGAGAGCAGGCACGGCCTGGAGCTTTGCAAGCGCTGGTGAGAAGTTCCAAATTTATTCTGAACCCAGAGGGAAACCATGGCGGGCTCAGAGTGGGAGGAGAATAGGATTTTATGAACACTGCAAGTTTATTCAATAAATATCATGCTGTTAACAGTACTGAATGTCTGTATGCAACTATGTGTAATACATGTTTCTGTGGTTGGAAGCTAAGAGAAATATTTTATGCAAACCTAATAAATGAATTATATCTCCTTGTGTTTCTAACAGTTTAATATTCATCACTTGGAGAAGATAGATGCATTTTACCCATGTGTGGGCATGAATTGTTCATTTGAGTGGGGCCTGCCAATTTTAGCTAAGGTCTCCTCTTAATTTTGATTGTATATCCCTTGTGGCTACATGTCAAAAAATGACATACCAGCCTAGGCCAATCTGGATTTAATGACTAGGAAACCATGGACTTTATGTGATTTGGGGGCACATGGGGGCTTTTCTAATGCCAGTTCCAGGGATAAGTGGCACGGAGGTTATTTGATTAATTGGACAAGCCTAACTCTAGCTTCATGTCCGCCTGTCACCTGAACACAAAACATTGCAGATTGGATGACTTAGCACTTTATAATTAAAATCACCATCCTTCCTTTATTGTTAACAGGATGTTTAGCTCAGCATTACACTGTCTTTTAGGTAAGCGTGGACAGTGCCCTGCACAGACTCCCCTTACTTCCAAGTGAGGTGTCTTCCAAGGTGCATTTCAAAAACACTCTGCTCCCTAAAGTCTAGGTGTAGTGGAAACCACGTCTTTGCAACAAGACCCATTTCACAGCTTCTGTATGAACTGATGTTTGGGGGAACTAGAGACACCCCGGGCTTAGGAGGCTCCCACTGAGCTTCTCTGCTGACGTGGTACTGGTGGAGCCGTCAGCCCCACACCACTTCCATCATCATGAGATGATGCATTTGCACGTGGTTTTAGCCCAGCGTTGGGCGTGTTTGAAAGACTCAGAGCCCTGGACTGGCTCAACTTTCCAGGTGATGAAGAGGGAGGCTGTAACACCGACGAGGGCTTGACGGGGCTAACGGTGACCCTGAGGTCTCCCTGCGCCACCGGGATGATGGGGGCCTTGGCCTGAAGAGCTGGTGTTGAGTCTGTCCACGCCTCCCCTCCAGGGACTAAAAGAAAGAAAGACTGAGACGTTCTCAGCTGGTCATCTTAGACCCTTTCACCACCAAACACTCCTAACTCATTCAACTTTAATTCACATGTGCTTTAAAATTCTTCAAGTGGATGACTTTTCAAGAGGCTCGGTAATAAAACTGAATGGTCTTTGAGACAAATACAACCCCCAATAGAACCCATGCTGCAGATTTTAGTGTTGTGTTATTAGCACGGGTGTTTCTTTCATTGATAACTATCATGCTGCTTTTTCACCTGGATATTGTTTTACAGGGAGGTGCAGCTCCTTACTTGGTCTTTTCAAAAAAGAGTGAGGGGAGGGTATAGCTTGGTGGTAGAGTGCGTGCCTAGCATGCACACGGTCCTGGGTGCCATCCCTGCCACCTTTCAGTTTGCGGGAAGAAATTGCTAAATTCCAAAGTCAATAAAGTTCAGCTCTTTCCAATCTAGAAGGAGGAGTGGATAGTAAATATTTATCAAGAGTGTTTCCGGATTCCTTTTGCACTGGTTTATCGGAAGGTGACGGTGATCGCGTCCTTTGGATGCTTGGTTACACGGCGGCCTTTTCTATGCCGGCGTGTATTTTCAGGGGTAAAATTGTGGGCAGATTTGGACTGGTGCCCAGCCTCTCTTCCCCCAACTGCAAGCTGTGTGATGTCTTTCACTCACTCTCTCCCATGTTTATAAAATAAAATTGAAATCAAAGCTGTCTTTGTATTATTAGCTCACAAAATGGTGGAGATGGTTTACCCTTTTCTGTGTCTTTCTGTAAGACTTTTTGTCCTTTATATGGACACACTTACACATTGTTTGGGGGGCTTGTCGATATGTCCAGATTGGTTTTTAATTTGAGGATAGTTTAAGTCAACTTGTGGAAGGCTGGAATCCTGGACAGGATGAAATAAGGGGTCAGGTGGAACATGAGGGGCTGAGACCTGCAGGAATAAGACCATGCAGCACCCTCAGCACAGTGGGAAAGCAGGCAGGGCACAGAGGGACTTGCTCAATGCAAGTGTCCCTGGGTGCCTCTGCCGTGTCCTCTGGCAGACCACACAGGGGCCTGGAGAACCTTCTGCCTTGGACTTCATTATTGCAGAGGAATGATTCCTGTATGGTCTTTGTCTTTTTCTCCTTTATTTTTTCTCTTCCTTTAATGGCTTGATGGTGATTTTTGGGGGGGTGAGAAGAAGTAAGGTCAAGAGTTTTGTCATTTGAAATATTGATTTGAAAGTCTTTTATCCTGGCCATTTCAGAGTCAACAGAGACTCAAAGCAAACAATTACAAAAGCAAACAAAAACGACAAAAACACTCAAGGTTGCAGTTGAGAGTACTAGCCATGATTTTTTTCACAGAGCCAAATGTATACAACATGTATTCCTATTGGCCCCTTGCTCCCATACTTGGATCATACCCTGTATGGTTTTGAACTGTGCATTTTCACTAATATTGTGAGCATTTGTCATTAAATATTATTATATTTTCCTTGAAAACATTCATGATACTTAGTTACATGAGTGTACCATAATTTATTTAACCCTTCTTCTGTTGGACGTTGAGATTTTTTTTCTCTTAATATCTTAGCTGTTGCATGAACATGAGCTATGATGAACATTCTTGTACAGAAGTCATTGCAAATATCACTGATAATTCTTTTAGTAAAAATTCTTAAAAAGTGGAATTCTTGATTGGGGATGTGAGCTTTTATACAGCTTTTGATATGTTGCCAAATTTCCCTTCAGAAAGACTTAACCTGTTTAGCTACCAGGAGGAGCAAGAGAGACCACGTCCTGCTCTATACCATTGTTTGAACTGAGGGTTATACTTTTAGTTCTTTGCCTATTTGATAGGTAAAATGGTATTTCTTTATTATTTTTTGAAAAATTATTGATTAACTGTATTTTTTTTACATGTTTGGTTATTTTTATTTCTCTCTTTTTTTAATTTTTGGAGCTTACTGTTCATATTCTAACTCTATTTGACATTTTTAAACCATTTTCTTTATTTCTTACAACTCTTTACATATATACTAATACCATTACCCCTTTTCTTATGTATTTTCTATCCTTTTTCCAGTTTATCCTTAATCTTTTAACTTTGTGGAAATTTTATGATATACATATATATATAAGTGTATAATTTTTACATGGTCAAATATGTCATTTTTTTCTTTCATTGCTTTAATGATGAAGAATGCCAGCCCCTTCTTAAGATCACTTATTTACCTATATTTTCCTTCTGTTGTTTTATAGCTTCATTAAAAGGTTATTCTTTAATCTGGTGGAATTTATTTTTGAATATGTTATGAGGTAGGCTAAAAATTTTTCCCCCAAATACTTTACCTATTATCCCCAAACTCAAAGTGGGTTAATTGAAAAACCCTCTTTTCCCTAAGGATTTATAAGATATGAAGTTAAGGTTTTTAAAAGTTAGTAAGATAATAAGGCCTAGGACAATATATGGGGCAGTCCTTGGGTTATTAGATAAAGGAATTGAATGGGACGGGTGAGTGGCAGGCACTTCAAACCTCAGGCACCATGAGGATGCTGGTGCCATTTATGTCAGGTGGGGAATTCATGAGGAGAGACTCTTGAGAGCTTGTTTTGGAGAGCAGGGGAGCGCAGCTACTCGTATGCCCTTGACCGAGAAGAACGGTCCTCCTCTATCGGGGATGGTCGTCCTCTTCACCCGAGCATGCAGTTTCGGGAGGGACGCACATGGAGCGGTGAGGGAGGAAGGGGACACGTGCCTAGCCAGCCAGATCAGCCGAATCAACCTTGGCGATCAGTGGGGTGACAGATGTCGCAGCCAGATCGTCCTCACATCCGAGGAGACTCTTGTCAGCATAGAGTTTCAAAATTTTTCTTTAGCATCTTTTTTTTTTCAGAGCCTGGCACACGCTTTCCATTTAGGTTAGAACCATATCAGTGGTCTTTCTCGGTAGACTGAACATATTTGTAAGTCAAGACGTGGGTTAAGTGGTTCAAGGGACAGAGGAGAAATCTGGGCTTTTGGAGGCCACTTTATTTGTATTTAAGTTGTTCCTTGAAGTTCCCTCATTACTGCCACCACACCCATTCCAGGAATGCTGCTTTACTTAGAACTTACCTTTGTAAACTTCATTACCTTTGTACAACTTACCTTTACAGTTGACAGATAACATTCGTATCTGTTAATTCACCTGGTCACACAACAGTCCAGTGCTGTTGGCCTGCATGCATTATGATGTCCTTGTTTTTAAAGATTTGGATGGAAACTTGTGCCCAAAGACATTAGGGGCTTAAGGTCACACAAAGAAGGTATGTTCTCTTGTTCTTTCACTGAACGAATACTCATTGGGGCCCATGCTATGCCAGGCACTATTAGGTACTGAGGATGCAGGGGTGAAAAGGGAGGTCTTGCTCTTCAAGTGCTTAAGCAAAGTAAAAGGCAGCCCTGGAACTAAAACTAGATCCTGTGACTCCAAGTGGTGCTGTTCCCACTACACCTTACTTGCCAGTATATGGACCCGTAACCTTCATGGCTGAGACTGGTCAAAACAGTGATGAGTTCGCTTCACTTGTAGGAACTTGGGGCATCCTTGGTTGACTGAAGGGCCATCGTCCTTCTCCAGCATCATTGTTATTCATAAGTGGTATGTCTGGTTACTGCTTTGACCAAATTGACTCGGCACACTTGGAGTTTCCTAGCATACCAGCAGTGTTCCCAGAGAGAGAAGAGGGGTGACTGGTTCAGTGAGGATTACTTTGGCATTGCTCAGTGGAAGGTGCTGGTACTTGGGTGAGATGTGCTTCTGGAGCATCCCTGTTTTGACAGAGTTGGTGTAAAGTAAGAGTGACTCTTGGCAAATTCCCCTTTGTATAGGGATGTGGTTTCACAGGTGCCCAAAGACTAAACTTTGAATGGAGGAAGTGGAATAGAGGAAGTTGACCTTTGCCATAGTAGGGGAGAAGGACGTGGTTGGTCCACAGGCATGTATTGCTCATGACGTGGTGCTGTGGAACAGTGCACTGCCTTGTTGTGGCCTTGAGGATGCCCAGGGTGGGACAGGGAAGAATCTGACTCCTGTCTTTGACCAGACTTCACTTCTTAAGGCCAGTCCTTGGTGCTTGACAGTAACCGTCTATTAAAATTAAAAAAAAAAAATCACATGAGGCAATTAGTGTGGGTGACATTTAATACTTCATGCATGGTGACCTTGAGTGGCCTTGATGGAATGAGGGAACTTGGGTGATGTTTAGATCAGTGTATTAGGTTGCCGTCTACCTTGGTTACCATGTATACCTTTTTAGGACTCTTTCTATACACACGAGATCAGAAGCCACACATCTCTATTTCTTGGTTCTTTGTTGTGTAGAGTGTTATTTAGAGTCACTCAGACTCTTTGTTTTAAAAGAGAAATGTTTTCTTCATTGATCCTCAGATATAAATGTGCCACCATTATTATCACCCCTCTAGAAAGTTCAGATAAAAACAAAAAGGAAAATTAGGTTTCAGGGGACTTTCATGGTAGTGGGAAAAGCTAGTTGTTCTAATGATTTTATTAATTTGTTTGAATTCTGAACTGAAAAGAGGTTCATCTATTGGACAACTGAAGATGAGAATAAATCTGTTCAACTGAGTTTTGTCAGTTCAAAACTTTGATTTCTGTATTTAATTCTTGTTTTGCATTTAAGTCTATATTCATGTGTATGTTAATTCTATTGTTTTATGTGTATGTTAATCTCTTGTGTAGTGTATATTTTATACGTAATGCCATTTCGTATCTATTTCACCTTAACATTATTATTCAATGTACTTTAATGTGTTCTAATAAAATCATTGTTTATATGTGTTTTCTGATTGACAAGTTGAAGAAAGAAATTGATTTTTTTTCTTTTTTTTGGTCGTAAAACTAAGTATAGAGTCCTACAGGGAAGCTTTTGGAACACAAATAGAGCAATCCCTTTGTCAATAAATGGGAATATTTCAGTTTTTCAAGCTATTTGCACGACTAGAGTGATAACCCACCTTAGGACAAGCATTTGATATTGATTTGTCAGTCTGAAGTAACAAGTTACTGCTTCACTTCTTATCCAGAATTAAATCAAAATGATTCTGTGCCCTGTATAATATGTAGCGTGAGAATTCCCTCGCATGATTTACGTGCTGCAAGGTAGCAGGGATAAATATTGAAGAATCATATGACTTTAGATAAAGGTTGTATATTATTACTGCATGATTTTATTATATAGTAAATCTTAATTTGATATACACAGAAAGCTGTTGCAGAAGTTCTTAAAGAGTTTTAGAGGCACATTGTATTGTAAAAATTTGCATCTTTTTTTTTATTAATCCAGATGAATTCCTAGCCATATGGCCTTTATTGTCCAATAAAAATCTCAAATGGGAAATAACTGATTTGCTTACAAAACATGGATATTTTTTCATGAATCAGAGTTGATTATCATTCAGAGCTGATATTAGAAATAAAAATTCTATATTGTTTCCTCTTCTCAAAATTAAAATATGGAGGTATAAGTAGGTACTCTGTGTCTCATGTAAAAGTCAGATAGTATTTTTTTGCATATTTTAAATTTATTTCCAGAATTTACCATCTGGTGAATGGTTTGAGTTAATTTTAGAGAGTTACAAGGAACTCAGATGTTTCATACTGATTTGACGATTCATGTATCCCACATTTGCGTGTGTGAGTACGCATGCTGTAAGCTTGTCATAGCTCAGCTGTCTAAAATAAATCCGGTTAATCTTAAACCTTTTTCTTTGAACCTCTCTTCCTACCCCAAGGCCATAGAATTTTCAGAGCCATAGAATTTTTTTTTCAATAATGAAGATTTATTTCCGGGTCATGCTGTATGTTCATAATGTTGTCAGTGGGAGTGGGGGCTCTTCTGTGATGTTGACCTCACTCAGGGACCCAGGTAAAGGGAATCTCCATTTTTTTGCTTCCATATTTGGCAGGGGAGGAAATACAGATATGACACATACAAGGATATGCATACTGGTTCCCCCAGCTCCCAAACAATTGTGTGGAATTGTGTGGAAATTAGCAAGCTGATTCCAAATACGCATGAAGAACATGAAGGATCAGAATACCAAGACAGTCTTGAAAAAGGATAAGGTTGTAGGACTTACTCTGCTGGATATTAAGATTTTATTATATTATAAAGCTGTAATAATTAAGACATATATTACTGGCCCAGGGTTAGGCAAATACACAAATGAGATTGAAAGGAGAATCCAGGCACAGAACCACACATGTATAAAGACATAATTTATGGCAAACGTTGGCACTGCAGAGCAATGGGAAAATAATGGTCCTTTCAGCTAATCATGTTGGGTCATCTGGGCCACAACATGAAAAACAAAACAAAACAGAATAAAGCCCAAATCCATATGTTTCCTCAAAATCAATTGCAGGGTTTTTGTTTTCTGAGCTGAACTTGGCTTCATCCAAATCAGGCTCGAGTTGTATGTCACTGAGATAATGAGATAATCGACAGAGCACTGATCATGGATTAAGTTGAGTAGAATGTTGGTCAGAATCTCAGAACTCTCTCTTGGGCATCTTTCCAGTCATTATGCTTTCCCTTCTCTCCAGAGAGGACCACTATTCTGAGTTCCAGCACTCAAGTTTAAGTTTATTTGTTTCTGTACATTGTACGAATGAATTATACGGTGGAATCACACAGTAGGTATCCTCTGTGTTGCTTCTTTCGCTCAGTATTGTGTTTGTGAGATGGATTTATATTGTTGCACATACCTGTATTGTTAAGCAGCATAGACTTACACACCACCTTCCTAAAGGCAGAGTAGCTACGTAAATTATTTGGAGGTGTTCTGCAAGGGAGATTGATCTCTTCTCCTTAATAAATTAATTAAGTCATTTGTTTATATAAACACGGGCTCATGGGTATCTCTTTTATGCTTTGGGTTATGATCTAGTACTGCTTCTTTATTTTTCTGCTCAAATTTCTCCAGCTTTGGCCATTGGAAACCCTTTCCAGTGACTCCTGTATCATTTTGACATATACTCGTGGTCGTGGTGTTGTTAGTGTTTTGAACACTTTCTTGCTTTCTGGTGCGACATGTTGCATCACATTTATCTTGTATATTTTCCATTCCAGTCTTAGAATCAGCCATTTCTCCCAGAAGCCCTGACTGCCTCTATTGGAGAATGGTATTAGAAACCAAAATCTGGCTTATTTCACTTAGCATAGTGTCCTCAGTGTCCATCCACATTGTATGTATTAGTTTGCGGAGGCTGCATAACAAAATACCACAGACTAGGGGCTTAAACAATAGAAATTCACTTTCTTTTAGTTCTGGAGGCTGGAAGCCCAAGATCGTAGTGTCCACAGGTTTGGTTTGTTCTGAGGCCTCTCTCCCCACTTGCACATGGCTTCCCTCTGGCCGACTCTTCACACAGGCTTTTCATGTACAGGCCTCCCTGACTTCTCCTCTGTGTGTCCAGGTTTCCTCGTCTTATAAGGATACCAGTCAGATTGGATTAGAACCCACCCTGATGACCTTATTTTAACTTACTCACCTCTTGAAATGTTCTGTCTCCAAATGCAGTCACATCCTGAGGTATTAGGGGTTAAGACTTAAATATATAAATTTGGCGCTTGGGAGGGGGGCACAATTCAGCCCATAACATTGTAGCACATATCAGGATTTCCTTCCTTTCAGGGCTGAGTAATATTCCATTGTGTGTATTGACCCCATTTTGTTTACCCAGTCACTCATCACTTACTGGGTGTTGTGAATAGTGCTGCTCTGAACACGGATGTACAGATATCTCGTCGAAACCTTCATTCAGTTCTTCTGGATGTATACCCAGAAGTAGAATTGTTTGCTTATATTGTAATTCTGCTTATAATTTTTTGAGTACCCGCCATCCTGTTTTCCACGGCAGCTGTATCCATTTGATATTCTCAGCAACAGCGTGCTCAGCGCCCCAGTCTTCCATATCCTCACGAACACTTGCTATTTTCTGTTTCTTTTTTTAAAGTACCCATCCTAATGTGTATGAAGAATAGTAAATGTTTAATAGAAAGTATTAAGCATACTAAGTAAAAACAAAGGAAGAAGAAAGTTTTGTTTCTTCTATTTCTCAGGAATAATCAAAGTTAACATCGTGTTATTCTTTTAGATTCTTTTCTTTATGTAGGTTTGCATGTATATGCATACACACATGCACATACATACAAACGTGCCTTTGTATAATTTTGACAGGATTTTTATCACATTGCCTAAATAATTTTTATCCTGGTTTTTCATTTAATATTACCTCATGAGCATTTCCTGTGTCATTAAATAATATTGAAATACATGAGTTTTATGGCTACAACATAAATCATGATTTCTTTATTTTCTGATTATTGCCCAAGAGATTGTTTCTGCTTCCTCCTCTTATATACAGTTCTCTGATGAAAATTCATCTACATGAGTCTCTGTATTTCTGACAGTTTTCTTTGGACAGATTCCTAGAAGGAGATCAGCAAGTTAGCAGTTCTTTTGAAAGGTTCCGAATGGATATTACAAAATTTGAAATTGTTTTCAGGAACTTTGTTCTGATCTGTGCTCCCTCCAGCCATGTGGGAGACACCACTGTTACCCAACACTTACCAGGACTGAATATTATCTTTCCAACTTGTTTTAAAAAAAAATCTCTTCCAGTTGGCTAGGTAAACATGATTTCAGTTTGATTTAATTTGCATTTCTTATTAGTGAAGATGTGCAGTTTTCACATATTATTATTTCTTTTGTGAATTTAGTATGCGAGGTCAAATAATGGACATGGATAGGAAATGGCACATTGGATTTGCAGAATTAGCAATATTTCTATAGTATAAGGAGATGCTATTAGTCACAGCCTTGAATATTTAAGAGAATGTAACATGTCTAATATTAATGCTAAGAGATGTTGTTGCATTTATTGATGATCATTTTCTTGCTCTGTAAGACTTATAAATTCTAGTCAGAGACAGCTGCTTAAAATATAAATATTTGAAACAAAGGAAATGCACACTATACTCTGAAGAACAGTTCATTTTTATCTAAAATTCTAATTTGTTCTTGACTAACTTGAAGAGAAATGAATATCATAAATAGTATTTCTCAAATAGCAAAGTTTGATTAGATGAGAGACAAGCAGACAGTTTCACACAAAAAATAGAAAGAGTGCTGAGGAAGTTATAAGGTAGGAGGGACTTGGAGGTGGGGAGGGGATGGCCAAGGGAGGGGAATGGACAGTTAATAAATCTGTAGCCAGGAGAGCAGAGTTCAGAGTTCCTGGAGGGCCTTGGCAGTTCAATAAACCTTTTCTGATGTAAATTGTTATCCCACTATAAATTGAAAGTCCCAGACGCCTCTGCACCCAGGTTCATAGTCTCAACGTTCTATATCTCTTGGAAGAAGAGACAAGTTGAGTTCATAAAGAGAAATTCCCAGAGCTGCTATCAGATGACCTGGTGTCTTCCGAACTGCCTTTGAGAATCACGCAGGTTATTTGTCTGAGACCCGGATGGTACTGGAACAAGTGCAGTCAGAGCTATGTGCTCTCAGGTTGGATATAGTGATTCCTTCCTCCCTTCCTTCCTTCCTTCTTCTTCTTCTTTTTTTTTTTTTTTTTTTTTTGCATGCCTGAGCACAGGGGAAATACCAAGAGATTCAGAAACTTCTTGCTTGATGTGGAGTTGGGTTGGATTAAAGTCTGCAGGTTAGGTGTGTGCAGAGATTGGTTTAGTTCAGCCTTGGGGAGGAAGGTGAGGAGCAGGGTGCATGGAGACAGTAGTCCTGGCCAGGTGGGGAGAGCCAGGATCCTGGTGTATTTACTAATGGTTGCCTTAATTGTACATTTTGCATGTTTCCAGATAGTTCAGAAGGGGAAGAACAAATGAAAACTTACCCTGTTAATATTTTTAAAATATAATGCTATTTATTCAAAAAGCAATACTCACTTGTACAATATCCAAGGAAGACAGAAGATTATAAATTCCTTCTTACCCCGCCTCTCCATCATTACCTCAGAGATAACTATTTAAACGTTCTTATGTATCCGTAAGCACACGCACATTATTTTATGTGTAAGAGCTTATATCATCCTTCTCTTCTATGACGTATTCTTGTCACTAAGGTACATGTCTTGGGTCGTTTGCATATCTGTGCATTTAGATCCACCCCATCCAATGGCTACATAGTCTTCCACTGTATGAGGTACTGTCATTTGTTAACCAGTGTCCCAGGTGTGATGTTTGTATTTGTTTTGTAATTTAATTAATCATTGGTTTTTGCAGTGATATCCTAAATGGGACTTGTGTATTCCTAGATATGAGATCCCTGAGTCCAAGTCAGCATTTAGTGACAGCCTGCTCAGGCCACCTGTCAGAGATGGGTAAGGGGTGGTGTTTCTTTCTGCATTGTGGGTATTTTAATCACTTTCCATCCACCTCTTAATGACATGTCACCTTGGCAGAGCACTGTAACATTTTCAAAGGCCGTGTTGGCTTACTGCTCAGCGTGTGGATTGGTTTTATTTAACCACACCTGAGGTGTGGCGTGGAACACTCCCAGCTTGTCCACGGCTGGACCATCTCTGAGGGAGTCTCCTGGCCTGATGTTCACGCCTACAAATGTAGAGGAGAGTCCTTGGACGTTCTGGACCCAGTGGGAGGAAACAGTCTTGTTTAATGAGAGGCTTTGTGTGTCTTCTCTCTTCTGTTATTCCAAGCTGACCGAATCATTTGCTACTTATTTGACAAATATATAACATCACTTATATGTGGCATCTAAAAAGAAAATGATTACAAATTCTGTTTATGAACCAGAAATAGACTCATAGACTTGGAAAACAAACTATGGTTACCAAAATGGAGCAGGGGATAGATTAGGAGTTTGGGATTAACACACACATACCACTAGATATAAAATAGATAAACAAAGACCTACTGTACAGCACAGGGAGCTATATTCAATTTCTTGTAATAACATACAATGGAAAAGAATCTGAAAAGAAAAAATATATATGTATGTATGAATATATATAGCTGAATTGCTTTGCTGCATACCTGAAACTAATGTTGTAAATCAACTACACTTTAATAGAAAGTAAAATTAAAGGGGGAAAAAAAAAAGAAAGCTTCAAGTTTGGTAAATTCTTGTGTTTCCCGCTGAGATGTTACAATATTTTCTACGTTCTAGATTTTTAATTACAAAAGGACAACATGACACTTCCGTGACTCTTTGTGCAAATCTTAAAAAAAAAATTCTATGGTAAAGGCTAGCTTTATCAGCTCCTTCGGGCTGCTGCTTTAAGAGTGTACCTGAAGGGCGTTTACGTATCATAGCACGTGCGTGCTTTCCTGTCCCGAGAGACCAAACAGATCCACTCACCATATTGCTTCTCGGGCTTCAGTGAAAGGCGGGGTGACTGGGAAAGGAAGTTGCTGATTCGTTCATCTCTCCATCCATCTGTTCTTTCAACAAATGGTAATCGAGTGCCTCCTGTGAGCCCAGCGTTGTTCTCGGCTAATCCTGAGAGGTGTGGACTCTGAAGTCCAGGGGAGAGCGAGCCATCAGGGCCTGGAAAGCTGGGAAATCCGGATGGAAGCGCACGGAGCGGTGTCCTCCTGCTGACTCAGCGGGGGGCGGGTGGGTTTTGAATTGGCGCAGATCAGCCAATAAGAGAAGCAAGATGCCCCTTCCCTGCCCCCCACTCCATTGTGCACCCAGCCCCGCCTGCCCTAGATTACCTGTCTTGTTCTCCGCACGGCGTTTGGAGAAAGAAGAGCCTTCTTCACAAACGCTCTTCACATGAATAAACTCACCTTACTGCCACAGAGCTACTCTCATTGCCTGTGACATTGGGCTTGCTCTGGATAGCGGCGTATGTGGGAAACAAAAAGAGGCAGAGTAGGGGGTGGGGAAGAGAGGGAAAGTGACGTTTTAACATAACGTGAAGCAAATATGTTGTCAGAATAGACTGAGTGTCCTCTTTGAAACATTTCTTCCAGAATTGTGATAATTATCATCATGTGTAGGCAGCCCCATCATACATAATATTCTTAATGTTCTGGGGATCAAATGAAATAGTTTTATGATAGATTGCATGTCTGGTTGAAATTGGGAACTTGTGAGTGATACATTAGCTATGGGAGGACCCCGTGGTTTCCTGACACTGTGTTACATGGATATTTAGAATCAATCATCTTTAGTGTCACTAGCACGGAATGAATTATAGAACAGTAGAGTTCAAATAATCCATAATTCTCAACATCTTCCTCCAAGTCACGCTTAATTGACTACAGAATTTTCACCCTGGCAAGACGGAGAAATGTCCTGGAGTCTCTGTGTTGAGGTGGGGGCCATGGACTCGCTGGCCCTTTGTATATAGTGAGTGTTGACTGAAATTTTTTGAATAAAAATATATTATTTTAAAACCTTAAATCGTCGTTAATATCCAGAACTATCATGGAACTTAGAATTTTGATTCTAACAGCTATTGTTTAGGTAAATCATTTAAATTTTCTAAGCCCCACTTGTTCATTGAAGAAAGGCCTTTATCTGTAAAATGAGTGTAAGAACGTTCACAGCACACAGACTTTATTTCATTATATATAAATATGTATTCATTTCTTGAATATTTGCATAAATAAGGGGTACATAACAGGCTTGTTGAGAGGGATAAATAACAAATGCAAGTTTCTTTGTGAACTCTCCCCCCAATATTGTTATTATTATGATTCTCATGATTATATTCTATCACCATGCAGAATGTTTTAGGAGCCAGGCTCTGAATGGGTTTTCATTCTGTTTGTTCAAATTGTGGTGTGTGTATAGGCTAACTTTTGATAAGGAAGGAGAAAAAAAAAAATCATGTGTTTTGCATCTCTTTTAAAAATTTTTTTTTTCCAGGGGAGATGGTAATTAGATTTATTTATGTATTTGTTTCTTAATGGAAGTATTAGGGTTTGAACCCCCGACCTTGTGCATGCTAAGCAGGCGCTCTACCACTGAGCTGTACTCTCCTTTCTTTAGCATCTGTTTTTAAAGCATTATTGTCATTGCCCACTCTGTCCTAGGCAGTGTTCCAGGTGCTCGAAATATAGAACGTACACGTAGGTCCTCTGCTTCTGGAACTGACCGTTTGATGGAGGATTCAGGTAATTAGTACAGGACATGTGATTGTGGAGGAGAACGTAGGTTTCCATGAGGGTTTAGAAGAGCACCCTGGTCAGGACTTGGATCTGCTAGTGGGTGAGGGAACTTTTCTGCAGAGGAAGCATCACTAAGCTGAGACCTTCAGGGTCAGGAGGAGGGAGGCAGGTGGAGAGCAGAGGTGACTAAGGCTCTGGGAAGAGCACACACGCGGGCTCAGAGAAACATCATGGCACCAAGACTGTGGGGGATGAGGGCTGACGTGGGGGAGATAAGCAGGGGCCATGTCCTGCGCGGCGCTGGATGCCGGATTTGAATTTGGTGCATGGGCAGGGTGGAGCCAAGGGGGTGATGTAATCAAACTGCTGTTTTAGAAACCCCGCCCTGGATTGACTGTGGAGGAGCAATGGGACTAGGGCAGGAGGAGCCACTGGGGGACCCTTTAAGAGGCACTGCCGGGGTCTGGGGAGAGCTAAGGGTGGCCTGGGTGGAGGAGAGAGCTGGACAGACTGGAGTGTGATTGGCAGGACTGGGGCTTGACTGGCGATGCGGGGCAGTGGCCTGGGAGATGAAGTCAAGCTGATGGCCCTGTTTCTGATCTGAGCAGCTCTGGGTAGTGGTGCCGACCGCTGATCAGGGCAGCAGAAGTGGAGGCGGAGGCTAGGGTCAGGGGTCGTGATGAGCTCGGGAGACTTGCTGGGCTGTGTGTGTCAATGGGAAACCTGACTCAACAAGACCATTTGGATGGTTGGACTGGGTCTGGAGCTGAGACGAGAGAAATGGGTGTGTCCTGGACCCTTGCATGTCATCGACTTAAAGATGGCACCTGTAGGCAAGGAATGCATGACATCCCCCAGGGAGAGACCAGGCCTAGAACCCAGATGACAGTACATTTTAAAAGGATGGCACAGGAAGAGGAACAGGCAGGCGGCACCACTCCACCTAGGGCAGAAAGCCTCTGAAAGGCGCTGTGAGCCATGCATGCAGGAGGCTGGAGAGCGAAGTGTCCGTTGATTGTCCCATAAGGAGGTGGTGACCTTGCTGTGGACAGCAGACTCAGATCACAGGGCTTCAGGAAAACCAAGAATTGGAGAGAAAGTGTGATGAAGGGAGAGGGTTGGTGGCGGGGTGGGGGGTGCTTCATTCTCTTTCTTTTTTAAGCTAGGAGGGCCTTGAATGGGTTTATTTGCAGAGGAGAGCCCCGAGGAGACCCAGATGGTGACTGAATAGGGGAACACGGATCTACGGGAAGGTGGGGGATGGGGGTGAAAGGGGCTCAGAGCCCAGGCGGGAGAGTCGGCCTGGGGAGATGAAGGACTTGCCCTCTGAGAGGGGTGAGGAGGAGGCGGCCTGAGGTGGCAGGTGAGGTAGGCGGGGGTCGGAGGACAGTAAGTTGGGGGACCATCTGCCCAGGGGCTTCTGATCCTCTGTGACAGAGGACGGAGCCCTGGGCCTCACGCTCCAGCTCTGCTTGCCCGGGGCCAGCGAGGCTCCGTCCTCTCGGGGGACTTCTGGGTTCCCTTTGGGTCCTGAGCACTGTCACTGTCCTGTTTCCCTCTTTCCTACGTGCTTTACCCACCAAGACTTGCAGCCAAGCAGGATAAACTGCCCTGTACCGAAACAGACCTTGCTCATCTCCAAAACAGGGTCTCCTTTCCTCCCAGACGAATTATAAAGTCCATTTTCATAGTTTCCATCTGTGTCGTCCACATGGAAGAATCTCCCGGTCGGCCTGTCTGCTTAGCCGTCGGAAGGTATTTGAGGATGTGCCTGTCCCTTTAACGCCGCCTCACCCTAAAGGGAGCTGTTTGCTTTCCTTCTTGCCCAGGGCTAGTTCTGTACCTCACAGTCCGTTAATTAAGGTCAGCAGGTAACAGTCGCCCAGGCTGACTCTTACTAGCCTCCAGAAATTCCATTTCAGCCGGTCGGTGCCTATCTCAGTAGTGGCCCTAGAAGGAGACGAAGTTGGGGAGCTGGGTTCAGGAAGAGTGTGAGTCACTCTTTAATGACTGATGTTTGGGTCTCAGGGCTTTCTCTGCCGAGGAGCCTGACCCAGTGTCAGGAGATGTCAGGAAGTTACATGAGAGGACCCGGCCACCCTTCTGCCCCTCCGATGTGGGCGCCACACCCATGCCCCCGAGTGACCACACGGGGGTTTTATGGGGTGTGGGAGAGCATCCTGGTTACAGCACAGGCATGCTGGAAAATAGGGCCCTCCCTGCATATTGCTTTCAGATTCTGAGGCGCTAAAGTTGAGCACCCGAGGCTGCAAAGTGAAAGTGAAATGTAACTGAGCACTCGGTGGAGGAAAAGTAATTCACTGGCTCACATGAAAAGCCCTGGGAGTGAGTAAGCACCCTTCTCGTCACGGACCCGCATGATTGACACCGGCTCTGTGCACCGGGTGCAAGTCAGCTCTGTGAAACAGCGTAGTAGGGACTTTGCAGGTGGGTCTCATTTGGTTAAGTTACTGCTTTTGTGAGGCTCTGCTGTGTCTTTATATTCTACCAAGGAGAAGATGGTAAATCAGAGTAATTGCTTCCTCCCAAGGCACTTTTATATTGGAAAGCAAAAAGGTCCTGTTAAGAAACTCAAATTAACTTCTGTTGTTTATACTATATGGAGAGCCTCTTTGAAAGCTGCTTGTCACCCGGCCTGGTGGTTTATCACAGAACAATTCCATTAGAACCTGACACTTGTTCTCCCGGCACCAAGACATAGGGTCCCGCAGGAGAAGCGGTTAACCCTTGGAAATGCAGAGCTGTCATTTATCTGTCATCTCTCTCGAAATTCACTGGAGCATATTTACAAGAGAGATTGGGAGCAGTCATCATTTCCACTGAGTGAGAAATGGAGCTGAGGTTCAGTAAATTGTCAGTGAAGAACTGGTAAGTGTCCAGTCCCATACTGCAGAAGCGACTCGGCTCTGCTGGTCGCGCTATGAGATGCACTCACTGCGGTATTCCATAATTCTCCGGGAGCTCACCGCACAGGATTCACGAGCTGGAGTATTAGTTAATTGTTAGTGCTGACTTATTTGAATTGCTTATCCCTGTTATATTTTATAGGCTTGGAAGAGTCCTTAAAGGTTCATGTGTATCAAGCAAGGAGGCTTAGCAGATCTTAGAAGAATGAACCAAAATTATCATGATCTGAAAATTAACACCCTTCTGCCTGGCATTTCCTAACAAAGGATGAGGGTACCATTTGTCAAAGCCTGTCAGTGAGCAAGTTCCCCAGAGAGCCAGGCAAGCAGAGTCTAGGAATCCAGTCTCTGGTGCCAGACTGCCTGGCTTCAGACCCAAGCATTGTCGCTCACTGGCTGTGGGCGTGGACGAGTGAGTTAACCTCAGAGCCTCTCGCTTCTTCTTCGGTGGACGGGGACAGTATCTCTTGGGGTTTCAAAGACTATCAAATGAAGTGATGCACCTGCAGTCCTTCATATGGTGGCTGCGTATAGTAATAAAGTAGTCGGTGTTAGCAGAGTTTATTATGGGCCTGATGAATCTGAGCAGATAGTGTAAAATCATTCCAAAAAGGCTATTTTTCTTTCAAATATTTACGAACTGCATTTTTCTGGGGGTGGTTGTTACTTTGTGACTCCCTTCAGTTTCCTAGTTTCATGAAAGCTGTGACACAAGAGAAGTGACTATGGTACAAACCACCCCCAGTTCTGCTCCTGTTCCTGTAGAACAGGTCGGCAGCCCTAAGGCAGAGATGTGTAAATGCTTTGGAAGAGTTTCAGGATGGAATGAAGATTGAGACAGCCTTTGTGGTCAGAGACAAACAAATAAGGGTGGACTGACCTTTTGAAGAAAGATGTCCATGGTAGAAATAGCCATGGGGAGTGTCTCATTTAAGAAAGCTCATGGTGAACCAGGGGCATAATGCTTGAGGGGGAAAGAGAGTGAAAGGGCATGGGGACTGAATTACATGACTCAAAGCAAAAGTCTAGTGTAAGTGAGAATGGTCATGGTGATGTTCTGTAGGATTTAAGGGTTTGTGGTATGCACTGTTGGCCAGTGCATCAGGTCTTCAACTACTACCGTACTCACCACCACCATCACCAGCACCGCCACCACCATCATCACCATCATCATCACCCATCACCACTGCATCATCAGCATCACCATGACTGCAACAGCTCAGGGCCTTAAAGGACTCCAGCTGGGAGGATCCTGGCTTCCTTCCCAGTCTCCGTCTCCAGCCCTGTCTCTCTGCCTGAGTTGCCTGTATCACCGGCTCACTCCCTGACCGCCTCTCTGCCTTTTAGTCCACCAGCTCTGACTGTAGACTGAGGACGGAACTTGCAAGGACACTTCAACAGCCTTGCTTTTCTTTGATTTAAGGAAGGATTACTGATCTTTTAGTCTTTGCTTTAAAAATAACAAGAGATGTTAATGAGTTTGACTCATTAGATTTAAAGCTTTTGTTATAATTTTGGAGCGCTTGATTACGTTTCCTTAATTACTCACAGTTGCTGGTGTTGCTGTTCCGAAGAGCAGGATGCTTCTGCATTCGTCCCCTCTCCACGTGGTGCCTGTTCTTCCTCCTGTTGGCCCTGTGGCCGCCAGCCCACGCCCCGCGGGCAGGTTAGCACGTGGCGTCCCAGGACTGTAAACATCCCAGGCCTGAGAGCGTCTCCTCCAGGGTCCAGCTGTTCTAGGTCAGCCCTGATCAAACTGTCAAGGAAGGGAGAGTGTGTCTGGGTGCCTTTTTATTCTCCCTGCATCCATCCTTTATTTATTCCCTCCAAACCAAGCCTGCTTTCAAGAAGGGGTGAGAAAAACTTAGTTAGAATGAGGTAGTTTAGCAGTGGGGCAAACCAAAGAAATAAAACTTTAAGTGCGGAATTCCAACTGGTTAACGAAGTAAGATGGTATGGTGACAGCAAAAGTCTCCTCCTCCGAATACTCTCAAAGGCCACTTAGTAGTGATCCCTGCATCTTGGACATCTAAGTCCTTCCTCTTCCCTCCCCCTCCTCCACCCACAGCTTTCTCAAGACCTGGCTCAAAGGAGACCTCTTGCAGGAAGCGATCCTGGCTCCTGGGGCTCCCTTCTGCAGGGCCCCAACCCCGGGTTGCCAATGTTCTCTGCTTGGAAGCTGCCCCCCCTTCCCCACTCCCCCTCATCCCCCGGACTGTCAGCTTCGCAGCAGCAGGTTGGGCTGGTTGCAGCCCCAATGATCTCCCGAGTATCGACCATGGCGGCATTCAGGAGGCCGTCAGAAATGCTTTTGGACTACAGTGAATTGCTTTTCTGCTGCTTGAAGAGGACAATATTTTTAAAACATGGAGAATATTGTAACTTTATCCAAAAGATAGGTGAGAGGTTGCTCATTCTCTTCTTGAATTCACTTATTTCCTAGACCTTAACCCTGGAGGGTACACGAGCAGGTAGAATAATGTTTTGGGTTTTTTTTTTTCTTTTTTTTTAAGAATAAAATGCTTTGATGATTCTCGTCAAAGGGTGCAATTAACTGAATGTGCCCTTGTCTGAAAGCCTTCTTCGTGGGAGATGCCATTTGTTTGAAGTGAGTGTTCAGGTGTGGATCAGTGCAGGAAGTGGGCAAGCAGTCTCTCCTACCATCTGGGTCTGCTGGGTCATCCCTGGGGCTCAGCTGCAGGGAGCACCGCACTGGCTCCTGTACCTCCCCCTCAGGAGGGCGGCCTGAGCAGAGAAGGGAGCTGGCTGATAAATGCATAGGATCTGGTAAAAATGGTGATACTGTCAACCCCAGCTGGCTTACTTTATTTAAAAAAATTTTTTATTTTGTTGCAGTCTAGTTAATTTACAATGTTGTGTTAGTTTCTGGTGTACAGTAACGTGATTCTATTATACATACACATATCTATTCTTTTTCATATTCTTTTCCATTATGGTTTATTACAGGAACTATTAATACAGTTCCCTGTGCTATACGGTAGGAAATTGTTGTTTATCTATTTTATATATAGTAGTTCATGTCTGCTAATCTCAAACTCATAATTTATCCCTCCCCAATCCCATTTCCCACTTGGTAACTGTAAGTTTATTTTCTACATCTGTGAGTCTGCTTCTGTTTTGTAAATAAGTTCATTTGTATTGTATTTTAGATTTCACACATGAGTGATATCATATGGTATTTGTCTTTCTCCGTCTGACTTACTTCACTTAGTATGATCATCTCTAGGTCCATCTGTGTTGCTGCGAATGGCATTATTTCCTTCTTTTTTAATAGCTGAGTAATATTCCATTGTGTATATACCACCTCTTCTATATCCAGTTGTCTGTTGATGGACATGTCACTGTAAATAGTTAGTGGGCATGCATTAGAATCTGTGATTTCTTTATTCACTCGTTTGTCCTCAGTTCCACTATTCTGTGCTACATGGATATCCTTTTTGTATGTGTGCTGTGGGAAGAGGTGGATTTTTATCTGTTGTTGTTTTGGCAGTGGCAGAAGGATAACAGCCCAGCCTTTATTCCAGAATTCTTCCTTGGACTCTGTCTGGATGAGAAGGCGTTTCCCCTTGTTTCACGTACCCTGTGTCGCCTTGCTGAGGCTCACGTTCACTCCTTATTTACACCGGGCTTGTGGACAGCAGGGTTTGGGAAACGTGGCCACTTCTTGGCGCGTAGGTCTCTCCTCTTCTCTGGACACACGTGAAGACAGCACCTTGGACGTGGCTGTTCCTTTCACGTGATGCCTTCTTTATTTATGACATTGTTTTGATGACCAAACTCTTATCCTAAGTTCCTTGATCTTTAAAAAGGTTAACTTAGGAATAGCAGCTTGTCTTTCTCCAAGGGACGTTGTGGGGAGAAGGAAGGGACATATATGTGAAATATTTTGAGCTCAGTGGAAGGGAGAAGCCATTAGGCTTAAAGGTACTCCTATTATTTAATTCCATACTATTACCGTATGATCAAAGAATATGTTAATTTTGGAAATGATGATAATATCACATTGAGAGTCCATTCCCCCATAACCAGCATGATTGGCTTTGGCCTGAGCCCTACAGAATACTTGCTGTAGATTGAAAACAACTAAATGGGAAATGATGGGATATATTTTTACTGCATTTTTTCATTGGCTGTTTTTCTTAAATAAATACATCTTTTAGAAGGAGTCGATTAAAAAGCTTTATTTTCTGGGAATGCTCTGCATCTGCAATAAATAATGAATAGTATCGTAGTGGCTGACTGCCTCTACTTTCATGCAAAATTGATAAATACATTTGGTGACATACATTTGAGGAGTGTGATTCTTGTAATTTCCACGGAAGTAAGAAACAACGGTACAGAGGATAGCAATTTTACCACCTGCTAGTAACAAGGAAACATAACTCCTAACACGAGGCTCTTACTGAGTTTAACATACGTATCCGCATGCCCGGAATCAGAATTCTGTACAGCCACCCTTGGGGAAGCTGACCTGACCCTCAGCATGTCAGGGAAAGGCTCCTTTGCTGGTAAAGCAGATGGCATGGCACTCGTGTTGCTGGAGTGGCAGAGGAGGGAAGAGGGTGGTGTTTCAGTGGTGAACCATCCAGGGAAAGGCGCTCTCCTGGATTGCGAGGACCTGCACAGATCTCGCTTGTAATTGGTGGCATGTGGACGCCCTGTCAAGAAGGTACCATCTTTATGGGTCAAAACTTTTAGTGTTGGTAGAAGGGATAAAAGTTCAGACACTGAGGAAGAGATGAGGGGTGGCGAGTCCAGACTTTCTCTTACAAAGACATTTGCTTTAAGCAGGTGACATTTCAGCTTCCTCGTCCTGACGGGACACATGGTTGTGGTTTTAGTTAAGGGCAAGGAGTGGGTGGGCTCCTATTAGGAGGGCTGAATGCTCAGGGGAAGCTACAGAGCTGCCTGCCAAGGAAGGAGAAGAGAAACCCAAGGGAAGACATCCAAGAAGTATTGCCTCTTGTTTGGGTTTCTTTGCCCTCCTTGGGAGAAGGGGGATGGTTGCCATTTTCGATCGTTCTGGTTTCATCGGATGGTGTGGAGGACGCTGCGTGGCACCAGCATCCTGGCAGTCCCGTGGAAGGTGGCCCGTGCATTTCTTTCTTAGGGGCTTATGTGTAGGTGGTCCTGAGGGTGTTGGGTCCTCTTCGTACTGGACGCCACAGGCTGGGTGTGCAGGCAGAACCCCATTAGAGAGCGTTAGCTAGCAGTGGTCTGCATCTTGAAGGGCTTTTGATGACCTTCAAGCTTAAAGGGGATGGGAAATGAGGCAGGTTTAGTTAAGGAGGAGCACTTCCCCTTTATCTCCATCTCCTCTGTGTTTGGATGTGATCTTTACTCCCTGGAAATGCCAAGTCTGAGACCTCCCTAGTGGATTTTGGCTTGTATCCTAATGCCTTTGTCTTAAACATCGAAGGCACATTGCAAAGTAGGTAGGGTTTATAAATATGTCTCCATTGCTACGCTCTACGTGGTCCCTCCCCTCTTCATCACATGTCCTGTCTGGACCCCCTGTGGACCCTGATATCCTTGTGTCCTTTTTCCCCCGGCCTTTGGGATAAAAGCCAACAAACTCCTGCACACCACGGTACCCAGGGCTGAGCAGGTTTCAAGTGTCTTCCCTTCTTGTGGTGTCTCCGTTTCTTACAGGGGTGAAGACATCTTAAGCCAGAGGAGTGACTCTCTAGTTGTGGAGTTTCAGTCGTCAGCCAGCAGATGCAGGAGGTATTCTGTTGGGTGTGGGGGTCTTCTCAGAAGCCGGGGAATCATCCTGAGGGACCACCTGCCTGCTCCATGTTACCTGAGGCCGCTTCGTGCATCACACCGGTCTTGTGTGTTTGGTGGGCTTGACCTGGCTGAGCACAGCGAGCATGTCTGTGGGTCTCTCTGCGCGGGGTTCCACACAGTCGGTGTTTCCCTGAGCAGGTGCCCCACATACCAGAGAGGAGAAGGCTTATGCTGCATGCCATGCAAGCTGATTTTTCCGCTTGTAAATGCTAGTTTTGGTCCAAAAATTAGCCAGGCTGTAGTAAACCTGCAGTTCTTCCCTTGGCTAAAGCCTACTTCACGCCCATCCACAGCATGAGTTGTGTGTCCTTTGAATGGTATATGTTTGAAATCCATGAAATTTTCATGAAAGCTGGGGTTTCACATGGCAGATGTCGGCAAGTGGGTCAGGACAACTGCACCCTCTCCTTTGAACCTGAAGCCTGATTCTGTGCATGAGAGCGTCATTTCCATCTCGTGCCTCCCTTCTGCCAGTCGCTGTCACCATGGCCACCCCAGAGAGTTCTCAGTGATGTTGGGACTGGAGCGTGAGCCTCTCCACTGGGAAGGCTGGGGCTGCAGCCTCCTTATACATGAAGGTCATTGGTTGGACTCCCAAATCTAATAACCTTGAGTAATGGACTCAGGATGAATTAAAATGCTAATAAGCTACATGATCTGGGTATTTTAACCTTCCCTAATCTGAAATTTAAGTGAAATGCCTTAGGTCTTGCTGGAAGCATGTTTAGCACCATCCCTTTTAAAGTATATTCTGGCCACGCAGGCAGAGCTAGGAAGATAAGCAGTATTTATTTGATGATCAGTTAATTTGTGTTCTCCCCAGCTACATGGCACAAATATGCTCTTTTACTTGAGATAGAAATTTAGCTCCCAAGCCTCACTATTTTGGCAAGTTTCTTGAAACCCTCAGATGCTTTCATGATTAACAACATTAATAGCAGTACCTTGGATTTGTGGCACCTGAGGCTACTCCAAAGGCCTTTTTCAGGCTTTTACCTTCATGTCTAAACCTCGTGACAACACCAGGACGACAATGGGGTGCAGAGAGGTGGTGTGGCTTTGCTGTCGCACACACGTCCCTGGTTACGGCAGGACCACAGTCAGTCTATGGGTGTCCTGACTCCCAGCGCCAGCATCTGTCTGCTAGACCGAGCAGAGCTTTAAGCAAAATGATGACAAGGTCACTTAAACTAAATGCTTCTGCCAGGAAGTGAGCACAGTGCTCATTTCAAGGGACATGTGTACTGTTAGCTCTGTTGTCCACACTGGGGCCAGATTTCTCTGTCTAGTGAGTGAAAAAAAATGTCTGTTTCCTTCCATCAGTAAACGAATCACTTCCTTGTTATGCATTGAATTGGCCCCTTTATTTTCTCCCCATAAGGAAGAAGGGACACTGTTTTCCCCTTGGTCCTCCTGGTTATCTGGTTTCTGGTCACTTTATATTTTAGAAGAGTAGATATTAATTTTCTCCCACAAAAAGGCTGCGTACCTTGATGACATACCGTAATTCAATTTCCGTTCTCTCCCTTCGTTGCCTGCACCCCTTCCTCCTCACCCATTTTTCATAGTTAGGGAGGGGGAGAGTGTCAAATATATCAGAAGGAAGAATTGATTCAGTAGGAGTTTGACGACTTGACTGATTAACTGAGATCAGAAGAAAGCTCGTAACTGTGAAAACCACTGCAGCATGGAGTTTTAACAGCTCTTTAGGGAGCTGGTTAATGAAAGAATTACTACAGAAACACGGCCATGCAAAAAAAAAAAAAAAAAGAGTGGGCGCTTTCCTATATAACACTCTGGGGCTGTGTCATAAGAGGAAATACACTCATAATTTCTATTTACACATCCCTGTAATTACCGTCTGCGTTCAGATGACTTTCAGTCTTCTCCTGTCAAAGCTGCTTAGATGTTTCTGCTTTCACCTATCAGGCAGAGAGGTCCAGCTCTGGTTGGAACTTGTCCTTCCCCCTCCCTCCACCGAAGAATGTAATCGTCAGACACTGAGCTGTGCTGCTTGATGAGACTGGCTTGAATCTGATCCGTGTTTCTGTTACCATCACCATCTGTCCGTGAACCAGACTTCTGCACTCAGGCGGACGTTATATTGGGTGTTCCCTTTAATTTTTTGTGTGTGGTTTTTCTCTTCTCTGTCTCCTTGACGCAGCGTCTATGAACCAGATAGAAACGTGTTACGGAGGAAAGAACGAGAAAGAAGAAATCAGGAAACTCAACAGGATGATGGCACGTTTAATTCGAGTTACTCCCTCTTCAGTGAACCCTACAAGGTAGATGGCCTCCATTTGTTCGTCCCCACCCCTCGTTCCTACCTCTAACCCAGCGGGACAGCGTTCTTGACAACCAGAGTTGGCCAACCAGATTTCAGACAGCTCAGCCCCTAAGGATGGGCGCCTCCCCTACAAATCTTGGTGTCTCCCTCCATGTCTTTCCTGGCTAGCCCCTCAGTAAAACACAACTCCTGTTTAATATTGAGGTTGGCGTGCTGTAATTTTTATTGATAATTGACTTGATCTCTGCCTTGATTTTCAAAGTCAGTGCCCTTTGTTACGTTTTCTAAGCCATTAGGAGACAAAACACTGAAAAGAGTTTGGGTTACCTACCTGTCACAAATGGGTCACGCTAGGAGCAGGGTACTTGATAGGACTGATAAAAAAGAAACTGTTGGATTGTTTCTCACTTATACCAAAGGCTGGAAGAATAACCTAGTATCTTCCCAGATTTCACTCATGTCTTGGGCTGCTTGGAATTGTGGATGGTTCCAGCCGGTGGCTTCCTGTGGATTGAGCCCCATGCTCCACTCTGATTCCTTTTGTCTGTCCCTCTGGGTTTCTGACAAGAATAATTCTGTTTAGAAATTGGAGGCAAAACAATTTGAGCCAAATCTGAATTTTCAAAGGAAGCTTGCAATGGGATGATGAAAAGAAAAAGAAAACCCAATCCTGGAAAGACTTAATCCAGACCATTTTGTGAAGATGCAATAGTGAATTTTCTGATTTCCTTAGCTGCAGCACAATGCAAAGACAGATCGCTTATTTACGCACTCTCCGGTCCTGGTAAGATCCGGAGTGTTGACGGGCGTCTTCAGAGACGCCGACGGCTTTGATGTCACCTCTCACCTCTCGTCCTGAATGCGGCAGCCCTGGCTCCGCGAGCCCCAGCGGCCCTCATTCGTGATTTCCAGGGTGTCTGTTGTCTCTAACAAGGTTGTGGGTGTCATGTTTTTCTCTCTCCAGACTAACAAGGGGGATGAGCTCTCCAACCGGATCCAGAACACGTTGGGCAATTATGATGAGATGAAAGACTTTTTAACGGATAGATCCAATCAGACTCACCTCGTGGGTGTTCCCAAGCCTGGGGTCCCTCCGGCTCCCGTGAACAAGATTGACGAGCATTTCGTTGCAGATTCAAGGGCCCAGCCCCAGCCCGCATCCGTCTGTAGCACGGCGTCCTCCTCGCCGGCAGCTGTCCCCGGGCAGCAGAGCAAGCGGGCCACCGTGGGCTGGCAGAAGGCTGGCCACCAGCCGTCCGACGGCCAGCAGAGAGCAAGTAAGCATGACCCCGGGTGGCTTGATTTGAACAGATCCCCTCACCCAGAGAACCCTAGTCAAAACCCTGGCCCCTATGCGTCCGACCCCTCCTCCTCACCTTCCTCCTCCTCCTCTTCTCCCAACTCAGCAACACAGGGCTCTCTCAGGACCTTGCTCGGAGATGGTGTCGGCAGACAGCAGCCACGGACCAAGCAGGTGTGCAATGTTGAGGTGGGTCTTCAGACCCAGGAAAGGCCCCCAGCTATGGCAGCCAAGCACGGCAGCGGCGGACACTGTGTTCAGAACTTTCCTCCATCCCTGGCTTCGAAACCTAGCCTGGTCCAGCAGAAACCCACCGCCTACGTGCGGCCAATGGACGGCCAGGACCAGGCTCCCGATGAGTCTCCGAAGCTTAAATCATCCACAGAAACCAGCGTGCACTGCCCATCACACCGGGGAGCCCCAGCTGCCAAGCCAGAGTCTGCCAGAGCCAAGGCCAAGCTTGCCAAGTTCAGCATCCCCAAACAGGGAGAGGTGAGTCTTCTCAACACCACTTACATGCGTCTGAGTAGTTCCAGTTGGAAATTCAATTCCCTTGTTTGTTTAGTTCACTGTGTGACTGGTTTCACGTGGTCGGGTTTGTTGCAATTGACACAGGAGAATGGACTCATAAAGTTTGATTTCTTAAAATCACAAATCGATTATAATCAGAATTTTTTAAGAACCGATAAATGTGGTTGTGGTGTGTCTGTGTTAGTTCAGAAAGGAATGCCTCCTTCAATATAGTTCAAGGATTTGGGGGCGTTTTTTTTGGTGAATAAACCAGCTTTGATGGAGATACTATATACTAGAATAAAAGTACTTCAAAGCTTTGCATATGTAAAGAGGTTAATATTTATGTAAATGAGTTCAGAAATCCAACATTTTTGTCAGTTTAGAAATGTTCCAGGATAAACATCACAAGGTAGACCTCATAGTGATTTTTAAAGTAATTGTTAAATGATTCGGTGTTGAATATGGTGATTATTCAAATGAATCAGGTGTCCCATCCCTGTTGTAATGTTAGAATCTGGGTTTGTTGATGTGAATCAACTAAGAATTCTCGTTGTCCTGTTAACATGATCTTAGGTCGTAGGAAGAGAGTGAAATCTTATAGTTCAGAATCTTCTGGTTTGCATTTTGAGTTTATTATGAAATTCATTGCACTACAAAATATGTAGATTGGGTGTATGGAATATTCAGCTTCAAAACAAGTAAATCACAGTCACAAAGGTAGCAGAGAGACCATGACGAGTTTCTTGAACAGTAAATCTGGATGGAGAAGGAGGTTTTCTTTTCAGAAAGGCACATCGCATGCTGTATTCCAAATTGATGACAGCTGTCATACGCGCACGAGGAGGACACCTGCCTGCACGTCTTTTTTTGCTTTGCTGTGATTCGGTGTGCCCGCTAAAATACGGCGTGACTTCTAGAACGTGTACTCGGGAACTGTTCAGTTTCATTTTTCTTTTTGACGTATGCTTTTTTAAAGAAGGAATAACACGGTGGCCAGAAAATTATTTGTATCTCTATTTGATCTAATGACCAAATGAAATGGATGGCTTGACATTTCCTGTGGCGTGTCTGACAAGGCTGAGCTTACCCATTTCTGAGCCCTCACCTCCGAAAGCACCAGTTGGGAGATCAGTGTGTTACCCTCACAGGAGACACACTCCTCTGAGCTGTTTGCACAGGTTCTAATGAGGAAATTAAGTGACATGTATACCAGTAACTTCTTTTGATTATTCATTTATGATGGAGCCCAGAAAGTGTTCATTAGGAATTCATAGACGCAAAATGGAAGTTCTGTGAGCTTTTATGTCTTTAAAAGTTTGTAGGAAACACACAGGTGCCCCGGGGCAAAGCTGCATTCATCCAGCTCTTTGATTTTTGTTGTCACCATCAAATGGTGATAACAGACAGAAGACTGGCCGAGAAAGCATGGCTTGTCCTTGAACAGAGGTGACTGGAACCGCCAGGAATCCCTTTGTCATTTTAATCCCCAGGGAGTCCTTGTTAAAATGATTTTTATGTACCAAAGAAACTTCCCGTTTATGAGGTAACAATTTATTTACTTTGGAACCCAGCGCATTGATAAAACTCTGGTTGAAAGCCAGTTTTCGACAACCAGCACCGCCTTATGAGGACAACTCTCCAGGACTCATTAGGCTTTGGGGGATGTCCTTGATCCCGTGGACACTTACAGGATGCCCTCCCAGGACCGCAGATAGGGAACATACTGTGCTAGTGCTTGGTAACCACAGAGAGGGAAATGCCCGAGGCGGAGTGTCCTGAGGAGAGACATGAGAGCTTTTACACAGAATGTCTTTCAGTTCCCCCACGTGGAGTGGCCTGCGCCCCTCCAGACATTCTATACTGTACACTTCCGAGAGGCCAATTGTGCATTGATGGAAAAGAGGTGAGAAGAAGAGTTGTTTGTAAAACAAAGTTATAATTGGCGTGATTTTGTTTTTCGTTTTTTGGGTTTTTTTTTGGTGGGGAAGGTTATGAAGTCCTTATTTTAGCAAAAAGCTTGCACATTGTGGCCGTATGGTAATTTGAATCTTGTAACACCTGTGTGTTTAATCCGCCTATATCGTAATAACATCGCTCCTTCCCAGTTGGCAGGAGGGTGGTACCTGCGCATTTGAAGGTTGCATTCCTATCCTTCAGAATCCAAGGGATTTTGTTATTGTTGTTGTTTGTGTGCATGTGTGTTTTTTTCCCACAATACCCCCAAGAGATTAAGAAATCCCTTGTGCAGATACACCATTCAATATTTACAGGCCATGTCTATAAAACCACAAATCATAGTGGAAACTGAAGAGTCTTCTCATGTAATCAGATTCTACTTTGGGGAGAATACCTGCTTTTCTTTTTTGGAGGAAATAAGACAGTGTGGCAAATCATTTACACAATATTAATGCCTATATGTATATATATATATATATATTTTTTTTTTGCACATATACCACCTGTATGAAAATACCTTTTCTGTAGCACTGATACTGATTTCCACTGAGATCGGAAATGTGCTTTTTAAGGAAAATTTACAGAGGAAATGATCTGAAGGGAACTTGTGCTTCTTGACTTGTCCTTTCAAGACGTTAGCTGCAGAGCTAGACGTAGACAGTGTGAAGAATTGGGGGCTAAAAGGAAGTGTTAGGTGAAAATAACAGAAAGACAAGGGAGGTGACAATACAGCCGTGTGGCACTTGCAGGGCCCTCCCTCGTGAAAACAGTCAAATCAATGGCTACGTATAACATGGTGTGAGAAACCGAGAAAAGATCTGAGACGTGATCTCTGCCTCCAGGAAACTTGCACGAGTTGGACAGACTCCAGCACTTAGCTCTTAATTGGCAGTTTCTCTCACTTACAGTCCGAACTAAATTTAAAATGGAGCTTCTAGCCCCGGGAAAATTCCCTCACCTTCAGAATCCTGATCTGAGAAGAAGATGCCGTGTTACTTTCAAAAACTGAGAATTTGTGAATCTCTTTTGTCTGAGTTCACACTTGAGAAATTGTTCCTTCTTTCCCACACATCTGCACTCAATCTGCCGCTGTGGCGAATTATTTGTGATAATTCTTTAGTCTTCAATAATAGGCAATTAGTGTAGAGAAATTCAGTGCAATTTGATGTGGAAGTTAGAGACCTCCAGGGAATTCCTTAACTGATACACCTGCCTCTTGGCTGGCTTTTCCCAGCTCAGTTTTGTGTTTAATGAAAAACATATTTTTGTTGTTACAGCTGAGTCTTTCATTCTCGACGCCACCCCTCATTAAGTGAGCCTTCCCTGGGCTGCCACTAGGAAGGGTGACTACTATTAGGTAGGAGACAGGAGACTTCAGGAATGGCTGAAGTGGGCATTCTAGAACGTTCTAGGGTGGGGCACACTGAATCTTATTTGGAGTTGAAGTGAATTTTTGTTTGTTTGTTTCAAACATATGCACACGTGTGCACACATACACAGACACAATTAATATTTTTACCCTAATGTGTAGCATGTAGTTCACCATTAACTGAGAGGGGCAGATACACATTGTGGGACCTAAAATTTAGACCATCTTTGGGGGGAGGGTCCTCTTTAGGAAAAAAAAAAGAGAAGTATTTTATGCTTGAAATTTTCACAAAAACATACGTAAACACCTTGCAAAGTCCCTTCTTGGGGCCTCGGAGGAATCTCTGCTCCAGAGACCCCGAGGCTAGTATGCTGTTGGTTCACAGTGTGCCTGTCTTTGGCTCATGAAGTAATAATAAATTGTTAGTTGAAAGAAGATAAGAAATCATCCAAAATGATCATTTTCAGATCAGAAAGAGTGCTTTATATTAGTCTCAAAATTGGTAGTATTAAAAAATACATATTACAGGCGAGGTGCTGTAGGCCAGGCAAAAATGGGGCAATTCTCTGAAAACACCAGATATGCAGTGCAGTGGAGACAAAACACGGGTCTCAGGCTGTGAAGTCAGTCTGTTTAGCACATGGCGGCGTCAGCAGTGGCACCCTGACACATACACCTTTTCTTTCCTGTTTGCTATTAATTTCATAAATGCAGTGACGTAAACCGCCCCCACAGAGGGCTTGGACAGCTGGGGAAAGAATGCGTCTGCAGAACCAGGGAAAGAATGAAAACAGTGTCAGCTGCCTGTCATTTATGACGAGGGAAGAGGCATCTGAATTTGGGTATCAGTTAATCGGCTGCGTGTCAGGAGTCTTAGTACTGGTTGATAATTCATCAGCAAGAACACAGTGACCACTTTTGGCTGCTCAGATTTTTATGTCTTAGAAGTAATTAAATAGTTGAAGACATATTGATTCATCATAGCACTATCATGATGGGCGTTTTTAAATCACCATTTATACCACGAATAAGAGCAAAAATAAAGATAAAGCAACGTGATTTCGTAAAATAGCTTCCTAGAAAAGCAATGAACTGATTTCTCTTTTTTTTTCTAAAGTTCACAGAAGATAAATGATGTAGGCTTGCTGTATCCTGTCACTCTTGGTTACCTTGGTATGAAAACGGATTTCTTCCAAATTAAAGTCAGCACCAGCCTGTCGGACAATAAAGGCACCTGCCAAGCAGTGTGTACGTTACATATTCATGCTGGTCTGCATTTCTTAATTACCTTTGAGATCTTTAATGTTTTCAGCTCAGAGGTGCTCTCTGATTGCTCGCTGATGGAATGAGGGTGTGTGGCCGTCCTGGGGTGCCTGGATCCCCCAGCCCCATGACCTCCACCCTCCTTCACCCGTTGCACACAGAGGCCACGTCCTGCGGGACAGTGTGACTCAGTAACAGCACAGATGGTCACGCTCTGGGCTTCTTCCTCTCCGTATAACACATTCTTCGCCATCTCAGCGAGGACACGGAGAACTGGTGTGACGTGGACCTGGGGGAGTGAAGCCCCACGACTTTGATCTCAGATTCAGGATGAAAGCACTTGTTTTCTGTCATATAGATGGGGCCTCCAGAAGGTCATAATGAAGGCTGGCAGGTGGAAATGTTCCCATATTTTCTGGAACTTTTATGTCCAGCCAGTGGGGCCCTAAAAATGAAGGCACTCAATCCCTTAAAAATAGCTTCTGTTCTTGTAGTTTTTCAATTGAAAAATTTGAAGAAAGCATATTAACATGTGTCCTCTTGTGAGAAGGTGCCACTGTCCCTTTCTGTCCCTTTTCCTCTCTGGCTCCTTCAGATGCACATTATAAAGTCGAGCCTTCCAGCCGTGAGGTGGGAAACCACTCCCAGCGATGGAGGCGCTGAGAGCAGGACCTGGACAGAGGCAGCTGGCACGCCCCACGTTCTTTTCCCTGTGCACTGTCTCCGCTCTCATAAAGCTTGCTGTCCCGGAAAGCATCTGGGCAGATGCTGGGCTGTTTTCTCTTCAGCTGTAACCTTGTGAGTGTTGACTTCAGGCCTGGGGCTAATGAAGAGCCCAAGGCCCGTGAGTCTGAAGTCACTTGAAAGGTGATGTGTGGTCTGGCATCTCCCCGACCCTGGAAAATGGGTCGCTGCACAGCCCAGTGGGAAAAGCCTCTTCTTTCGTGCTTCATCCTTTCTTGGTCAGAAACGACGTGCACGTGTCCAGATACACAGGGCAGGTGCGGGCACGGGGGGCTGCCCTGACTCTGGACACCTGCAAGGACTAGGCTCAGACCCTGGTCTTGCCACTTGTTAGCCCCTCGGCCGCGAGCCAGTGGTTTCACTCTGCCTCTATTTCTCTCCTTGTGAAGTGGGGAGAATGATCGTATCTGCTTGGCCGAGTTACCCGAGGGAGGAGTAGGTGGGATAAAGTCTGCAGTGTGCTTAGCACAGTGATATCATAGTCAGTGTTCGGAAAACATTGGCTATGTGATTCTTATTTGAAATGCCTCTGAAACAACAAAAGCAAACAAGATATAAAGGTGAGGATGTTCGTGCAAGTGTTTTTTTATGTGTATGTGCATGTGAGCTGGAGAGAGAAGCAGCAAGAGAGGGGAGAGGAGAAAGAAGAATGAAATTCTGCAAGTTCTTTTGTGTTTATTTGTTAAACGTAAGTGAAATCTTGAAGACTGAGATTATCCTGGATTAATACAGCAGAGCCTGAGTGACACGACTCTCTTATTAAAATGCCTAGCCTCCTCCTGAGATTCCTCTGCCAAGTCTGGGATCGAATTTCCCCCTGATTCGGTATATTTGGCTTTTCTGAGCTATTATTATCTGCATTGGAATGTGTCATGCTTGAGCTTTATTTCCAGTTAAATGAAATACACAATCAGCAAGACCGGGACTGAGAAAAAATATTGAAACGTTCAGGTAGCAAGTATTTGGAATGACTCACTGAAATAGCTCTTTGAAGCCACAAGGTATTAAATAGCATGTTGAATCGGGCTGCGCGGGGGAATCACTTACCCACGCGAGGAAGCGCGTCGTCGGTACCTCTGTGTTCCGTGAGAGTGGAGGGTCCCTCTGCTGGGTAACCCTCCACTCCGGGCTGCACCCGGGACCAGTGGCCTGCCGTCCACCCCCGGACTTGGCAGTTTTCCATTTTGACCCAAAGTCGGACTTCAGGACCAATAGACACTTTCACAGCTTGGTTGGCTTAGAAAACAGAAATGAATTGTCTCACAGTTCTGGAGGCTAGAGGCCCGAGACCATGGTGTCGGCCATGTTGGTTTCCTCTGAGGACCCGAGGAAGCTCCAGGCCCCTCTCCTTGGCTTGTAGATGGGGTCTTCTCCCTGTGTGTTCACTCTGCCCTGTGTCTGTCCAAATTCCCCCTTTCTCTAAGGTCATCCGTTGTATGGGATTAGAGCCCACCCTAGTGACCTCGTTTTAACTTGATCACCTTTGCAAAGACCCTGTTTCTATCCAAACACTGAAAATTGTGAGGATCATGGTTCAGCGCACATATCATCCACAGATAGCATTTTTATGACTATTTGATAAGTTCATACTTGGACGCTGCTTAGAGCAGTGGTTACGTGGTAAGCACTCCCAAAATCCACACTAATAATAACTCATAATTATGACTGTAATTATTTACGGCAGCCCTGGTTCCTTCAGCCTACGTGGTTCAGGAACTCAGAATCCGGAAGCAGAGATGAGGTAGATGAATTTCACTAGAACATGAGTTCCCAAAGGGCAAGGAGTTTTGTTTTCCTGCTTTGTTTCCTGAAGCCTCCTTCACTGTGCCTGGCACCTAGTTTGTGCTCAGTAGATGTTTGTGGAATTAGTTCATTAGTTTAAGGACGTGGGCGAAGGAAGTCGCTCCCTTCCAACAGCCGACTTCCTCTCTCTGGGGCCCCAGTGATGTCTGCCGAACCTTCCATGGGAAGAGGGGAGTCAGATGCTTCCAATGTGTAAGTGAAAGCTGCTGTTATGGAGAGAAATGGGCACTGAACTTACTGATGTATGTAAACACGGCCCACGGGGGATCACCCACAGGGCTGTATGCTGACCTGGGAAACAGAAGCTGAAGCCGGCCGTGCCTCCTCTGGGGATGCTGTGAGCTCAGCCTCCATCTCCCTGTTCCCACTGGGTCCTCACGAGCAGAGTCCTGGCTAGGGGCAGCGTAGCGGGTGTGCTGTGTCTGGGATGCTTCTGTTTTCTGGCCATGTGTCGTGAGCTGTGGCACAAAGATGTGGGACCCAGCTGGGTGAGGAGGGGGATGGGGGACCGTAGGGAAGAGCCCGCATTTCCAGACTTTCCGCCCCATGAATCAAGTTTTCATGGACTCGAAAGAGCCTGGAACACTTTGGGTTGTCAGAGGCCCCCTGGGTTGCAGTGGGCGCCGATTCCTGGAATGCCCTACCGCCCTTTTCCTCTGCACGTCGTTTCCTCTGCTTTATTAATCCTGTTTCTGTCACAATTCCTTGTCCAATTCCTCGGGGTAATGCACCGTCTCATAATTTATAAAACATAGCCCACCTAGTTCTCTGGAGCTCTGTGTGATTGGTGTCTTGCAGACACACTCTGCAGAGATACTGCTGGTTGCATAGCGTTTGGGTGCACACAGCCCGTGGTCTGCCTTTAACACACAGTAAATGGTTGACCCCCCCACCACCACTTATGTGTGTGACAGAGGATGTACAGTGGAAAATAAACAAGTGTACACATTCAGATGTGTATCAGCCTCACCCCTCCCCTTTAATTCTTGGATGTCTTGAAAACCTCCCAGAGAGCATCAGTGATGGAAGGTCTCCTCTAAACCCCCGTGGGCTGTCTGACTCCCCTCTGCGACAGCCCCGTGGGGGCTCCTCCTGTCTGTGCTCAGACCCCACAGCTAACAGGGAGCCTCCAGCCTGCTGGGCCGGTTCCCATCCTTGGATTCTCTCACTCCTCCTGTGTCCACCGACAGATCCACTCTCTGTAAATCACGCTTCTTACTTTCAGTCGTGCCCACTGGGATTTCAGATGGCTATCTATTTCAGGTCTTTTTTTTTTTTAACTATTAATTTCTGTAGTTTCCATCCTCACCATGTCCCTCACTCAGGGTCCTGCCTCCCTTTTCCGATATACATGAAAGTACCTGTAAGCATGCATTTTCAGAGTAACCTTCCTTGCTTCATCATAGCCTAGCAAAATCACTCCTGTTTAACCTTTTGTAAGTTGTGATCAGTATTGGGGAAAAAGGAAAAAGGAGAGCAGTGTAAAGGGGGCTGGGTCTGCAGGGGAGGGGTTGGGTTGCAGCATTAGAAAGGGTTGTTAGGGTAATCCTCACTGAGGAAGTGAGATCTGAGCAAGAAGAAAGTGATGGAGTTAGCCAGGAGGACATCTGGAGAAAGAGGCAGGCAGGGTAGAGTGGGTATCTTGAGCAAAGACCCAGGTGGGGACAGGCTCCCCGCCCTGGAAGAGCGGCACAGCGGATGCTGGAACGGCGTGAACAAGGGGGAAGGGAACAGGAGGGGAATCCCACTGTCTAAGCCCTTTTGGCCACAGAAAGGACTTTGGCTTTACGTGAATGAGGATGGGGAGCCATTGGTGGGGTTTGAGCATAAGTGTTGTGATCTGACTTAGCTGTTAAGAGGATCAGTCTGACTGTCGCGTTAAGGATGAACTGTAACCAGGCAAGGGTGGGAGCAGGAGGTAAGTTGGCACGTGACTGTCCTGATCTAGGGGAGAGATGATAGTGGTTAGGACCAGGTGGATGCAAAAATGATGAGGAGGTTGAATTCTGGGTCTCTCTTGAGTGAGACCTCGTAAGGTTTTCTGACCATTTGGATGCCGGATGGAGAGCAACTTCAGATTTTGACCTGAGCAACTCAAAGGAAGCTGCTGTCAGCTGAGATGGGAGATGCAAGATGTGAAGCAGGGTTTGGGGGGAAGAGCAGGAGTTCTTCAGGGATTATTGAGTTTGAGGTGTCTGTTAGACATCCAAGTGGAGGTAGTAAGTAGGCACACAAATTGGAGCCGCAAGTCTGGAGTTTGGTAGAGAAGAAAGTCTGTATCTGGGCGGGTGATGGAGATTTGGGAGTTTCCCTACATGCACATGGTATGTCACACCTTGAGGCTGGATGGGGTCTCTTGGGGAGTGAGTGTGGCTAAGGAAGAGGGCTGAGCCCTGGCACAGCCCTACATCAAGAGGTTAATGGGAAGAAGGAGCTCGCAGAGGAGACAGAGAAGAAGGGACCAGTAGTCAAAAAAAGAAACAGAGTGTAGTGTCTGAAAGCCACAAGGAAAGAGGGTGTCCAGACGGGAAGGGAATTATCACCAGTGTCAATTCTGCTGATGTTGGATTTAGTAACATGGAAGTCACCAGTTCCCTGGAGGAGAGTCTTTGGGGCCAAAGTTCATTTGGATTGAAGAGAGACTCAAGCAGAGGAATTAGAGACATTACACATAGACAACTCTTTCCAGAAGTTTTACTGCAAAGCTCAGCAAAGATTTTGAAAGCAGTATGTCTTTGTTGTAGAAATTTTGATAACATGAAGAACATAAAGGGTGAAACAATCACCTGTAGTCCTACAATCTGGAAATAAATCATAATTAACATTTTGGTATAATCCTTCTGGTCTTTTCCTATACTCGCATCTTCTTTATTGAATTGGGATGAAACTCTTATGTAAGGTCATTATCGCACTCATTTTTCTCGCATACGACAACCACTCTACCACATCATTGGACAGTCTTTAGCAGCGTTCAGTGCCTGGTTTTTGCATTTTACTTAGTTTGGAGGCTTCAATGATTTTATCCTATGGAGGCACCATAATTTATTTGCATAATTCTTTTGTTGGGCGCATTTCAACTTTTCAGTTTTTTTCACTATTGTAAATATTCTGCAGAGAATGGCCTTCTATTTAAGTCTTGTGTTGTTATGGTATTTTCCAAGAAAAAATTCTTAGAGATCTAATTTATAATTCCAAAATGAACAAAAGCTGATCATATATAATCTTTTGTGAATTTTTTTTGTTCTTGTTTTTTACCCAGTTTTTTTGTTCAATTGTTTGTATATTTTCTTTTTTTTCTTTTTCAGTTTTATTAAGTTGAATTATTACAGTTTGCATATATATATTATATGGCATGTAAATACATTTATACAATATACTGCACTTTTTTTTTTTTTAGTTTACATATATGTATTGATCATTGTTTCTAAGAACAGGTTAGAGCTTTAGCTTTTTAAACTTACATGATTATCAAAGGAGTAAAGCCAACCACAAAATAAGAATCAACAGAAGTCGGTAATCCAGTCATAAAGGACGGTCAGATGTGCTCACACATATTCAAGAAATCAGTCATCTAAGTTATAAATAATAAGTAGTTCACTTGTGTCCTTAAGTGTTTGTATATTTTGTTACTGAGAAAGAATTTTTTAAAATTGAACTTTCCTGAATATGTTGTAAGCAGTTTATCCAGCTTTTTGATTAACCTTTGTTTAAAGTAGAGAAATTAAATTTTGTGTGCCTCTCTCCTCCTGTGATCTCTTCCTTTGTAATGATCTTTTAAAAGGCTATTTCTATGGAAATAGGAATGAGTTAACTCTAATATATGAAACCATAAAAGAACTAGATGAAAAGTTATCTGTCTGGAATTTACTTTGCTAGAAGGTAAGGCTTTACTTTTTGTTTACTTTTTTGAATAGATTCCAGTATACCTATTTAATTAGTATATCTTTTCTTTATAATTTCAGTAAGAGAAAGATAAATACTCTGTCTTTATGAAATTGTGATTTAGCTTTTGGTAGGATACAATTTCTTGTGAAACTGGAAATCTTAAGTCAAAATGCTCCTTCCTTTCTTCAAGACCTACTGTTAAGTCCAACCACTTTTGTAGTCGGCTTCAACCATCAAAGAGCTTCCTTTCTTCTAAGTCAATGTGCGCTGTATTACCACACATTATTATTTACTTTTCTTTGTGTTTGTCTGATCTCACAAATATCTTGTGAGCGTCTTGAGATCAAGGTTCCCTTCCTGTCTATCTTTGCACCCCCATCTAGAATAGGATTCTAGTCCTGAATTATTTTGTCCCCGAGGTCTGGACATTGAGTTTCTGCACCTGATAAATAGAGACAAACCTACTTTAGTTGGTTTGAATGATGCTTGGTGAATCAGTGACAGAAATAAAGACTCGAATGAAGCTCTTGCACAGCATGTACTCTGACCCAGGCTGCGTCTCCACCTACGTACGAGAACCTGTGCTGTTTCCTGAGCGTGTCATTTTCTTTCATATTTTTCTTTCTTTGCATAAGCTTGGAGTGTCATCCTTTCCTAGCTTGCCTACCAAATTCTTTTTTTCAAGGCAAGTTCCTCTTATAAAACATAACAATAATCCTTGAAAGTTTAAAATTCACCACCTAGATTTGAGCATGTTCAACATATTGGTGTATTTGCTTGCCATCTTAGTCTTGATATTTTTCGGTCTCATTACTCATTGTTTTTATTAACGGGTTACCTGCCCATTTAAATAATATAAATTATGAAGAAAAATCAAATTTAAAAATCAACTCAAATTTCACCATCCAGAAAAAAAAATCACAAATGTAAGATGTACTTCTTATAGATAACATTTTCTCTCTCTGTGTGTCTCTGTATTTCTTTTGATTCATCAAATATGGGTCCTCTCTTAAGCTTTTATATATATTTTTCTAATATGTCCATCCTGTTACTTCTTGTAGATGGTTTGCTCTTTCTGCTTAAATGCCTGAAGAATGACTTCTTTAAAATTTTGTAGCTTAGTGGAAATGTTTCAGTGTCAAGCATTTCCTGAAACACGGAGCTCTCTTTCAGTCTTTCAAGATTAGTTCATTCTCCTATTTCAGGGAATTTTTTTCTATTAAATGTTTGCACATATTTTTTGCGTATGCTGGCTTTGATTTGCCTTTGAATTGAATTATCTTTATGTTGAGTCATATTGGTCTCTCTTTCAGATCAATTCGCTCCTTTCTAACTGCTCTGATCTGTATTTTCTCACTTGCTCTCCCTCTTACTTCCCTAAGCCTCTCTCTGTCAGTGATTCAGTCTAGGGTGTCTGTTCTGTTTCTACTGTCTCTAATTTTTTTCACTAGTTCTGTCACATGATCGTATCCTTTTGGGGGAAAAAATTATGCCTCCCGATGATGACTTGTCATTCTTTTCTAAGAATTTACAAAATTTGAATTGTCATTTCTATTTTATTAATTATAAGATTTATTGTTATAATTCAGGGTTTTATTTTTCATGAAAAAGTTATCCATCAAACTCTGCCTCACTCATACTGTTAATTTTTGGTTCTTCTGTTAATGGCCGCTTTCCAGTAACAAAATCCTCAGAGAAAGAAGCATCTCTATCATACATTAATCAGAGCACGGTGCCGCTTCATGTGATGGAGTCCAAAACAGTGGCTTACAAACAAGACCGGAGTTTATTTTTCCTTCATTTTAAATCTGGGAGATGTGCTGGTTCTGTTCTGTGACATCCCATCCTGGACTCGGGCTCCTTTTGTCCTGCTCCTTTCTCACCTGTGCTAACCCACATGGTCCAAGGTCGTCCATCCTGCTTTCCAGCCCAGGAGGAGGGAAGGGAAAGGGGAGGGCATAGCCTGCCCTTCAAAGGTTCAACCTGGAAGGAGTGCAAACCATGTTTTTTCATAGCCCATTGGCCAGAATTAGTCACCTGTCTCTCTTGGCTTCAAAGAAGGATGAGAAGAGTGTCCAGTCCCTGTGCTGGGTCACTACATGTCCAGATAAAATTGTTATCTTTACAGGAGAAAACATGAATAGATGTTAGAGTTGAACAAGCAGACTCTGCTGTCTGGTAGTCATGACCTTGTGTCAGTGGTTGCTGGTTTAAAGGCTCCTCTCTCATGATTTCCATGAGCTCCTGAAAAGAAGGAATTCTCTTCCCCATTCTCAATTCCCCAGTGCCTGAGTTCAACGTATAATAGGTATTCAGTAGTTTTTTGTTGAATTGTTGTTTTTGAATTAAAATGACACCATCTATGTAATTTTTTGAATTCCTGAAAGAGTGGGTCAATAAATTCATGAAGTGTTTTAGAACATTATAGGAATTTTTGACAAATAGGAAAAGGTTCCCTATTATATTATTATATGTGATAATTGCCCCTGAAATCAATGATAGCGACAAAGTATATACATTTGATTGAAGTAAGTATAAATACAGCCAGTAATACGGGTTCTTCTTACTCAATATGAAAGTTTCTTTGAATAATAAGTGGATTCCTATCTAAATTCATGAGTTCTCTTATGACATTTGGGTTAAGCCAGAAATGAATTAATCTTTTTCTGATAAAGTTTCATAAGCTGTGATTTCTCTGGTGACCACATTTAATTAGATATTAAATAAACTGCTTATCTTTGTACCAAAAGGTTTTATGACTGCATTTTTTCCTGAGCTGTATTTCACAGATTAAGTAGCTAACATGAGTAAGTAAGTAAGTAAGTAAGTAAGTAAGTAAATAAATAAATAAATAAATAAATAACTCAGTAAACCACAATATCCTTAGATTAGAAGTTAAAATAAGCCTGCTTTTTATATGAAAAATAAATTATTTAGACTTAAAGTCTAAAGATAGGGAAGGTAGTCTAAATATATACATTCCAGTGGAAAAAAATTCATTTTGCTTTTCCAGGTACTGTTTTTTTCCCTTCGAAACTGGCTATACTTCTTTTAAGTGGAAAAATTCCATTTAATCTGCAAAGGCTGAAACATTTTGGGATAGGGTTGTGAAGGTTCTAATTTAAAACTTTGAGTTTTCTTTTTTATTTTTTCAATATCACACACCATGTTAAGATTCTTCAACTCAAATACAATGACATCTGAGTCAGATTTTCCACCCCCCTCCCCCAAGGGTTGGGATGGAGAGGAGAGACTGGCAGGCCTTGGCAATGTTGAACAGCAAAGATTAATTTAATCTGCTGTTTTAGTGAATGGAACACCACAGAGATCGATCTGGAAATACCAGATGACCTTTTGTTCAGATCAGAGCCAGGGAGTTTCTGAGTTGCCTGCAGAACTAAAATCCAAAATGGAAGGAAGATCAACAATTGTCAGGTTGCCTAAAGGTGTAAAGTCTGCAAAGGATTTCATTTTTCTCAGTTCTATTCTGTTTCCTAGAGCACAGCAGAATTTTATTTATGTATTTATTTAAGTGTAGTTGATTTACAATGTTGTGTAAGTTTCTGGTGTGCAGCATAGTGATTAAGTTATGCATATATGTGTATTCTTTATCATTATAGGTTATTACAAGATACTGAATATAGTTCCCCATGCTATACAGTAGGACCTTGTTATTTATCAATTTTATGTATGATAGTGTAGTATCTGCAAATTCCAAACTCCTAATTCATCCCTCCCTCCCCCTTCTCCCCTTTGGTAACCATAAATTTGTTTTCTATGTCTGTGAGTCTGTTTCTGTTTTGTAAATAAGTTCATTTGTGCCATTTTTTTAGATTCCACATAGAAGTGATATCATATGATATTTGTCTTTATCTATCTGACTTATTTCCCTTAGTATGATAATCTCTAGGTCCATCCATGTTGCTGCAAATGGCATTATTTCATTCTTTTTTATAGCTGAGTAGTATTCCATTTTATATATATACCACATCTTCTTTATCCAGTGATCTGTCAGTGGACATTTAGGTTGCTTCCAGGTCTTGGCTATTGTGTATAGTGCTGCTGTGAACATTGGGGTGCATGTGTCTTTCCAAGTTAGAGCTCCCTCTGGATATATGCCCAGGAGTGGGATTGCTGGACCCTGTGGTGAGTCATTTTCAGTTTTTTTTAAGGAATCTCCATACTGTCCTCCATAGTGGCTGCATCAATTTATATTCCCACCAACTGTGTAGGAGGGTTCCCTTTTTCTCCACACCTTCCGGAAGTTTCTTTAGTTCCCTCAAATTGAAAGTGAAATGATTATTTCCTTTCTCGGTTAACCCTTCCCCTCCCCAAGTAAACTTCAAGTGAAGAGTGTGTAGCGGTAGGCAGGGGGTGGGTGACCTCTCTGGGAGAAAAACTGATGGCTCACCTGGTTATGTGAAGGCTGCAGCGAGCTGGGGTTCATCTGAATTCCTGATCTGAGTTTCTGGCATGTATCTCAGGCTGGTGTCTTTAGGGCTATGGTGGTTAAACAACATCCAAGCTGCATAGTGTCCTTTTACCAAATGCTTTCTGAGTATGTTCATTTCAATGGTTTAAACTCAGTTAAACATGGCGGTAACAACATGTACCGTGCACCTACGGTACTGGAACGTAATGTCCTGGAGTCATCTTGGAGTCTTCTTTATTTCTACTATAACTTGTTGGTTGCTCTTTTCAAAAGTCTCTGATATTCTTGTAAGTCTTCCTACTATCTTCCTATTTAACCATTTCACTTTCATACTAGCTTTTCTAGCTTTGGAACGTTCATGGGGTCAACCTCTCGTTAATAAATCCTGAACTTGGCCTCATCTGATTAATCGTCCTAAAGATCTGATGGCACCTCTTTCTTCCCCTACTCAAAATATTGACAAGCTCCCCATTCCGTGCAGGATACAGAACAGACATTTCATGGACAAATGTATGTTGTTTAAGATAATTTAATTCCATAATTCCTTTTTAACTTTCTTAAATTGTGACTTTAAAAAAAAACCACATAGCATAAAACTTGCCATCTGAGCCCTTTTTAAGTGTACCATTCAGTGGTGTTAAGTACTCTCACATTGTTGTGCAACAATATTTCATAACTCTTGAGGGTTTTATCCCCCCTCTTTCTGAAAAGCATTGTAAATCTTGTTACATCTCACACTGGTTTTAAAGTATTCTGTGCTTAAATGCTTAAGAACGTCATACCAGTCAGTTGAAATCATGATATGCCGTTAAGTGCGGCTACTGAGATCTTCTTGGAGCTCAGTTATGATTGTGCTGTTCCCTCTTCCTTTTCCTGGGGTCTCCTACATGAGTAAGGACTGTGCCTCACTCATGTTAGGTTCTTGCAAACTGTTTGTTAATTAGCTGTGTGGGATGATAAGACCTCTGTTGATGTAGGATATTGCTTTCCTTCATCATCCTCCCGAGAAGGCAGGCTAAGTCTGGATTGTTGCAATGAAACACAATTCGACCTCATCAAGAAAAAAAAAATAGTTAATATTGTTAACATTCTACCATCCCAGCAATTAAAACTAAAAAGAGAACACATAAAAGCAGAAAAATGCATTCCTAATATTTGTGAGTGATCTTATTCAAGTGAGTGATTTTATTTGCATTCTTGTATGCCTTGGAATCAAGTAAAATGAAAGCGAACATCGTATTTCAAACTGATTCTCAACCTGCTCATTTCATAGGATTAAAAAATATATGGTTTTGATTAAGAGTCACAGATGGATTTCTCAATTTCCTTTCCAGACCTCAGTCCCTGATTCTTTCTTTTCCATTCTTGGGCCAGTTGCCAACAAGACTAACTAGCTGCAAGACTTTGGTCAGTTCCCTTAGCTGCTCTGGCCTTCAGGTGTGTTAAGTTAGACTCTCTTCTGTTCCAAACATATTTTGGTTCCTTTATACAATGTACCTACCGACGACCAGAGTAAAAATATTACATAAAACCTTGTCAGGCTCAGCACTGTATTTCTGTTCTGAAAACGTAATTTCTGCTCTGGATAATGTAAAATAGAACCTTTCATATGACAATAAAACTTTAAGATGACAATAAATTACAATAAAACCCCCTAAGATTAAAATATCAAAAAAAGTTGCATAAAGCTGATTAATTAATTTTGTATATGAAATATGGAGATGTTGGTGTTCTGGGTTCCGTACTCTTTGCCCTGCACATTTTCCGTGGCGGTGGGAGGGGTGACTGTATCCATTTCAAGGACTTCGTTGATCATCTGTATGATTACAACATGTATCTCTAGTCCTGACCTTCCATCTACGCTGAAAAGCCATATTTCTACCTGCTTCTTGACATGCCTGTGTGGGTATGTTTGTAAACACCCCCATGTTTACAATGGCTAGCACAGATGGCACTGCCTTCTGCAGACGGCTTCTCCTCCGAAATTCTGCCTTCGTTGAGGGACGGCTTTCCACCTGGGGTCTAAGCTGAAACCTTTGAAGTCAGTTTCATTTGCTGTTTCCATCACTCCACCTCTGCTCCATCATTCATTCCTTTTAACTTTATCTAAGAAAGGCTCTGAAGTGGGACCCCCTCATCCCTGGGTTTCATCACCCCTTGGCTTGTTGCCATTAATCTCTTCCAAATGTAGTTCAGCATCCACATCACTACCAGACATGTCCTGCTTAAAAAATGTTTTTTCTAATGGAGAGGAAGTGGAAAGGAAAACATGAGTCTGATCATGCCACATTCTTCCTCCAGCAGCTCCCTTTGTCCTCCACTTCCCCAGAGCAGCAGTCAGCATCCTCTGTGCGTACTGGGCAGAACGCTAGTTTTGAGGGTTGTCTGTGAAAATGCTCAGGCTAAACTGGTTTTTAACTTTCATGTTTCTCAGCCTGTTCTTGCAAATGTGTGTTATGAAGCTCTGAAAGGAGGCTACTCTACGCAGCATTCTCTAAGCTTCCTTGATCACAACACTTTGTTGCTTTTGTTTTTGCAAAGCAACTCATGGAAGGAGTATTCTGAGGAACATACGCTAGAAAATACTAACCCAGGAGATAAAAAATCTAGATACTTGGAGCTTCTATCTTACCTCACCTGCCCCCTCTGGCTTTCACCTCAGGACACTGAGCCAGGTCCAGTCGACTATAGCTACTGGGAACTTGACTCTGTCCCCCAGCACAACATGTGCTTTCATGCCTCCATGCTTTTACGGTGGCTTGCGCCCTACCAGAAATCCGCTGCATCTACTCATCCCATCGGGTACCTGTCACTAAGCCTCTGTATCATCTGCTCTTGAAACTCTACGCCTCATAGATTGAGTTGCTTTCCATGTTCCTTCACAGCTCTTCTTGTCCCTCCATTTTTATCTGTCCACCCATCCATCCATCCATCCTTCCATCCATCCATCCATCCATCCACCCCATCCAACCATCTTTCCATCCATCTATCTATCCATATCCATCCATTATGTTTTAATCAGTCTTACATAGCTGTCTCTTTTACTAATCTGCGAGCTCTCGGTCAGCCTGGCGCCCTGTCTGACTTGTCTTTATGTCCTGGGCACCGAGTACAGTGCTTACCATGTAAGTGCTTCACAAATTAATGTCTAATTAAATGTAAAAAGCTTGAAAAAAATCACATTGCAGGTTTTTTTTCCCCCTACGGTGGACTCTGTTTTATAAACAAGCATTATCCCAGGCTGGAGACTGAGAAAATAACATACTTTATATCTTACATCTTGTCAGAATTCCGGCCAGATATTAAGTTCTTAAATGCCAGAGAACATGCTTTTAAAAGCTGTGGGTAGTGCAGGAGTAAGTTCATGGTTAAAACCTCTGTTTGTAGGAGCAGATGATCGGTAGGGAAGTGTCCACACTCTGAGTCAGTAAGAATTTGAAATCATATTATTTCATTAAGAATACAGATCAAGTTTCCTTAAATTTTGGGTATGAAAGAGTTCTTGAAAACAAGCAAATGCCCACAGTCTGGTATAAGCCAAAGTCCAGGTGTCACTGCTCGTCCCAGCTACAGTTAAGACTAAGTTAAAAGGAAATGAGCTCTGCACTGTCCTGTCCTCAGCTGCATCTCAGAGCGACAAGAATAAGAGGGTCTGTGGATGCATCTAAGCTCCCCTTAGCTCTGAGTATCCCCATCGGTTCGTGGGATCAGTGCATGTGAAGGCAAAACCTAATGCTGAGTTGTTTCGGTTCATTGCAGCAGACACCAGTTTGGGGAGATCTTCATTATGCTGGGTACAAGTTCTCTTGGACATGGACTTATCAATGCGGACCCCAACTATTTCATGCAGAGATTATGGATAAAGTGTCCTGTGTCCCTTTCTTTTAGTTGTAATGGTTTGACATGAATTACGATGTAGGATCAAGCCATCAGAAGAGAATTCAGCCTTTGCAGCAGCGTTGAAATAGGTGAGCAAACATAAAGAGAGAGGTCAGGGAGACCCTCCTCTTAGGGTAAAGAAAGCCTCTGTATGCCTTTGACCCCTGGTTCATGCATTGATGGTCACCATTTGAGAAGTGCAGCTGTGAAGCCACTTAAAGTAAAGTGTGTGTGATTATGTTTGTAACGATCAGCCTTTTTGTTCAGCAGAGACCCACTGGGAGGAGGGAGCGTGGAAAACATCACCCTCATCATCGACACCACGGCTTATTTAATAGGCTTCTCCACATCCTCTCATGTCTTAGTGCTTATTTACAGCATTAATGTCAGCCTCCAAAGTGGTGATTCTGAATGAAAAGTCTACCACTCTTTTTCTTTTTTGTTGAGGTACAGTTGGTTTACAGTTGTGTTAGTTTAGGGTGTACAGCAAAGTGATTCAGTTATACATATACATATACATATATAATTCTTTGTCAGATTCTTTTTTCATTACAGGTCATTACAAGATATTGAATATCTTAGTTCCCTGTGCTATACAGTGGGTCCTTGTTGTTTATCTATTTTATATATAGTAGTGTGTATCTGTTAATCCCAAACTCCTAATTTATCCCTCCTCCACTGCCCCTTTCCTCTTTGGTAACCATAAATTTGTTTTCTATGTCTGTGAGTTCTGGTTTGTAAATACGTTCATTTGCATTTTTAAAAAATATTCATGATATCATATGATATTGACTTAATTCACTTAATATGATCATCTCTAGGTCCATCCATGTTGCTGCAATCTCATAATTCCACTATTCTTAAACGTACCAGTCAAACATCACTGAACTACACATTGGATATTTTGGTGGTGGTAGTGTTTTAAATCCAATTTTAAGTATTTGGATGCTTGGAAAGCACGAGGTCAGCTTGGGTAGGCATTATCTTGCATTTCCCCCCTTCCTACTAGCTTATTTACATCTGTAGATTTCTGTAAGGATTATTGTTCCTTAGGCAAATTAGCGTAATAATATGTCATTGTAAAACTGCGCTCGGAACCACATTTTACTGAAAAGGACGAGTTTAGAACTGCTGCTTTGCTTTAAATTATAGCCGCGAGGATGAAATACACAATAGAAATTTACTTAACACCCACCCCTTTTGGAGGGATAGTCAGTTGAACGCATTAGACAAGAGGCTGTCCTAGAACCTTTAAGCTTGAACCCGCAGCCAACCTAGTCATTCCAGAAGTAAAACTTAAGACTTGACAAAGATTGTTAATAAAGACACTGTTGTAACAGGGTCAGGAAGTTTGTCATCCCTGGATGGACAGGATCCTGTGACAAGGTAATGGTTAAAATCGGTGAACAGGTCATTGAAAATCATGAAGTGAAGTGCATGCCTTGACTGCCTTTTTAATTTAATGTTGTCATTTGTTGGGGAAGAACAATTTATATATAGAAAAGTGATCTTCACTATACAGCTTGAAGAATATTTAGAAATTGAACACATCAGTGTAACCACCGGCCAGATTAAGAAATGGCGCATCTCTAGACCCCTAGAAGCCCTGTCGCGCCCCCTTCCGGTACCTCCCCCACCCACCCAGGCATGACTGCCATCCCGACTTCCAACGGCTAAGTGATGTTTTCCCGTTTTTGTGCTTTATGTCATTGGCGTCTTTTGTTCAGCTCTTTGTTGGTGAGATGTGTCCCCATCACGTGAGCCGTAGATTGTTCTTTCCCGTCTTAGTGGAGTGGTGTTCCATTAACTTGTCCTTACCTGCCCACTTTTTATGATAATTTTATCATTTCATTAATTTTATTTCTCTGATTTAACGGCACACCAATTTACCTTTAAAAAGGTCAAATGCTAGTCCTTTTATTGCATGTGCCATGCAACCTTTTAAAACGTGGATAAATGAGGCAGCAATAAATTTAGCCAATTTTATGAGTAAGAGAAACTGGTAGCACGTTTTCATTATTTGAAAGTGCTCATGTCTGTGCAGTCCGCTGCAATTCTGAATATGTAAAAAGAAAGAATTTGGTAGAATGCCAAAATAAATTTCGTTGCCAGATGATGACAGAAATATAGTTGTACTTAAGGCTTGAACCTCGACTTCTGCTTTCTCTTTGGGTGATATTTTTAAGAGACTATTTTAAAGCAGAAAAGGTAAATTTGGTTTGGTTGTCCAGTACGACATTTCCAGTATGTAAATTCGTTGCATCTGTGTATTTGTTTTGCTGCAGACATAACCAGCAAGAGTTTAGTGATGAAATCTGTTCTTAATTATGAAAGCAGCTGTTGGAGGGGTAACCATTTTTTTTTCCCCTCCTGATGTGAAGTTGCCTGATTTACTCATTTTTGGCTGCATTTTTCAGGGTTGCTAGTGCAGAAAAGAGCTCCTTTGTGAGAGGTTGCAATTTGTTTTCTGTATGAGAGCCAGTGCACACGGACGAAATCTGCACAGCAGGGTGGTTTTATCTGCCTTCCGCGTGCCCTGCAAGCTGTCCTTCCTCTGCGCAGCACCAGAGACCTATAAAACCACCCAGCAAATGAGGGGCCTGTGAAGTGTTCTGGCAAGAATCTCAGGCAGCAAAGCAGTTCGTGTGAATTAAGTTGGCCCTTCTGCTGGGGCGGGGTGGTCGAACTGGGTGATACAGACCCGGAACAGATGGTAATAACATACTATTTTGTTTTTAGGTTTGTAGATTTATTAACATACCCTTTTCCATTTCTATTCAGTTATTTTTACATCCAGAGGGCTATAGAGTATTTATGATCATGTAGGTTACCAAAATAAAGCAAAAATACACTTAGATAATCTTTCTTAAACAATCTTAATTCTTGGCCCAGGCCTTCACAGAAGGGGCCAGTATTTAATTTCTCTAGGTATTTTATAGGATATGAAATAAGGACTTTGCATGAAACTGGATAGGGAGGCTGGGTGCAGAGGATCTTTCATTATGAAAATGTTTCTACCCAGGACTAAATTGAAAAGCTTCATACATCCTAGTGTGTGCAGAAACCTGTGAATTACTTAGTGGGACGTGATGGATCCCCATGTATGACTGTTGGGCGCAAGTGCTCCTGTTCACAGCCCACATTGTGCGGCTCCTGCCACAATCAGCTGAACCCTCCACACCCGACACTGTAAAAAATAAAGGCAACCTATACTACACTGGAAAACTAAAAATTAAAGGCAAAGATAAAAATGCAAAAACAGAGCTAACTCTTGATAAATTAGGAGGAAGACACATTTCTCACATGTATTATTTTATGTGAAAGGGGAAAGACGTTTTTCTTTCTTTCTTGTGCTTGAAAAACCAAGGTTTTATAAGCTTTTTGAAGTGGATTTCTTCTGAAATTAGTGAAACTGGAGCTTGTTGAGATGAATTTTTCTGCTCAGCTGGCACTTTCTGGAGCCCTGTCGTACAACTATTTCAAAACCTTTGGAGTACTCCGCACTCTAAACCTTCTGGAAACGGCTTGCCTGGCAGCATTATTCCCTTCCTGATTTTAATTAAACGCAAACCAGTGCAGAACAATTATCTGAGTAATTCGGTCCATTAAGGCCTCTTTAAAGAAAGAATTCAGGGAAAAGTGTGTTTTCCTCACCTAAATTGTCCAGATAATTATATTTTTGCCTTCTGACCCTTCTGAGATCAATTAGATGGGAAAAAAAAAAAAAGATACCAGTCCTGGGCTGCTCCCTTCAGGTGGCCAGCCACTCCAGACCCTTGAAATTCCAAACACTCAACTGTGTCAAGCATTTGCTATTGTTTCAGGCTCTTTTCATCACATTAATAGTAACGGTAACAGCAGAGACGTTTTAAAATAAGGCAGGAGTGATCCCCCCAAAAGATAAATTGTATCATCTTGAGTGACAGAAAAACAGAGAGACAGAGAGACGGTGCAGATCTGTGGGATCATCTTTTATATGGACTATTGGAAAGTTGTGAACCATTCAGAGCAGAGTGGAGGAAATGGGCCAGTGGAGGAAAAACAGACTCTATTCCCACAACTTGAATAAAGTTGTGCCTCCTCCGTCTTTGGGGTAGGTGGGAACTGGGCTTGGCAAGGCCTCCTGTTCAAGGGAGATTGTGAATTAATCTAACACTTGCTCTAGGCTCTTCTGATTGATTAATCAGAGCTTAGGTTTCCTCTAATATATTTCTAACTTCCTACATTTGAATTCTCATCAGCCACATGTGCATGAATAATTCTTCAAGGGACTGAGACTTTCATCCTTATTATTAACGATTCATGGATCACCCCACACATGCCTGGTTACGTACTTAAAGTATGAATTAGTACTTACATATTGTGACAGAGAGGATGTCCTCTGCCTCAGGGAAATTACCTGTATGTGGCAGTTACCTGAGTAATTGCAGGTGAGTCAGCCTAACTCATGAAGCCCAGAACGTTCTGTTTCTTCCACTGTTAAACCCTCCCGTCTTTAGTTAGGAAATTTAAAAAACTTTTTTTTAATTTTATTTTTATTTTTTAATTCTTTTTTTGGGTGGGGAGGTAATTAGGTTTATATATGTGTGTATTTTATATACAGGTTTATACACATGCATTTTATATATATGTGTGTGTGTGTGTGTATATATATATATGTGTGTGTGTGTATATATATATGTATATATGTATATATATATATTTGGAGTACTCCGCACTCTAAACCTTCTGGAAACGGCTTGCCTGGCAGCATTATTCCCTTCCTGATTTTAATTAAACGCAAACCATATATATATATATATATATATATATATATATCTCCCCATATACATATATATATATATATCCCTATATATATATATCTATATATCTATATCTATATCTATATATATATCTATATATCTATATATCTATATATCTATATATATATATATATATCCCCATATATATATATATATGTTTTGTTTTGTTTTTTTAAATGGAGGTACTGGGGATTGAACCCAGGACCTTGTGCATGCTAAACATGCACTCTACCACTAAGCTATACCCTCCCCTCAGGAAATATTTTCCTGTCCTTTCTGACTTTCTGTATTATTTTTGATCTTAGCTCTCTGCTTGATTTTTCCATTTTTTTCTCTCTTTTTTCTTTTGATTTTTGATTCAGAAAAATCAAAAGGATTTTTTTCTCTTTTTGATTTTTCTGCTTGATTGCCTGGTTTTCAGTTGCATTTTGAGGTAAATAGTCTGTGTATAACATTTTCTGCAAATTTCCAGTGAATTTAAGATCCTGGGTCCAGACATCAGACCCGGAGAGTCGATAGGAATATTTCTCGCAGTTAAGATGCCAGAACGAGACTCAGTAATTGAAGTAGCTTAGGGAGTGTGGTTGCTCCAGCTGGAGTGCTTCTTTCTGTTATGTTTCTGTTCCCCGGGTTCAGTCACCCTGAAACTCCAAACTGCATTCCGTAGGATGGTGGTTTGGTCCTCGACTGCCTTTGCCTGCTGGTGTGCGGCTCCTGCGGTCTGAGGAAGAGCTTCGTGTAGGGATAAGATCTTTGGGGCATTGCTGGGTCCTGATGTCATGAGTAGCAAAGGAAAAGTGGTAATTACTGGCATTTTTTGTCTTCGGGTAGTTGTCAATTGAAGGCTGTCATTCAAAAGGTTCTAGTGGTTTTATAGTTTAGGTGGTTAACAGTCAATGGACAAGTTCAGAACATAAAGTGCATCTGATTATTACAAATGGAGTAACTGCCAATGACACATTGAAGTTTGTATGAGAAATGACACAGATACAAATTCCTAGTCATTTGAGTTTTTAAGCCATGATTTAAAGGCAAGTGACAAACTGGGAAAATTTTGTAATCTGCTAATATCCTTAAAACATAAAGGACACTTAAATGTCAATAAGGAAAAAACCCAGCTGTAAAAGCAAAATGGGCAAAGATCCTGTGCAGACAGTTCACAAAAGATACGCAGCTGTCCAAAAAACCATATGGAAAACCGCAAATGAACGTATCAGTGCCATAATGTATTACCTATCAAATTGGCAACAATTTAAAGACTGTGAAGGATTGGGAGCAGACATTCTTATCTTATTCCTTATAGAAGTTTAAATTGTTAATTTTCTGAAGAGCAACTCGATGTATGAGTGAAGAAATTTAAAGTATTATCTACAGGAATGTGTGTCATAGTTTCCTTTACTGCATCGAGGAATTGGAAAACATTCCTCTGCCCTGTGTGACATTAAAAGGTGATTTTGAAGAGCACTTATGTCATGAGAAAATTTTATGATACGTTAACTGACAAATAAATGTATAAAACAGTATCTAGGGATGATCTCGATTTTATAAAGACACAGTCTATTACTAGGAGCTTATTTTGGTTGGTGGCGTTACAGATTACTTAAATTTTTTTACCCTTTTCCAGTATGTTCTCACAATGAACAGAAATTATTTTTATAATCAGAAACAACTCGTGGAATCGAAAAATAACTCTCTGACTTAAAGCTCCCTTAGATTGACTGTAACAGCATGTTATGCCAACACATATTTTGGTAAATAAAATACCATGACTGAAAGACATATTTTTTTATAGAATTGATCTGGATAAAAGAAAATTGATACAGGTAAGCGCTGCCCAGGGAGTATTAAATAAGAAAAGTCCTGGTCCTGTGCTTAAGGTCAGCAAACCGGGCATTAATGGAATCGGGAAAAGAAAAGCAGTTGCCACAAATCAAATCGTTTCAGAGAGTGGGTCTGTTATTCCTTTGAAATCTAAAAATTGCCGCAGATTGGGAGAGAGAAATTATTGCCTTTTTCCGTGTCCATCTGGTACAGTTGTTTCTGAGATGTGCCCTGTCTCTGATGGCCATCCCATGCACATCCGTGCCGGACTGTCACTCCATCTGCAGTTGGAGGAGGGAAGACACTGACATTGTGTCGTGAGGGCACGTTGAGTGTGTCCTGGCCCAAGGGCCAAGTGTGCCAGGCCGCCCTCGAGGCTGAGATTGTGGAACAGCAGGGAAAGGCAAACAGCGCAGCGTTGATTTCCATAAGTGACATTTCGACGGTGAATATGAAACTCCAGATCCTCTATTAAGTCAAGCGCTTTGGTAGTGAGGTTCAGCTCTAAGGATTATAGGGCCATCAGCCTCAGGACATTGTCATGAATTTTTACATTATAAATAAACTGGCCAGAAACTTCAATTTAATTAAAGGCCCATGATTATGGTAAGACGTATAGTTGAAAACCACAGATTGGGAGGGATACAGACAGTAAGGTGCCCTCAGAGCCACGTTTGCTTCTCTGCATTGTTCGTGCCTGGTGGAATTCAAGTTCTTAGTGATGCTCAGAGTTCAAACAGTGGATCTGCAGCAGCAGGAAAGAAAACATTTAATACAGAGCTAGCAGAACTAGGAAGTGATATATTTTTGTAAGCGAGGACTAGAAAAAAGAAGAAAGAAACCTAAAAAATACTGACTTTTTTTTTTTTTTCCATTGAACTCTGAATGGTCCCGCTTCATGGCATATGAGACTTCTCCCTGACTCTCTTGTCACTCAGATCCGGAGCTGTGTGGAGCCTGTGACCAGTCACTGTGGGCCTTTTCTACAAAGGCTCTTTTCACAGGACACCTCTTACTAAAAGGAGCTAGTTCGCAGGCACTGACTTTCGCCCTGAGGAAATGCAATTTAATGCAGTATAAACGTGTGTGGAACACCTAGTGTGTGGGCCAGGCCCTGCAGGGTCTCTGTGTGACATGAGCAGAACTTTGTCTCTGTCCTTGAGAACACGAGCGAGGAAGACACACGTGTTTGTTAATAAGATATCCCTCCTCATCCCCTTTCACGTGTTGGACCGTCTTCCTCTCCTCCCTGAATTCACCTCTTCCAGCTGAAGAACCTTATTTAGTCGGGCCTTTTACGGCTCACTCTTGATCCCGCCAGCTGTTCCCCTCTTCCCTGCTGGGTTGTGCGGACACGTGGTCCGGCGGCTTCCTCCAGGAGGAGGGGGATGTCCCCATTCCCACGATGACGTCCCACATTTCCACTTGCCCGGTCGGGCGGCTGCTGGGCCTGTGTGCCCGGGAAAAAGTCAGTGACTTCCTCCTTCCACTTTCGTCGCCTTCTCATCAATGCTTTGACTTTTTTTTAATCAATCAATAAGTAAGGTCGACATATTAATATTACCGTATTACTGATATTAATATAAGCACAATGTGAACAATGTCTAAATTTTTCTTTCCATGTTGAGCTTATTAGCCTGTTTTGGTTTCTGCTGGGCTTTTAGCTCTACAGTAGGCACTCACGCAAATACATACATTTATCCTATTTATATTTTCCCGTGGATCAAAGTTCTGTGACCCTTCTTCGCTTGTAAAGTATGCTCAGGCATGCTTTCAGTTTACTTTGTTTCTTAAAAAAGGAGGGACGGCAGTCACCTTACAGGAATTCTGCTCCTGCACCTCAGTGGCCACGTGCACTGCACCTGTCTTTGAACTTCACTGCCCGGGTGAATGTCCTGCGTTTAGATCTTTGAGTGACGTTTCGCAGACTCGTGCCCAGTGCACACGTATGGACAAGAGGGAGAGGCAGATTTCAGCCCAGTTCTGTCTCTTGTTTAGGGCAGGACAGCTTTGGGATGGTTTGATTGGAGGTAAGGAGTTCTCCTCCCAGAGGTGCCCTGGCTGGAGCTGGGTGACCAGTTGGGCGCTGTGACTGAGGGGCAGGCATTGCAGATGAGGGTTGAGCAGATGTTTCCCGGGATCCCCGAACAACTTAGCATCTCTGAGCCTTTGAGGATGGGCCAGTGGGAGGTAGGGGAAACTGAGCTTCCAGACCCTTCAATATCACCTAGGTTTCCCCTTTGGGATGCTTACAAAGACTTTTGAGGCCACTCTGCAGGTCTGAGGCTGTAACGTCTCCTCCACTCTAAGTTGGGGCAGGCTTGTCCAGCAGCAAGGAAGGCAGAGACCAGCTGGTCTTAGAGATGGTTGTTTCAGAAGCAGAGCCAAGAGAAGGAAAAAAAGTGTGCCACAAAGTTAAATATGGCTTTCAACAAAAGGCGTTCGTGTGATTTCTACTACAACACCTGAGATCTACTTTTGTTTTTCTTGAAAATTTAGGAGTGCCAAAGGATTGGTGGGGACTAGGGGTAGAACTAGGGAGCAGAGCTCTCCTCCCTGTTGGGTACCCCTTCCCAGCCTCAGACAGAAGCAGGTCCCACATTGCATTGTGGCCGTAGTGGCTGGCTGACGGATGGCAAGTCTGTGAGATATTTATCCATTGGCTGCTGCCCAGCCCCTGTTAGAAAAGTGACTCTTGACATCCATGGCTAGCGTGCAGACTTCTGACACAGTCATACCCTTAGATTTATAAGCTGGGATGGGATGGCTGGTGGCAAAACTCATCCTCCTGACTTCAGGCAGGACCACCTCCAAGCCATCGTAGGCATTTAAGAATCTGTCCTATTTTAAAGGTCTCCAAAAATCATCCCTCAGTCTCTCAGTTTAATGCTGTAAACTCTTATGTCAGGAAATTTAGCTGTAGAGCAAAACTCAGATTCCTCATCATTCAGTTGAAAGACCATTTCCTTTGGCTGTCACGCTTTCTCTGGGTACCCTTTGTGTATTTGGAAACCAATATTAAATTGGCTTTCAGCTTTCTCTTCTCCCCAGGTGGAATAATTTCAGTTCCAGTTACTTGAATTCAGAAGAAAGAAACTTGCTAGGAAAATTCAAATCAAGTAAATAGAAGCCCCATCCCCACACGCACCTTTTTTTAAGGAAATAAAAAGAGAGAAAGGGGAAAAAAAAAAAAAAGGAAAAGAAATGGTTTCTTTGCTGACAATGATCAGATCTGAAATCCAGGCTATCTGAAATAAAGTAAAAAGTTTTATAGTAAATTTTCATCACTGCAGATTAATCAATCCCTGCCCACTCCCCTTCCAGTGAGAGCCAGAGTTTGCTTTGCTTTGTGGGTCTTTTGGATTTCCTTTGTGAATTTAAAAGCAATTGTGCAAATCAAAGAGATTTAGGAGCTATTGAGAGGAACAAGATTCTGGAGTAAGGATTCTTTACTTTTGCCAAAACCTCAGCTCTCTCTGGAACAGAAATTATTAATCTTTGGGGAAAGTCATAGATCCGTTTGAAAATCTGATAAGAGCTAAGGACCCTTTCCTAGAAGAGTGTGTGTATGTACACACAGGAACTATTCCATACAATTTCATTGAGTCCCTGGACCTCAGATTCTAATCCCCAAACCTAAAATAGGCTGCATTTTAATCAGAGGCAAAAATGAATCATTTTGCATAAAACTCTTAACTTATGACCAGAAAGAGAAAAGTGAATTTTTTTCTTTTTATAAAAGAGTAAAGTAAAACAGATTCCTATTGAGGTATAGTTCCCGGTGACATAATTGGATATTTAATTTAATTTAAATTGAAAATGCGTTTTCATTTCTAAAGTATTCCCACCAGAAATCCATACCACCTAATAGAATTTAATTTTGAATCGGTGTTAACCTCTTTCCTACAGTGCAATGAGCTGTGTGCAGAAAGCCTGGGTAGGCACCAGGATGTTGGGTTCTCCCCTAGCTTTTGTCCTCGGTTGGTTGTATGGACCTGAGTACCCTCATCATCTTCCTGGGCCTTCTTACCTGTAAAATCCTGCTTTCAGAATCTGTGTCTTAGTTTCGCTTCTGTATTTTAGCTTTCCATCTCCCTGGCTGTGTTTTCCCAGAATTTAGTGGGGGTGTTCCTCAACACGGCACCTTTATAATCTATTAGGGTGGCTTGGCAAAAAAGAGTGGAGGGAAGGGGATAGATAATGAGATGTTGGCACCAAGGGCTGTGGCCACAGTTGCCCATCAGAGCAGGTGTGTCCCTCATCCCATCTCAGCCAACTGGGTTCCAAACATTGTGCAGTAAAATGGAAACTCAAATACCTCCTCACTCCCAGCCCGGGAGCACACTTGAAGGATTCAGGCTGTATGAGAATGCAGATTTCCTAAACAGTTTCCTCCGTCTCAGCCTCACCAATTAGCCAAGTGCCAAAATAAATGACTGGATTTACAGATAATTAGTTAACACGTGTGTTTCCATGATACACGTTGGCACCGGTAGATTTGAAATCAGAGGACTCTCCTGCTGCCATTGTTGTATTTCATAAGCAGGTGTATCTTATCCAGGGGAAATGTTTCAGTCCAGACAGTTGGATAATTTACATAGACTGCTGAGTTTTTTTCTGTGTTCCTAAAGAAGATCCAATTGTACCCCATTTCCTTGGGGTTAAAATGAGAGCTCAATGATCCAGGGAGCCTAGTGGATTCCAGCTTTCGACCTTCCGTGTAGTACTTCCTAGCCTAATGGCCGTCAAGAGGAAAGACACAAAGAGCCTGGAAGAACTGAAAATCAAGTTGACTTCAGGATCAGAGCAGATACATGCGATTCCCAAGGTGAGGACACCTCCAGGTCGGCAGGCTTCTTGATTGGCTCACGTGCTCCTGGTTATTTTAAATTCCAAATCAAGTGGGAAAAATCTGAATATTCCCCCAGAGGTTGAAGCTGTATGTTTCAGGAAGTACTTTGCTCATGATCACTGCCTTGGATTGCAACCTGCTGACTGGAAGCCTCCACATTGCACAGCACCGCGGGGCTGCATTGGGACATGTTTCCTGCCCCAGCATTGGCCCTAGTACAGTTGCTTACTTGCGTGTTGTGTCATGACTTGGAATGCAATGTGTCTGTCATCTCCATTGGTACCAAAAGGTGGACGGGGAGGAGGGATCCAAATAGACCCCATTCATCAGCCTTTCAGCTCTGCAGGGCGCTGCCGGATGTCAGCTTTACATTATTTTATCCTCAACAAGAGACCCTTCACCGGTTCAGGAGCAGCAGTGACAAATCATTTCCCTTTTCCTTTTTTTTTTTTTTAAATAGAAGTACAGTCAGTTTACAATGTTGTGTCAATTTCTGGTGTACAGCATAATGTTTCAGTCATCCATATGCATACATATATTTCTTTTCATATTCTTTTTCACTATAGGTTACTACAGGATACTGACTATAGTTCCCTGTGCTCTACAGTATAAATTTGTTGTTTATCTATTTTATATATAGTAATTAGTATCTGTAAATCTCAAACTCCCAATTTATCCCTTCCCAGCCCCTTTTCCCTTTGGTAACCATAAATTTGTTTCCTATGTCTGTGAGTCTCTTGTTGTTTTTAAATAAGTTCATTTGTGTCATTTTTTTTTAGGATTCCACATATAAGTGATATCATATGGTATTTTTCTTTCTCTTTCTGGCTTACTTCACTAAGAATGATGATCTTCAGGTCCATCCAAGTTGTAGCAAATGGCATTATTTTATTTTTTATGGCTGAGTGGTATTCCATTGTATAAATATACCACAACTTCTTTATCCAGTCATCTGTCAATGAACATTTAGATTGTTTTCATGTCTTGGCTGTTGTAAATAGTGCTGCTATGAACATTGGGGTGCTTGTGTCTTTTCAAATTAGAGAGCCCTCCAGATATATGCCCAGGAGTGGGATTGCAGGATCATATAGTAAGTCTATTTTTAGTTTTTTGAGGAATCTCCATACTGTTTTCCATAGTGGCTGCACCAGACTACATTCTTACCAGCAGTGTAGGAGGGTTCCCTTTTCTCCACACCATCTCCAACATTTATCATTCGTGGACTTTTGAAAGATGGCCATTCTGACTAGTGTGAGGTGATACCTCATTGTAGTTTTGATTTGCATTTCTCTGATAATTAGCAACACTGAGCATTTTTTCATGTGCCTGTTGGCCATTTGTATGTCTTCACTGGAGAATTGCTTGTTTATGTCTTCCCTTTTTCATTGGTCAGAGAGACAGAAGGTTGTCAGACTGGGTAGAGGCAGATTTTGGGTAAGTCCCTGGCAGTGAAGGTGAGCAGGTCGTCTTTGACTCAGGGCTGCGATTAGTCCTGCTTTTAGCCCAGTGCCTTTCATCGCTGCAATTAACTCCTTGTCTTCGAGTGCTTGGGTACAGAATCTGTGGTTGTCACGCAGTCAGGGTCAAAAGCACTCAACGCCGTGCTCACCCCTGTGCCTGAGTACATGTACTGATGAGCGCACAGGTGTTAAATCAGATTGGTTTCAATGCTTTGTACGAAGTCTCTGGGCACCTGCTAATCCTCCTCTTGCTCAGTTTCCTGAAGCCGAGGGTACAGGAAAATGGGGAATAATCAGATAGTCTTAGTCAAATAGGAATTTTAAAGATTCACTTAGTTTAAAAAATTTCCATCACATTTCACCTAAGGGGGGAAAATAAAACAGCGTTTGGTAGAAAATAGGCATTTAGATAACACGTATACATTTGACATGACAATGCAGTCGACTTTCATTTACCTCTGTTGCGTGAATATAATCTGTACGTTCTGGACATCTAAACTCCCTCACTGCTCAGCACAGAAAATCACAGGTGAAATTGTTTTTTCAGGAGTTACGTTTAAATGCAAATTAGCAAGGCAGCTTCAGGAATTCAAGAGCCTTTCTGCTCCTTGGGGCATCTTGGGTGCTCTGGCTTCTGGCTCGGTGGAGGACCCTCGTTTCTGAAATGGCACATTGATGCCCGCATCCCAGAAGGGGAAGCCTCTGCAGGACCCCCCTGTCCCGGAGCGCCCACAGCACAGGGTCGGCTCACAAGCCGGTAAACTAATGAAAACCATTAACTGCAGAGACAGAATGAAAATAGAAGACTTGTCGCTGGAGCAGTCATTTTCCAGTAAAGGTCTCATTAAAAAAAGAACCAAAACAGAAGACTCCACCTAGAAAGGAAGAGGCACTGAGAATGAGCACCAGGCAGCTGGGGCTGAGGCAGTGCGGATTTGTGTACCCAGTTCGACACAGTGAGAGTTATTCTGGTGGACCCGAATGTGTGATGCTAATTCTGTGTAGCACAGGGGTGGGGTGTCAAACTTGGGGAGAAATTTAGGTCTGTTTTAATTAATCTTTTCCCCTCTGTGTGTAAATAGAGTGACCTAAGACCATCTGTCCTAGGTGTTTGTCTGAACCTGGAGGTAAGAGACAGCCAGAAACTATTCTGAACTGATGGAGGCCCTGGGGGAATGGAGCCGGTGGAACAGCTACCTCCTTGGCTTCATCTCCCACTTGCTTAAAACAATTTCAACAGACAAGCCCCGAGGGCCTGTATTTTCCCTCCTCGTGTCAAATCTTAACAAACAGGCATTTTTCTAGTGGGCGGGTGGACGGCTCTTCAGCACCTGGGCCATGACCATGACCACGACCAGGTTAGTGAGAGGTCAGTGCTTCCAGCGAACGCAGGGAAGAACAGCTTTATCTGCAGTGAACACTCCATGCAGAGCCGCCAAGGGTCATGGGACTCCGAGGGTTTGGAAATTATACAAGGTCCTCGGGACAAAAAATGAAAGGTATCATGGGTTGTCTGAGGGTCCATTGCTGGTTCCGTGAAGTAGGTCCAAAGGCATACTATTCTGCAAAACGAAGTCAGTGGAAAAGAGCCCACATGTCTGCAGGTACCTAACTATTTATAGGTGCTGAGGCATTGCTGTGTTATGATGGTGCCAGGCTTAGTAAAGGAAAGAAGCAATGCAGCGTTTCTGTGGAGCAGAAGTGGTGGCAGGGCTATGGCTGAAAGGTACCCTCCACCTCCGGGAGCTGGGGGAGGATGGTGATGAGTCTGGAACTATCCTTGCCTCCGTGACGCCACTGACTGCGCCTAAGGTCCCTGACCACCCCCCACCCCTGCAGTTAGTCCCCATTCTTTCCAGCCTGTTAGAAATTCTTCATTTTACTTATCACTGTCTGCAGTTTCCTTAGTCACTCTCTTGTTCATTGCCTGCCTCCTCCGTCTGTTAAGGGCCGGGTCTGTCTGGTTTACTGCTGTATCTCAGGCGCCCACAGCAGTGCCTAGCATCCAGTAAAGGGCCAGTAACTAGCTGTCACATTAATGCAAATACCATCCATAATGAAAGGAAAGGTAACGAGGATATTCTATGAAACCCTGTGCCTGGCGTCACTGTCTTTATCTGACGTCCCTCCCCAACGTGATTCCTATAAAACGACAGGAAAGGGCATTGCTGGAGGCTTACCTGAAGCGAGAACCAGCCGACCACAGCAGCTCTGGTTGTGAATATGCTCTTGGACCTGCTCTGGTCCAGACCTTCTTGCTGAACAGATCTTGTGGCCTCCCTGTGGTCTTCGGGATCTGAGGATGGACCCTGGATGACTGGGAAGCCCGGCACTCCTGTGAGCTCTGCACAGAACCCTCATCAGGCCGTGCCCCAGGCTTAGGGGCATATCCTGGTTGACACCCAGTATTGGAGTTCCAGACTCTCGTTGCCCAGTGGATTTATGAGAACGAAGGTCCTCTGGCAGATGGTCAGCTGACCCTAAACTGGAAGATTTCTGTGCCCCTAGAAAGGACCCTGGCCTGAAGTGGCTCTAATTTGTCTAATTTCACCTGTTAATGGATACAGGCGTCCTCTGTCTTTACGATGCACAGACATGTAAAATGCTTTTGGTTTCCTGCTCATGATTTAGACAGTGGAAATCAACCCAAATCGGTTTTTTTTCCCCCTACCATAAAGTTTTGTGAACTGGGCCTCAAAATATGTTTCCAGATCAATCATACTGAGCTGACACTTCCAATTAATATACTGACTTTTGTTGCTCCGTTTTTGGTTTGGCCCTGTGCCTGGCTCCCCAGTGTGGGGTGAGATGATGAGTTATTATTTAAACTGAAGTGGCCTCCATTTCAGGATGATTTTGTGGTCATCTGACCCGGCTTCGAGTTTGCAGCCCAAGATGAATCAAACACTACGTGGTCAGTCAACAGTGGACTACACAGTGTAGGATACACAAAATAACTGAAGCCATGTATTCTTAATGTGTGTATATTCTCACAGAGCTTTCAGCCTCAATGGGGGACGTGGCGTTTACATTTAAGAGGGGAGGGTTGTGGTTTTGGATTAGTTGGAGATAATTTCGATTGGAAAGAAAAGCTTAGACTGTGGAAGGCTTGAAAGTCAGCCAGAAAACTTGGGAGTATTTTCCTGGGCAGAGTGGGGACCATTATCAGCTTAGGAAATGAGAGGGGATGTTGTGGAAGTTAAATCTTAAGAAGATTATTCTGAGGGTAGCCATGGATGGAGGAGGGAGAAATGGGAAATGTGGGAATCAGGAAACGTTGCAGGAAGCAAAGTCTGGGTGGAAAGAATGAGAAGGATGGACAAGAACAGGAAGAATGAAGCGGTGAGACGTCTTGAAGGAGAGCTGGGGGGCCTGGAGATACACCAGCTGAGGGCATGACACATGGGAGAAGACACCGATCCTGTGACTTAATAACAGAAAGGGCCTCTCAGAGTCATGAGGGAGGCAGGAGAGTCTGCAGGCCAATGTTTGAGGTAGTCAGAGCGTTCTCTGGGTGTAAAAACCACTGGACCGTTACAGCAGCCCTCTGGACCAGGCGGGGAAGAAATGCTGGGTCTCGTGTTGTAGATGCAGATGTTCAGAAAGCTTAGACCATGCAAGGCACATGGCTAATGACAGTGCAGACGCCGGCAGGGAGCCTCAGTTCTCTGGGACCTCGCCCAGAATGTCATAAATTCTTATCCGAATGTGAAGAATTTGAGCTGATGGCAGCAAAGCTAGACTTCAGGGGGAGTATTTGGAGATGTGAGGGAGGTTCCTTGAGACAGAAGTCCTCGATATGATAACTCAGTCACTGAAAGAATAATTCAGTCTTTTTGAGAAGGGAATTCAGAGAAAGAAGAGTTGGTGGCTAAGAACTCCGCCATGGGGACCCTGCATCGTTAGAGGGCAGTGAAGACCCCAACAGGGAATAGCTGTAGGAGCAAGAGAAGGATGTGGGGGGTCTTAGAGGTGAAGGAAGGGCTGTGTGTCAAGAGGGAGAGGGGAGGGGCAGGGGCCAAGCAGACCAGATGCCTTGAGAGGTTATGAAGAAGGCTCTTTTCTTTGGCAAAAGAAAAGAAAGTCAACAGACTCACAGGAATAGACAACAATCTTACGTTACCAAAGGGGAAAGGAGGGGAGGGATAAGTTAGGAGTTTGGAATTAGCAGATACGCACCACTATATATAAAGTAGATAAACCACAAGGACCTATTGTGCAGCCCAGGGAACTATATTCAGTAGCTTGTAATAACCTATAATAAAAAAGAATATGAAAAAATATATATGTATAACTGAATCATTATGCTGTACACCAGAAACTCACACAACATTATAAATCAACTATACTTCAAAAAATAGTAGTTAGTAAAAAAGAAGGTCATTGTTGACTTTCGTAAGAGAAGTCAAAACAGAAAAATAGTTGTGTGAGAACCTAAGCCAGGTGGTAAAAGATTTCAGCGTGTGTGGATGGGTGATGCTGAAATAGAGATTTTGATTCTAAACCAAGATTAGGAATGAAGAGTGATGGGGCGAGGGGGGAGAAGGAAGCTTCTAGAAAGGGAACAGGATCCGTCCGTGGGTTTTCAAGCTGCAGAAGATCTGTGCTTGCGGGAAGGAGGGGAAGGAAGTGCTGGCAGAGGAGAGCGTCAAGATGACAGACAGGTGAGAGAAAGGATGTTCTCTGGTCACAGGTGGAGGCTTCCTCTGGAGAAGGTGGGGGCACTTCTTCCTTCAAGACTGTAAGAAGGGGTGTGGCTTATTGTCAATTAAGAGTAAATGCCCCAAAGAAAAACTATGGGCACATCTTTTCACGTCTGTGCCTTTTGCCTTTTTTTTTTTTTTTTCATTTTCAGCCCTTGTTGAAAATGTCTTTGCCTCTCACAGAACAGAGGCATCACTGGTACCCTATTAGGTGACATTGTATTTCTTCTCAGTCCAAAGAACAGTACAAAACCTGAGACGGGGTAGATGGCACCTGTGAATGTCTTGTGTTTCTTTGGAGGAAAATGTTATATAGATGTGTAGCACTGTTGTGATAATTCTGTATAAAATTTCAAAGGTCCTAATTATAAAGGATAACCACAAATGGATATTCAGGCTTACAAATCCTAAAATTATTGGATTTGGTAGGTATTTATTAATTCTTAAAAATGGATCCAGGTGATCTGGTGGAAATGGTACAGATTTTCAGGTTTGTAACTTCCGGTTAGTAAAAAAATCATCTGTCTTCTGAGATAAGAGTTTAAGCTGCCCCCTCCCCCAAATGCAGGTGGAGTTGTCCGAACATGGAACCTTCCACCACTTAGCACATGCTGTTCCAGGCAGACTGAGGGCACTAGTCACCCAAAGAGAAAATGAATGCCAGCATCCTGCCTGAGGGTGTTAAGGGCAGTGGAGGGACCCTGTAGCCTGACATCCATGGGGAGCCTTGAGGAGAGATGCTGCGTGCACCCCTGGGAATGCCCCTCCTCACCCCTGTGCCCTGGCCAAGTGGGGAGCAGGAATCAGACATCTGGGACCACATTTCACTCCTTCTGTGTGTCTCAGCAGGACGGCACGTTGTAGGGCAGAAGGCAGTCTGTTCCGTCCAGTCCAGAGCCTGTGTCCCCTCCCTTTGGCTTCATTTTTTTTCCAGTTGAAGTATAGTCAGTCACAGTGTGTCAATTTCTGGTGTACAGTGTAGTGTCACAGTCATATATATATTCATTTTCATATTCTTTTTCATTGAAGGTTATTACAAGCTATTGAGTATAGTTCCCTGTGCTGTACAGAAGAAATTTGTTTTTATCTGTTTTTTATATATAGTGGTTATCATTTGCAAATCTCAAACACCCAAATTTATCCCTTCCCACCCTCTTCCCTGCCAGTAACCATAAGATTGTTTACTACGTCTGTGAGTCTGTTTCTGTTTGGTAGATGAGTTCATTAGTGTCCTTTCTTTTTCCTTTTAGATTACACATATGAGTGATAGCATATGGTATTTTTTATCTCGTCTCACTTATGACCCTAAGTCTCTGCAGCTCTTCTTTTGCAGTAGCACAGGGCCACATTTTGGTACCTACCTGAGAGGCTGTGGCTTCAGTGGCCTTAGGAGTGGAGAACAAAGAGGTGGAGTGGAGAAGAAAGAGGTAAAGTGGAGAACAAAAAGGAAGGGTAATTGGAAATTGTGCAAACTCTCCAGCCAGCCAGAAGCTAGCGTGGCTTCCCTTTGGAATCTCTGACAGACCAAACCTCCTCTGGGCCTTTATCTCCTTCCTGCTCACTCCCCGTGTTACCCATCACTCCCCCGTGTTGACGGCGTGTCTGTTCCCGGTGCTTGGATGACACTGCATGCTGGATTATGCCAGGGTGGTGGGAGCCGTCTCAGGTCCAAGTTGTACCTAAGCAGAAATGTCAACCAAATTATCTCTAATGAATTCATTTTCTTTTTTAATCATAGAGTCAACCAAAGGCAGCAGGAGGGGGCCAGGGGGGTAAGATTCCCTTTAATTGCAGGCACTTGGAACACCCAGCCTGGGGTTAAATATCCTTTCATCCTGTCTGACTGTGAGAGACAGAGCAGGCATTCTTAACTCTGTACATGCTTATGGTTTGGGGATAATTAAATCAGGTCAGGAAAGCAAAATGAAGGAAACCCATGGTTGAAAGGAAAATAGAATTCCCCATCAGTTAAGGGCAAAATGAGGTTTTAAAAACTGATGGAGGTGGAGTCGATTGCTTGCCACGTTTCCGGCATGAGACATTCCAGGAGCACGGGGCTCTCGAGGAACAAGTGTGACGCAAACAAAGGTTATGTAGACATAGAGGGAAGGAGAGCCCATTCTTATTGGGGGATCAGGGAAGGGGCTTCTCAGCTGGGTAGGCCCTGAGAAGACGATGACGGCAAGGACACTTGAAGTTAGGGGACTACAAGGGGAAATGACAGATAGAAGAGTGCAGGCACCGACTGTTGCCTTCAGGGGACGGAATGATCTACTGTGTTTCGGACTCCATTCCCTAGAAAATGGTGAGCTCTTGAAGCCGAGCTGAATACACCAAGCTCTGTTTTAAGGGACAGATCCCTGTGGCTGTGTGAGGGATAGACTGTGTACTCACGAGAGTCAAGGGGGCCGGTTAGGGAGCTGTTGGAAGTCTAGCCACACACTGCGATGGCTTGAACCAGGCAGGACCATGGAGTGGGATGCTGAGGAATAAGGCAGAGAGATCCCGTTGGCCAATTTCCATGTTGTAGGCACTCCCAGCAAAGCTGAATCCAGCCTCCCGGGATGGTGTCACGGGATGGGGAGTTGGGAAGAGGGGTACCAGTCAGAGCACCAGCTGTGGAGCCAGCTCACCGCCGTGTCCAGTAAGTAGGTGGTGGAGAAAGATACTAGGTCCAGTTTTGAACGGTGTGAATGTAATACATCCACGGAACTTCCTTATGGGAAGAGTCTCAGGGGCCCTGGAAACACAGCTGGCCCTCAGGAGAGAGGAGATTGAAGTCATCAGCATCACAGCAGGGGAGGAAAAGAGGAAGAGGGGGGAGTGGGAGAAGGTGGGAGGGAGGGAGGGAGAAGTTATAGATGTGAACCCTGGGAATCTGTGTGTCAGGGCGAGATGTGGGAACAAATAAACGGAAGGTGAAGGACTAGGAAAGAGAGAGCAGGTGGGGGAGTGAGAGTCCGGAGGAGGCAGGAGAGAAGCATCTACGAAAAGACTCCAAGCGACGGAATGATGTCATCAGGAGTATGGGATGCTGTGACTCCAATTTATGAACATAACATTTTAATCAGAATCGGCCCAGCATGAATTAATTTTCGTGAAGTTCCTGAGGGGACATTATTAAGCCAATTTAATCCCTTCCCTTAATCAATTTTCCATACAGCACTGTTAATCTGTTTCCAGTTTTTTCTCATTTTCATATTTATCTTAATGAAATTATTTAAATCAGGATCAGTTATTTCACTCATAAATATCATGATAAAGATCTGATTTATCGATAACTTAAAAACTTGACTAATTATATCCTTTGTTGTTCATTTTCTTCTGAGGCCATCATTTCTGGGTCCAGTTTCCCTGTTAGGTGATACTTCATCAGAATAAATTTTAGTCTCTGGCCACTGTAGCCATGTTTGTCTTTAAGTACAAAGCCAGGAAGCCCATCTGAAAAAGCTGCTTTCTCCTGTCAGTTTACCTGAGCCCAGGGCATTAGGAGACCAGGTGGAAATCCTAATAGAGAAAGATGAAGTGGTTTGGAAAGCGGTTTTTGTCTAACCTTCCATAACGTAAGCTAGATAGAACTAATTCATAAACGTCTTAATCCAAATCTGGTATTGGGAGAAAGTAATTCATTGCCTCTATTGTAATAATCATTTTAAAATCTTGCATTTTTCATAGTGCTTTAAAATAAACAAAAACACCAAGGTATTTCACTTACTAGTCAAAGTACTAATAAAAAAATCTAATGCATATTTCTGTTTGTCATATGACAGTTGTGTTAAGATAGTCAAAGAACAAAGCACCATATCTAATTTGGTTTTGTGGGTGAAAGAATGACTAGTAGGTTCAAAAAGATCACATTGGACCTCAGGACAAATAAAGGGAATGACCATGGCCATGAAAGTCAGTCTAGCATCTAATAAGTCACTTGTGGTGGGCCATTTCGGTGGTCAATTTGTCGCAGCCAGTAGACTGGGTCTTGGGCTCAGAAAGCTGGTTTTGCCACCAGACTTTTTAGACTGGGCTCACGTAAACTAAACTAATAACCCTGATGTGTGAAACTAGAATGTTGATTCATTCACTTAAGTGGGAAAAGGACTACAGATTTAGGAAAGAATATAGGCGGGCTCAAGGAAAAAAAGCAAAAGGTAGACCTGTATGCAGCAGTAGCTTTCAGCCAGTTGTCATCAGATACAGCTTTATGATGGATTCCTAAGTATTCTGATTTATCTACCAGGCACCCCAGGGAGGAGAGCAGGGTGAGACTATTTGAAGTCCAATAAGTACACTTCTGTGCTTCCATCCCAATGGTATGAATACTTTACTAACAGGGTGTTCGTGACAAATTTGACTGTGGCTACTTCTTCCCTGGAAAGGGCTGGGATGGCCACCTCAACCACCCTCCGGAGCCACATGGCATTTCTTCAGCTAAGTAGCTTCAGTCAGATTATAGCCTAGTCTTGTAGGTCTAGCATTCATAGTAATTTTTTTGAAAGTTAATTTTTCTATTTCGTCTTTCACTTGCTTTGTGTCATTCATAAAGCTAGACTCTCAGAGGAGAGTCTCCAACCCTCATTTCGGAGGAGTCTAACCCCTAAGAAAACCAACAACCATGACACTCGCAGTTTCCCATAATGTAAGATCACTTAGAGGTGAATGATTGAGTTGAATTACATTCAGCACGCACAGAGGTTTTCATTACATGTTTTGTTTGGAGATCATTGATCATCTTACAACATGTAGTTGTAAGAAATAATACAGAAAGATGCCATGTCCCCTTCACCCATCTCCGCCCCCAGCGGTAACATCTGACAACACTGTGGTACAATATCACAGTCAGGGTATTGCCATCGGCCCAGTCAAGATGCAGAGGGACCCCGTCACCACAAAGGTCCTTCATGTCGCTCTTGCATCCCCAGAAATAAATCCTGCTTAGTAACGGTGCTTGACGCTTCTTATGCATTGCTAGATTTGATTTGCTAATATTTTATTAAGGAGTTTTGCAACGGGTGCTTGAGATCTTTCCCTCTTTTCTAATGTAGGTATTCAGTACTATAAATTTCTCTCTTAGCACGGCTTTTGCTGCCTGCCCCATAGTCTGAAATGTTATATTTTCATGTTAGTTCAGTTCTACGGATTTTTAAGTTTCCTTTAAGATTTTTTTTCTAAGACTCATGAATTGTTGAGAAGTGTGTTGTGTAATTTCCAAGGGTTTGGAGATTGTCCTCTTGTCTTTCTGTCACTGATTTCTAGTATGATTTCATTAGGGACTATGTACGATTTCAGTTCTCTTAAATATGCTGAATAGACTCTGTCTTGATGAATGTTCCATGTGCACTTTTTAAAAAAAAAGTGAATTCTGCTGTCATTGAGTGAAGTTTTCTATATACGTCAATGAGATCTTGTGTTCCTTTTTCCTCTGGCCACTTTCAAGATTTTTTCTTTGTCTTTAGTTTTCAGAAATTTAATTATGATGTGTCTTGTGGACTTCTTTGACTTTATCCTATGTAGAATTCCTTCAGTTCTTGAATCTGTAAGCTGTGTCTTTCACCAAATCCAAGAAGTTTTCAGCCATTATTTTAAAAAATACCTTTTCATTCATACTCACCCCTCTCTGCTGACACTCTGATGAGCAAGAATATTAGATGTTTTGTTATGTCGCTCAGGTCTCTGAGGCTCTGTTCATTTTTCTTTCAGTCTATTTTCTTTTGTTCATACTGAGTAAATCCTATGGTTATGTATTCAAGTTCATTGATTCTGTCCTCTGTTGACCCCACTTCACTACTGAGCTTATTCAGTGAGTTTATATCTATTATAGTACTTTTATTACAGTTTAATTTTTATAATTTTTTTATAACTTCGAATTTTATACTGAGATTTTGGTTTTCATTTACCTCAAGATTTTACTGCCTGTTTATAAGATGGTTGAAGCATTTTCATGAGAACGGCTTTAAAGTCCTTGTCAGATAATTCTACCATCTGATCATCTCAGTGTTGGCATCCGTTGACTATCTTTTCTCATTCAACTTGTAATTTTCCTGGTTTTTGGTATGATGGGTTAGTTTTAAATTTTATCCTGAACATTCTGATTATTGTATTGAGAGTCTTTTTTTTTTTCTTTTTTTTTTTTTTTTTTTTTTTTGAGGTTTAGCACCCAGCCTACTTTTGTGGACTGTTAAAATGACATTTGATGTTCAGAGCCTTTGCAGAGCAGTTTTGCTCTGCTTGGCTTATCTTGTGCCTGGTGCCGCTTGAGGACAAGGAAGGAATCCAGGCTGGGTTCCCTGATGCCTTTAGGTTGGGGAAGGGAGTATCTGGCCCGTGGAGAGGACGCGGATGGAGACTGTTCCCCCTGGTCAGGTGCTCATTGTGATGGGTCCTCCTTTCATGGTGCTGGGTGAAGAGGGCAATCTCAGGCCTGGCCAGGTAAAAGAACAGTTTTCTTGGCCAGTGTTTGTGGACGGGGCATCTGATCCATGCCCCTTGTTCTCACCTGGCATTGCAGGTAAAGACTCTTACTCAATTTGCAGAAGGAATAAGTCTACCCGGGCTGCCTTCTGTTCCTGCAGGCTGCGGGATGGGAAACGCCAGGTCTGGGACACCTTTTCCTGTCAGGTGAAGCCATCCTAAGATGCTCTGTCACTCTGTGGACCTCAGACGCTAGGGTCCCAGTTCACCTTACTCCTGTCACCTTTTAGACGTTCCCTTTGGCTGCCCTGTGTGTGATTTCCGGGGTTCGTTGTTGTGCTTAGCAGGAACAGAGAGAAATAAGCTGCCACCACCCTGTTCAAGACTGAGTCCCACAGGTCAGTCCACACTTATGTTTGAGACCCAGTTTATAGAGTCTGTGAAAAATGCAGAGACACATCGTCCCGTAACCTCTGTGCATCAAGGGGACTGGCCAGTTGGGAGCAAAGAGCTGAAGAAAATGGCAGAAGCGAAACCACAGATGTCCCAAAGCAAAACGTGATTAATTGCCAAGTGAGTGATATGGACAAGAGACACTGGGGACTCTGAGGGGGGAGAGATCAATATATCTCCAGGTCTGATCTGAGCAATTAATAACCACAGCTTTTCAGTGGCCACGATGCCCATGGGAGATGATCTTCAGATTAAAGAGGCTTCTAGCTGGTCATACGGAACCGACAGCTGGAAAGTCACATCTTAAAACAAGACACCTTGCCCGAGTCATGCAGTCCTGCTTTACCGTGCACTGAGGCAGTGAGAAGCAGGGCGGCGAGAGGTCAGTGGGAGACGGGCGATGGGGGAAGCTGGGGGAGAATGGCTTCCATCACTCCTGTGCGTGGTGAGTAAAACCCTGAAGGCAGTGACTGAAAAGCTATAAAGGTGTCTGGCCGGCTCAGTGTGATTTCCAGTTTTGAGAAAGCAGGTAAGAAGCCCACCATGTGGGCGGGCACGTGACCGCGGGGGAAGCCAGAAGCACACGGCTGAGTGGAAGTAGGTCGCTGGTTCGGCAGCTGTGCCAAGACGGCTCAGAGCCAGCAGCACAGCACATGGTGACGGGCAGGACGTGGAGGCCAGGTCCCGAGTTAGCCAATCGGAGTGCTCAGGAGGGGACCGGAAGGCCCGCCTCCTTGATGTATGCTGCGGCTGGTACCCACCCCACCTTGGAAGCGGCCAGTGCCCCTCCGCCAAGTGCTCCGAGCACCTGGTCCTATTTGCAGGGTCCCTGGACTAGGTAGTGTGTAGGCAAGAAGGAGGGGAAAGAGAGAGGCAGAGGTAAAAAATAAAAGGCGACATACATAACAAGCTTGACTTTCTAGTAAAAGGCTTGTAATATGAAGCATAGCACTTGATAGAAGGAAAATTATTTGAGAGTTTTTATAAGGATAATAGCATTTAGCGTATGGTTTGTGAAGTGCAACTTCCCGCCAGGAGATCTCGGAGTTAGTCCATATGGTGCCAACGGTTTTTTCAGTAAACATAAAAAATAATTGTAAATAGTGATATTAAATGAAATATCAGAACGACTACTTCCCTTGTAATAGTTAAGAAAACTTGAAAATATATATGGTCAGAAATTTCTAGCTGAGTCTAAAAATCACAGCTGAAAAACCTGCATTGTTGTTGTTGTTGTTCTTTAAATATAGTTCGACATTTAAAGGTAGGTGCTGGGGGAATGATCACTCTGGTGTCCATCAAAGAAAGAAAGGGCTTGCCCTTTTAAAGCCTGCACTTTCATTTTTACAAAACAGCAAGAGACTCACAGATACAGGAAACAAATTTAGGGTTACCAAAGGGGAAAGAGAAGGAAGGATAAATTCAGAGTGTGGGATTAACAGATACTAACTACTATATATAAAATAGATAAACAACAGGGTCCTACTGTAGAGCACAGGGAACTGTATTCAACACCTTGTAATAACCTATAATGAAAAAGAATATGAAAAAAGAATATATATACATATAACTGAATCAGTATGCTGTGCACCAGATACTAACACAGCATTGTAAATCAACTATACGTCAATAATAATAATAATAATAATAATAATAATAATAATAATAATAATAATAAAATAGTAAAGCCTGCACTTTCACATTTCATTTAGTGTGAAATCTGGATTGTACTATGCCATTGGTATCATGGATAGTCTTAAGAAGCAAATTCATAAACAACTAGGCAAATGATTTTATTTCAGTTTATTCTGCATAAGTTAAAAATCTGCTTACTTTATTCAGCAACAAACCATTGATCACAAACTCTGTACTGTTCTAGGTACTAGGGAACAAAGCACTCAGGCACCCCTGGCCTTGTGTGTTCTGTCTGCATCACTATTAAAGCACCACAGTCTTGTGACAGGGCCGGGGAGGGGGAGCCCTGAACCACGTGGGTGTCAACAGGAGGCCAGTGTGGACTTTAAAATGGGGCCCACTTTGTCAGCGTGTGTTTCACAGGAGGGGGTATAAACAGAAAGGGGAAAAACACATACGACTGACTTTTCAGAGGAAAAAAATCACCAAGACGCTCATTTTTATTTATGCTATACGCTATGTTTAAAGATATACATTCATTTTTCTGTTCAATCCAACAATCCGTTATTGAATGTTTACAAAGTGCTGGACTGAAAAGTGTTACCTGCAACCGAGAGGGTTGTGGGGGAGAATTTTTGTGCTCAGTTTCCCTCTCTCTCAAATAAGAGTGTTGTCATCATATGATAGCAGCTCTCTTTAAATACCAGTATGCCTTGGAAATTTATACCCACACACCCATCTCCCATGACTTTCCTCCTCATTACTGTATCTTCCAGGCAAAACTAGACTGTTTCCTCTGCCCGCGTACATTTCATTGTTTCCACTTCCAGCCTTTGCTCATCCTGTAACTCACAGTGTCTTTATTTGTTACCTTCTCTGGAGAAAATCTGGCTGTCAGCTTTATCCATCACTCCAAAACGTCCTGTGGTGAAGCATGATCTTCCCCTCCCGTCAGTCCCCAGGACACGTGGTCCTTCCTCTGCCTGCCATGTGTTAGTTACTAGTTATTTATAGCCTTCCCGGCCGGCAGGGGATCGCAGGGCAGGCGCTCCCTGAGGACAGGGGCCACTTCTGACCAGTCCTCCTGCATTCCTCCCGGGACCGGCCACGTGGAAGTTGCTCAGTCAACATTTATTGAATTGTGTTGTGTAATAAAACCTCCACATTTTCAGAGGATAACTATTCTGTTTCACCCACTTCCCAGGCTCCACCTCTGCAGCTCTTCTTAAGACTCATTTCCCAAGCCTTTGTCTTTCTGTTTGCTCTTGTTCAGATGCTGTCCCTCCAGTGTGTCTAGAACTGAAACCAGTGTTCTTACTGGGGCCGAGGATAGCCAGGTACAGCCTGAGGACCAGTGTCCTCACTCTGGGGGGAAAGGCTCCCCACCAGTCTGGGAGGCATCTTGTTTTAATTAACGTGGGAAAGTCAGGTTAACCAGGACTTCTTCGAGCACCTAACAGCCGTGAATGTCACCGCTGGGCCTGTGACCAGGCCAGCCCAGTGTCTGCTTCTACCTTTAAAAGGCTCACCTGCCTCCTTTGCTTTAGACGCTGAGAATAATCAAACGGAACATCGCAGCCTTTTGTTTCCACACTGAGCGGGCTTTCCTCTGAAAATGATTTAATGGGCACTTTATTGTCCACAAATCTGGAGCGTTTGCTTCTTTTTCGCTTGTTGCGTGCATCCTGCTTTACTCAAAAGATCACTCTAGCCTGGAGGACCCAGTTGGTCCTGCTGACACTTCACTCTGTCCTTGGAGACGGTGATGACTTCCAAATCGCCTGCTGGGGCCGACAGCCAGCAAGCTGGTGTTTCTGTGACCCTGGGCCGTGTCTCGTTCACTCTGCAAAGAAACACCGACCCACTTCCGTTTTCTCCTCTCTCTCTCTCCCTCCACGTCCCACAGCCATACGTAAATGAATTTTCAGATGCCACAGGCTGTGGAGATAAACGTAAGTGAAATATCACGCTGGATTGTTGTCCTTTGATTTTAATCTATCTCTGCGTGCAGCCCTGAGGTGCTAAGCCTGACTCCCATGTAAAGGAGTGATGCATTTGAAAAATAACTCTGGAATGCCCTCCCAAATTCTTAGGGTCAACATTTAATTAAGTAAGGTATCTAGCAGGTGTCTGCCCAGTGATGCAGGGACACCCACGTGCACAGCCCACGTGAGTGGGCAGGGCCTTGTGGCTCGTGCGTTAGAGCTCCCCCCAACTTCAGATTTCATGGGCAGGCGACTACATATTGTCTCTTTATCCCAGGGCTCCAGCAGGGGGCCTGGTATTTATCCAGCCCTGCTCTCTGCTGTTTCTGCCGAATCTTCCAATACGTTGTTGTTTTTGTGGGTAGGTGCTTATAATATTTTGTTTTGCACTTAAACTACTTTTATATTGTGATTCTTAGGGCCCGGAGCTCACAATTCCTCTTCAGTCAAAGGCAACAGTGGTGAATTATCATGTAATATCAATGAGTTCCTTATTTCCTATTCCATTTTCTGTTCCTCTCTCGGAAACTCCTTGCCAAGATTGCCTCTCCCCACGCTCCAGGTGTGATCTGTTGGCCATTGTTCAGTGATGCTGAAATGTTCTGCCATGAATAGAGATGAATGATGAAGACAAGCGCTCCTGAAATTTCCTCAGTGGCAAAATACTGAGTGGTCAAAACTCAGCATCTCTAAGGAATGTCGCTGAATCGTTTCAGTTTATTTTAATGTAAAAACAAGGCACTGCAGGTGAGGGGTAACTTTTGTATTCACTTAAAATCAGGTCCTCAACCCATAACTTGCTTATAAAAACTAGATGTCAGGCTCCTGGTCAGTCAGCTTAAGCTAAGTTCTGCTGTGGTAACAAACAGTCCCCTACTGAGTAGTTTATGTTCGACGTCTGTCATGGTTCCATTTCAGCTCTGCTTTGGGAAATACTTATTCCCAGACTCGGGCTTTTTCTCACATCAGTGCAGGAAGGCCCTGCACTTGCTAACACTGTCTTCCTGCTCTGTCCCCGACCTCCCCAGCTCAGCTCTTCTCTCAAAAGACACACATCAGTCGATTCTTCCTTTATTGTCCCTGTAGTGTTAGCTTTACTTGTGCCAAGGGTATCTTTGGACTAAAACAGTGTATTTTTTTAAAAGCATCTTTTGTGGGGAAAAAAAGTATACGAAGAGGAAAAATTAAATACAATTGGATTTTTGAAGGCTGTTCTACACATACACATATATGCATATAGAATTCTCAAATTTACTGTGCTGATTTTTACTAAAACCTTCTTCACTTCTGAGTAGTTACAGAATTTGTCAGCATAAAAACATTTGAAATCCTTGCCTCCCTGCCCATCCCTCGCAACAGCATAGAGAAGTTTATGTTTACAGCTGCCTACACAGAGAGAATTCTCTGGGCTCTCTGAACATGCTGTAAAAAAGCCAAAAACAGAGTTTTTAATATCCTTTTAAAAAACTTAATGCTTCCCATAAGGACATTGGGATGGTTTTACGGAATGCTGCCCTACTTCCTTAAATGATAAAGAAACAAATGTGTAAAAAATTTGGCACAATCATTATTAGTAAAAATATATTCTTCTGCCAGTCTTTCTGTAGAATGTTATTTTTGCATTAAAATTTAATTTTTCTTAAATATTAAACTATGCTCAGGCTTGGCTACAGGAACCTTAGTCATTTATAATGGGAGGAAAAGTCTGTCTTGTGGGTACGAGAAATATGGCAAGTGCAGCAGAGTCCTCACTGTATTAAAATTCGTTTGTTTATAACACACATCTTTGAGTTTATGGAAGTGTTTCCTATTCAGATGTTCCACAATGATAAGAATTTTTTAGAGGCAATTCTCAATCAAAATGTCTTGAGTTCACTGTAGTGAAGTGTCACAGAAGAAACTTAACAGCTTTCTATAACTTTAATTGCTGCCTTAATGTAATTATGTCTGGAGGACAGACTACTGTATATATTTTATTATCCATCAGTTTCTTTTTTAATAGGAGTTCTGTGCTTTGTACAAGTCAATTATTTTTGATAGTTTCTGTAATTAATGTTTAATTACATTTTATTATCCTCACTTTCCTACATCACCTTGGTGATAATCCAAGCATTTCTAAACACTGTAGTTTCTTAGAGTGTTTTGTGTGTGTATACTGTTACCTTATTAACATTTCCACAAAGTTTCAGGAGATATCTCTCTCTATGTAGATAGATACATATCTCACCATTTAGTAGAAAATACATGAGGTCCATCTTCTCTATACTTACTTATATGTTGGAATAGCCCTAAAATATGAATAAAGGTGGGGGAAACAAACTTAAGCAGTACCTTCTACATCTAGTTATCAGAATGGCAAATTGTTAAGTGAATTTTTTTTGTACCACAGCATTTTAATTTCCCTGCATTTATATAAGGCCAAATGTACATGAGAAGACATCACTGACCCTCTGTAAAAGGACTGGTTCTTTGAGGATTTGGGTTTGTGGGCCAGAGACGTCAAGAATCTGTATTCCTCCACGATTCCACCCACATTCATAAAAAAGTCCCGGGAATTTGTATACAAGGTAAGTTAAGCCATGACCTGGGGCATGCAGTCAGACTCTGTTCTTATGCATCGCTCGTTACATCTCTCAGGGGCTCACCTAGTTGTGGGGGCGCAGCTGCATCTCGCCCGCTGCGGACCGGTATCCGGGGAAGCGGAGGATCGCGGGAGGGGGAGCTGGGCGGCGGGAAGCCCAGATGCTCACCTGGGTCCTTCCCACGCCGTTGTCTTCTCTCCGCGATGTTTCCAGCTGCCCGTGTTCGTTCTGCAATTGTTGCTATCCATCACTGTGTCTCTCATTTTCACAATTTCCTGCCTATTTTTAGCAACTGGCACGGTTCCCCCTTCCCCCTCCCCCTGTATAAAACACAGCCCCAGAAAGGATATTATAAAATAACCTTCTCAGTTCATTGGTTAGCCAGTTCTGTACAGGATGAAATAATAAATTTTGATGAATTTGAGAAGTTCCAGCTATGACTGAGCCTCAGTCTTCGAAGGCTTGTAGTTTGGATGTAGAAGGATTTAAAATGAACCAGAGTGCCTCTTTTATTTAAACGGCATGTCCTCTTGGTATTTTGCGTCCTCTATGGTCATTTTTCTAAAGAAGGAAAGGGAAATGAGCATTTGTGAGTAGCTGTGTGAGTCTGTTTTAGATGCCTTCTCAAGTGTGTTTTATGTAGAATCATTACAAAAATGTAAGGGAGATTGTGTCCCTTTTTTGTGGTGGCAGGAAGTCTAAAGACATAAGAGATCTAATCCAGAGTCATCCAGCAGCCCGGGGCACAGGCAGCAATGGCTGTGTGTCCCCACTGCCCCACCCCCACATCACACAGCCTGTGAAGGTAGCGGCACCTTCTGAGTTCTCGCAATACAGACCCCTTTTCAGATTTCAGGGCCGGGTAATGCCGGTGGTCTGTGTATTCCGAGGCCTGCTGTGCACTTAGCACTGGATGGTGCTTGAGGTTCCCAGTGATGACTAACACTTACTCAGTGCTCCTGGGGCCTGGGTACTGTTTTAAGCACATTTGCTACGTTGTCCTCTTCCTGACTCTTCGGAGTACAGTGCTGCTGCCTCCATCCTACAGGTACGGAAACTGAAGCACGAAGAGGTTAACAGGTCACCCGAGGCCACGTAGTAGGTTGAGAGCCAGGATTTGAGCCCAGTGGCCTGTTCTCAACACCACATTCCTAATCTCTAGGGTGCACACGCCTTGAATTAGTCAGTCCTCAGAGTAGGAAACAGAAGGGCCCAGCCACAGGAAGTGTGTTGAGAGGACTTGCACTCTTTCCAGTCATAAATGATCTGGTTGAGATAAGGTTTTGATGTTGGGTAACTAGTTTCCTGGTAGAGCTTAGACATAATAATACACAGAACTGGAAAATCGGGGAAGGAAGAAAAGCCAGGCACTGGAGAGCAGGTCAAGGTGAACATTTTCAGGGTAGGGGTGGTGGGACAGAGGGAACCGGGTGACGGGTTTGGGTCCTTAGAAAGCAGAGGACTTTTCTGAAGTGGAAGAAGAGAAACTAAACTCCACTGGTTTCTCTTGTCTCTTTAATTCCTCCAGACAGTCATTCTCAGAGAATTCGAACAGTTTTGCAGAGAAAATCAAGTCATTTGCTAATGAACTGACCATTTTGTAACATTAATTCCTACTCAGATATCTCTCTACTGACCTTGCCTCTGTTCATCCTCTTTGTCTGTCACTAAGAAGTCGTAGACCCCTGACAGTAAATTGCAAATACAGTGGAAATGTGACATGCACATCTTACCGAAGTATGGGATTTCATCACATCAGTGAAAATGGTGTTGAAGAATTACTCAAATCTTAGGAAGAGCCATTGGCAAATGAGTTTTTGGCAGAGTTAGACAAGGTAGTGATTAAAGAAAAAAACTCAACCAGGGTCATGGCGTGATATTTTGAAAAGAAGAGAAATCCTGGGAAGAATCACAAACACCCTAAATTATTTTTGCAAAAGTAATCCTCCTTGTGGATCAAAACTCAGAAGGATGGTCTCAAGGACAGTCAATCAGTGTTTGTCAGAAAAATTATTTTGAAGAATAATTACGACTTGATTCATTCTTTGCTTAAGATGGAGTGGATATTACAATTTGAATGTAAAAATGTTAAATTATAAAATAAATGAATTTTCTTTCTTAGTTTTTTAGACTAAATAAAAATTTATTCCACCACTTAGTGTGGAACCTTAGTAATTGTACCTAACCGCTTTTCGGTGCTGGATCGGGTAATAAGGATGCCTGTGCACACAGGCATGTTATGTTTGGATGTAGGCATATATATTCTCACTATTATCTTTGTTTGCTTTTTAATAGCTCTTTGTTTATTTATTTTTTAATTGAAGTATAGTCGGTTACAATGTGTCAATTTCCAGTGTACGGCATCATGTTTCAGTCCTACACACACATACATGTATTCCTTTCCTGTATTCTCAATATTATCTGGTTTCTTGAGCATTAATTTTCTGTCAACAATTAGATTTTGTTTGCTGTCCCAATAGACAACGAATGTGTCTCAAATTTCTCAAGAGTTTGCCACAGTACCAGTAGGGCAAGAAGCATGTAAATAAGACACAGTTTTAAGTTAACAGACTGATAAGTGAGTCTATTGTAATGATGCAGTTGGTGTCTGAGAAATATTTGCTGAGTGGATGGATAAATTCTCCATCTCTGAGTTGAAAATGTTAAATCAATTCCTTTAACATTAATTTTGTCAAGTAAAATGATTTCATGGATTCATCGAAAACAGCCACCAAAAAACCCACTAAATTTTTTTTGGCCATGTCATTTTCAGCCTCCCTAAACCTTTTTGGATTCCCTTTAAAGTGGACCTAGAAATCTGGAGCGTGAAGAAAGGAAGTGAGGACGGGGTGGTGAGGGAACATAGGTATTAATAGGCAGACAGAAAACGTGATACAATGGAATGGCCTCCTGGTTCTAGCTCTAGTTTTGGTTCCTGAAAGCAAATTATCTGGGAGGATAATTTGGAAAACTCTACTTCCAAGGGACGTTTTTCTGATTACTTAATTTGTGTAAACTATTTTATAATCACAGAGAGCCCCTTTAAGAACTTCAGTGGAGTAGCTTGCACATGCCGAGCGCACACATGCGTGCAAATGTGCCCAGAAACTCTGAAGCATCAGGGACTTCTGATTTAAGATTACAGCACGAGTCATTTGCCACATCAAACAGGTACATTCGTAGGTGAACTTGAGTGAGAAATCTAAGATCTCAGTGTCTGTGGAGGAGTATCTTTTCTCTCCGTGAGCTCCTAGTTCAATACAGTAGAACACATCTGACTATGCTCTCAATGCTGTAAGCCCCATGAGGACAATATAGTCATCATCTAGAACAAGACTTAAATATGAAGCCTTTATGGACTCTCAGCACCCTAGACTTATCCCCACAGGAACTGACAATAGAGTAATTAGCAAAGTCGTTCCTATTAGTGCTGTAAACAGATAATGAAAGGGACAGAGATTTCACTTTTTCTGTTTCAAGTGTTGCATTTATCTAGTGGAAGTCATCAGAATAGCAAATGTTTCAGGGAGCTTAGTTTTAACAAATAGCTATATTTGTCCCCATCTAGAGTTAAGAAATATTAAAGAAAATTGTTAGTTTTGACATAGCCTTTCCAAAGCTGCATGGAGTTGGATTTTTCTGGGTAATTGGTTCCAATTTGTTGCAAATATTTAAATGCTCCTTTGGTAGAGTGTTGATCTAAACAGAAAGGCGCTGTCCTGCAGGAAAGGGGCTTAGGTGTTCTTTAACAAAGTGAAGAGGAGGACCGATGGAGGCCTTTTTCTCTTCTAAATCAAAGAACTTAGTCATCATGTTTACGTGACTCTGTGAGTTAAGTGTGAAGACCTTTGCCCGTGCTGTGATCGGGAATGTTCAGTGTGACTTAAGTGTATCTTAATTAAGCATTTGTATTTACTTTCTTATCATACGGAAGCAACCAGGTGTGCATTAAATCAGTCATCCTCTTGACATTCCACCAGTGATCTCAAGAACCAAGATCAAACGGGACAATCCTTGCAGGAAAAATTAATCAGGATGGAATCTTGTTTGTGATATTGATCCCTTGCATGTCTCGTCTTTCTTGGCCATCAAATAATAATAAAAGATAACATTTACATTAGGGTCCTACAGAGAAACAGAACTGATAATAGTGTGTGCATATTTGTGTCTGTGTATATGTGTATTTATATATAGATGCCTATACATACATATACACACATCTGTGAGGAGTATAGCATATAGTAAGACTGTATATAAGAATATGCACACATACACTGTGCAAAGTTATACACAGTATATATACAGAGAGAGAGACTGAGTTTTTAATTGAAGTATAGTCAGTTACTATGTGTCAATTTCTGACATACAGCTCAGTGTCCCAGTCAAGCATATATGTATATATATTCATTTTTATATTCTTTTTCATTAAAGTTATTACAGGATATTGAATATAGTACCCTGTGCTATACAGAATAAATTTGGTTTTTTTAATCTATTTTTATATATAGTGGCTAACATTTGCAAATGATTTATATTAAGGGATTGGCTCCATGATTGTGGGGGCCGACCAGTCTGAAACTTGCAAGGCAGACTTCAACGAATTGAATGAGCCCCTCCACACACACACGTTATGGAGGGTAATATGATTTACTCAGTCTCTTGATTTAAGTGCTAATCTCATCTAAAAGTACCTTCACAGCAACTTCTAGCTCCATTTGGTGTTGGACCAAATATCTGGGCACCGTGGCCTAGCCAGGGTGACACATACAATTAACCATTACATCATCATCATCATCATCATCATCTACTCTGTGCCCTGTGCTGTTTTGAGCACTTTCCATGTATTAACTCATTGGCTCCTCCTCACAGCCACATTAGATATATATTCTTACTCTACCCATTTTACAGATGACAAAGTCGCGATCAGTGAGGCCAAATGACATGCCCTGGTTCTTCAGCTAATCTCACTTGGTTGTACACATCTGTGTTACCTACACATTTTCCTTGAAGACACAGCTGGTATTATTCTCCTTTTGTAGGTGCTCGGTAATTGTTTACTGTACGAGTGATAATGGTTACTGTTTACGGAGAGCTGCTGTGCATTAGGACTAGGGTAAGCACCTTAATCTTTAAAATAATCTGAGGGGGTAGGAGTTTGAACTGATGGGGAAACTGAGGCTCTTTGAAGTTGGGAACCTGAACAAAATCAGGGGGCTGTGGGTGATGGAGCCAGGATCTACACCCTGGTGACTGGGATCCCAAAACAGGATATTAACATTTACCAGGTATTGTATATACACACAATGGAATACTACTTAGCCATAAAAAGCAATGAAATCATGCCATTTGCAGCAATGTGAATGGACCTGGAGGTCATCATTCTAAGTGAAGGAAACCAGAAAGAGAAAGAAAAATACCATATGATATCACTTATATGTGGTATCTAAAAAAAAAGTCACAAATGAACTCATTTACAAAACAGAATCAGAATCACAGGCATAGAAAACGAACTCGTGATTACCAGGGGGGAAAGGGAGTGGGAAGGGGCAAACTGGGAGTTCAAGGTTTGCAGTTATTAACTACTATATGTAAAATAGATAAACAACAAGTTTCTTCTGTATAGCACAGGGACCTATATTCAATATCTTGTAGTAACCTATAATGAAAAAGCATATGAAAAGAAATATATATATATATATGTGTGTGTGTGTTTATGTAAACAGATAACTGAAGCATTATGCTGTACTCCAGAAATTGACACAACATTGTAAACTGACTATACTTCAATTTAAAAATTTTTTTAAAATAGAATTACTATGCAAAAAAAAAAAAAAAACCAGGTATTGAAAGGATGAAGCCAGTATTAAAGTATAGATAATTCTGGAAGGACATAAATGACTGCTGCTTTCTTTTTATAACCTTTTCCATATAATCCAGGGGCCGTGTGTTCTGAATGTTCTAGGACAGTCTTCCTGATCAGGACCACACTTCCATAAAGGCTCTCTTGTATGTCAGACCACGTGTCACTGGACTCAGATCCTTAAATAAAGGCTGTTACTGTTCTCAGAGCTTTTCTGTTAGAAACTCTTCAGATCACTTAAATTATATTTCCCTTGTACCTGCATCTCCTTTTCATGCTCCTGGGTGTCTTTGTGAATGACTTTTTTCCTTTGTCTCCCAGTCTGTCAAACCAGGACCTTGCGGTTCTTCTGCCTGTCTGCCATGAAATACATCGCACTTTTCTCCTCTTTTCTTCCTAAATATAAATAATCATTTCAGAATATTACTTTTTGGGCTTGAGGTCCCTGAAATAGTCATAGACATCCTTGGATTGTACCCAAGTGTCTGAGGGCTCCCCTGAGCGAGGTGTCCCGCGTTGGCACTGACCATGGGTGGTGCCACACACAATTACATCCAACTCAGGCTAGTGTCTGGACTGAGGGCAGAAAATGCATGCCAGTAATTACTGAAAAAAAGAACTCTTTCCTGATAAAGGTCATTAGTCCCTTAAAGAGTGTTTTCCTTTCTGACAAGTGTGTTTACCCTTCATCAGTCCAGTCATTTCTCCCCAAAAGCCAGCATCTCTGAACAAAATGAATGTACCCTCATTCCTTTTTCCTTCTGGGGGACTTCAGAGCTTGAGGTTGGACTTTGTTCCTTTAATGTCGTGTCACTTATCCTTAGTGTTCTAAAAAATATTAGAACGTAAAGTGACAGGCTGTACGCTGCAAAGGCATGCAGCCCCAGATGGCCTTTCCTCCCATCTGCGGAGGGTGCTCGTGGATCTGACAGGTAACCAGGGGGCCTTGATTCTGTAATCCTCCAGGTAGCTGCTTGGACCGCTCTCAGCAACTCAGCTGGCTCCCCTGTCCCCTCGGTTCCTGGGTGGTCTGATGAGGGTAAAATCTGTCATCAGAGCAGTCCAGGTGCTGGCACTCGGCATAGGAAGCTGTCAGGAAGTGATTGTTTAGATTGCCTGGGAACTCCTGCCCACGAGCACCGCCAGGCCGCCGTGGCTCCCAGTGCCCCGGGTGAGGGATTAGCCGAGCATCGTGTGGCTGCTCACACTAATCCTTCTGTACCAGCGAACTCCGATCCTCTAATTAATACTCAGCTAATACCCAACTCCATTCCGCAGGCTCTGAGCAATCGAAAGAAAGAAACAGAAGGGGGGAAGAAAAAGAAAGCAAGAAAAACACAAGAATGTTGGATTATATTTACTTTTCCTTCTAAGAATCTTGGAAAACTCTCTGTCGCTCTCTCCCTGGACAGACAGTCATACGTACATGCATCTATCTATTCTTTCTATCTTTCTTTCTGTCTGTCTGTCTATCTAATCTATCTGTCTATGCTCCACGATCAGCCAGTGAGTGGCTGTGTTTCTCCTCTGCTGATTTTGGAGTGTAAATAATAGAGTTGTTTTTGCTTTTTTTTTTTGTTTGAATTCATGTTCTTACTTCCCCCCTCCTTCCCATTCTTCCTTTGGCTTCCGTTGGATGGATCATCACACACTTTCTGTGATTGAGGGTGAATAACTGAGTTACTTACCGGAAAGACTATTTACTCGAAGTTGGATGGTTTCAAGCAAATGTCCTCATTTCCTTTCTCCGTGTTGCTGAGCGCGCTGACACCTTACTCTCTAATAACTTTCAGTGGAATGGGAAAAACTGAAGTGTGTTCAGATTGTGAGTGTCCTCAAGCTAGAGGAGAGGTGATGGAGTTTGGAGACAGGCCATAGACCTTTTGATGTGGGGCTATTTGTTGGGTCCTAGAAACACCCACAAGCTCTCTGAAAGTTCTCGGACATGAGATTGCCACCCTCGCTGGTGGGGGTTGGCCTGCCATTCTCCGAGGGTATTTGAGTTTCTCAATTCCTTTCTTTCTAATTGTATCCCCTAGTGTAGTGAGAATATGTCTTCTTAGTCGGGTTTATGATATTTTATTATCCTCGGTACTTTGTTATTTTAAAGAAGTTCCTGTTTGAGTTATAAACTGCTCATTAAGTGTTTGTACAGTGAATGAATGAATGAATGAGTGAGAATAATGACCACAGATAACCCATCTGGCCAAGCACAGTAAGAAGGAATTCTCCAGAAAACACAGCCCACGTGCAGTGTGCGAGGTCGGGGATGACAGATAGGTGACATTTCATGTTGTGATGACAGGTTATTGGTGGTGGCTGCTGCGAGACCCTCACTGACACATGTTGCCATAGGGAATCGCCTAGTAGCTCTTTATGCGCTAGGTCACAGCGGGGTCTTCTTGGA